>NC_042618.1:389894107-390534107 GCF_901001135.1 Rhinatrema bivittatum | reverse complement strand
TCAGGAGGCTGTCCTCTGCCACTATGGGGATGAGGGCTGCGCATCATTTTATACAAGTATCGCGGGCAATCAGGGAGGAATTACAAGTATGGGAGGTATTCTTGAAAGGGTTTAATGCCAGACAAGGAAGTAACAAATGAGCTGTAATTGTTTTCGGATGCGGCGGAGGCTTCGGGGTGTTCTTTCAAGGCATGGTGTGCTGAGCTATGGACAGATTGTTGGGTAGCTGAGGGTATCACAAAGAACATAATTTTCTTGGAGTTATTTCCTATTGTGGTGGCATTGGCAATTTGGGGTGTAGAGCTGGCGAACAAGCGAGTGGTATTTCAATGTGATAACCTAGGAGTTGTGCAAGTAATCAGTCGGTTGTCTGCAAGATGTTCGCTGGTTTCGGCGTTGTTAAGGGAGTTGGTAGGTCTTTGTTTGCTGCGAAATGTTAAGATAACAGCTAAGCACGTTCCAGGAGTCAAAAACATTATAGCAGATGCCCTTTCTCGTTTTAAGTGGAAGGTGTTCAGATCGCTGGCTCCAGGAGCAGACTTGACGGCGGAGAAGTGTCCGGAATATTTGTGGACTTTAGTGATGAAGAAGAGTGGCGGCTTATAAAAAAAAGTCAGTGGCCCCATCGACATGGGCACCGTATATGGCAGGAAACCATCAAATAAGTAGATTTCTGTTAGGTAGGAGTTGGGCAGGTGGGCCAGAGGGGATCATTTAGTGGTGCAATACATCACATGGGCTGTCTAATCATTATTCCTTGTCGATGGTGAAGGCTCACCTTGCAGGTTTCACATTTTTTCAGAAGCTCAGGGGTTGTTTCAATCCTGCCTTAAGTTTCAGGGTGAAGGAAGTTTTATCAGGGTGGCGTAGGGAACGAGGGTGGGGTGGAGAAAGGAGGAGACCTATTAGATACGAGGATCTGGTTGAAATAGCAAGATGTTTGGCGTGCGTTTGCTTGTCTGATTATGAGGTTCTTCTGTTTAGAGCAGCCTTCTCATTAGCGTTCTTTGGAGCACTGCCCATAAGTGAATTAGTTGCCAGTTCCAAAACTAACGTAAAAGGTGTTTGGTTGATGGACCAATACGGGAAAGGGTTTTGGATAAGATTGGGCACGGCACACCGCAGTGCACGCTGCGGTGTGCCGGTGAGAATCTTGCAGGAGTACATACAAGTGCGTCCTGGTGTGGGAGGATCTTATTTAATTCATGAAAATGGAGAACCGCTATCGAGTTTTCAGCTTTCAAAGGTTTTAAAAAAGGTAGTAGAAGTCATGGGCTGGGATGCGAGTTTTTATAGCTCACATTCTTTTTGCATAGGGGTGGCAACGACGGCGGCTGAATGGGAAATGGCGGCAGATGAGATTAAAGTCATAGGCAGGTGGAAATCCAACGCGTTCTGTGGTTACATAAGGAAATAAGATGGTGAAGCGGAAATTGTGATGTAACAGATGTTTCTCTTCTGCAGAACCAGTTTGGATTAATCTTGAATCTGAGTGTGCCTGGGTCGTGGGTCACTTGTTCGTGCATTGGGCTCAGCATCGGATGCAAAGGAGGCCATATGGGGAGGATCTGCAATTGGAGAAATTTCATTGGCGAAGCCGTTGGATGGGCAGGAGAGGGATGAAATGGTCTGACCTGGTATCCTTCCTGCAGGAACAAGTTAGCATCCTAGGGATTCTGGGAATTTTACTAATACATTTGGGTGGTAATGACATTGGGAAGGGATCCTGTCGGGAATTAATTGCCTACTTGCGCAAGGACATAGCATCTAAAATGACAAGGTGGCCTAGTTTACATTTGGGGTGGTCGGATATTATCATTCGCTTTAAATTAAAAAATGAACCAATTTGGAAAAAAGGAACGAAAAAAGTGAATCAACAAATGGGTAGATGGTTAGTTAAGCAGGGAGGGTGTTGGGTGCATCATGAGTGGGCCTGGGAAATGCTAGCCAGTTTTTTCAGAGGAGACGGCGTGCATTTATCTGAGGTGGGATTGGATTTATTCAATAACACCCTGCAGGAAGGTTTGGAAGTGGTTATTCAGGACTTTTTGGGGCCACAGTGGGGGAACAAGGAAGCTAAGTTTCCTGGTTTGTGGCAGAAACCCGAGCCCAAGTTTGTGTGTTTAAATTGTTTGTGAATTGACTTGCAGGGGGGGGGGGAGTCTTGTGCAATCGGGGGGGGGGGGGGGGGCTGCTGCACGAGAAGGTCAAAAGAGCTAGAGACTAAAGCTCATTAGCCACTGTTTACCATCGCTGGGACGAGGTGGGGTAAGCAAGGGGGGGGGGGGGGGGGGAAGTGCTCATCACTGGGACATGGTGGTGAGTAGAGATGTGCATTCATTTTTTACGAATTGAAAAATTTCAATGAAATTGGCCAATTTGGCATGTTTCGGGGAGCCCAAAAAACAATCGGGATTTTCCCGTTTTTTCATGAAAATTTGTTTTTTTGGATTAGTGCGTGCGTGGATTATAACTCCCCGTTAGTGCTCACTAACTCAAAAAATGTTTTCGTGAAAAAAAAAACCCGAACCCCCCAAAAAAACGACATTTCTTGCGGTGGCTGAAAAACAAAGAACGACACAAACACAAACAATGATTCACATCTCTAGTGGTAAGTAGCAAGAACAAAAGACAAAAGGGGTGGGGGAGAGACTAAGTTGGGCCGACATGTCAGCCACATTCATACTGAACGGGCTCGGGTTGGTGAAATAAACTGCGGCCTTTTATAACTCCAATACTTGTCTTTTTTTTATTTGAGGGGAGGAGGGAGCCAAGGTACCAGGCATAGATCTTGACTCCTTTGTTAATGGAACTTTATCCCATTTCTCTCCCACAGGAAAGAAATTTTTGCATACTATTTCAGAGAATATCATGTGAAACCCACTGAGATGTCAAGAGAAGGGTATGTAAAATGTCAGTTTAAACAAGTAAAAGCTTGAAGGGGGAAAAAAAGGATAAAAATTGTGTTCAATGCAATGGCTTTGATTTTTTTTTTTTGGACGATCATGTTTCGCAACACTATGACATTTTCTTATGCATGAAAAATGTCATACTGCAGTTGACACCTGCAAGAACTTGAAATGTCATCAAGAATTATAAACTTAAGGTGGGGAGAGGAGTGTTGAATTTACAGTACACATACAGAATGGTTTTATGGTAGATTATAAAGAAGTCATTATGAATGGCAAGTATGATTATATTTTTATAATTTCAAAGCTTAGAAATAGCACAATCTGCTCTAGACAGTTCCAATGGAAATGCAATTGGTGATGTATGGTCTCTCTGCGAATTTCTTACACTTACTATTTGTAAGAAAAGTAACTATGCTGGGACAAAAGACAGATTGTTTACTTTTATGTTGTGTTCAAAAACATTTCCACCAAGGCTAAAACATTTTTCTTTTTTTGCATTCTTTAAATGTTTCATGGGAAAATATAGCCTTGATGTTTTATTCTATAAATTCTGCTTTGATTCAATATAATTACTGGCTTTAAAGACATGAACAGTTTTTAAAAGCAATATACATTTAACATATTTCATGGCTACCTTGCAGGTATTTGACCTACCTGAGAATTGCCAGATAAGACACACACAAACTTCAGTAACTTGTATGCTCAATATTGGAAATAGTTGGTAAAGAAATGCTCCCTCCCTCACCACTAAGTCCCCTTTGTGCCTATCCAATATACACTTGAATTTTGCCATTGTTTTGCCTCTCAAATTCTAATGTGACCACCAGATTAATCTATTTTCTCACAACTCTTTTGAGTTTACCTCCCTTCAATTTCATACGATGTCCTTTTAATTCCATGGAACATGCTTTCTTTCTGGTATTTTATTGAAGCCTGCTAAATATTTGAATGTTTGTATCATATCTTCCTTTTACCTTCTTGAACAACATATTGCCAAGTTAAGATAAACACTGCTAAAATCAAACTTATTTATCCTCCCAAACCTTTTCCCCTTTCACAATTTTCTATCACAAGGGATAACACAGTCATCCTTGATGTCCCCTTGGTTCCCAACCTTGGGGTTGTTTTTCACTCCTGTGTACAAAACACTGAAAAATGTATTATTTCTTTCTCCAAAATATCAGCAAAACCAAACTTCCCATTTCAAAACCCTTATCCTGCAACCTGTCATTAAAATTATCTGTTGTACCCAAAGACTGTAAGGTAGCCAATGTATCCCCGATATATAAAAAGGACTCCATAGGTGATCTGGGAAACTATAGACCAGTTAGCCTGACTTCAGTGCTGGGAAAAATCGTGGAAACTATTATAAAGAAAAAAATCACAGAACATATAGAAAGGCATGATTTCATGGGACACAGCCAGCATGGATTTACCCAATGGAAATCTTGCCTCACAAATCTGCTATATATTTTTTTTGAAGGTGATGAATAAGCATGTGGATAAAGGTGAACCAGGAGATGTGGTGTACTTGGATTTTCAGAAGGCATTTGACAAGGTCCCTCATGAGAGACATCTAAGAAAACTAAAAAGTCATGAGATAGGAGGAGATGTCCTTTTGTGGACTGCAAACAGGTTAAAAGGCAGGAAACAGAGTAGCATTAAATGGTCTTTTTTAGTGGAAGAAGGTAAACAATGGAGTATCTCAGGGATATGTATTTTCACCGGTGTTTTTTAGTATATTTATAAATGATCTGAAAAGAGATATGAGGTGATCAAATTTGTAGATGACACAAAATTATTCAGAGTAGTTAAAACACAAGCAGCTTGTGATAAATTGCAGGACCACCTTGCAAGACTAAAGATTGGGTATGCATATGTCAGATGAAATATAATGTGGACAAGTGCAAGGTGATACATATAGGGAAAAATAGCCCATGCTATAGCTACACAATGTTAGGTTCCATTTTAGGAGTTACTACCCAGGAAAAAGATCTGTGCGTCATAGTTGATATTACTTTGAAATCATCAGCTCAGTGTGCTGTGGCAGTCAAAAAAGCAAAAAGAATGTTAGGAATTATTTGGAAGGAAATAACAAAGAAAACTGAGACTGTCATAATGCCTACATCGCTCCTTGAATACTGTGTGCAATTCAGGTCGCCGCATTTCAAAAAAGATATAGTTGCACTTGAGAAAGTACAGAGAAGGGTGACCAAAATGATTTTATTTATTTATTTATTAAAGGCTTTTATATACCGACTTTCTTGATACAAATCAAATCAACTCGGTTTACATCGAACTAAGCAGTAACTATAAACCAACCAATCAACAAGAGACAATTTAAAAGGAGCATAAAGTTACATTATCACAAGGATGCCTTAACTGGGAGTAGGAAAAAGAGAGGGAGACGAAGATAAAGTACTATATACAATAGAGTATGGGAGGGAGGCAAGGAGTCGACCTCATGATAACTTGTAAGCGTGATTTAGCATTTGTTTATTTACATAAGTGATGGAACAATTCTAAGTCAGGCTGTTGGGCTAGAGGCGGGGAAGGCTCGGCAGAACAGCCATGTCTTTAGTTTCTTTTTAAATGTTAGTAGACAAGTTTCCTGCCTGAGGTCCAGAGGCATAGCGTTCCAGATGGAGGGACCTGTGATAAAGAATGTTCTGTCTCTGATGTTTGAATGGTGTACAATTTTGATTGGAGGAACATGTAAGGATCCCTTGTAGGCATCCCTTAAGGGTCTGGCCGTCGAGTGCAATTTGAGAGGGTGTAGCAGATCAAGAGGGGTCTGATGGTGAATATTTTTGTGGATAATTGTGAGTGATTTATGGAGAATCCTGAAGTTTACTGGGAGCCATTGAAGATCTTTTAGAATGGGAGAGATATGTGCTCTCCGATTGGTATTCGTCAGAATTCTCGCTGCTGCATTTTGGAGCAACTGGAGGGGTTTTATAGTAGAAGCCAGGAGACCTTGCAAGATGGAATTGCAGTAGTCGATCTTGGAGAACAGAATGGATTGGAGGACAGATCTGAAATCGTAATGGAATAGGAGCAGTTTGAGTTTTTTTGAGTACTTGTAGCTTGTAGAAGCACTCCTTTGTAGTGTGTTTTATAAATTGCTTTAGGTTCAAGTGACTATCAATTATGACTCCAAGATCTCTAGCGTGGGATATTTGTATGTTAGATTGCAGTTGGTGATTGAAGGGACTGCCTTCTGGGGTGATTAGCAATAGTTCTGTCTTGGACGTGTTGAGCACCAGGTTGAGGCTTGAAAGGTGATGGTTGATCGTTTGCAGGTGAGAGTTCCATAACTTGAGTGTTGAGTCCAGTGAATTGGATACGGGGATTAAAATTTGAACATCGTCTGCGTATATATAGAACTTAAGTTTTAGATTTGAGAGTAAATGGCAGAGAGGGATTATGTAGATGTTAAACAGAGTGGGCGATAAGGAGGAGCCCTGGGGGACTCTGAATGGGGCGTTAGTGTGAGAGGATTCCTTGTTATTGATTTTAGCCTTATAGCCTCTATTGCTAAGGAAGGAGTCGAACCATCTAAGAGCTGATGCCGGTTTAGAAGGGTATTATGATTTACAGTATCAAAGGCTGCCGGGATGTCGAGAAGGGCTAGGAGGAATGATTGTCCTTTATCAAAGCCAATGTATATTTGATCAAGGAGTGAGATGAGGAGGGTTTCGGTATTGTGTTCTTTTCGGAAACCGTATTGTGACGGGTGTAGGATATTATGGTCTTCTAGGTAATTTGAAAGTTGCTTATTTACGATTTTCTCCATGATCTTAGCTACAAACGAGAGATTTGAAATGGGGCGGTAGTTGTTGAGGTCGTCCGGGTCCAGGTTCGGTTTTTTGAGTATGGGTTTGAGGGTGGCCGATTTGAGAGCATCTGGGAATACTCCATGTGAGAGGGAACAATTGATAATATCAGCTAGATATTTGGAGATGTATTCTGGTATGAGAATCAGAAATTTGGAAGGTATTTGGTCCAGAGGGTGGGTCGAAGGTTTCATTCTTTTTATCAGATTTTCCACCTCTATAGTGTGAGTAGGATCAAAGAATTCTAAGCTTATGTCTGTGTTCGGTAGGTGGAGGGTATCTGGAAGCAGTGAGTTTGAGCTGGTAGGTAATCTAGCCAGTGTTGGAGATTTTGTTCTGAAAGAATAAGGCCAGATCGTTGGCCTTCGATTGGGCTGTATCGTCTGGGATGATAGGGGGAGCAGTTTTGGTGAGTTCCGATACGTACGAGAAAAGAGCCTTCGCGTCAAACATCATATCGTGGATATGGTGGGCATAGAAATCTCTTTTTGTTCGAAGCGTTGCCATTCTGTAATGGTGGAGGGTGGCTTTGTATATGGTTAGAGAATGGGGATTGGGATTCTTCCTCCATTCTTTTTCTTTCTGTCTTAGGTTTTGCTTCTGGGTACGGAGCTCATTGGAGAACCATGGCTGCTTGTTTTTTTTGAGAATGATTTATGTTTTTTTTTTTACAGTGGGCATAAGTTATTGGCTATCGTTTCAGTAATACTTTGCCAGGAGATAATAGCAGAATTGGGGTTAGATAGATCCAGGTTAGGAAGTTCTTTGATTAGAGAGTTGCCGAGGTCTTCTGAAGGACATGGTTTCCTGTAGTACAGTGGTTGCCTGAGGGGGCGCAGAAGATCCTGTCAATGACCTGATGGTGGAGGTGATCATGAAATGGTCTGACCATGGAACCGGGGGGCATAGAGGGGGTGAAAGTGGAATGAGGTTGGAATTTGTGAAGAAAAGGTCAAGGGTATGACCTGCTTTATGTGTGGGTTGGTTGATGTATTGTTTAAAGCCCATGTCCGAGAGGGCAGATAGGAAGGCTTCACAGTTAGAAGATAGAGGATTGGCATCGATGTGAAGATTAAAATCTCCAAGGATTATGGCTGGAGAATCTAGTTTTAAGTATTTGGCTATGATTTCCACCATAGGAGAAGCGTCTTGATCTAAAAGTCCAGGGGGAGCGTAAGTGAGGAGGATTTGGAGCGACTTAGATTTGAATAAGCCTACCTCCAGTTTAGGTATAGTATTGATAGATTGTAGAGTAAGGTTAAGAAATATTTTGGCAGCTATGAGGAGACCTCCCCCTTTTTTCTTTTTTCTGGGTAAGGAGAAGACATCATATATCCGTGTAGGAAGTTGATTTATTAAAACTGTGTCTGAGGGCTTCAGCCAGGTCTCCATGATGGCACAGATGTCTGGCCTGGCATCAAGCAGATAGTCGTGAAGGATGTGAGTTTTTTTGGTAATTGACTGGGCATTGAACAGTGTTAAAGTGAATAGGGCCAGCCCAAGTAGTTGCGTAAAGGGGGAGATCATCACCGGAGTTAAATTTCTGCGAGTTATGGGTTGGTATCGTAAAGTTGGCTTCATCTTGAAGCAGGTATTGTGATGTAATGTGTGTATTGGGTATCCTAGCATCATAATAGGACTAAAGAGATCACTTTGACGATAAAGGGCATGGAATGACTCCCCTATGAGGAAAGGCTAAAGAGGTTAGAGCTGTTCATCTTGAGAAGAAATGGCTGAGGAGGAATATGATAGAAGTCTACAAAATCATGAAAGAACTTGATAGGTAAATGTGAGAGTTATTTATTCTTTTGGATAATATAAGGACTAGGAGGTACTCCATAAAGTTAGCAAGTAGCACATTTAAAACAAAGAGAAAATTATTTTTCACTCAATGCACAATTAAGCTCTGGAATTCATTGTCAGAGGATGCGATTAAGGTAGCTAATGTAGCTGGTTTAAAAAATGTTTGGATAAGTTCCTGGAGGAGAAGTCCATAAACTGCTATTAATCAATAGGAAATAGCCACCGCTTGTTGCTGGGTCATATTTAATGTTTGGATACTTGCCAGATACTTGTGACTTTGGCTGCTGTTGGAGACAGGATACTGGACTTGATGAACCCTTGGTCTGACCCAGTATGGCAAAACTTATGTTCTTATGAGTAAATTATAACTAAAATTCCAGCAGGCCTAAAAACATAAAAATAATTTAAGAGTAAATGGAAACACCATCTTAAAAAAAAATGTTTTAAAGACAGCTCACAGCATTTCTCCTTACCCCACACCCACTACACTTCAGTTTCTAAGATATTGGTTTTGACATAGAGAGCTACTTCTCCCTCCTTTCAGCCCTCTATCTTTCCTCAACAGATTATAGCCCAGGGATGGCAGTATCCCATTCATGAAAATCACTAAGCCATGACTCCATAATAGTAATAATTCAAATCTTTCTCCAATATCAGGGCCAGCAAATCTGCAACTTTGTTGCTCAGACTGCGAGCCTTTAGGCACATAGCTTTCCGGCTTTTTCCCCTCAGCTTGCCTCTCTTCCCAGACACCTTTCTGCGCTTTTGCCTAATAGTGGACTAACTTCGTTCATTTCTCCATGCACTTCCTGTATTTCTATGTGTTGGGGATGACATTTTAATTCCCTTGATCACCTTTTGCCTCCCCTGTCCTTTAGTTTAAATTCCTGATGATATATGTTCTGATTTAGTCATTTAGGATCCTTTTTACTGCTACAGACAGATGAAGGCCATCTTTGTTGTAAAGACTTATTATTCTATACACTGGCCTAACTCCCAATTGGGCAAATTCAGTAAAGAGCACTCGGCTGTGCGCAATGTTTAACACAGGTTTGTGTGTTAAACATTGCATAGAATGCCCTCCCAGTAGCGGTACTGAGGACAAGGATGGCAATGGAATTCAAAAAGGTATGGGTTAAGCACAAACGTTTCCTAGTGGGTAAATAGAGACAAAGAAAAGGGTAACCTCTGTTGACTAAGATAACCTGCACAGAGCAATAATAACTCTAAGAAGAAAGACAAAAGCTTGCTGCTGAGCAGTGTGGATGGACAACTTGGGTCTTTTTCCGTTAGTATTTACTATTGGGCCGATACAGAAAAGCGCGGCTGTGGTTACCCGGTTTTTATCCCGCTTTGGACGCATGTTTTGGACGCGTAAGGCATACCCGCGATTCAGTATCTGCTTTTACGCGTTCTTACCGTTTGCCGAAAAGGAGGTGTATCCCTTTCCGCCCGCCGCATGTATATGACATGTTAATGATCGGATTAGCTATTCCCTCCGATACAGTAACATGCACCCAAATTATCGCCCTGTTAACCAGCTTATTTACTGCATCTTTAACCTGAATATTTACCGCCTACCCTATCCCTGGTGTTAGTGTGGTGTTCAGTCAGCTTCGTACTGGACAGCGCCATGGACAACATGTATATACTGGCTCTGGCGATATTTTTCATTCGGTTGAGAAGCAGAATGAGAAATGCTCGAAATGCTCGGCAGATTGGAGAGGCAAACAGGGGAGTCCAGCAGCAAGGGGAACCCATCCGACCAGAGAACCCAGCAGCAAGACCAGAGGAGGTATGTGTTCTGTTTCAGTTCAACTGTACCATCCATCTCTGGGTGTCTCTGAGGGTCTGGACATGGACGCCTCTACAGACACCGGAGAGATAGGCGTCCGCTAGGCGTCCTGAGGCTCCGGGGTCCAGCGGAGACATGGACGTCTCTACGGACGGCCTATACGGAGCCTTCCTCCTGCTTGGACACCGCCGCTTGGACATCTGGCCGGGCGCTCAAGGCAGCACGGCCTACAGGCGGGAAGGTCCATGAATGGAAGCCACGACCTCGGACGTCCAAGGTTGCGGGGTCCGTTCATGGACCTTCCCGCCTGTATCTGGGCGTCCATGATCGGAGGCCCCGCTGCCTTGAGCACCTGGCCGGACGTCCAAGGTCGCAGCTTGGACGTCTGGCCGGGCGCTCAAGGCAGCGGGGTCTGTAGAAAAGAACCATCTACTTACCTGGTGGAATGACATTTCAAATGACATTTCAAATGACAGGTACCAGCGCACCCTGGATATTGTATAGGCACTGCATACCGCTCTATACAGTAAAATGGATTGCGAACGCCTACCGCTTCATTGATGCATTTTGGACGCCACTTGGATTTGCGTCTAATTTGAATATTGAATCGAGCGGTATGTGAACCAAAATATGCGCGCGGCAAACAAGCGGGCGCCCGACACTGCTGCACTGTTTCTTATGCGTCCTTACTGTATCGGCCCGTATGTTACTATGGACAGAGCACAGTAGAGAAAAGCTATTCTGCTACCTAATCAAACTCCTCCCCACTGAAGATGCTGGTTAACGGAACATTCTGCATGGTAAAGTCCAGGGACAAAGGAGCTTTTACTTTAGATAACTACTAGAAAACTGTTATTTGCCTCAACTTGATTGTAAGTCATATAGAGCAGGGACCTTCTCTTATAGGTATCTGTACAGTACAGTATATACCTATTGGTACTACAGATAACAGCATTTGTACTAGCAGTTCACAGTGCAAATCTAGCAAGATAAGTTATTCTAGGGGCAAGAACCTAAGAGACCAATGAAAGATTGCATCTGGTCTCTCAGAAGTTAAGTGCATACCAATGACTCTAAAGAAAGACAGGCACCAAATGCAAATCCACACTAAATGGGATACAAACCAACCACTTTCCTTTCAGGGAAAGCCGGCAATCTCAATTGGAAAATTTTATTCATTTATAATCCAGAAAAAAAAAGAAAGGAAATTATCCTCTGAAAAAATGTGCACTCATGCCTTCTACTTGTTTCTTAAATGCTTTGTCCATTGAACAAACTGTACATGAAAAAAGTTGATTAATCATCAAATTATTTTTCTAGCTCTGTGGTGAGAAACTATAAAGCATAAAAGTGTGTTTCTATCTAAAAAGAAAAAAAAATCTGGAAGAACCTTCAAAACTAGATATTGAAATGTCCAAAAAAGGGCACCTGAAACAAATCTAACAAAGGGAAAACTTGATATTAGGATCACAATTATTGAGCTATTTACAAAGGAAAGCAGGGCTTCCTGCTTTCCTTTACACAGAATTATAAAGACATATAACAGTATTAATAACTATTAATGTGCATGCAAGAAATACGATGTCCACAGACCTTGCTAGAGAAAAGGAGGATACCATTCATAGTTGTGAATGGCAGAAACAACTTCATTATTCCTAGGATCTAGGTTTGGATAACTGTGCTGCATGGATAGCTTTATCCCAGTACATGTACTCATAAGTACCTTGGTGCATATATTCAACTGACTATAATTCCATTTACTGATAGATAATACCTTTTCCTCATGGGTGCTTTGCAGCTTGATTTATGTAGGGCCCCTGCTGAACCAGCTTACATCTGCAAAACAAACTACCAAAGATCCTGCAAAAGCACATGCTGTCCCGAGTGCTGTGATCACCACACGGGGGCCGATGCAATATAAAGCACGGAAAGCGGGTGCTGAAAAGTCAGCACCCGCTTTCCTAATGTGCGCATGGCGCCCGCAAGGGGGGCGCCATACAATAACCAAATTAGGGGGTCGTGCTAGCAAGGAGGCGCTAGGGTTGCTTGCGCGACCTTAGTGCTTCCTTGCTAACACGGCCCCGCCGCAGCTGCCAGTTATGAAGACCGACGCCGGTAAACTCAGCATCGGTTTTCATAACCGGCCGTCTGCCAGTAACGAAAATGGCCGCCCTTGGTGTGGTTCAGTCTTAGAAAACATACAGCAGTGGTTCGCTCATCAGTAAGGGGCCTGGTCTTCAGGAAAACCAGCTGTTAAAACTGGCGAGTACTTAAAAGCATTTTAAACTGAGTGATAAAAGGTTTAAGAAGCAGAATAGTGGGCACTACCAAGATATTGAAAGAGTAACAAAACATTTTTCGTAGCAAGCAAAGGTAAGAGGAAAAAGAGGCCACTGTAGTTTTCTAAGAAGTAGCTGAAAAGGTAAATGAAAAAAGATTAGCGTCCATGAATTACAAAAGATCACAGAAAGATAAATAATATCTAGAAAAACTAAGAGACAATGGGAAAGTAGTCAGCTGAGCAACAGTACAAATAGAAGAAAAAATAGTTAATACAGTAAAATGAGGACCAGACTTTTTTGCAGATATATTAATGACAAAAGTAGTACAAAAATGGGACTGCAGGAATCAAAGGTGAAATGGAGGAATGTGTAGAGACCGCCTGATAGCAGAATTGCTTAATATTTCTGTTTGGTATTCACTAAGGAAGAGTTTGGAGTAGTAACAGAGAAAACTGAAACAAATAAGAATGTTAAGTGAAATACACCTAAATCTTAAGAAGACTGCGTTCAAGAGGAAGTAGCAAAACTAAAAGCAGATTGTAATGCCCCTTACTTCCAAGTGCTTCTGGCAAAGCATCCCGCTACATGCAGCATCCAAGGGCCATGTACTGCACTGCAACCAGGAGCTCCTATTATAGGCCCTTCAATCAGGACTTCCTGGGGTGCTGGCTGATGACATCACATTGTTTCGGCATTTAAGGAAATTCTCTGCTACCAGCCAATGCCTCAGCAACTGGTCTTCCTGCGCTAGTCATCATCGGTGCTATGTTGCTACTGTTCCTGCCTTGCCCAGCTGTGCCTCTCTGCCATATCTTGTTCTCCAGTCAGCCTTTCCTCAGGCTGTTTTGTTGTTGACCCAGGCTGCCTCTTGACCCTTGCTTGATTTCTGTCTGGACACCATAAGAACATAAGAAGTTGCCATACTGGGTCAGACCAAGGGGTCCATCAAGCTCAGTATTCTGTTTTTAATAGTGGCCAATTCAAGTCACAAGTACCTAGCAAAAGCTACTAATGCTACAAGTGCTGGTAATAAGCTTTGGCTATTCCTTACATCCTCCAGGAATTTATCCAAACCTTTTTTAAACCCAGCTACACTAACTGCCTTAACCACACCCTCTGCTGCCAAATTCTAGAGCTTGATTGTGTGTTGAATGAAAACTAATTTTCTCTGACCTTGCTTGTTCTCTGCCTTCCTTGCACCCTGCCTGAGAAATCCTGCTGGCCATCAGAACTGCGGGCTCAACCCAAGGGGAAGGTTGCTGGTCAAGCAAAAGACTTTATACCTTATGGCATGTCAGCTGTTGCCTGCTAAGACTTGGTCCATGTTGGCATGCCTCAGGCTGCCCCAATCTAGCAGCAGTCCTGGGGCTCACAGCCCCTGAAGCGTGACACAGATAAAGTGATGGGGCCAGACAGAATACATCCATAAGTATTAAGGGAACTTAGGAAAGTTCTGGCAGCTATACTGTCTGATGTTTTCAGTACTTCTTTAGAGTTAAGGAGTATTTTTAAAGGACTGGAGACAGACAGAAGTGACTCTTCACAAAAGTGCAAGCCAGGAAGAATCTCAAAACTACAGGCTCAGTTAGTCTGACCAAGTTGTAAGAAAATACAATTACTGCCAAAACAGATGATAGTACAGTTTTTGGAATCCAAAAGAGTACCGGATTTGAGGCCACATGGTTTTACCAAATCTTTTCAGACAAAATCAATCAATAATATATTTGACTGAGTGACCAGAATTACACTGGGGGGAACTCTAGATAGTATACTTGGATTTCAGCAAGGACTCTGAAATGGTTCCACATAGGTGATTTATAACAAACTGAATGCACAGGTATGGGCCGAAAGGTTAGAACTGGCTGAGTAGCCAGTGACACAGTAGTGTTAACCGGATTTGCTCCAAGGGGTGTGTGTCTGAGGGATTTGATCCTCAGTCCAGTTCTGTTTAATATTTTGTAAGTTATAAAGCAGAAAGGTTATCAGGGAAAATTTGGCTTTTTGTGAATGATACCAAAATCTGCAAGAGGGCACATAGCCTGGAAGTTGTGTAAAACAAAAGGAGGACCCTAGTAAAGCTTGAGGAATGGTCTAGAGTATGGCACCTGGGTTGCAAAAACCCAAGGGAACAGTACTGTATAGGGGGTGAAGTTTTTCTGTGCACAAAACAAGAGCATGATCTGAGGATAATCATATCTGACAATCTTAAGGTAGCCAAACAGAAAAGGTGAGAGCAAAAGCCAGAAGGGTGGCTGGATGCACAGAGAAATAGCCAGCAGAAAATGAGAGATGTTATTGCCTTTATGTAAATCATTGGTGACACCTCATTTGGACCACTGTGTACAATTCTGGAGACTGCACCTTCAAAAAGGTATAAATCGCATAGAGTCAGTTCAAATACTATGATAGTCAAGGGAATTCATAATAGGCAAACAGGGCCAAATTAAACATCTAAACATGTATATCCTGGAGAAAAGGGGAGCTAGGTGAGAGATTTAAATACCTCCATGGAATAAATGCATATGAGGTGGGCCTCTTTCAATGGAAAGGAAAGATTGTGAGAAAAGTGAAAGGAGAATAGATTCAGGAGTAATCGGACATTTCTTTACAGAAAGATTGGTGGATGTATTGAACATCCTCCCTGTGAAGGTAGTTGAGCAAAGGCAGTATCAGAATTCAAGCGAGCACATGACAAACAGAGGTGGTCTCTGAGGGAGACAAAAGCACAAAAACACTGCAAGGAATGAGCAGACTGGATAAGCTCCGTGGTCTTTATATGCCAACATGTTCTGTGTCTCAACACAACACATGCTATTGAATGAAGAATTCTGTTTTATGATGTGATCATGCATTTCCCATACAAATATTTTTTTTTAAATACAATCACTGACATTTTCAAACCTTTATCCGTGTAAATGGGCTTTTGAAAATTGCTAGGATATATGCTTTACGCACATAACTCCTTTGAAAATTACCGCCATTGTATATGTGTGGTTACTTTGAGGCAAAGTGACTGGGGATTAGGCTTCGGGTTAATGTGGTAGTGGAGGGAGAGATCAATAGAATAGACATGTGGAAGAAACATCTGGTTTCCTTACCAAAGGAGTGTACTAACAAGTCAGGGAGGTTCAGAACTATTCAGAAAAGGCTGAGGTTTGGGTTTTACTCCCCCAAGTAAGAGCTGCAGATGTTGTGTTCTAGCTGATTATCCTCAAGCATCATCAGTCCCCGTGGATTTTAGTTTGGCTTTTGTTTACATAGGTTTGGGATTTTAGTTTGGATTTCCTGAAGGCAGAGCTCTCTGTCTCCTCATTAATTTTTTTAATTTGTTCCAGAACAATTGTATGTTTTCCCTTTTGGCAGGTCAGCTATTCACCCTGACCTCCTAACTATTTTTACATTTTTTATTATTTATGAATCGCCTAACGCTAAATGGACTACGCGATGAACAAAAATACACTCATAATATTAAAATTATACAACCAAATGCAGAGAGTAAAACAAAAAGTAAGCAAAAAACAACTTTAAAAAACTCATGAATAAAAAAGAACAAACATATAATAATAAAATAAACTTAAAATAAGCAAGATTAAAAAGAAAGGTTTTAACTAGTTTTCTGAAACTCTTTACATTCACATTGTCTAATGTCAAAAGTTCCACAGGGTGGGCCCCGTAATAGAAAAAGCACACTCTTGGGTAACATGGAGTCTAGTGACTCTCGGAGATGGATTCTCAAGGAGACCACGTTGGGAATAGCACAACCATCTTGCAGGTTGATAGAATCTCAAAATAGCATTGGCCCAATGGCATGTTTGATTATTTAGCAGTTTAAAAATTAACATACTAATCTTGTATTTGATTCTTTTATGAATTGGAAGCCAGTGTATGTTTTTACTCTTTTAATCCATGTTGGGAGACTTCCAGTTGTGAGAATCTTGTGTATGGTTAAATCAAGAGAAGGGAAGATTCAGACTGTGTGCTATAAATCCTCCAGGGTTTGGACCTGTTTGTGACCTTTTGCAATGAAGTTTCAAGCTTCAATTGATTTTTCTGACAGTAACTCTCTTCTTATTTGGAGACAAGGAAGTTTTTCCATCCTTTGTCTCTTATTTTCCCTTAATTTTGAAGTTAAAGACAATGTATTTATTTATTTTTACCAGAAACTGAGTACCCTAGGTACCAGGGAATCAGTTTCCTTTCTATGGGGAAGATACCCTTTTCACCAAGAAAGAGCCTGAGTGAAGGATTTTTCATCTAAGAAGAGTCCTGTCAGCTAGAGGAAAGGAGTTGAGAGTATTCAAGAACTGTATCTGCTGCTGACTCAGGTGTGTTACACTTGAGGGGAGTGCCCCTCTGGCATTGCATAAGGCGATCTAAAGCAATTAAGAAGACTTCAGGAAAGGAATAAGAACTGGGACTTGCATTCTGATAAATTGAGACTTTAATCTAAACACTCCACAGTGAGGAGAAAGCAATGATAATATTAGAAGTGGAAAAGGAGAAGTGAACTATCTTCAATCTGAGTAATTGGAGTACTTAGAAAGAGAAAGAAATTAAGTGTTAAGAACTGTGCTTCCAGAGAAATTTAGAGAGCTGGTTAAAAGAGTGAGGTCACACATTTATTAACCTGTTAACTGTCCAATCATTTATTAACTTTATTTGAAACTCAAAATGAAACTGTAAATATTCTTCCATAATCAAATCAACTATAAGTAAAGAAGTTGGAAACCACATTACTTCACATTATGATTTTTTGATATAACAGATGGTGATTATCAGTGCTGTGTACAGTGAAAGGAAAGGGGCTTGTACTGGGACTAATGCAAAGTAGCTTTAAGGTTAAGTCTCACTCTACAGGGAGCCCTGGAACTCAAAATGTGAAATGCAATCCATGGAAAAACAGAGAACTGTGTGCAGAAAGGATCCATCTTATGGTGCAGTTTAAAGGATCCATCCTGTCCAGACTTACACACAAAATAGGATGGATTGCCTGATTAAAATGTTGGCTATGTTGCCTATGTCACAGAAGATGATGAATAACATAGAACTTTATTAAAGCATGCACCACAGAAAGCACAGTTACATTAACCTATCCTGATGAAAGAAAATTATATCCTCCCCATAATCTGCTATACTATTTTTTGTTTTACTTAAAAAAAAAAATTGTTGCAGGCTTTTAAACAATGCTAAAACCAATCCTTATCTGTCTGCCTGGCTCTTAAAATACCAACACATGAATGCAAGAAACATTTAAGGGTGCGACACCTCTCGCACAGAGGTGACATCTCTGCATAAAAACGGGGAGCGCAGATCATTATATTAGCACACTACAAGAAACCTGCAAGACCAAGACGATGTTATGTTTAATGCAACTGCTTGCCTGGCATGCTCAGCATTTAAACACTCCATTTCATTCCAAGGTACCAAAATGATAATAGACTTTATTCTAATTGGATTGTCTGCAATGAGCCAATTTAAGTGCTAAATGCTGCGAATTATTCAGCATGACATAGCAATGCAATGATCTGAACCAATGCAGGGCAGGAGGCTGGTTGAAAACTAGAGATCTTGAAAGATAATAAGGAATTGCAAGTCTCACTTGGCATGGTTCCACAAACCAAATTTATATTGCTTTAACAGCTGCAATGTTTAAAAGCTACCAGTTTGCATGTCTGCTTAAAAGAAGATTTTCCTTGAAGTCCATGGTTAAGTTTCAAGCCATGATAATTATTGGATTTGTGGAATTATATGATGTTGATTATGAAGCTAAGTCATGTAGACTCACTACACATCTGCACAATAAAAGCTTTAAAATACAGTTACTCATGTGCTGTCAAAAGCAAACTAAAATTGTGGACTGATGGGTCCATAATATTTTGAGATTTCTTAATGATTCTTATTTTGTTGATTATCTTTATCTCATTATGTATTGGATGATTTGTAGACCATGTTACCTATACAACTATATTGTGACTTTGCTTTATTTATTTTTTTGATTTAAAAAAAATCTACTTAAAAAGAATAAAACAGGAATATTTCTGTGGGGGGAGGGGGGAGAGAGCACGTAACTTTCAAACCTAGCCATGATATAGCATTCACACGCGTAAATGACTGTTAAGAGATGTTTGTATTTTATAAACTGTAAGGCAGGAGCTATATAGTTTATAAAATACTGCATAATTCTGCTCTGAAAGTACACACATTTCAGTTTGCACAAATATTTCCAATGCAAGAAAATGATTTCTTTCTCTACCTATTTTATAAACATATACGCATATATTCCAAGTATATAAAAATATATATACACAATTGTGCAAAATAACCTTGATTTATACATGGAGGCAGGTATACGTGCATATACCATTTTGAAAATATTTACTTGCGCATGTGCTTGAAATCAGTTCACCGATACCTCCGCCAGTTCACTTAGACCCTCTAACACTTCGCCATGATCCCCCACCTGTTCACTCAGCCCTCCCACCCAAAAAATGCAGCCAACAGAGAAGTTTGATTTCATTTGCACCAGATAATTAGCGGGAGTAAAAGTGTACGAATAAGTCTGGTAATATGTAAGGAACTCTAGGTTTCCCTCACTAAAAGGGCCTGTACCATCTAATTGGGGAAGTTCAGTGTAGGAATTAATGAAGAGAAGTTTGGGTTTGACTCCCCCATGTGGGAGCTGCAGATGGTGTGACCTAGCTATTTATCATCCCCAAGCACCATCTATACTTGTGGATTTTTAATTCAGTTCTGTTCATACTGGTTGTGGATTTTTTTGTTTGCTTTGGTTGGAGCATGAGCTCTCTGTCATACGTCCGTTAATCTCTGTAACTTTATGAATAGGGAAGAGCTAAAGGAATTTCCCTTGAAATCAGCCTGCATACTGGACTTCCATTCTGCTTACTTTTGACTCTTAATCCAATGTTGGAGGATTCCCTGTGACAGCTGGTCCCCCATGTTGCAGCGGAATGGGGCATCGGCATCCCCGTTTTCAAAGCTGGATTTGCGGAAGGGAAGACTTGCAGTGCACAATCGCTCCTGAGGATGGATCAGACAGTGACCCGATGCAGAGGAATTTAAACTCTTTCCTATCTCTTGCTTTATTTTTCTCCTATTTATGTTCCGCTGGGAACTGACGGCTCAGTAACCAAACCTTTAGGACAGTAGCATCTTTCACCCTGAAAGAAGCTGGAAGTGTGGCAGAGTGAGTCTAGAGGAAAGTAACCCTGCCAGTGGCAGGGAGGGAAGGAAACTAGAGGATAGAAAGTAAAAGTAACAACAACTTTGTTGCTGCTAAATTAACTAGGATACAAGAGAGGGGAAAGTGCCCACCCGGTACTACGTAAGTTAAAGGATTTAAAAAGAGTTTAGCAAAAGTTTAAAACTGGGACTAAACTCTGATAATCCATAGGAACCAAATTCTAACCACCTAGAATGGGAAGAGCTGGGATATAAACTGGGAATCTAAAAGAGGATTGAACTACATTCAATCTAAGTAACTGGAGTAACAGAGACGAGTAAGGAATTCAAGTGTTAAAAGAGTGTGCGTCCAAGAAAATGAGAGACTTTATTGGAGAAGTGAATTCACAAGTTTATTGTTCTTGCTGTCTTATTGTTTATCGAATATAATTGGAATAGGAATTGAAGCTGTAACTATTCTGACATCTAATCAACTATCAGTAAAAGAAGTTGGAAGCCACCCTGCTTCTCAGTATGTTTTTTAGATGAAATGACTGTGATACTTCTCAGTGCTGTGTACAGAGGACAGAGAAGGGCTTGTGTTACAAAGAAACAGGTTTAAGAACTACTGTTCGTCCCCCATGTAGGGTTGCCAGCTGGTTCTAAATTTTCAGGACAGGTTGATCCAGTCCTGGCTTTGCATGCAGGTACTTACAAGTCTTGCTTTTTTTAGGGAATGTAATAGGGAAATCAAAATATGTCCCAGCATGCAATGGGGTAAAACAAGGACTGGATCAACCTGTCAAATCTGGAGCAGGTTAGCAACCTTACCCCATGTAGAAACCTGGAACTCAGAAGGTTAATGCTATCAGCAGAGAAATAGAGAGAATAAAGAAGAGTTGTGTGCAGAAAGGGTCCATTCCTTTTTCTTCTATGTGCAGCTGGTTGACAGTAACAGGATCCATCCCACCCAGGCGTTACAAATGTATACATTTATATCTCTTACAAAATAGTAATTACTGTGCACACATCTGAATCTCGCCCAGGAACGCCTCTAGCCTGCTCCTTTTTACTCCACCGGTACAACAAAGCTACAAAATGGTATATACATGGGTAGTCTCGACATTTATATAACAGCATATCCGCAAGTACATGCTACTTGTGTACATATGCTATTTTTACATGTGAAACCCCTTGGAAAATTTACTCAAGAAAAATTACTCCACAATTTCTTTGTGGCATCTAACAAAGTGGACGCTGTCCTCAAAAGCTCATGCCTCAATAAACTGGTTAGTCTATAAGGGCCCTCCCGCCTCTTGTCATTTTTGCTATATCAGACTAACATGGCTATCCCTCTAAAGAAATTACTGCCACACATTGTTAGTCATGGGAATGATTTCCTAGGCTACTTTTAATGTACTACCTTCACTGCCCATTACTATCGCAGCAGCAAAATTTAATATGGTGGCTCAAGCAATGCACTACATGGCCAACAATGTTTGTCCATGAGATAAGCAGATTTTTAACAAACACGCTGTGTAGTACCATTTCAATATAGTCAACTGTTGGTCTGCTCTTCTATGGGAACAGCATATTTTTATATTAAACTTTATACCCTTTGTAAGATAGATTTAAAAAACAAAAAAATCACTTCCTTTAATTCCCATTCTACCTAAGAATAGGACCTCTTCTGGCTTTTCATCTCTCCTCGGAAACGCCCTGTATTTCTCTAAGTCATGTCAAAAGAGCTTATAGTGAGTGTGCTGCTCTCTAAGGAACCTTATACATGAAGAGGAGTCGGAATTCTGGAAAAAAAATAACTATAGAGGAGGTAATTTAAAAGAAAATTAACTTTATTTCCCTGTACAAATTGTGTACAACACTATACAACAGCATTATTCAGTGCACTTGAGCAAATTAATACTGAGGTTTGATTAGCTTTTTCAAAATACTGCATTAACTAGAAAGGTCCTAATTTAAGTGCTCATTCACCTACATCTGTCAACAAATTCATGGCCCTCATTTATTTCAATTGCTTAAAATGCTATTCTTCCTCCTACTACATAAGCTAAAATACATTTTATTCTATGCAGCACATTTTGACTTCAGTTAAATGAAATTAAAGATAGGCAAAATATTTATGGGGATAAATCTCTACAGAATACAGTAGAATATTTACTAAGTGAGCCCAAATATTTTTTACAGCATAAAAATATTCCACAGGCAGAATATATCCAAACATTCAACTATGTACACAGATCAGGAGTTCAGCAAAATCTGAGGTCTTTGATACCAAAATATTATTACAATTAAACTATTTGGCCAAAGATTATTCTATTGTCTAATGTGTTTCCCTGATTTTGCTTACATAGAAACATGACACCAAAGGACCATGGGGCCATCTAGTCAGCTTAATGTGTTTCGAAATAAATTTATTGGCATTGAATGTTAATGGATGAACAGTCTAGTCTTATTTTCCCAGGCATTTTATAATCCTTATGGAATTAGAAATGTTAATTCAGGAGACGACTTCAATTAGTTTGTGCTATTCAGCCAGTCACAGGAAATGCAACAAGAGCTGGCTGAGGCTCAATATCATTGTATTAGATTTTCTCTGTTGTTCTCTTTGATGCAGATGTTATAACATGCGTGCAATTTTTTTAATAATTTCCCTAAACACACAGTGTCCATACAGGGAAATTCATTTCCTTTCATTTTTAGTATCTAAGAATAATCAAAGAACCATAGAACAAAGATTCCGTAGTGCCCAAAATTTCAAAACACAAAAGGACCTCTGCTGCCCATCTGCTGTCTTATCAGAAACTCATAAATCTTGTAAAATTAACTTCAGAAGTTTCTATTTCAAAAGTTATTTTTACAAGGCAAGTCAAAATATGAATGAGAGAAAATATGAAATAATCCATGCGCTCTTACATTAAAAAGTTTTCTAATTGCTATTAACATACTATAGCTTTAAATAGCTTATTTTTACACTACATTAATTGGATATGCAGGCACACAACTGTGTTTTAGTCTAATTATTTGTATTTTCCATGCTTCACAGATCTGTTTCCTGATGTACTAACTTCTCAACCACTTTTTGATGTTCGGCAATCTCTCCTATGTTAAAAATAGAAGAGCACTTAAAACATTTGGCATAAATAAATCATGGATCTGTCAAGATTAATTCCCTTGTTTCCTGTCATTGTCTATATCTAGACAAAGAGCAGGAAAAAGGAAGCAATTCATTTTCACATCGGTGAGCATGGTGATGTGCCACTGATCCACCAGCCTCCCTCTCTTACTGGGAGCTACAATTTTTCAGCATAGAAATATCCAATGAAATGCCATTCTCCTGCATGCAGAGCCAGAGCTGTGTGCAACAAAAAGGTTTGCAGCAAATGACTTCCTCCAATTGAGTTGCTCTTCCTATTTACTAGGTGCACTTTCCATATAAAGAAGGTTCTACCCACAGTAGCACACAAACTTTCATTTGTCTTCACTTTGATGGCGGGGTAGTCTAATAGAGCAGCAGGCTGCAAACCAAGTAAACCAGGGTTCATATCCTGCTGATACTCCTTGTGACCTTAGACAATTCACTCACCCTTCATTGCTTCAGCTACAGAAATTGAAAGCCCTCTGATTTTGGAAAGTCAGAATTCCAAGATATGTGATGTTCCACAATGGGTCAATATAGTTCTAAAACTGTATGCATACAAAAAGCAATGAGAAGTAGCTGAAAATACAGATTTCTAATTACGGGTGATCAGACATCTGGTTAAAAGCTTTGAAATCATCATGATGTGACTGGAAAAAAAAATCAATAGAAAACTGTATTTAAGTGGTATTTCAATGTCATACACCTGCAGAAGATTTACCCTCTGTGCCCATCTTCATCCTGCAGACAATTTAGAAGAGTAGGATTCCTCATACATATCGGGTTGTTCTGTATACAAATCCAAATTTTCTGGAAAGATATTGCCTCTACTTGAAACACTGAACCAACTACCATTAGATATACTGAAAAATCAACAATGTTAAAAAAAAAAAAAAATCCACCTTACTAATCCTATACTTAGTAATAAATCAGTTGATAGACCTAAGAACTTGTATGAAGAAAACCTTCATACTGGGACGCTCATTGCTATATAAAACATTATCAAAGTGGAACTGCCCAGCAATATAATCATATGGTCTAAAATGTTACTTATACATACACATAGACACACATATTGTGTGTGTGTGTGTGTGTGTGTGTGTGTGTGTGTGTGTGTGTGTGTGCAATCAACTAAATAAAATTTGAATGTAGAATTCACGTATTTCAAACTTAAAAAAAGATTAATAGTCTCCAAATATTAAACTTCACCTGACACAGCACCGTGTTTTGAATGATTCGCTGCTTAGGGAAATCTATACTCAGATCCGCCATCTTTTGTACTGTTTTCCTGAAGAAGAGAATCACTTGGGTCAACTGAAGTATAAATCACATTTATTAATGTATTTAATGTTTTTTATATACCAACATTCGTTAGAAACATCACATCTGTTTCCATAAAACAATAATTCAGCCAACAGGGCTTTAAAGTGTAACTGATGTTAAAACTGGGGAAGGGGATGATTAGGGTATAGATAGTATTACAGATTGAAATTTATGTACAATCGTTGAAGGACTGTACATAAATGGAGAAATGATTGTACATAAATGGAGAAATTTAGAGCCCTTTTTTTTTTGTTTTGAGATAAATGAATACTACATTCGAATTATATTTCATTGATTCACGAAGACACAATGAAATCAATATTCCAATATAGCCAGCTAAAGCCTAGATTTATCATTTTGCTATAATTTTCAGGAAAAAAGCGCCAATGATAAAACAAGGGGCGTGGTTAGGGTAGTTTTCCAGGTAATGCATCGCATAGCTATTTCACCACAATGAGTGTTAATATCACGGGTGCAATAAAATTTTCACATCGCAAGCTGAGAAATGCCCGGACAAGCGTTTACCACATTTCTTTTTTTTTTTTTGGGGGGGGGAGGGACAGAGAAAGTGTGAGAGAAGGAGAGAGAGAGAGACTCTTTATGAGGCTCTCATATAAGTAAACTATTTATACCACTATAAAAGGGGAAACTAGTAACTCAGGATGAGGTTTGGGGGGGGGGGATGCAGATTTACATGCACAGTCAGAAGTACAAACAGCATGGTAGATATCAGTGAAGGTGAGATCTGTACATTGTACTCTCGAGCTAGCTTGATAGCAACTAGATAAAGAGTATCAAGCTAGGTCGAGAGTACATTGAACAAATCTCATCTTTTTATACTTTTTATCACTCCAAATCACAAAATCTTTACAGTATCTAGAAAGTTACCCTAATCATGCTTTTTTTTTTTTTTTTTTATAAATTATCGTGGGCGCTATTCTCACAAAACCTAGAGCAAACTGATGACTAGCTCTCAGTTAGCCAGATAAGTAATTCCTCCCACTTACGCTCCCAGAATGCCTCTTTTTTTTTATCTGGCTAAAATCTAGCTGGTCAAGAAGCTTAATAAACCAGTATCTACCTCAAAATATATAGATGATAACTTTCAAATGAGTGTGTGGGTACACACATACATGTGTATATGGGTGCATGTATAGTATCACAACATAAGGACACTAATTAGTGGTATTTAACTACTACAGTTTTAACATACAGAAATTTGATTATATGTATTTTTATTATCAGAATTTTATTAACAGTACAATCTCCATACATAATATTTAATCACAAATTTTTACTGTTTATAATATTTTTAAACAAATTTTTTAAAACCTTTGGACACCTATAACTTACACCAATATCCCTATTGCACAATGATAAATACCCCTAATCCCTAAAATTTAAATGCATACATTCATCTACTTTCATCCTCATATCACACACCAATTATAATGCCACCGTGCTGTATTGCACCATAACCCAACTGTTCAACATATTTATTTTATTTATTTATTTTTTATATACCAACATTTGATCTGAGATATCACATCGGTTTACATTCAGGTATTGAAGGTATGTCCCTATCCCCAGAGGGCTTACAATCTAAGTTTTGTACCTGAGGCAATGGAGTGTAAAGTGACTTGCTCAAGGTCACAAGGAGTGACAGCAGGACTCAAACCCTGGTCTCCTTGTTCATAGCCCCCTGCTCTAAGCACTAGGCTATTCCTCCTCCCATATATTGTTCCTTGATTCAGAACATGGGAATTCAATCAAGGCTTCTTCAGGGGTTATCTTTTTCAATACACCCTGGTATTTTCTTTCACCCTCAGTGGGAAATACCCGTACCCCGCTGTCCCGAACCTTTAAACTTTTATAGTGTCCAACACTTCTCTCCACGGCGTTTTTTACATTACCAACTCATCTCTTATTTTCACTGAATGTCTTCTCACAATTTCTCGAATCAAATTTGTAAAACCCAATTCACATTATCCTGTTATTCCTCGCTGTTCTAAATTCTCCACCGGATGCGTGTCATGCACCTTCATCGTATGGATATAGACTCTCAAGACGCCGACAGACAACGTGTCGGCATCTTGAGATTGGCAAAACGAGGTTCCTTGTTGGGGAGATGGATCCAGAAATTAATTGATAAGTGAAAGATGAAAATATCAAAGATATGAAGATCGTGGATCTGAATTAAGTGCATTTTGAATACCCATGTTCTGAATCAAGGAACAATATATGGGAGGAGAAATAGCCTAGTGCTTAGAGCAGTGGGCTATGAACCAGGAGACCAGGGTTTGAGTCCTGCTGTCACTCCTTGTGACCTTGGGCAAGTCACTTTACCCTCCATTGCCTCAGGTACAAAACTTAGATTGTAAGCCCTCTGGGGATAGGGACATACCTTCAGTACCTGAATGAAAACCGATGTGATATCTCAGATCGAATGTTGGTAAATAAAAATAAATATGTTGAACAGTTGGGTTATGGTGCAATACAGCACGGTGAGATTATACTTGGTGTGTGATATGAGGATGAAAGTAGATGAATATATGCATTTAAATTTTAGGGATTAGGGGTATTTATCATTGTGGAATAGGGATATTGGTGTAAGTTATAGGTGTCCAAAGGTTTTAAAAAATGTTTTACAAATATTATAAACAGTAAAAATTTGTGATTAAATATTATGTATGGAGATTGTACTGTTAACAAAATTCTAATAATAAAAATACAGAAATTTGATTATATGTATGTTAAAACTGTAGTAGTTAAATACCACTAATTAGTGTCCTTATGTTGTGATACTATACTTGTTTAGTATAAGGACAGTCAGTAGCCTTGTGTGTTTTGTACCATATATGGGTGCATGGCCAGATACACAACAATTGTATATCCTGCTCGCACATTATAAAATAGCCTTTAACACTAACAAGTGTGCAAGCATAGCCACGTTATGTCAGCTTTGAGCTGCGCAAGTGAGGGAATTTTTAAAACTGGCACATGTCCATGCCATGACCAGTTCTTCCATCAGTTTGCCCAGTCTACAGCTAGTTCCTCCAAAATCCCCGGTTCTTTAGTTTGCACTGCCCCCCCCCCCCCCTGTTATCCCAGACCCCCTCAAACACTTCATAGATGCCTGCAAATGTTTATCGAGATTTACACCTCCTCCATAGCAGAAGTAACTTTATGCTCAAATATACCTGGGCATACACTCAGGTGCGTAGGTGCTTGTGTGCACATCTTTTTGGCCTCACCTCAAAATGACCATGCCCTGACAACACCATGTCCATATACTGCCCCCTTTATTTCTCCAATGCAAGATATTCATGCATTGGGACTTGTACGCGCATGTAGGTAGCTTATAAAATAGGGTGGACATGCAAATTTGCTACATGCATGCCCATCTCCTGATTTTGGCATTTGACAGGCTTTTAAAATTCACCTTATATTTTTTATGTATAATATATGAACTGTTTTGACCATATGATTATGTTGCTGGGTGGTTCCATTGTGATGATTCATATAGCAATGAGCATCTCTGAACAGTGGTCTTGCTTACACTAGCTCAAGTTTATCAACTGACTTAGTACTAAATATAGTATTTGTTAGGTGGATTTTTGTGGCATTGAAATTCTCTCTGCCATCAATGATATTTTAAAAATAAAAGTAGTTCTGGAACTGGCCATTACTGGTTTAGGACTGTAACTAGAGGGCACAGACCATAAGGAAGGAAAATTAATTGCATATATACTCGTACCCATTAGGTACACAAATACAACTAGATTGACCTCAGTCTCAAGTAAATTTTAAAAGCCCTGCGTGCGTGAATTACGGGGGTTATGCGCGTGGCCATGCCATGCATGCACCACTCGCATTTTCGGAAGGGCCCGGCCACGTGCGTAGCCCCCATTACGTGCGACATGCAGGGACTTTGAAAAGGGGCCAGCCGGGAGCATGGTCTAGACAGGCCGGGACAGTGCCATTGGAAGCACGCGCCAGCAGCCGGCCAGTGCGCCGAGATTACTTATGCTCCAAGAAGCAGTAAGTAATCGAACAAAAAAAATGTAAGTAGCTAGGAAGGGGTTAGGGGTCAGAAAGGAGAGGGGAAAGGGTAAGAAGGTTAGGTAGGGGCATAGTGACGTTCCCTCCTGGTCCGCTCCTTAATTGGAGCAGACCGGGAAAGAACTGGGGAAGGCTTTGTCCTGTCACCGCACGGATATCATATTTTATAACAAGCGTGCCGATGCACATGTGATGTAACATAGCTGTTACGCCCGGTCGCAGACAGCTGCGACCGCTGTTGCTCACCTCTTGCCTCACTACACTGACTCCGTTGAGTAGACTCGCGGCCTCCGCCAGCTATCGCTGGCCTGCCTGCCTCTGTTACCGGGCCTCCCTGGACGCTGACGACTGCCATCTTGCCCTCAGAGTTCCTTAGGCGCACGCGCTCTCGGGCCAGTCTTATGCACGTCATGGCGGGAACCTCGGGGGCGTCCCCCTCCCTCGGATGTCATTCATCATGGACTCTTAAGCAGGCTTGCCCTGTCTGCCTACGACTTGGCAACAAGTTCCCTCATTGCTGAATCTGCTTCACTCTCTATAGACTTCCCGTTCCAGCTCCTGCTTCCTCGGCGTGAGACGTTCTGGGTACCCACTCCTCGGGGCCCTTTCCTCGTCTCTGGCTATCCACTCCTTAGAGGGCCTTGCGCCTAGGACCGCTGCCTGCCCCATTCCCTGGTGCTTCCTCTGGAACCAGCTCTACTCCTACAGTGAGTACTCTGCTTGCGGACCATTACTGTATCATCTCTACTGAGGAACCCTCATCGGTGTACCCCGCTCTGTGGACCTTTGCCATATCATCTCTACTGAGGAATCCTCCTTGGGTATACCCCACTTCAGACTCATGGCACCTGTATGTCTGTATGACTTCCTGATGCACTCCCCACTCTGTGGGCAGTGTCACTCTACTTCTCTATAGAGACTCAAGGACTTCCAAATTGTATCTGACATCTGCGCCCAGCGCTGACGCTCCGTGGCTCCACCCCCGGGGCCATCCTCTAGCTCCTTCTGTCCTTCCATCTCGCTCACTCTCTCTGCTTCCTCCCCAGTACCTGGCTGCACCCAGCTGCTGAGACCTTGCCGCCCGATGGTGAGGCTCTCGGGGCTCCTCTCCATGGGCGGTACCATCTCTCACCTCAGCCCAGGGCCCAACTACCCTAACAATAGCTGCGTCCATGTGCGCACGACAGGAACCGCACGCACATGGACGTGAGAACACGGGGCTTAAAATAGACACGTTAATGTCTGGAAGATTTCTGGCACAATTTTGGCATATGCTGGCAATGGAGAAATTTACCTGAGAAAGGCAAAATAAAAGTAAAGTGTATTTTGATGTCAGACTTCTCTTTTTAGACTTTCTTTAGAAGAAAACCTGACCAACCATAAGCCAGCAACGCTGACATTTTTTGCCAACCCTCCCCCACCCCCCATATCATTAAGTGCACAAGGGCTGAGCTGTAACCTTTCAAACCCCCTCCCCTTTTTGCAAATATCCTGCCATCAATCATGGGTAGGCTTATAGGGATTTTATGGGGAAGATGTTTTCTTTCAGTTGGATGAGTGAAGATTACTCAGAGAAAAGTTCCTACTTTGTTTACTGAATCACCTATTGTAGGACCAATGACAGTTGAAAATGAGTTATGTACACACTTCATTCAGCACTTGTAATGAACAATGATGTGTTCAATTTTTACTATAGTTTATAATTCATATTTTAAAACCATAAAAATGGAGTTAAAGGAAATTTTCAACATAAGAATGACATGAGCTTCTCAGAACTCAGCTTTTTCCTTACATTTGCCAGTCTGCATGGTGTTTCTTTAAGCAAGAAATCACTTTTAAAGTATTTCCTATTGTACACAATTCTACAGTGTCACATCTGCACAGGCTTTCTCCAACACATCACCTAGGAAGATGCAGAAGAAGTCACCATGGAAGAGTGTGTCCCCCTTTACATCAATCAAGGACACAACAGGCTATCTGCTCATCTTCTCCAATATCATTAATAGATCATGGTAACAGATGAAGATTTTCAATAGAATTTAGCTCATATTTTCCCTATACAAAACATGATCTCTCTGTTTTCTGTTCAGTAGACTTATCTGTTCCTAGTAGTACAACTTAATTTGTTTCTTACTTGGGATGAAATCATTCCTGTTCAGTCACATTCTTTTCTCCCATATTTTTTGGTAGAGGCGTGCAGGCAAAAAGTTTTCGTTGCGTACGTGATCCGTATTAGTGGGGGGTCAATTCCGTTTCATGCGGAAGTATGGAGAATTCAATAAGTTGTCGATCTATAAATACGTTACTACTAAATTAACTACAACCCCCCACCCTCCTGACCCCCCCAAGACTTACCAAAACTCCCTGGTGGTCCAGCAGTGGGGTCCGGGAACTCACTCAGACCCTCGGTGCTAGTTTCATAATGGCGCCGATAACCTTTGTCACAGGGGCTACGGTGCCATTGGTCAGCCCCTGTCACATGGCCATCGGCGCCATCTTGTGCTCCTACCATGTGACAGGGGCTGACCAATGGCACCGGTAGCCCCTGTGACATAGTATGGGCAAAGGCTATCGGCGCCATTTTGAGTCCTGGCCGGCCGCCCGATCCCAATAATCAAAATGTCGCCGATCGCCGCCATTTTGAGACTCAAAATTGCCGTCCCGCCAATACTCAAAATGGCGCCGATCACCTTTGCCCTCACTATGACGGCGATCGGCGCCATTTTGAGTATTGGCGGGACGTCGATTTTGAGTCTCAAAATGGCGGCGATCGGTGCCATTTTGAGTATTGGGAGCGGGTGGCCGGCATGAAAGGAGGTCGCTCCCGGACCCCCGCTGAACTTTTGGCAAGTCTTGTGGGGGTCAGGAGGCCCCCCCAAGCTGGCCAAAAGTCCCTGTGGGTCCAACGGGGGTCCCGGAGCCACCTGCCGTCCGACGCCAGGCCAGGACTCAAAATGGCGCCGATAGCCTTTGCCCATACTATGTCACAGGGGCTACCGGTGCCATTGGTCAGCCCCTGTCACATGGTAGGAGCACAAGATGGCGCCGATGGCCATGTGACAGGGGCTGACCAATGGCACCATAGCCCCTGTGACAAAGGCTATCGGCGCCATGATGAAACTAGCACCGAGGGTCTGAGTGAGTTCCCGGACCCCACCGCTGGACCACCAGGGAGTTTTGGTGAGTCTTGGGGTGGTCAGGAGGGTGGGGGGGGGGTTAAATTTTTATTTAGGCCGAATTAGAAATCTGTTAAATACGTGGGGAGTCGCGATGCGTTTTGCCTCCCCACGTATTTAACAGATAGCAAAAAATAAGTTGCGGATTTCAAATACGTGGAAAACGGATGCACATACCTATTTTTTGGCCCACTATTTTGAAACCCCTCATAATACATTGCTTAGGTTATCTCAATCCTGGTGCCTTTTCGGCAGAGCTCACAGCCCATTTTACCATCCAACAGCAGTTTTTGCATGGAGTATAACCAAATGTTAAAGCAGTATAAAATATGAGTCACGTTAAAAATGCACACAGCTCATTTGTGACTACTGCACTTCATGTTTTATGAAATTTTATTTTCTAACAAATTACATTTCACAGTTAAGCCTTTAAGAATTATGGACAAATCCCAATTTCAAATGGCACATCATTAGTAAGATTTCTACTGTATCATTCTCTTATTAAATATTAAAAACATAAAAGGTTAAAGTACTTATTTCTTACTGTATATCTTGCCTTGGTTGACTTCTTAATGAAAAAAATGAACAGCCCATGAGTGCACTTTCTGGATTTGATTTACATCAATATCCTATTTTACAAAAGTAAAAAATATTCACAAATAACTAACAGTTATTTAGAATAATGAGTTATTTTCCAGACTTTAAAGGGGAGCAGAGTAGCATAGTTGTTAGAGCAGATGGTTGCAAACCAGGGAAGCCAGGGTTCAAATTCCACTGACACTCCTTGTGACCCTAGACAAATTGCTCGCATTCTAATGCCTCAGATACAAACTTAGAGCCCTATGTACTAAGCATTTTTCCCATGGACACAAAATGGAGAAAACCTTTAGTAAATAAGCCCCTTTGGTCATAAGCCCTTTTGGGGACAGGAAAACACTAATGGCACCTGAATGTAATCCACTTTGAAGCGGCTGACCAGTCACAAAAGGCAAAATATAAATTTTGAAAAACACGTTTAGTTTAAAGCAAAATGTACAAGTACCATGAACCATATTTAATATTTTAATGAATCCTGCCCAAAGAATAAATGTGTCTGATGCATGGAACTGTACAGCATGGAGGCTGTGCAAACCTGAGGGCACTGCCCCCCCAACACAGAGTATATCTGAAGATTTAGTACTTACCAGAAACAACCTACATGAAATCTGCAAGGAAGTCGAGCTGCAGTGGATCAGTATGCATGCAGTTTCCTGACTTAAGAGGTTACAGACTTCAGTATTGTTCTCGAAGAAAAATTGATTTTTTTTTTTGAAGGCTGTAATGCCATTCAATGGACCAACTTAATCATGCAAATACATTATTTAAATGAGCTTTCAAGAACATAGGCCTGAAGGGGCTGTATACTTGAAAGCTCAGGAACAGCAACAGTTGTTACACATTTGCTCTTGTCTGTTTTGTTTCAATGACCCAATAAAGATGTGTATATATATATATATATATATATATATATATATATATATATATATATATATATATATATATATATTAAAAAAAAAAAGGGGAACATTTCCATCAGGATAAATGTGTGGTTGCAAAAGCTAGTCAAGAATTGTATTAAGTTATTCCAGGCAAAAAGTATCACATCATTTCCTTGATTACCTTTATTTCTGTGCTTCAGCATGAGACTAAGGATAAATAGTTAACCATCATAATTAAGCTACCATTACTACTGTTTGTAAAAGCCAGTTTAAGAAAAAGTAGGAACGGGGACAGGAGGTAATAGAAAATATTAATTCACTACAAGCTAGGAACAGTTCTGAAAATGAACTAATAAAATCTCCTGCTAATGATGGGTAATTCTGGATCTGTGATTAGCACCATTCTAGTTCTCTCAATGTGAAAAAAAAAAAAAAAAAAGATGATATTGTTCATCACTTTCCATGCACATAAATGCACAGGAATCCCCCTCCCTCCCCAAAAATATATATATGGCATACACAGAAACTATATTTGTAACAACTCTTATTTTATATAGCTGTGTCTCTTATTATGTTCTTTAAATGTTTTGATTCAATGCATGGATGACAAGCCATATTTCTGAATGTCACCACCTTGATTGGAGGTCAGCAATCAAAGACCCAAAGTAAAAGCAAAGATCAGCAAAAGTGAAACTGAAGCATAGGGCATGACATCTCAGACAAGTCAACTATTTCCTACCTTGGGGAAAAACATACCACACACACAGGGCCAACAAAATGAGACGTTAATCCACAAAGCTAAGCTCTACAAATGTCTTCTTCCAACCCCCCCCAAAATACAAAACACCAGCTGGGCTGCAAATTTATTTAACAAAATAAACTGCTAAACCTTTTCAGTTCAGACTAGCACAGACTTAAGAAAATATCTGGAAGCAGTAACCACAAGCCTCAGAATAACTGTCATCTGTATTTCACAGTAATGAAAATAAACAAAATATGTCTAAACTTTAAAATTGTAAAACAAATTATACATAAGGAGGCCAATATACAAAGGCATTTACCAGCTAAATGCTGACTTTTAAATATTAAAGGCACTTATCGGGTAAATTTAAGCCAGAGAAGTCATTATCCAGTGAAATAAGGGGTGATTAGGGGCAGAGCTGAATTAGGCGAATAAGTCATCTGCTAACTCCAATACATAAAAGTTCATTGAATAATTCACTTGGCTAACTAGACGTCAGGAAAAGCAGGGTCAAAATTATCCGGGAACACATTCCCGGATAATTTTACCCTTAGCCAGCAATATTCCATACCTTTTTTTTTTTTTTTTGCAGGCTTCCCATCCCGATCCCTCAACCCCAGTGAAATATGTAATGCAACCCAGCCCCACCACCACCAAGCTTCTCATTAAAGGGTGGGCCTGCCAGCTCATTACTTTGTCAAATCTGAGATTTCATGGGTGTAGGAAGGAGGGGGATTTGGGACCTATAGATCCTACCTTTAATGTATTTTTTTTGGGAGTGGGGCTTGAGTGGCTTGACCCCCAGGGGTATTATGTATTTCACTGGGATAGGGGGAGAAATCGGGGCAACACCACAGCCATTTTTTTTTTTTTAAAGCATCAGCACTTAAAATGCTATGAACTTTGAATAAAGCCGATTAAGGGTAAAGTTATCAGAGAATACATATCCGGACACCTTTGAAACCTAACTAGCAAAACTCAAATTGAGCCTGATGGGTTTAAAAGTTATCTGGGTAGGTTTAAACAATTTTCATTTCATTTGTTTAATTTTATAAAGTGGAGGAACAGTCTAGTAGTTAAAGCAGCAGGCAATGAATCAGGGAAGCCAGGGTTCAAATTGCACTGCTGCTGCTCCTAGGCAAGTCACTTCACCATCCATTGTCTCAGGTACAAATTTAGACTCCCTACCCTCTGGGGATAGGGAAATACCTACAGTACCAGAATTTAATCCACTTTTAAGTGTCATGAAAAATGGAATAAAAATAAAAAATTATAAATTATCAAGTCAATCACCAATGGAAAAGTACTTTAGTGACACTAGTAACTATAACAACCAACCATCACCTGTGTGATATAGCAGCCAGGCTGGAACCGAGACAGGAGAAGTAGGCAAGTAGACACGATAAATGGACCAATCAAGGTGAAGTTTTTTTTTGTTTCTTTGTTTTTTTTAAACTAGCCTTTCTATAGCTGCCATCTGGATCAAAAGACAGAAGTCCTCCCACAGAAAGATCTGAGCATGTGCAAAAAACCCCCCCCCTCCATTTTCTCTATTACATTTTGTAGAGAAAGTTCGTCTTTCAGAAACTCTCTTAAAATCAAATGTAAAGTTTTAAAAAAGGAGACTATTGGCATTGGCAAAGAAATTTTTATCTTTACTGCTGCAGTCACAGGGCTCTCATTGTGAAAGTCAGAGGCACTGCTTTCTGTCTGTTCAATGAGGCACAATAGTGGACTATAGAAACAGTGAACACTGTGTCTGAGGTGCAAGATTGTGAATTCTTTTAAATACCAACATTAAAGTTTTAAACTTAATGAGCCATTTTACTGGTAACTAGTGCAATTTAACCAGGATCGGAGTAACCTGCTAGCAAACATTAGTACCAGAAACTATTTCTGAGTTTTGGACATGCTGGAGAGCTCGAACAGTTGTTTGGGGGAGCCCCAAGTATAAAACATTAGAATAATCTACAGATGAAAGACAAATGAATGCAACATAGTTTTTAGATCATTTTCACACAAGTATGGATGCAGTTGGTGCAGGAGATGCAGTTTGTAGCCTAGTGGTTAGAGCAGAGGGCTACAACCAAAGGAAACCAGGGTTCAAATCCCACTGTGGGTCCTTGTGACCTTGGACATGTCACTTTACCCTCCATTGTCTTCAGGTACAAAATTAGATTATAAGCCCTGTGGGGATAGGGAAATATCTATAGTACCTTAATGTAACCTGCTTTGATGTACACTTTGAAGTGCCAAAAAGCAGAACAAAAAAATATAAATAAATACCTCTCTAATGTGAGGTGTCATTGTAAGTTTAATATAAGACAACCCCCAAACTATGAGCTTGGCGTACAATAGGAATAGATGTACCCTCGATAGATACCAAACTAAGAATCTTCTTCACAGGGAAATCTAGCGAGATATGAAATCTCAGTTTTCTTCATGTTTACCATCAGCTTATTAAAATACATTGTCAGTCTTGATGCGTTGGATTGAAGTTTACTCAATTTGGGTGCCCAAATTAGGCTGCCTTGCTTCCCCCATTGATTTTAATACAAAATGAACAAAATGAATAAAATGAATAAACAAAAAACATTTCATCTGAAATAAAGCAGATGAATAATTGTGGCCTACAGCATAAACAAATGAACCAAAACAATTTTTTTGCTTCTGCACATCCGTACTGAATATCCCTGAAAACTAATCCAACTCAAGCTAGCTGACAGACCAATTCAGAAAAACGCACGGAAGAGCGGGCGAGTGCACAGACGACTCTCCTGGGCACGCGATTCAGGAGGGTGGCCTATGCCAATTAGGGCCCGCGGTAAAAGGAGGCGCTAGGGACACTAGCGCCTTTTTGACAGGAGCGGCGGCTGTCAGCGGGTTTGACAGCAGATGCTCAATTTTGCTGGCGTTGGTTCTCGAGCCCGCTGACAGCCACGGGATCGGAAAATGGACGCCGGCAAAATTGAGCATCCATCTTCCAACCCGTGGGCCGATTTTTAATTATTATTATTTTTTTTTTTTTTTTACTTTTGGGGCCTCTGACTTAATATCACTATGATATTAAGTTGGAGGGTGTACAGAAAAGCAGCGATACAGCTGCACTGCTGAATATACCTAGCTATCGTAAAGTTAGCCCGATAGGTATGTCCGGCTAACTTTAGAACTGCCCTACAGCACGGTCAGAGTTAGCTGGCTAACTCCACTCATCCCAAAACACCTACTGCCTACCCCTAGAATGCCCCCAACTGGCTATATTCTAGCCAAATAACTGGTTATCCGGCTAGAATATAGCCAGGCAAGAGTTTTAAAATTGCAGTTTGGCCATTTAGATGGATAGCTTTTCAGTTATTCGCCTAAATGGCTTTTGAATATATACCCCTATGTTTTTGTTTTGTTTTTTTTTAGCTGACCTCAATATGCACAGCAAGGGTGGCCAATTCCAGAACAAACAAATAGATCGGGTTTTCAGGATATCCACAATGAAGAAGCACGAGATAGATTTGCATACACTGCCTCTATTGCATGCAAGTCTCTCTTATGCATATTAATTGTGGATATCCTAAAAGTCTGACTTTTTTGTGGCTCTCAAGGACTAGAGTTGGCCACCCCTGGTGTACAGTAGCATCACAGCAGAACACTATGCTAGGAAAAATCAAATTTCAGAAGAGAAAACAGGGGACCAGAATTAACAAACATTTGAGAAAGAAACATGGTTCTACTGGAGAATGAGGTAGCATAGTATAATCTAAACCAGACACAGAAGGGACAAAACAGCATTCATGCTCTAGAAGACACACAATCTTCATTTTCCTTGTTTTTGTTTTGTGTCTGCCCCTCCTCCCCCACCCATTCATCAAGTTGTGCAAAGTTTTTCTCCTTAATAATTGCAGAGAAAATTGTGATATAGCCAGAACAGCTGTTACCAGCTTCTGAGGCATATATTTTAATCTTGCCAGTAATTGACAAACGATTGTCACTACTTCTAAACTCAGAATTTTATTCAGTGACTTTTTTTCCCCTACATTTAATTCCCATATATGAAAAGATACATAGGTATGTTTTAATATTTATTATTATTAGCTTTTATATATCGACATTCTTGGGTACATCATGCAGGTTTAAAATATAACTGAAGGAGGAAATTACAAAAAAAACCAGGGTGGGGGGAGAGGGAGCAGACAGAAAGAGAGAAGAGGTGAGAGAAGAGAGGGAAAAAACAGGAAGAGGAGAAAAGGGAAAAGTACCTGATGGAAAACAACACAAGAACATAATAAGTAGCACTGCAAATTATACACTCAGTAAGGGACTGAGTAATACTGGATGCAAACATCTTAAAGTTATTCCTTTATTCTATAACATGTCATCTCATGTACAAACTAATTAAAAGGTTCAGAAAAATTATAGTATGCTATTTTTAAAACCCATGTTCTCAGTAGCTATTGTTCTATCACAACACGCATTAAAGATAAAATACACAAAATATTTGAAGTGACCAGAAAAATGCTCAAAGTAATAAAACACTTCATAAGAACAAGGAAAGAGTAATTTCTCTTACCTGCTAACTTGTTTTCTGATACTCTTGCCAGTCTGAACCATGTAGGGAATAATGCCATCTGCTGACTCAGCAGATTAACTGTCTCCATTGAAAGATTTCCCATAATGCCTCATACTTCCTAGAATGCCTTCTATTGATCAACTTCCCTCAATGCAAGTGCTTCCCCAGCAATACTAGTGGCATAAAAATATGGAGAGAAACTGGGATAAGTAATATACAGGCAGAGCCGTAGTTAGCCTATAGACAATATGGCTGCAGCCATAGGTTCTACTGCTCAAGGGTGCTGCCAGCCCACCACGTGAATGACTAATCCATCACAGGGCCAGCAATGAAAGAGGAGTGTGTGCTTCCCCTTTCACACCCCAACCTTAACAGTCAGCGCGTCTTCCATCCCATGACTAAATCCTCAACCCCACTATTTGAACTGTTGGGATCTATCTCTACAGAACCCCCACAGGGTTCAAATATTAGCAGTTTGACCCTTGCAAACTGTTTTAACCACATGGGACACTGTAGAGACAGAGCCCCATGGTTCGAACAACAGGGCTGAGACTTCAACTGCGAGCCAGAAGAAAGAGGTGTTGTGTGTATAGTAAAAGAAGCCTGCCAACAAAAGACGTGGGGATTTGTGTGAAGAAAAGATGTAAAAGGGAGACAGGGAGAGCAGGGGGAAGAATGAGCACCGTCAAATGGATACTGGGAGTGGGAGAGCAGGGATTGGAGAATTGGGGAGTAAGAAAGCAGAAGTATGGGGTCCAGGGGAGAAAGCAAGTGGGGGAATGGGGCACTGAAATGTGGAAGAAATCAGGGGAAGAATGGACTGGGAGGGGGAGAAAGACTAGTGGGGTGGGGGAACAAGGGAGAACAGGGCTGTCACTTGGGGACTAAGGAGAGGGAGCAGGTGAAGAACATGGACTCAGATACTGGGAGGTGGGAAGTGGGGAAGAACAGAGACTCTGATCAGGGAGTAAAAGCAGAAACTCAGTGACTGGGGATGTGGGGATTCTGAAGGGCTAGGAATCTGAGAGAGTGGGGAGGGACCAGAACAAGGACTTGCAGATGCCGAGAGCAAAGGGACAGACTGAGCAGTCATTTGGGGCAGAGAGTAGGAACTTGGCAATTGGCTGAGTATGAGTGGGGGTTGTATTAGATGAGCTGGGGAAGGTATTAGTAAGGGAGTGAATGACGTGGAGTACTGGAGAGAATATGAGAAGCAGTGAAAAAGCTATTGTGAAGGTGAGAGAGGGTGGGAAAGGGGCTCAGAAGACAGTGAAAGAGGAGCAATAGAAGGCTCGGTAGGGGGAAGAGAGAGAACAAAGGGGTCAAGGAAGAAAAGTGTGGCAAGGAAGAGAGCTGGAGCTGAGAGAGGCAGAAAAAGGTAGATGAGGGTTGGGAGCTCTTTTAAGCTGTGTGTGACCAGATCTGGAAGCTCGTCCTTGGTGAAGAAGCATCTCATGGTTCGGTGGGGCTCTGTCCCCGGAGGGAGTTCCCCTTCCTCCAGGGGTTCTGAATCCTCATCAGAGTTGTCCGTGTCCCGTGTCCGTGGGATCACTTCCCTGGGCATAGAGGGTCCCAGGATGTTGAGGTGCTCTGGTGGAGCCTGTGGCCGTATTATAGGAGGCCCCGGTTGCATGTGGACAAAAGTATGCAAACCTTTGAAGAATTCCACCCAGGACATAGATGCTGGGTCTAGACTAAGGGGTTCCCTGGGGAGCCCCGTTTGAGGGGGGTCCCGCTGTGCAGTGCTAGGTCCAGCATACTGCTTGAGAGGCTGGAACACGGTACCGGCTGGGGAGGGCCATGAGTTGTATCCTCTAGGGCCTCTTCGCACTGTATACACAGGGCCGTGGCCTCCTCATGCTGTGCAGCTCTAATGTGGCATGCTAGGCAAAAGCCCTGAGCCTTGAGTTTATTTTCCGGTGGTGCCATGGCTTGTGCGTGAAAAATACAGTTGCGCACTCCGGTGCGAAGTTGTGCACGTAGCTTTGGTGCGCGCTCAGGGAGATGTGTGCGCTGTTGTGCGCACAGATCGAAGTTATGCACCTGGCACAGTAAGTGCATGGCTATGCGCGTCGCTTGTGCACACGGGCGCGTGAAGTTGTGCGCACGAGGTATTTGTGCGCACGGCTCGGAACGGCGGCGAACAGATCAAAATGGTGACTGCGACCACGCGGACAATATGGCGACCACCTCGGAGGGTCTCCATGTGGGAGGACCCTCAGATCTGACCGGGGTCTAGCCCTGCTAGGGCAGATCAACCCGGTGGCACTGGTGCCGCTGGCGACCTGTGTGACTCCTCGAGCTTCGGAGACCGGAGACTTTTAAATAAATTTCTACCTTACCTTGTCTCGGCACTTCCCGGTCTCATTCCGGGCGGTCTCCGGCTGCGGGGGGAGAGGGAAAATACCTTCACCGTCTAGCTCGAAGTTGCACCCGCTGCCTCTCAGCCTCACCCAATGTCGGAGGCTAGGTTCCCGCTGAGGGTCGGCCGCCGGACTGAGGCTTACACCTCCGAGGGATCGTGGAAATCACCTCGGGAATTCTCAACTGGGAGAGGTTTTCTGCCTTTTGGTGTCTTTGGGAGAAATACTTGATATACAGTGCCCTTAGACCGTAAGCATCCCAAATACCACTGGGCTGGCAGACATGTGACACCATGCTAGTATTTTTCAAAATTGCAGTTCAGCCACGCTGACTTTGTAGATAAGATTTTCTTAATCACAGGCTAGTCATGCTATCCGTTTTACAGTGCTATCCGGCTCAGGACTGGCAATGATGCGAGCCATCCTTGGTGAGGCAGCAGGTTGGATTGGGTCACTTGTGAAGGAGTGAAGTGCTGTACTTCAGCTTATCTAAAGACTGCTGCATTTGTGCAGTTTCTACTGGAGAAAAACATCCCCAGCCTAGACACGCACACATCACCTATGGTCGGCTTCATTAATGCCTTCCAAACCAGATTTAAATTCCAATTTGATAGGAGACATCTAAACTGAGGAAGACAAATTTACCTCCTTTAAAAGCCTAACGCTAATCTGATGGGAAAACAAATTCTTTCTTCCCACTGGACCTTGTATTGCTGGCAGTGGTGTTTCTTGCATCCTGAATGTGGCAACTAATTAGAACCTTTATCAAGATCATCAAACAAAATAAGTTTCAAAAACATTTTACTAGCAGAAACGTACAACCTTCCCGCCATCAGACACAAACTTTCTCCAACTAACATACATTTTTTTTTAATGTAAGCCTATCTTTAGGGAAAGCTCTCAACTTCCAAGCCATCAGAGATTAATTCTCAATTTTGATGATTACATCCCGGGACCACCCACTCACTAATCATATTCTTCTTGAGAGATCTGAAAGGCTGTACTATTGACGAGGTCTGGAATCCATAGCCTTCTTGGACATAAAGGTGCTATCAAGATCACTGCAGATTGGTATGCTTTTTATTTTCATTTTACAGGGGGGTTTCATAATCGTATTGGAAGTTTTATGCTGCTTGCTGCCGTGAGCTACTGTGGAAAGGCATCAAATAAATAAATCCTGACACCTTTCTCAACATACCACAGGATATGGGGGGGGGGGGGGGGGGGAGCAGGAGAGACAGCGCAGGTAGTGGCTATCTTCCTGAGACAAGATGCCAGGACATCTACAACAGGGCTACACTACCTCCCTACAAATGGGCAGAAAGACTTGGTTTTTTGGTTATTGGCAGTACCTAATCAGCTAGTCACCTTGTGAATTCACATCATCTGCTACATGAACTGCTTTTAATCTGAGAGGATCCCTCTGTGATCAAGAAAGAATCCCCACTATCTTCACTATAAATTTTGGAGTTCATACCTTTTCTTATTTATCACTGGCAGAAATGTATTTAGAATACTTGAGTAAGAACCAACATGTTTAAAAGTCAGACCAAATTATTTATTTCCTCTGTAATCCTTTATAATCAGTGTGTGGGGGTGGAGAGAATGAGGCTTATTTTGTCAAATGCTTTTTACTGTTACTAATTTTTTTTATTTCTGCTCATTTATGTCTATTTGTTTTATTTTTCTTGTTTTGTTTTGTCATTTCTAGGTGGAGGTATTTTGTTGGCTTTGCATCAAAGGTGAGCATAAGGCTTATGGTTAAGGGTTGTAACCACCGCATCAAGCAAGTTACCCCTATGTTCAAGGCGCACTCAAATGGATAATTTCACAGGCTTTTTCACAAGTTAGAAGACAGCGCATGTACCATACACGTCAGATGCTATTGTTATCCCTGCAGTGACAGGAAGATTTTTCAAAATCAGCGCTGATCTTAGACATCATTTTGGTAAGCTTTTTACACTTGCAATGCTATCTCAAAATTTTTATCCATTTGAGTGCACCTTGAACATAGGACTTATGACAGGATTTTCACTGTTTTTGTCTCATATGCCGAAGCCGTATGATTATGTTCACAGCATGTTTATAATTTTGCCATATTTATTAGCTTGCTGCACCCCTGAGGAAGGAAGAGATTCTGAAACCCTGCAGTGTCGGGCACTTTTGTCAGCGAGCGGCATAAAGACCTGAAAGGAACCCTTTGATAGGACATCCATTTAAACAGCCTCAATCGGCACATCGCGTACACGTACCTGAAAGGGACCTTTCCCCCCCCGATTCCAACTCAAAGCGGCATTCAACAACACTTAAATTCAGAGGACATTTCTCTGTCATCATACACAAGTTAAGTATTCAACTAACTTGTATTCAGCTGAGTTATAGACCAGCTCTATAAGAGACAAAATCCAAAAGCAACCGATGATTAAATATCTAGCACGGTGAAGCACTTCAAAGCTCCTCTAGGTTTCCGGATATACACACACGGGAACCGGTGTGCAGTATGATGGTTGCTGGATTTTCACAGTGAATCTTTCTTATGTCCATTACATAGTGAGAAATAAGTATTAATTTTGTTAGACATATATTAAAGACATCACCACTGTAAAATGGCCCTATAAAGTATGTGTAAGCCCATTCCCATTTATAAGCCAAGAGAGCAGGGGCACAAGGGGCCAGTTCCCAACTTCTCTCCCACTCTAACAGTCCAGGGATCCCAGAACAGGGTTTTCTTCCAACGGGTAGGGAAGGGAAGAGAAGGCATACATCCTCCAAGACCCAGGGTAGCAGAGGTGATAATTACTTTCAAGTTTATTGCCCTAGAGAGGTATCAGTCTGTTCACCAATAAGGGATGAGTGGAGGCTCAGTTTGAGTATCCAAAATAGAAACCTTTTGCAGTAAAGAATTAACTAGCAAAAAGACAGTTCACAACAGCTAGAAATTACAGCTTCTCCCCTTTCCTCTATCTGTACAAGGGTCGCTCAGTAGCTAGGCCAGGAAAACCCCTGCCCTCCAGGGCATGGAGAAGCTATGCTTCTCCAGTAGACAGGGGTATCCATAGATGGGCAGAAAAATTCCCTGCCAAAAATACTAGTACACAGTTTCCCAAAGGTACCTGTCTCCAGGGTGAAGACTCAGGATGGGGGTTCTCAGATGTATCAACAAGGTGTTACTCACAGATCTCCTCTTCAGATGACAATACAAGGTCTTTATTAGGGAAGGCCCAGATAGCAGAGAACACAGCAGCTCACTCAGGATGTCCCCTCTTCAGGGTAGAAAGGGTGGCCACAAACTCCCTGCCCAGTAACTCAAAATAGAAATCTTCACAAAAAGGTGAAAATCTGGAATACTCCTGCAGCTAGTCATACCAGATTCAAACCACAGTTTGTGGGATGGCGAACAGCAGAATCTGCTCTCTCTCCTGGTTTAACCTATTTGACTCCCCAAAATCCTTCAGCCAGGGGTACCAGAGTTCTTAAAAGAAGGAAATCTCAAAGGGAATAGCTGCCCATCTCATTCTAGGTGTTATTCTGTGCCAGAAATCCTAGAATCAAAAGCAGGGGAACAAACTAACTAAAGTCACATTTTGGAATGTTGCATACTGCTTTTATAAACAGCAGGGGCTCGCCATTCTAGCAACCATGGTGGAGAAGCTGTTCCCAGTTGGTGCACACCATTCCCTCTGCTACCTCAGCTCTACTCTCCTAGCTCAAAAGGACTTAAAACTAGGGCCATATTTGTAATGAATGCCAAAAGATCATTACATATATAAATCTTTTAGACCTGCCTATGCTTATTCTATGGGGACTGCCATACACATTGACAGCCAATTCCTTTGGTCTATCTATTCTTTCAGTGATTTAATCAACTTGCAAAGACACTTCAGAATCACTCCCTTGTGGGCATGTTCTATCTTTCATCTTATTGTAGGACGAACAGGAAAACACATATACTAGATCTGAATGTGATGTGCTTTCCTGTCCTTCTCAAACTCAGTACACATTGTCCCTAATCTAAAAAAATGTTTAAAAATAAGCTGTCTCAGTCTGTCTTCCTCATCTTCTATGTGCATGCCTGTATCCTCAAAGAAAAAAGGGCTAATGAAAACTAGCCAACCTGCTTCTGAATTGGTTAACCAACTGCAGAAGAGACTAACAGAAGCAGAAGGTATTTCACAGGTCAGTGGATCTTTAGAAGTGTATGCTTTGCACAAATATTTTATATCCTATGTTAAAAAAAAAAAAAAAGCATACAGAATCAAACTGCTAAAGTTTCTGGAGCTCTCACTGGTGCTTCATGTGTATGAAAATCAATCAGTATGGCAATTTCTGTTACTTGACATTAGAGGGTAATTGTTTTGTGCTTAAGTGAGACCAGCATGTTTCAGTTCAGTAAAGCAAACTAACTCAAAAAGATGCTATAGATCGAGGAATGCAAACCCTTAATTAAATTTTAATTAAAAATATTGAAGCAAGCAAGAACTATCCATGGTATGCCAATTTTCTTTTTTGCCAAATGTTTGCAGCAAAGCAAGAGACACATCTATTTGATGCCTAGAACAAATCTAATTGCATTTAGATGTTTTCAAGCATTGTTCATATGATGCAAAGGTTCAGATAAGCCAATCAGAATGCAGAACAGGTCATGCAATAACACCAAGTGAACTCTAATTTTGCTGGTTTGTATTTTGATCTAGTAAGTTTCCCCTTGTTATTTTGGGTTTCCAATTCAATTGGAACTAGCTTCTACTGCAATCACAGCAGAGCTTCATTGAAAACTACTTTGAGGTCTTTCCACTCCATTTTCAATAGCTCCCGTCTAGCCCAGCCAACATGACATCTCTAGGATCTCTAAAAAGCCATATTTGATTAGTCTGAAGCTGATCACAAACAAAGAACATGATTAACTGTATGCTCTTGGGTACTCTTATAGCTGAAAGACAAATCCATCTCTCTATTTCAGAATGTAGTTGTAAAGTGCTATAGGATTCTGTATATCACATTTATAATATATAATTATGCTTCCATTATATTTCCATAGGAGAAAGGGGGGATTAGGGTGTCTGAGATTGCAATGAGGCTGTAATATGGAAAAGCAATACTGAGGACCTTATTGGGACAACAAAAATTATTTTTCACTTCAGTAACCATGTATTCCTTTCTGCAGTAATGCTAATAAACTGTCATTCTAAAACATTTTCTTACAGTTCTTTTAAGGACATCATACAGCATATTCAAATATATCACAATCTGGTTTAAAGTTCTATATTTTTGTAAAGAAAAGGCTAAATCTTGCATGTAAGGTACATTGCATTTGGGTAAATAAATGAGCCATTTCTTGATCTTTCAAAACATGTGCGAGCTGCCTTTTAATTATCAACATTACTCCTCCATTATTCGCATACTAATCAAAAGCTTTCTGACTGTTGGACAGATGAAATCAGTAGGAGGTTAATGAAAACTGTCTTTTCAAAAGCAGACAAAGCAGCATCACTGGCCTAAAATCATACTGATCCCTGAAAATTCACCTTTGTTCACAAGATTACAAAAAAAAATTCAATAGCCTGATAAGATTTCTAAATTCTTTAATAATTTAGTGTTTTATCTAGCTTGCAGATCTGTATCCTATAGGACAGGAGTTCCCAACCTCTTTGGCTCTGTGGATCTATCAACCTCCAGTCCATTCCCACCACTCTCTAAACCCCCCCCCCCCCCCCCTAAGAGTACCATAAGTGATCTCTCCCCAGCACATCCCTATCAGTCTCTCTCCTGGCCTCTCCCCCAGCCGGTCCCCAAGTCTCCCTCTACACCTGCCTATATCCAATAGTCTCTCTCCTCCCATCAGCTTGTCCCCACCAGTCTCTCTCCCTCACAGCTTGATCCCATCAGTCTGTCCTACCCTCCATACTGACTTCATTACCAGCCTGACCAAGCACTCCTTATACCCCTTCCCAGTCTAGCCCCCACCACCATCTATATTAATGCTAATTGTGTCACTACTGTTCTCAGTTCTACCACTGCTACTCCTTCCAGCCCACATATACCTCTATTGATTCTACTCCCTCCGTTCCAGCTCCTGACCCAACCCCCATGAACTGTCCCTGCTCCTGCAGCCACACAATCACTGATGGCCACTATTCATCCATCTCCTGGCTGCTGTGGACTACTCCTGATCCTGCAGTCCCACAGCTGCTGCTGCTTCACTGCTGATGACCTCAGGGGCCTGCATGAATTACATAAGCATAAAGTGTTTAAAAAAAAAAATGTTCTGGCATTCTGTGGACCCAAGGATGGTTATTTAACATTTTAACCTTACAAGGAAATACAAATCCACACTGCTCAAAACACACAAGGTATAGTAAATCTTGTTTGGTTGGAAGAATAGATGCTTATTCCTGGTTAAGAAAATATATACATTTGATATTACCAGGTCCCCCTTTAGTACAGGCTGTTTAAAAGTAAATTTTCTCTTTAATAGAACCTTTCACCCTCAGAGTAAAAACATACATATAGTGTTAAAATTCTGAAGCAAAAAAGATTTTCTTGATGAATTATAGGGATGTGCACTGACTTTTTTTTTGTCTTTTCATTTTGGATCCTTCTGTTAGATTTCATTTTTAAAATGGTTTGGGAAGTACTTATTTCGGGTTTCCCTAATTTCAGAGTTAGTGCGCACTAACTAAAAAGGTTACCAATAAGTTAAAAAGTGTCAACTGGGGATCAGTTCATTAGCCAGAGGTATGGGTTGCATTCCCATTGGCTATCTGCTTAGTTACTTGTTTGTGTTGGCAAGATTGCAAGGTGGTGTTTGTTGGGGATGGGCAGTGCCTGGTAACAAGTATAAACAACAAATGATGTAATAATAGCATCAAGCTCTAGTCAGCAAAAGTATGTAATGCAAATGCATATTTACAACTTGCCAATCCCTTTATATTTTAGGAAAGGGGACATGGCATTTTGGAATATGCATACTTTGAATCCCCTTGGTGTGAGTCTGAGTTTACGTGGGGGGTGGGGAGGGATGACTGGTGAGACGGGACGTGACTTGGGTGAATGTATGGTGAGACAGGTGGGAAAGGTCTGTGTGTGTCTGTGTGTCTTAACCCATACAGTTAATCCAGTCACCCCCTTCCAAACACACACACACACCAGGCTACCTCTCTCTCCCACATGTCACCACAGTTACCTCCTCTCTCACCAGTCTCACCCCACACAAAACAGGCTGCCTCTCTCACCAATAACCACCCCAAGCAGTCTCTCTCCCCCATCATCCCATATAGTCACCCCAGTCTCACCCCCATCACCAGGTACCCCCACACCCCAGGATGCCTATCTCTCACCACTCACCATCCAGTCTCTCTCCCACCTGTCACCCCATAGTCACCCTAGTTAACCCCTCTCTCACTAGTCACCCACACACATGCCAACTATCACCCCAACTAGTATCTCTCCCACCTGTCACTCCATTCACCCCAGTCACTTCCCCTCTCACCAAGGCCAGGGCCCCTTTCCTAGAATACAAAGATTGGCAAATGATAAAATATGCATTTACATTACATGCTTTTGTTTATTCTGACTAGAACTTGATGGTATTATTATATCACTTGTTTGTTTACATTTATTACCAACACTGGCCATCCCCCCACAAATACCACCTTGCAATCTTGGCAACACAAACAAGTAACTTAGGAGACAACTATTGGGAATGTATTTATTTATTTAAAATTTTTTCTATGCCGGCATTAAGCGGACACTATCACAACAGTTCACAATAGGGCACATAACTACATGTTGCATAACAAGTCTTAAATTATAACAACTAAACAGATGCCATAAAAATACTGTAACAGTTTCATAATAAAACACCCAACAAGTAATACTTATGTCCAGTTTTCTCTGTCTCAGCTATAAGATAAAGTACTACTTAACTCTAGTTCTTTGTTGTTTAAAATAAAAAAGAAAGAATACAAATATAAAAATGAGAAACACACGCATTAAGTAAAAAGGTGTGTGGGGGGAGGAGTTCAACTGACCGCAACCATACCTCTACCTAATGAACTGCTCCCCAATTGACACTTTTTAACTTATTGTTAACATTTCTAATTATTGCGCACTAAGTCCCGTTAATGCACACTAACACGAAATACTAATTTTCACGAAATTTCATCCTTTTTTTGTTTCGTGGTGCTCCCAAAACAAGATGAAATAGACAATTTCATTGCCATTGTCTGAAATCAAATGCACATCCCTACTGAATTATAAATTATATGAGCGATACAGTAACCCTACAGCAGAATATACATTGCTGCTGTGAACAAACATAATCAAACTTTCCTAACCCTCTGAATTACAGTAAGAGCAAAGGGCCATAGTGTGGCAATATCCAATACAGAATATACAAAGCAGGGTAAAGTAAAATTTAGTCTGACCTCCTGCTTGTTGCTGTGGTTCTCATAGAAACATAGGAAACAAACATGCATACATCTAGATACATAAGATCAAGCAGAAAGTGGACAACTGTCTAGAAGGAAGAGAGACGGTTTTGCTGCCTGCCATGACCATGTTCATATAGATGAATATGGCAAGCATATAAGTTTAAAACTATCCTTTTCATTTGTAACTTGCTTTATGATAAAGTATGTTATATTTCACTAATACAACTCAGTCTCACGTACAGCTACAATTGCTACATGGGTGTAACATGTTTTTTTGACCACATAACGAAAAAGATCCATGTTAAGGATCTGCTTCAAAATGCTTTGGTTCCTGGGATTTACAGTATTGAGGGCAATTTTCAATGCAGCAGGCAGCCTCTGACAGCAGAGCCAATTAGGTTTACTCTTGACATGTATCCTTCCCCGTCATCTAGACTCTAATGTGAAATAAACCATCACACAGACCAAGACATTCTTCCAACCCAACCACCCAAATCCAGATAAGAAATTGAAGCAACCTTCCCCACCCATACCCCATAGAAACTGGTGATTCTTCTCTACCTAATTTCCTCCAGCCCGTTCATTTCCCATCTTCCCTAAAAGGCAGCAGAGACTTCCAATTGCCACCAATAGGAGAAGCCCTGTTGATCTAGTTAGCTAGCTAGATCTTTCTAAAACTTGTCTTGCCTATGACTAAAATTTTCACAACTAGAAACTATAAACATGGAGGGAAACATTTCCGACAGAGCATCTTCAACATCTTTCAACTTCAAGTGTCAATCTACATGCAGCAGGGTAGAATATGGTAGAAAAATGTCCCTATCCAGCTTTGCATCACTTGAGATTTACCCTAGAAATAGATATATCCGTGCATAGTTCTGGAGTTTATTACATCTGCTGGTAACACCTAGGCAGAACCAGATTATAATAGGTTTCAGTCCTCTTTTTAATCTTGCTAACACATTTAAAATAAGTATTACCTCTCTCCTTTGGGACAATAAAAAATGAACAAGGTTTCTACAAATCAGATCCTTGATATCATGACATGTGCCACTATATAGGCACAGCACCATGTTGATGATCATACTTCTAAATACTAGAAGGAGGAAAACATGGTTAGGGGAATCTACTGCATCATTTGTGATATCTTACACATACCCAGGCTTGGGGGGTGGACCCTGAAGATGCTGACAGGCCAAGGAACTGTACTGAATCATGAGGCATAAACTAAATTGAGAGGCAAGTCGAGGCAGCTGAAGTTCATGAAGAAATGGAGGTCATGAAGCAAACAAGAACAGAGTCTAGGTCATTCATGAGTCAGGGCAGGCAGCAAGCAGAAGCAGAGTCAAGGTCAGACAGGGTCACAAACACCAAAAGGAACTCGGAAATCTACTAGTGTAGGAATAAGGGATGAGAACCTGTTGCTTAGGTGCCAGCACAGAGGACTGGGCCTCCCTTTATGTTGCATCAGTAGTGACATCATCAACCTGTGCAACCACAGCAGGGGATGCTGGATCTATAAAACTGGTAAGTTACTATGGGGCCTACTCAGAGCTGCCAGATACCATGTAGAGGCAAGATATCAGGAGCCATGCCCAATGACCCCAGTAGATTGCAGGATACTGTGACAGGCCCGGGACCAAGGGGTACAGAATGTCACCTGTGGAGCAGCAGTCCATGGTTGGCAGCATGTTACAAGTTTTTCTTTGTTTTTAAGTTTGTAATTAAAGCAATCCAAATAAAATATTAAACCACCACAATCTGCATTAGCTACTGATATTTATCAAAGGTTAAATTACCTATGCAATCTCATACCACATAACCATTCAGGTTTCTGTTTTATATCTAGAAAACACATTCTGTTTAATACATAAAAACTAAGGTAATATTTTGAAAAGTTATTTTAATTTGGACACCCATTTCAAGGAGACCAGAAATACAACAGGAATGCACTTTAGCAGATTTATAAATGTTAACCTACCTTGAATATAGTAATTCCTAGAGACTTATTCTGATTTATAATCACATTTTTAGAATGATAAATGTCACAAAATGCTATACGAATTCTTATAACTAATCAAATATGTGAATTTAAAAGTCAGTACATATTGTATACTTAATATTAACAATCAAATGAAAAACTTGTTTTTAAAAGTCAATTCATCCATTTGACATAATACAATTAAATAACTTAAAGAAAAGAGACAGGCTTGTAATGCTCAACAGCTTGGTATAACCTCAGTTATGAAGACACAAGACAACCTAAATCATACTTAAATCATAAACAAAAATATAGTTTGAATCTAAGCTGGAGACGATATTCAGGACTCCCTAGCCTTCTTTCATAATCATGCTTTTCTTCTAAGTCTAGAAGATGCACTGGATCTTTTTTTTCATAATTAAAGTCCAGTAATTTGATTATAAGGATATATTATATCATAGGTATAATATATCATGGAGATGAGAACAAAGACATTTTTATAAATGTTATAAAACAATATGAGGGTCAAACATTTATTAAAATGGGATTCAAGAACAGAGACTAAAATGTATGCAATAACGACTGAATAAGTTTTACACCAAGGAATGGTACTGGGAAAACTTCCATTTCTTACTAGAAAAAAAAAAAAAAGCTTAGATGAGACAGTAACAGAGAAAAAATTGGCAGAACAAACCAGAAATACTGGCTTGAAGATAAGGACCTTTAGTATTCTCTCTTGGCAGAGAGGTGTCAGCGATAATTAGACTTTGTTGATCTCATGGGTCGTTTTGAGGTGTCCTCATTTTCTGGATGAAATCAAACTTAAATTCCATCAGACCTCACAAGAGTATAAGGATTTGGCATTTAGCACCTTGGAGTGAGTAGGCACAGCTGGCTCAAAGACTGTAAAGTAGAAGGAAAGAAGCAGGGTCAAGATAAACAGCAGCAAAAAGCAACAAAAACAGATGGAATCTCCCTTGATTATGACATATCCTATGTTCAACAGACTCTCCTGAGAAGCGGCAGGCAGAAGAACCATTTACCTCAGCAGCTCTGGTTGAAAACAAAATCTGCCTTCTACCTCTAACATAACAACAGAAAACACACAGATCTGGAAGTTAATATCTGATGCCAGCAGTCCTCCCATAAGTCTCAGGACCCTCTTTCCTCCCTCCCAATTGGTATTTTATTTACTAAATGTAGTTCTCCACTCCCCAGCAAATGAATAAAATGCCAGGCAACAATCTCCCTATTTCCCACCAAATTGCCCAATGCATATATTTTCCCCCAAACAATTCCAATGTAAAAACCTTTCTATAGTGGGAAGATGTATGCCATTTCCACATCTATAAAACTGTTCTAATAAATCAGAATTAGCTTTTTTTTTTTTTTTTAAGGTTCAGAACGTACCAATTAGGGTCTTCCAATTAAAGCTTCTTCATCCTATATCAAGCCTTGAAGGCATTTACTCTGCACTTTATCAACAGTTGTTGATAATGATGTGCCACCTATCAACATATCACTCTGGATGTAATAACATCTGTTACACTTCTCTGTTAGGAAACTGGGAATATAGTTCTTGAACACATCAAATCTAAACTTTTAATTACCACACTGAACCTTCTGTTCAGTTATTAGCCAGCATTAACCCTTAAGGTCATTTAAAGGATTACAAATTACATGATTTATTTGTACTCAAATATTTCCTTGTCACTAAACTATATACTGTATGCCATATACTGTTGCCTTGTTTTGATTCTTGCATTTGTGACTCCAGCGGGAGGTAGGCATGGGCTATAATAAGCTGTCAGGAAGTAACTTTTCCCGTCACTGCAATGCTCTCCCCATTTGTAAGGCGTGTTTACCAAATTGCCTTCTTCAATATGTCTTTTTTTATTTTGACTCTGTTACAAAGATCGGGCCAGGACAAACAATATCCATACTGGGAACCAGTCAAACAATTAGTGGGCGGTTGCACTGAGAAGATGGATTAAACATTTTTTTTTTAATCATTTTGGAGCTTTATTACTGGATATTGCTCATGGTGTGTCAGCTTTCCTGCTCTTAGTGATCGGAAGGGGCCTGTGAGAAGGACTATACTCCACGGTGTTTTCTTGTGTCAGGGATTTCCCCCTGAGGAAGCCGTCATTGGCGAAACAAGGGCCTCGTCAGGGATTGCACATTATACCCAGGAAATACCGGCTTCAAGTTAGATATATATTGTCATAATAGTGGAATATTAGAGATTTAAAATCACACTTAGGATTGGCATCATACAGCATAAAGCTATTTATAGGTTGTCATAGCCTGTAAGTAAAGAAATTTAGTGTCTGACTTGTCTGTCATTGTAAACATTTTATCAAGCTGAATGTTTAAAAATGTGTTTGTTAATGTACCTAGTGATTTTTCCAGGAGTATGTCACATATGCAACAACCAAATAGCATAGCGCAGTTTTACTTGTTAAATTGTATATGACATTATAAATCCTTTTGTACAGATTGGGGTAGATTTTCAAAGGGGTACGTGTGTACCCCCCAAAAGCCTACCCCCAAACACCCCCTGCGCGCGCCAAGCCTATTTTGCATAGACTCAGCAGCGCGCGCAAGCCCCGCTTGTGCGCGCTGCTGCCTGTGTCGCACAGCAGCCTGTGTCGGGGCCTGCCGCGCCAGCGCGCATAAGTTACTACTGCCCGGAGGCAGTAGTAACTTCTCCGATAAAGGTAGGGGGGGTTCTAGATAGGGCCGGGGGTGGATTAGGTAGGGGAAGGGAAGGGAAGGTGTGGGGGGGTAGAAAAAAAGTTCCCTCCAAGGCCGCTCCAATTTCAGAGCGGCTTCGGAGGGAACAGGCAGCACGCGCAAGTTGCACAAATGTGCACCCCCTTGCGCGCACCAACCCCGGATTTTATAAGATACGTGCGGCTATGCGCGTATCTTATAAAATCCAGCGTACTTTTGTTTGCGCCTGGTGCGCGAACAAAAGTACATGCGTGTATGTTTTTAAAATCTACCTCATGTACACTTGTACTAATGATGAATTTATGTACAGTTAGCAATAGAAACTCATAGGTGCTCATTCATTTTATTCTTTGAAGTATTGTCAATAACGATGTATAGTTTTTAATAATAAACATTAAACATTAGTGTGCTTTTTTCCATGTAAGATACAATATTTATACATATAGATACATATATTTTTTTTTCTTATGATCGAGGTAAGGATTTCAAGCAGCACTTAATGTTAGCTATACTTATTTCATTTTTTTTTATAAGGAAAATTCTGACTATCTTACAGAGCTCCTTTGGATGAATTCAAGCTTTCTCGGCACAGTTAGCTAAGCGGTAACATAAAAGCATTTTATAGCCAGCAATGCAAAAAAAAAAAAAAAAGTCACAAGATGCTGATCGACCTCAAAAACGGCTATCACTTTGAGTCCCTGGAATTTTCTTTAGTCTAATTATATTATACCCAATGAGCCCATTTTCTTCCAAAATGAGAATACATTTTCTTCACAAGTTATTAAGTGCAACTGGTGTAACAATCTCCATAGGCAACATGTTCACAGTTTCTGCACTTTGTCAGAAAAGAATCTAGCCTTCTGACAGTTTTATGTTACTTTTGTTTTCTATCAATAAATATTCTTCTGGCTAATTTTGCTCTCTACCTTTTCCAGTCAACTCTCTAGATCCAAGTTGTATCCAATAATTTTTCCAATAGCTTCAAGTGATTCCTTTAAAAATTTAGAACTTGCTTTTTCTGTGTTCCCTTACCTTCGGGCAGATACAGTAAGGTGCGGTAGAGAGAGGTCCGTTAGTGCTCAGCGCACCCGTGTTTGCCGCACGCACAGTTCGGATCACCTACCGCTCGATACTGTATTTAAATAGCATGCAAATGCAAGCCGCGTCCAACGCGCGTCCATGAAGCGCAATCCATTTTACTATATAGGTGCTATACAGCGCCTATACAGTATTCTGGGTGCGCTGGTACCTGCCATTTCAAATATCATTTCAAATAACGTTTGAAATGACAGGTACCAGGAAGTGGATGGTTCTCCTACAGACCCCGCTGCCTTGAGCACCCGGCGCCAGCAAGCCCCAGCAGCTGGCAATCGGAGGGAGGGAGCACAAAGCAGCACCCTCCTTCGGACGGACAAGAGAGACGAAATTTCACAGTCCCAAACCAACCCAATCCAAGCCCCAGCAGAGAGAGACGAAATTTAGCTGCCCAGTCCCAAACAAACCCAATCCACAGAAAAAAAATGCTTCTCGCACTTAGCCTCCCAGTCCCAACCAAACCAACCCAATCCAAGCTCCAGCAGAGAGAGACGCAATTTCACAGTCCCAAACCAACCCAATCCAAGCCCCAACAGAGAGACAAAATTTTACAGTCCCAAACTTTCCCCCATCCCCCGCTCACCTGCCCTGGCCACGGCCACGCAAGCCCCCTGCTGCTACTGGGGGCTTGCATGGCCGCGGCCAGGGCAGGTGAGCGGGAGCTGGGGGAAAGTTTGGAACTGTGAAATTTCATCTCTCTCTGCTTGGGCTTGGATTGGATTGGGTTGGTTTGGGACTGGGCGGCTAAATTTCGTCTCTCTCTGCTGCGGCTTGGATTGGGTTGGTTTGGTTTGGGACTGGGCGGCTAAGTGCGAGAAGCATTTTTTTTTCTGTGGATTGGGTTGGTTTGTGACTGGGCGGCTAAGTGCGAGAAGCATTTTTTTTTCTGAGGATTGGGTTGGTTTGGGACTGGGCGGCTAAGTGCGAGAAGCATATTTTTTCTGTGGATTGGGTTGGTTTGGGACTGTGAAATTGCGTCTCTCTCTGCTGCGGCTTGGATTGGGTTGGTTTGGGACTGGGCGGCTAAGTGCGAGAAGCATTTTTTTTTCTGTGGGTTGGGTTGGTTTGGGACTGGACGGCTAAGTGCGAGAAGCATTTTTTTTTCTGTGGGTTGGGTTGGTTTGGGACTAGGTGGCTAAGTGCGAGAAGCATTTTTTTTCTGTGGGTTGGGTTGGTTTGGTTTGGGACTAGGTGGCTAAGTGCAAGAAGCATTTTTTTTCTGTGGGTTGGGTTGGTTTGGGACTGGGCGGCTAAGTGCGAGAAGCATTTTTTTTTTCTGTTCACCACACTAACGCAAGGGTCAGGGTAGGCGGTAAATTAGTAGGTTAAAGACGCAGCAAGATAGCAGGTTAAAAAGGCGATAGTTGGGGCACACTTTACTGTATGGGAGGGAATAGCTAATCGGATCGTTTATATACATATACATGCCGCGGGCGGAAAGGGATACGCATCGAGTTTAAAGAAGTGGTAAGGATCGGTAAAAACAGATAGTGAATCGCGGGTTAGACTTACGCAGCGAAATTGTGAGTACACAGCGGGTTAGAAACGGGGTAACTGCGGCCGCGCTTTACTGTATCGGCCTGCTTAAAATTGCAATATATTTTGCTAACTGTCCTCAAATGTTTTCCTTTTTCTTGTTATTTGCTTAGAGCTATATGCCCTTAATTTGGTGGAGTATAATTTAAAAAAATAAAAATAAATGGCCTATGACCTACACATCCTCCACAATCTACTTCTGGACCAAATCCAAAACAAATCCTAATATGGTGGAGGCAATTATCTGCTGCAAAAGGTAATGATCTGTAATAGTATTCATAACCTTGTCACTACAGCAGTAATGTATAACTAGAAACATAATATTAACTTTTTTTTTTTTTAAACAAGCAAATGAAAAACTAAATTAAACAGCAACTTCAGATGGAAAATATTTTCTAACCTGTTTAATCCTATTTTATTTAAAAAAAAAAAAAAAAGTAAAAACATAATAGAATTCTTTGTACATTGTAACACAAGTAATAAACAAAAATAGAAATAAAAGTTTTAAAAATTCAGCTAATATAATATTTTTTGGATTTCAGTGATGTATAAACATGGGTCAAATGCCGCTTTACAAAACCTTTATTGGCTACAGAGAACTGGATTAGACCAGAAATAATTCACAGTATAAACCTTTCAATACTTTAGCTTCTCTAATGCACAATAGTGTAATGAACAAAATTAGTATCTGGCTATAACAGGAAGTGAAGATTGCATCATTATATATAAATAGAACACTTTTCTAAGCCATTTCCCATGGTTAAACGTACTAAACTCACAGAAATGGGGTCTTGGGAAACTGCCCACCAGATGTGCAGGTAAAAAAGCATAGTGCTACACCACACCTGGGAGGAGACTTGCAAGTATACATATTTTTAGATTTTCAAAAGAATGCATGCAGCTATCTGAAAAAGGTATCTGCACAAAAAGCAGGTTCACAGTTGTGTGGGAACTTTTTTCTAGGTAACTTTCAAAGAGAAAGCTGTCCCTTTGAAAATGGTGCAAAGTGTACAGGTACCCATCAACTTTGCACTTCCATAGGTAGTTTGAAAATTGCTCATGTTATTTATGCACTCTATTTTGTATCTACTCTGTCACCCACACAAATAGTAGAAGCAAAGCATGCAGATGCTTTTAATACATATACCTTGCAGCTGCTAAATTTCAGAGAGAAACAAAGTAGGTTCTCTTAAATTTGCATAAAGTACACATCTTATATCACCAGTGTAGTCTGCAATTAAGGTGAAGTTTAAGCGTAACTGTTCATTTCCTTTTGATTCCTAGCAGACCAGTCCAGACAAATGTGTTATTCACACTCACCAGCAGGCAGAGGCATAAAACACAAGCCTTTTCTGATGACACATTCCTCTACATAGCTCGGTAAAGCAGAAAAGATTGTCAGTTTCTTGCTCAAGCTTTAGTCTAATCTACAAATGTTTTTTGTGCCTACTCCACCCCGAATATCTAAATAGGGCATGGGATAAACACTGTGGATCCCTAAGGGCTAGAAGATGAAAATGAAGAAAAGAGTACATGGGGGTAACTTGCTGGTGTGGCACTTACCACCCTTAACAAATAAGCCTTGATACTGTTAATGCAACTCCAACATTGCTCTCTGCTTCAACAGCAGTGAGAAAACGGGAACTAGATTCAGACAGCAACCGAGAGCCTTGACTTTTTGCGGTTCGGGGAACAAATAATGGAGGAACTTGCTGATACAGCTTTTACTACCCTTAACCAATAAGTCTGACACTTTCGAAGAAACTCAACATTACTTTCTGCTTCCATGGCAAAGGTAAAGGGAAAGTGGATTCAAACAGCAACCGAGGGCACTGACGTTTACGGTCTTGGAAACTGATATGCATGGGGTAATCTGCACAGCACGGCAGATGCCAGCATAAGCTTGCTGGGCAGACTGTGGATCATTTGCTCATTTTCTGCTGCCATTTCTATGTTCCTACATAAGCAAAAATTATATACAGACACACTCATCCGAGCAGGCTTTCCCTTTCTTCCTTTTCTAGAGACTTTCTTCTCTCCTTCACTGTATGCCAATACTAGGTGGCTTCCTAAATATTTCTGAAGAAGAACAAAACAGAAAAAGACAAAGGTGTTATGGTTCCTCATGTGGGTTCTGAATTGGTCTATCATGTCTCAAGGAAAGGAAATTAACAGATATGCTTAAATTTCACCTTCTTTAACATCCTGCCATATCAATCCAGATGAATGGAATGTGCCTGAGCAGTTCGTAACTCAGGCACAGCAAGGCCATCATGGCCTTCAGAGCTCTCATGCCAAATACGGAGTCCTTCTTGGCTTGTACATCTAACGTGTAATGCTTGACAAATGAATGTAAAGAAGCACATGTATATTTCCTGTGGAGAGACTAGTCTTTGCTTTACCCATGAGGCCTGGGCCCTCGTGGAGAGCACTCTCAGCCTCTCTGGGACCCTTCTACGACATAAGCTGAGGTGATTGCCTCCTTGATCCATGTTGCAATGGACACTTGAGGCTGCCTTTGCTTTTTGCTGTCCTCTGAAGAAAACTAATACTGTCCCTGACCTCCTGAAGAAGTTCAAAACTATCAGGAATCTAAACATTACCCTGCACACCATCAAAAAGTATAAGGTCTCCCTTAATCCTGTATACTTCCATCTCTGGAATGTGGGTAGTAAAAATACCTTCCTTTGGTATAAAGGAAGGCATTGGCTAAATGGTGACCAGGTCCTTCAAACATCAAATAAGGACCTTTGCATGACAGCACCTGAAGTTCTGAAATTCTTCAGGCAGAACACTAGGAATACCATCTTAAATGTTAGGTCCTTGGCTGATGCCTCCCCTCAAAGGGGACTGCTGCTAGGAATCTCAGCAGTAAGTTTAGATCCCAAGACGAGTTCACCTAGCAGACTGGAGACTGCACATTTTGTCCCCCTAAAAAAAATATGCTACAACCACGTATAAGGCCAAGGGACCACCCCCATCCTGTCCCCTAGTGCTGTAAACTGTACCTTTAACGAGTTTAGTACTAAACCCTTCTTCAAACCAACTTACAGAAACTCCAGGATTGAAGTCAATTGGGCTTTGAAGAAGATAGACTAGGCCCCCAAAGATTTTCCATACTCTGAACAGGCCAGTAAAGTGGTTCTCTTCCTTGCCTTCAGCATCAACATGATAATCATTTCTGAATAGCCATTATTTATTTATCTTTCAATAGCCAGGCTATAGGATAAAATGTTGCTAAATACTTCGTACAACTTTTTTTTTGCAAAACTTTATTCTCCCACTGTCTGATAAAGGTCCTTCTTAGACAAGGTCCAAATGGGAATTACATTTTTTTTCCTTTCAGGGAAGGAACAGTTAATCCTGGCAATTCCCCCCCTCCCCCCCTTTTGGCTCAGAAGATCAACCCACCTGGCTGTCATCCATCCTGGGAGCTTAGCAATAATAAATAAATAAATAAATTTTCTTGCTGCACAGTTATTCCTCTGTTGCAGGCGAAGAACTACGGACAGTTTTTCCTGTTGCATTCAGCAATTTGGGGGGAACATAATATTGGAAAAGTCTTGTGTTCTCTGCCTCCATCTGCTGGCAAGCAAGAATAACCTATTCATCTGGACTGATCTGGCAGGATGATAAGAAAGCAGGCTATTTTTAAATTATGCCCTCATATGAAACCATTATCCAAGGCACCACAGAAGCTAAGTTGAAGCAAAGTTTAAGGAGTATGAGAAAACACACAGAAAAAGTGCATATGTTGCTTTTAGAGAAGGCTCAGGGAAGGTGGGAGGAGAAGGGTTTTAAGTTAAAATTTGAAAAAAAGGAGGGATGAAATTTCTAAAGGGCATTGTTCCTAAAGAAAAGAGGTGAGAAGAGAAAGTCAGCAAAGGGGAGGAGGCTAGCCAGGCAACAACAGTCCTTCAGTATGCACTAGGATTCTAGCCAGTAGGTATTACTATTGTGTTGTGTGCTATCTGAACACCATTTTTTCCCGGGGAAGGTAATTCTTATTTCCACAGCACTTCTAACTCAGCTTTCCCAACAAGCACACCTCAAGTCAAAGAATCAAATCCATGTCTCCTGTACAGCAACAAGAAATGTTGGGTTACCCAGATGGCCCATTTTCTCCTATGATCACAAAGTTACCAGTAGATCATTATCATTCAGTACCTTTTTCCCTACATGTACTTCTTTGACTAGAAAAGGATTAACAGTGCAATTCTTTTCTAACAAAATTAATGATTGTTTACTTTTTAGCTGCTATTACAGTGTAGCTTTTGTTAGACAACATTGGTTAATGTGTACTTTGGTTTTGGTTCACTGAAAGCTAATTTTAACTTCATTGTTTTATAAGGCATGTATTTATGTAAGTTGCCAAGTAATTCAATGAATAGAAAACCCAAACTTTTTCACATGCTTTTTTCATTGCTTGTTCAACAGGTGATTTCAAGTAGTCTGCCACCCAGGAAGGGAGAAGACAAGTTTAGAGGTTCACATCAAGTCCAATTCTTCTTAAGTCTTGCCTAAAGCCTAATTCCAATAGACATTCCAAGTTATACAACTCTTAAATTTGTGTGTGTATATATATATATATATATATATATATATATATATATATATATAAATGGCTGTACATGGCTGTCTTTTAGCAAATTAATAGATTCAATACCTTATAATATTGAGATATTTAAAAAAAAGAAAAAAAAAGGGGGGGTAAAACAAAATTATATTCTTACTCTCAAAGGTGAATTTTAAAAGCTCTATCACACACCAATATCGGGATATATATGTGCATGTAGGGCTTACACGCACCCAGAGTATTTTAAAAGCTTACAAACATATGCATCTCCCAGTGCATACACATCTCACTTAGAATCAAAAAGGCGTCATGTGGGCAGGGAATAGGCGTTCCGGGGTGGAGGCCAAGAGAGGTGCTTGCAAATACTTACACAGCTGGGCTCATGACCAGGACTAATGCCTAGTAACTTTATTTCTGCCTCCCCCCCCCCCAATGTGCGCCATCTGCCCCCCCCCCCCGAGTGCGCCACCCACACTTTTATAACATGCGCGCACCGGCGCACGTATGTTATAAAATCACGTGTCTACATATGCACGCCGGGTAACGTGTGCACATAGACGCGTGTGCATTCCCTTTTAAAATCTACCTCTGTGTGGCCGTATCTTGGAACAATACAGAGGCATTATGATTTTCTCCATTCCTTTCCTAATAATTCCTAATATTGGCCTGGATTCTCCATGCTCGCACAGAAAGGTGAATCCAGCGGTTACGGGGAGGGGGGGGGGCAGGCCTGCAAAAGCCGGCAGCCATTGCACCACCACAGTGTTATCGCTGCGGCTTTCGCACCCAGTAGCGCCCCCGTGAAAGGTAGCGCTATTGGGCGCACTACTGGTGACGATAACGGTGCTTACCTTATCGCCGCCAGCGAAGATACCACCGTGTCCGCTTCCTCACCGCCCTGACTCCACCCCTGGCAAGCTATCGCACGCGAAAAGGGACTTTTCACGTGCGATAGGCTTAGAAAATGACCCCCATTGTTTGCTCTTTTGACCGCTACTGCACACTGAGCTAAAGATGTCAAAGTATTGTACAAGATGACGCCCAGATCCTATTCCTTGGTGGTAATACCTAATATGGAACCTATCATCCTGCAAATAGCATATGGGCAACTGTTCTTCATAAGCATCATTTTGCACTTGTCCACATTAAATTTCATCTGTTATTTCAATGCCTAATCTTCCAGTCTCACAAGATCACCTTTCATTTTTCATAATCTACTTGTGATTTAACAACTTGGAATAATTTTGTGTCATCTGCAAATTTAATCAACTCACTTGCTGTTCCCCTTTCAGAACATTTATAAATATATTAAAAATCACAGGACTTAGTATATATCTCTGAGGTACGCCACTGTTTATCTTTCTCCACTGAGAAAAGACCATTCAGTTCTACCTTCTGTTTATCATCTTCTAGCCAGTTTGCAAGTCACAATAGAACATTGCCTCCTCTCCTGTTAGCATCCAACATAAAACTCAAACTAATAAAATGCAAAGTAATATATTCCAAAAAACTTTTTGGTAAATGCCATATACAAAACTGACACTAAAAACAAAAACAAAAAAAAAACACATGTTGAAGCATAAAAAAGCAAGTAGTGTAATTTAAAATCACATTCAATTTTTAGAGCACTTGTTTCATCTATACTGGTTCTAACTGAGGGAATACACAAGCCACATATTTGCATTGCAGCTTTTTTTTCCCTTTTGGTACTGAACTGTTTTGTGCTTATTGTTTTTTTTTGTTTGTTTGTTTTTTAGCAATGCTTTATCTAGCACCACACAAAGGGTGGTGAGGTAGTAAATATTTTATGCAGCAACTTTTTCTAAAAAGACATCTTTTTAACTTTAACAAGTTTTTATGTTGTCACCACAAATGAGTCAACTTTACACCTTAAATTTATTTTGTAGCAATAATTTTTTTTTTTTTTTAAGGGAGGGCTGATAGGAAACGGGATTGAAAATGAAAACTAAAACATTCCCTGCCCACCATTTACCTGAAGCCCAATTAATTCTATAGTTATAGTTGTATTGTAAAGTTATTAGTGCATTAAGAAAATAAAGTGAAAAACACCTATTTCTCATTTTCCCCTCAGCTTCCTACTTGCTGTAGATTTAATTTTAGTTGTATTGTATCAAAAAAGGAACCGGCAATGCTACGAAACCTTTTTCACGAAAGCTCTTCCATCAAAACTACAGATATTTTTCAAATCATGTAGAAAATGACAAGAACTTATATTTTCTTATGAAGGAGCCACATCAGCAAGCCTGACGGCATATTCTGAGTCAGAACCGCCCGGACTACTATCATTTACAGCTAGATGACAGCTCCTGTTAATGTATTTAAATGCAAAATTCATTGGCAATTGTATGCTTCAGTATGTCCCAAAGTTGTTTTATGATATGTCCAGTCTATATTGATATGTTTTTATCCGCCCGACAGTGGCCGGTGTTTCACTGCAAGACTGCAGCTTCTTCAGGGGAATCAAATATCAATTCTGTAAGTGTTAAAAAAGGTATCATTACAACATAGGGACCAAATAAATAACCTATATATGGTACTTAACTGAAGTGTTGATGGAGAGCCAAACCTTCATATCAAGGACGCCAAGTCTCAATTTGCGGGAACCGGGACAGAGACCGCTTGCGGACCAATTGTAGCTTTTTAAAGGGCCCATGCTTGTATAGCGTCATGACGTCGCGGGTGCTATGATACAGACACGCCAAACCTTCCCAAGAAACAATTATAGAAAAACATGTAAATCCAGCGAAGTATTAAGTCCTGTGGGGTGTACAGTATTCAATCTATGAATCCACCTTTGTTCTGCCTGAAGTAGCTTGCTATTAAAATTACCACTACGCCAGGAGGGCAGAAGTTGTTCTAAAATGCAGGCTTTCAATGAATCAAAGGAATGAGCTTTTTCTACACAGTGTGCTACTAAGGGAGCTGTTAGGCAATTCTTATGAAGGCAAGAACGGTGCTCCACCAAATGGGTTTTGAAAAACCGTGACGTTTTGCCCACAAACCAAAGATTACAAGGACAATGAATTATATGAATGATGCCTGTAGTAGAGCAATCGGTATACTGTTTTAATGTCCAAGTGTAATTCAATTGCGTGAAAAAAATCACAGACGTAGAAATCATGATGTGACAGACTGAACAAGCCCCACAGGCTTGATGGGAGCCAACACTCTGATTCATCCCAAAACTTGATGGTTTTGGGATGAAACAGAGTGTACTAATTGATCCTGTAAGTTGTTGGCTCGAGTGAATGTAAATCTAGGAATTTCCTGAAATTCCTGATGCAATTGCAAAATGTGCCAATGATTGTATATAATATTTTTTGTAATGTGGCTCATAGAAGAAAAAGGTAAAACACAGGTAAGTTTGTCAGTGCTATCCGAGGGTCGTGGAAGTAGAAACCAAGTCAGATGGGCATATTTAGCTCGAGTGTAAGCTTGTTTGATACAACGTGCTGGATATCCTCTAGCCTGAAAACGCATGCATAAATCTTTGGCATGATGTTTATAGTCTGTTAAAGATAAATAAAGCCATCGAACTCTAAGAAACTGGCTGACTGGAAAATTCTCCTTCAAAACATGGGGATGAGCGCTTGTAAAATGGAGGAAAGTATTTCTTGATACCAGTTTTCTATATAGGGTGGTTTCAAAGCCAGATGTAGTCTTGAGTATGTTGATGTCCAAAAAATGTATATTATGGAGTTGTATATCTGCTGTAAACCGAAGATGTATGTTCTGCCCATTTAACCAATCTAAAAATTGTGACAACGCTTCTGATGTATCTGACCATAGCAAAAAGATGTCATCTATGTAGCGGTTCCTTTTTTGATACAGTTTTGATAATTGGGATCGTGATTTAGTGCTCTTTTGTGTTGGATTTAATTTTAGTGACAGAAGGTACTGGTTTTTAATTTGTTGATATAATCTTAATGAGTCTGGGATTTTTTCCCATTTTGCCAGGTTAACCTCCAGTGTTCCTCCACATGGGTATCACTTGAAGATTTTAATTCAAGCCATGCTAACAATATGGTGGAGCACCGAATGGACCAATGAACCAGTGTGAACTCTGCATAAATAAGTTCAGTACCATAATTTCCATAATTAGAAACAAAGAAGACCGCATCAGGAAAGGACCATTTTTGTTCACCCAGTCTGCCCACGTGTACTTGCCTATGGTGCTTTTCATACATATACTTAATGGGCTTACTTAGACCGTTTATTTAGCATTTCATCTTCTATGAACTATTCTGATGGGGGATGAGTGGAGGGGGGATATTTCCATTTGGAAATTTTTGTTTTCATTTCCTCCCCAGTATCTCTTTTCAAGCATAAAAGTCAATGAAGAATAGGCTGCTAGAGACATTATGATGTGATATAAGACTTGTCAAAACAGAGAAAGGAAGAGGAAAGAGGAAGACATGAGGAAGAGCAAGGAAGGGGAAAAAAAGTGCATCAATGAGAAGAAAAGCTTTTGAGATTCCCAGAAACCAACTGCTGGGCATCATCTTTCCCTCTAAGCACAATACCATTATTTAAAAAAAAAAAAAAAAAGTCCAGTGATCTTGAAACAAGGAACTTGATATTAACATTTAAAAAAAAATTCATATCACTAAGTCACTATATAAGAACATAAGAGACATGATATAATGTGTCAGACCAAGGATCCATCAAGCCCAGTATTCTGTTTCCAACAGTGGCCAATCCAAGTCATAATAAGTACCTGGCAAGTACCAAACATTTAAAAAGATCCCAAGCTACTATTCCTTATTGATTAATAGCATTTATCCAAATCTTTTTTAAACCCACTTACATGAAGTTAATTTTAAAATAAGAATGCAAACTGAAGAAAAGAGGAAACACCCCTAACAGGCTGTTATTTGATTCCTGGCTGCCCTGTGAGACTCTGGGACCCTCAACTTTATACTCACCAGCTCTTTTCAACTGTTTCGCAGCGTTCTGAGGCCTACAGGAGCGGCGGCCTCAGGGAGGGTGCATCCCCCCTCGCCAGTCGGATATGCCCACAACCCATATCATAGACTGCACCGAACGAAGTTCATTTTAAAATAAAAATGCAAACTTGGGCGTTGTGCGCACAAAGGAGTGCAACAAAGGGGCTCTCCCCTTTGTACGCCCCTTCGTGCGATCCTTAATACACAACTTCTAAAGCTATCTCTGATTTCTGCGATTTCATCTGAAGATGTTAATTGACACATTCCATAACCACTATAATAAACTCCTCACCAAAAAAAAAAATAAACACACACAAACACCTTCCAAACCCATACCTATAAAGCCTAAATATTGCCGTGAGCACCACCTAATAAAAATCAATCTCAATTCCCCTAATCTATCTACAAACTACATGCTCTTATTTTTATTTTTCAATGCCCATTCAATATTAAAGAAAATCCCTTTAATTAATGACCTCCTCTATGACTCAAATCCTTCATTGCAATAACTGAAACATGGATCAAGAACACAGATACAGTTTTAGTTAATCAAATTGACAATCCATCTTATGAAATTTTTTCTATATCCAGGCAGAAAAAAAAAAAAAAGGTGGTGGTCTAATGCTTATCGTTAAAAAAAATCTCCAGATGAAACTACTCCCAATAAATATAAGCCCACCCTTTGAAGTTGTTGCGTTCATGCCTGTTCTCGCCCTCCCTCCACCCTCTCTACCTTTGCTGCCGCGGCTTCTTCTCGCCGTACTTCCTGGAATCCCCGGGCTGGCCTGACGCTGCGGATCCGCCATGTTCCTGATGACGTAAAGGCGCACGCTCCAGAGTTTGTACTGACAAGGGCGCGAACCTCGGGGGCATCCCTCGTAGTGACGTCATCCACTTCCACTTTAAAAGGTCTTTGCTTGCTACTTTGAATCGATTTAACAGGGGGAATTTTTCTCCGCTGCTCTGCCTCCACCACCTTGCCCAGGGGTACCCGCTCCTCAGGGGCCCCGCTCTCTCTCTTCTTGATTTCAGATTGTTAGGACGAAATCCGGTACTCGCTCCACGAGGGCCTACATCCCTGAATGCTCAGAAGACTCCTTACTACCTGGAAGCGATCGCAGACGTGAACACAGTGAGCTCTATTACAGATAGGAACCGGTAGTCGCTCCACGAGGGCCTATGTTCCTAATCTCCGAAGACTCCCTTCTGTCTAAGATGTTATCGCAGGTACGGAGATCGTGAGTCATTGTAAATTGCAGATAGGAACCGGTACTCGCTCCTCGAGGGCCAATGTTCCTAAATCCATTCTCAGCTCTCTTCTATATTAGAAGTTATTTTTTTTTTTTTTTTTTTTCAATATGTTTATTGAATTTTCAAGTTACAACCTTCAACTCAACCATCCCCCCCACCCATCCCTGCCCCCCCTCCCCCTATGGTCCCGATAGTCATAACGAGGTCTCTTTTCCTGGCAAGGTAATCGTCGTCACTGTTAGGCATCTTCGGGTTTTGGTCCGGTGATGGAGTCCGCCTGGGGTATAATTCCTCATGTGGTAGCCGCTGTATGGTCTACATCTGGGCCTGGGTCCCAAGGATCTATAGTCAAGCCTGTAACTGGAGCCAAGCGAGTCGTGAATGCACTCCAAGTGCGGGAGGTAAGTACAGTTCTCTGGGGTTCCCTGTGGGATAGCAGGGCATGCTCCATGGAACAAAGCCGTGTCATGAGCCGGAACCAGTGTTCATAACTGGGGCCTGTTGTGTTCAGCCAATTTGTCAGAATGACTTGTTTCCCCACTACTCCCGCCTTCAAAATAAATAAAAAGGCAGGCACAGGTGGCGTCACAGGAAGTGAAGTCGGGACCCCAAATAACCAAAGGTTTGGATCTGGAGGTAAAGTTATTTTCAAAAAAAGGGAGCAGGCCCGGGCTATTTTGTTCCAAAATAAGGAGCTGGAAGTGCAATCCCAAAAACAATGATGGTATCCGCCATCTGAGTGAAGACACTTTGGGCATGACGGGGTAGGGGCAATTTTCATTTTGTATGCTCGTGAGGGAGTAATATAGTAGCGCCAAAGAAATTTATACTGCACCTCCCGCAGCAAAGCACTGTCAGCCACCTTACATACATTTTTGAAGCAGTTCATAAATTCAGCATAGGACAGTGAGAAAAGTGGCCAGGTTTGCCACTGATGGTACAAGAAATAGAGGGGTCGGGTATCCGCTAAGTCTCCCACTGCCCTATAGTAACCAGAAATCGTGGGCTTGCCTCCCTTCTTCGTGGTCAGTATCTCCCTAACCCTCTTTGTGTTCGAGGTTTCTACCATCAGGGGCCGGGACTTGTGAATGAAGTGTACTAATTGTTGGTAAGCGTATATGTCCACTTCCGTCAACTGATATCGGCCCCGGAGCGTGGAAAACGGTAGGACTCCCTCCCCCGACTCATCCAAAACATCAGAAATATATACGATTCCTAGATCCCTCCATCTTCGGAAAACCCCTCCTTTAGCTCCTGGGGGAAATAACACATTTCCTACAATAGTGAGCAAGGGGGTAGGCATACTCGGGGCGCCACACAGTTTACACAAAAGGAGCCATCCTTTTCTGCATGAACTCGTCAAGTCCAATTCTCGTATAGCTGCAGGGACGTGACATGCGGGAAGTTGGAGCCAGGGGTTGAGGGAGGCTATAGCTAACCACTCAAGGAGGCACGCATGTGGAGTCAGGGACGAGGTAGCCAGAGCCCAATCACTGACATGACGAAGGCAGCATGCTAGGTTATACAGTTCCAAATTGGGGCAACCTAGACCCCCCCCCCCCATCAGGCCCCATCAAAACAGATAGAGGCATGCGCGCTTTTTTTCCTTTCCAGAGAAAGGCTCGTAGAGCTGTCTGAATAGCCCTGTGATCTGCCTTAGTAATCCAGAGTGGCGCCATCTGCAGCAAATACAGCCATTTAGGGATTAACATCATTTTATATAATTGTATGCGCCCAGTGAGGGACAAGGGAAGGGGCGTCCATCGCCCCAACACTTCCAGAGTATGTTGCACCAGCGGTTTAATGTTGGCTCCATAGAGCTTCCCTTTCTGGCTTGGAATACAAATCCCCAGGTAGGTGATCGCTCCCCCTGCCCATTGCAATGGGAAGTCACCCTCCCATTGAGCGCGCACAGCATTTGTAACATCTAGCGCCGCTGATTTTGCGTAGTTTACTTTCAAACCTGCAAAAAGACCAAAACGGTATTGTATATCTAATACAGCTAATAGAGAAGACTTAGGTTTGGTAATGAAGACTAATAAATCGTCGGCGAAAGCTGCTGTCTTGAACACATGCATAGGTCCCCCTACTCCAGCCACCAAGGGGCTGCTCACTAATTTCCTGAGGAGGGGATCGAGAGATAAAATGTAAAGCAGGGGAGATAAGGGACACCCTTGTCTGACTCCTCTCTGAACTGTCACCGCCCCAGAGAGACACCCATTGACAAGTATACGAGAGAGGGGGTTATAGTATAGCAGGGTCAAATATCGCAAGAAATCTCCCTGTATGCCAAACCGCTGGAGAACCGAAAACAAATAATCCCACTCAACACGATCAAATGCTTTCTCCGAGTCCAAGCTGATAGCCAGTGCCGGGATATCGTGTTGTTGGCAGAGGGCGATAGCCGTTAGCAGTTTTATTATATTGGCATTGGGCTTGCGGCCTTTAACAAAGCCAGCTTGGCTCGGGGAAATCAGCCGGGGCAGAAAAACGTTCAAACGTTCAGCGAGAATTTTGGCTAAGAGTTTATAATCACAGTTTAACAGTGATATTGGCCTATACGAGGCCGGGTTGGTAGGGTCTTTCCCTGTCTTAGGTAAAACGATAACATGGGCTTCATTAAAAGTAGAAGGGTAAGTGTTAGTGATGAGTCCTGCTTCGTAATACTTAGTTAGTGGAACAATAACTAGTGGCGACATAATTTTGTAAAACTCATAGGAGAAGCCGTCTGGGCCAGGGGATTTTCCGGTACTGGCTGCACTTATGGCTTGTGCAATCTCATATTCCTGCAAAGGTCGGTTCAAGAAAGCTCGTTGGGATGCATTAAGTGTCGGGAGAGGGAGGTCTCGAAAGAACACCTCCTCCTCTACCTGTGCTCCTGAAGATTCTGATGAATAAAGTAAACTATAAAATTGCCTAAACACTTCACTAACTTCTTTTTCACTAGTCGTGGATACTCCCGCCGATGTGTTCAGACTTGCTACAAAAGACTGGGGGCGCTGGGTTCTGGTTAGATTCGCCAGCAATCTGCCCGGCCGATTCCCGAACCGGAAAAAGTCCCGCTGTCTCCTCCAATCATATGCCCTCGCCCGATTGTCTAAAAGGGTGTTAAGCCGCCCCAGTATGCTATAGTAGGCCTCTCTTTCTTTATCAGTGTTGTGAAGCAACATATCACGTTTCCTGTCTTTCAATAAGGCTTCGAGCTGTAAAATCGTATGATTAATGCGTTTAGTTCGGGTATGGACATAGGAAATGATCTCCCCGCGCATAACCGCTTTCGCTGCCTCCCAATACAGGTGTGGGGTTTCTGTGTGTTGACTATTATTAGAGGCATAATTTTTCCATTTGTCCTTAAGGAACTGCTGGAATTGGCTATCGTCTTTCAGGAAAGCAGGGAAGCGCCATATCCTTGCACTATGAGCGGAAGTTTGGGAATGCAGCTCCACTGATATAGGGGCGTGGTCTGATATAGAGAGGGCTTCTATATCGGCTGCTCTTACTTCGAAAAAGACACTCTGGGAGATTAGGATATAATCTATTCTGGAATGGGTACCGTGGGCCCTGGACAAGTGGGTATAGTCTCGCTCCGTGGGATGGAGCACCCGCCACACATCGAGTAACTCTAGCTGCTGGCAGAGATAGGCGATTCCCCTCTTTCTTTGCCCCGGGGGATCTGGTGTAGATGTGCTTTTATCCAGTGAGGGATCATGGACCGTGTTGAAATCACCTGCAAGATACAGGGTACCCTGTGCATGGAGCTGGAGCAGATTGCACAAATCTACAAAGAATTTGTGGGAGTAAACATTGGGGGCATAAGTCGAACAGATAGTAATCGGCTTGCCGTCCCACACTCCTACTAAGATAATATAGCGACCTTCCGTGTCGGAGAGGCTTTGTGTCACTTGCAGATTTGCTGTTTTGTTAATTAAGATAGCCACACCCCCTTTACGGTGGTGTGCTTCTGCATATTCACATCTGCCGACCCATTCTCGTCTGAGTTTGCTGCTCTCTAACGCTGTGAGATGAGTCTCTTGCAGACACACAACGTCTGCACGAAGCCTCTTAAGTCGCGACAGCACTTTGCTTCTCTTGATAGGGGTGCCTATCCCATTAACATTCCATGAAACCAACTTTAACATTTCTTAAAACATGGTAGGGCCGAAGCTTAAACACAGGACATACCGAGTAAATTGGGAGGAGGGCTCCCAGCCTGACCCTCCCTCCCTGCCCGTCCCGGGCCCAGTTCCCAGCAGACATGAGTAGGATACCATAACACAGTGTACCTCTGTTATACCACCAGGAAAAGTGAATAAGCGTCTGTGCTTCCCCTCCCACCCCCCTCCCGTTCTCCTCCCTCTCTTCCCCCCACTCATTCCCCCCATTCTATAGCCCTCTTTCCCCATCCCCCCTTTTCCTTTCCCCTCTCCTTCTATCCCCAACTGATCCAAACCCCGGAACATAAGTAAGATATAGTCTGTCCCCCAACTTCACAGGGACAGAAGGATGGGTCTACGTTCTCAGAGCGATCGGGCGCCCCGTCTCTGTTAACTATCTATAGAGTCTTAAAGTCATGAACGTACCGGCTGCCTTAAAAACTCGCAGCATAAACAAAGTCAGTATGGCCATGTGAAGAAAAAAAGAAGAGAAGAGAGAAGAAAAAAAAATTTTTATATATATGGTCCTCCGGATGCCTGCATTGTCAGGTCTCACTCCCTGGAGATATCTGCCTAAGAACTCGGCAGAAATACCTGTTTGCGCCAGTTGAATCCAAGGCCTTTAAACAAAACCAGGAACAATAACAAGAACCAAAGTTCAAAGAGTTCAGCGGAGCTACTCGTGGGTCGTAGATCATAAGCCCAGACTCCGCGGCTCTCTGGTAGGCCTTCTTGAAGCTGGAATATAGTGTAGTTAAGCGAGATGTACCATTCCACCTGCCGTCCAAAAATGCAAAGAATAGGATCTGTGTTCGGTTCTTGGTAGCGTTTCATAAAGAAAAAGGATTAAATATGAAATGGTGGGCAAGCCGTGGGTTGCGAGGTAGGAGAGCTGGTGCCCTTCCAGATTAATGGGCCCAGTCTCCTACACCAAACAGTCCGCCTGCTCCTCAAGATGGACGAGAGTATCAGTCACTTGCCCCTTGTAGGAACTGCTGCGCTGCCTCTGGCTCCACGAAGCTATGCTGTTTACCGTCTCGCCATACCTTAAGTACCGCGGGGTATTGGAGCGCAAACTTGATCTTTTGCTCAAAGAGTTTTGAGCAGACGGGGGAGAATTTTTTCCGTTGCTGTGAAACAATCGCTGAGTAATCTTGAGTGATTCGGATTTTTTGGCCTTGGTACGAAACGTCTGGGCTCTTCCTATAAGCGAGCCAGATGCGTTGTTTTATTGCCGAATTTAAAATTTTTGCAATAGCGACTCGGGGACGAACATCCGACTGTCGGCGGACTCCGAGGCGATGCGCCCGTTCTATTTTCAGCTCCCCTTTAAGGTCGGAAAGTCCCACTGCCCCCGGCAGCCACGATTCCAGGAAACCTCCTAAACCATTGTCATCTAATGTCTCTGGGAGACCAAGAAAGCGGAGGTTATCCCGCCGAAGTCGGTTCTCTAAATCATCCAGCTTTTCCTTACAGGTTTTTACTGCCGCGGCATGTGAACTAGCAGCGTCTTCCATTTTGATCACCCGATCCTCTATGTCCCCGACTCTCCCTTCCAGCTGGTCTATGCGCGGGTTTAATTCTAGTAGCGCCGACTTTACCTCTTGAAGTTGTTGCACTATGCCAGCTAGTTTGTCGTCTAAGGTAGTGTCCAATGTTTGTCTTAGGACCTCCACCGTTAAGGGTGAGCCTCCATTGGGCCCTGCTTCTCCGGTTCCAGCCGCCATCTTGGGATCCACGGGTTTTGGCTTGTCCTTGTCTTTGTCCCTTTTCCCTCCTCTGGAGGCCATTGTCGGCGATGTTTTGTTCATATAATGTACAATCGACATGTACAGAAGCTAAGCAAGCGATTGATATTTAGATTCTATGCAGCCGGTATTCGATGCCGGTGGATACAGAGGCGCGGCGCCCGGAGCTAAGGGAGAACACGTCCGCCCTAGCACATCGCCCCACGTGACCCTCATATTAGAAGTTATTATATACCTTTATCTGGTACATTACTATTGGATTGCAGATAGGAACCGGTACTCGCTCCACGAGGGCCTATGTTCCTAAAAACCTCCAAATACTCTCCTATTCTACAAGCCATCTCCTACACAGATAATGTGAGTTCTCATTTCAGACTGCATATAGGAACCAGCACTCGCCTACGGCTCCTGTTCCTGAATATACTGAAGAATCTGTTGCATAGAAGCCATTACAGATATCTACAATTGTGAGTGTATCATCTTCTACTGGTTATGTATCCAGCATACCCTGTCTACTCACTACCTATAATCTCTCTCTACAACTCAGCAACCCAGAGACCGCAATTCCAGTATCAAAGGGACTTCAGCCCTGCTGTGCTCATCAGCTCACTACTGCCACCTCTGATGGTTCTACTTCCTGTCTAATAAAGAACTGTCTGTGTTTGTCTCCATACTCCAGCCTAGCTGGTGGTCCCTCCTGAGGGCAGTCATCTGCCATCGGCCCAGGGATTCACAATTAATCTCAGTGTCATCCTTTACACTACTCGGGCGGTATTATACAACTGCCACTCTGTGGGAAGCCAATCCACCACAGATCATTAACTCTGCCTACAGAGTATTACAATTGTCAGCTCTTCCCCTTGGCAGGGAGATTCATAACAGATTGCTAACCCTCTGGCGGACTTATAGCAGATTGCCACTCTTAGTAGCAGGGATTGATAACTGATTGTTAACTCCTCCCTCTCCAGGAGGAGATCCATAACAGACTGCTACTACCTCTACTGGAGGAGCTCGATAACAGATTGCTAACTCCGAGCAGCAGAATTACAAGCGATTGCCAACTCCTCCCCTCTGGAGGAGCAGATCTACATCAGATTGCTAACTCCGCCCCCCTGGCGGCATGATCCACAACAGAAGTTGCACTCTTCAACTCCACTAATCTACAAATGTGTCTGCTCTACTGCCCCCCCCCCCCCCCCCCGGTTCACTAGACCACAACTGCTCTCCACTAAACAAAATTTTAATGACCAACATTACCCTAAATAAACCTACTATTGTCTTAGGTGTCTTCAACATTCACATGGATACAATCCCTATGTCTTCAACTTGCAAAACAGTCATTAATGCGCTATCTATGCTACAGTTAAATCAAATCATTAATGCCCCTACGCACAAAGCTGGTCACATTTTAGACCTCATCTTCATCAACAAAGATAATTGGTTATCTTAGAATACAAATATAACTAATATCCCCTGGTCAGACCACCACCTGATTCAAACCAATTTGACTTCCAAACTAAACCTCACAACATCCCTATGATTGTGAATTACCGCCCCCCCCAAAAAAAAAACACAGAAACTCTCCAAGAAAAACTACAATCCTAATTATCTAAAATTGATCTATCCAACTCAAAATGCCATAAACTCGTGGTTCAATATAACCAAATCTGTTGCTGACAACATAAACCCTGTCATCTCAAAGACTATTAAAACCTCTCATCATCATCATAAACAATGCTACAATAACATTAGAACTGCTAAACAACAGCTCAGAAAAAAGGAAAAGGCATGGTGCAAGAACAAAACATCAGTCCTACTACCTATCTATTGAAACACTCTAGCTCTCTACAAATCTCCTAGCAACACAAAAAAAGAGTTTTTTTCTATGAAAATCAATAATTTCCATCACAACCCAAGAATGCTATTTTTTATAGTACAAAATCTCACAAAAACTGCAAACAAACCTTTATCACCATGCACTAAAACTGGAAGCAATGAATTTGCCGACTTCTTTAATATGAAAATAATCAACAATAATCTCGACAATTACAATAACATTATGATGAATCCTAATGAAATCCCAAAATGGTCAAACTTTGACACAGTTTCGTCCCTTGAAATTCAATCTCTCTTTAAAAAAATGAACCCTGCCAATCACCCACTTGACTGTATCCCCATTTCTACGTAAAATCAATTGAAACTATATTATCTAAAACACTCACAGAGATAGTAAACCTCTCTCTTATAGAAGGAATTTATCCCGACTCACTCAAAATCTGCAGTAATTAAGCCTATCCTTAAGAAGATTAATCTTGACCCAAACAATCCAATTAACTACTGCCCTATATCAAACCTACCATTATTAGCCAAAATCATAGAAAAAGTTGTTCACACTCAGCTCTCAGATCACTTAGAGTTAAACAATATCCTTTCTCCAAATCAATATGGTTTCAGAAAAAAACCTCAGCACTGAAACTTTACTACTCTCAATGCTGACACTTTGCTCAGAGGCTTTGACAATGGACAAAAATACCTACTCATCATGCTAAACCTTTCTGCAGCTTTTGACACTATTAACCATAATATTCTTTTGGACCGTCTTTCTGATATTGGACTTATCGACATAACCCTACGATGGTTTTCATCATACATCTCCAACAGAAACTACCAAGTCTCAATTAATACCACCTTATCCAAACAAATTTACCTACATACTGGAGTGCCTCACAGTTCCACTCTTTCTGCAACACTCTTCAATATATACCTTCTGCCATTATGCCATCTACTAAAAGATCTCGGCTTGACCCACTTCCTCTGTGCTGATGACATACATGATTTTTGCATGTATAATGTAAGAATTGCTGTTAAAAAAAAAAAAAAAGAAAATAGCCACATACTTATCCACAATCAAACAACTACTAACCCAGTTAAAACTTATAATAAACATCGACAAAACTGAAATAATTATCATGGAACGAAAACCTAGCCCCTCACCTCCACTTTTGCTCGAGAATCATAAAGAACCAATTTCCCCAGTAACTCATACACGCAACCTAGGAGTGATTATAGACAACTAACTTTCATTAAAAAACCACATTACAACCAAAATTAAAGGAAATTACAAACTATTAACACTAAGATGCCTAAAACCATTTCTAACCACAGAAGACCAGATCTGTTCTTCAACTGCTCATTTTCTCAAACATTGATTAATGCAACTCTCTATTACTTGGTCTACCAGCCTCCTATATCAGACCACTCCAAATCCTACAAAACACGAGAAATCTTAACTGGCACAAAAAAACGAACACATTAAACTCATCCTTATTTTCCTACACTGGCTACCAATTAAACATAGAATAGAATACAAAACCCTGACCATCACAAACAAATGTATACATAATGATCATTCAAACTGGTCATCCACTAACCTCATTCCTCACTTGACTCAAAGAAACCTATGTTCAAACAAGGGCCTTCTAAAAATTCCCCCTGTCTGATCAGCACAGCTAACAACAACCCGTGAAAGAGCTTTCTCCATTGCCAGTCTTAAATTATGGAACTCACTTCCAATGGACCTTAGAATGCAACCCAACTTAAAAACATTCAAAAAAGATCTGAAAACTTGGCTGTTCTTCAAAGCTTACAAAGACACCCTAACCCTCTCAACTACCCCACAGCAACAGAACTCCCAAGCGAATCTCAACATGCTTAACTCCTAATGACTTCATAACGCCGAGTCATCTCTAGTTATAAATGTTACAGTTTTTCCCATAGTTTGTTATCCTATTACCTTTATTTTCCATGTACTTTCAACCTTTCTTTGTTAATCATCTTTGTATTACCCATCCTAATATCCCCTTATTGAAATATGTATTTCTAATCTCCCCTGTTGAAATATGTAAACCGTTGTGATAGCATTACCGAATGACAGTATATAAAACTCAAAAATAAATAAAATAAATAAATAACTGCCATAACCCCATCCTCTGGCAATGAATTGCAGAGCTTAAAAATTTTTGATTTGTTTTAATTGAGCTACTTGCTAACATCATGGAGTGCCCCCTAGTTCTTCTATTATCTGAGAGAGTAAATAACTGATTTACATTTAACTGTTCAAGTCCTTTTATGATTTGTAGACCTCCATATCCTACATCAGCCATCTCTTCTCCAAGATGAAAAGCCCTAACATCTTTAGCCTTTCCTCATAAGGAAGTCATTCCATATCCTTTATTATTTTGGTCGCCCTTATCTGTACTTTCTCCAGTGCAACTATCTTTTTTGAGATACAGTGACCAAAACTGCACACACAGGCAGATACAGTACAGTGCGCTGCGCTAGCTTTACCCCTTATTCAGTAAGGGGTAATAGCACGTTGAAAATGCGCGTCCAACCCCCCCCCCCCCCCGAACCTAATAGCGCCCGCAACATGCAAATGCATGTTGATGGCCCTATTAGGTATTCCCGTGCGATTCAGAAAGCAAAATGTGCAGCCAAGCCGCACATTTTACTTTCAGAAATTAGCGCCTACCCAAAGGTAGGCGTTAATTTTTTCCGGGCACCGGGAAAGTGCACAGAAAAGCAGTAAAAACTGTTTTTCTGTACACCCTCCAACTTAATATCATGGTGGGGTGGTAACATCTTGGCTTGTTTTTTGCTGAACACGTCCCTGAATTCCGCATAAACTTAATATCATGGTGATATTAAGTCGGAGGTCCCGAAAGTTTAAAAAAAAAATGTTTAAATCGGCCCGTGGCTCGTGGGTTGAAAACCAGACGCTCAATTTTGCCGGTGTCCGGTTTCCGAACCCGTGGCTGTCAGCGGGTTTGAGAACAGATGCCGGCAAAATTGAGTGTCGGCTGTCAAACCCGCTGACAGCCACCGCGCCTGTCCATAAAGAGTCACTAGGGAAGTGCTAGTGTCCCTAGCGCCTCTTTTTGCCACGGGCCCTCATTTGAATACAGAATCACGCGCACAGGAGAGTGGCCTGTTCGCCTGCTCTCCCGCGACTTTTACTGTATCGACCCGACAGTATTCATGATGCGGTCTCATCATGGAGTGACACATTATGACATCTGCTTTATTCGCCATTGCCTTTCTAATAATTCCTAACATTGTTTGCTTTTTTGACTGCCACAGCACATTGGGCTAATGATTTCAATGATTTATCCACTATGATGCCTAGATCTCTTTCCTGGGTGGTAACTCCTCATATGGAACCTAACCATGTAACTATAGCAAGGGTTAAATTTTTCCTATGTGCATCACCTTGCACTTGCCCACATTAAATTTATTCTGCCTTTTGGATCCAAGTCCTCCAGTCCCACAAGGTCCTCTTGCAATTTATCACAACCCGCTTGTGATTTAACTGCTCTGAATAACTTTGCATCATCTGCAAATGTGATCACCTCACTCATCGTATCCCTTTCCAGATCATTTATAAATATATTAAAAAGCACCGATCCAAGTACAGGTCCCTGAGGCACTCCACTGTGTTTTTTCACTGTGAAAACAGACCATTTAATCCTGTCGATAGGAAAGGGTCCAACAAATCGAGGTGCAAATTTTTGGGAGGGAGTACGTAATTTGAGATTCCGTGTGCTCAGCCACACTAAGTTTCTGACTTTTAGTGGGGGTTCCGGTTTTCTTCCCTTGTCTGCTTGGTTCTTCATTTTTTGAAAAAATTAAGATATCGTCCAGATATACAATAACATGGGAGTAAAGAAGGTCTCTGAAAATGTCATTAATCATGGTCTGAAATACCGCTGGGGCATTACATAGTCCAAATGGCATCACTAAGTATTCATAATGTCCGTCGCGAGTATTAAACGCCATCTTCCATTCGTCTCCTTCAAGTATTCTGATTAGGTTATAAGCTCCCTGGAGGTCCAGTTTGGTGAATATCTGTGCTCCCTTTAATCAATCAAAAAATTCAGAAATAAGCGGAATTGGATATCGGTTTTAACGTTAGCAGCTGCCACACCTTCTTGCTCCCGTCATACTGTCATACATAACAGATCCGTTCTCTAATACATTCTTTGCATTTAACCTTTGAACTATTGATCACGCTGAGACTGTCTCTGGGTAAAAATGGCCGCAGCTTTATTTTAAACATAACATGTTAACATTTCTGGCTACCCGAGCCAAGGGCTTTTGTGTTCCGCTGCCCGCCGTCTGTTCCTAGCAAGGCAGCCTCTCTCTGTAGGCCCCCCGCCATGTTCCAAGCAAGGGGGCCGTCGCCTTTACGCCTTCTGGCGCCATCGGCTACCATACTGTTGTGCGATGACACCAGCACCGCTTGTAATTCTGCCCAACCGGCCCGGGTACCGGCCAAAACACGGGGTAGGGAGACCCTTGCCCCGTGTCCCCCCATTCAATAAAGCTGTGGCCCTTTTTACTTGTGTTGTGCCTCAATGACATCTTGTAGCGTGGTATTGAAGATGTCATATCCTATATCGGATAGATGTATCCCATCCGGGCGGAACAACCCTGGGGACATGTCGTCTGCCCATTGGTGTCTTATCTGGTGACCCCCCATTATCTGTACTCATGAACCCATCTGTCTGTTCACTTTCTTCCTCCCCCGGCCCCATAATTTTGACTCACTCCATTTTGGTCTGGGAATGATATCAGACCAACATATGACCACGCCTGGGTATAATTGCAAAATCTCGGTTATGTCACATTTTGCCATACGAATCAGAGTCTTGCATGTCACAGCTCTCAGATCATTGCCTCCCAAATGCGTTATAATAACATCTGGTGGTGCCCTATCTTTCTTTAGTTGACGCATCATGGGTAGTAACTGATCCCAGTGCATGCCTGGTTTTCCCATCCACTCGATACTCCAGCCTTTGTGCACCAGCCCTAAATGAAGCCCGTACGGCCGGTCACGAGCTCTCTTAGCTGCCCATCGGACGTAAGAATGTCCGATAATCCATGCGATATTCTGTTGCTTCGTCCCATCTGTGAATGACAATTAAGCATGTTGTTATTCAATCAGTGAAGAATGTTTGTTTGCCGAGTAGACCTTGTCAAGCCGGACGTAAGAGTTACAGGCGCTGGATTTCCATCGCCCAATTTGCTTGATAGCCTCGAATTGTAAACCGGCTTGCGCCGCGCTTGTGGCTGCACCAATCCTGAAGGAATGTGATGTGAACTTTTTTGGGTCGAGCTTCATTTTTGTTATTGATGCTTTTAAAATTGCATTGAATTGGAATCTAGTAAGAGGTGATGTGTCCGCATGAATCAATAGGTGCTCTCCTCCCGTAGGCCGCACTGCCATATACTGCCTCATGTTGTCGATTGGGCATGTGTCACAGGCGGGAACTTTTGAGAGAGATAGCGTGGAGCCTCTTCCTTCCTGGTCGGTCTTTGACCTGGGTATGGTAATTGTTATTTTCTTTGGTGTACATACCACATTCTTCGCTAGTAGCCCGGTCCGCCCTTTATCCCCTCTGTTCTCTGCAACCAGTTCGCTGACACGGAAAGCCCCGAAGAATGCCAGGGAAAATGCCAGGCGAAAAAGTAGGGATTCGAAACGAGATGAGCAGATGGAAGGTAACTGTGCCCACAGCGCGCTGAGCAAATCGTGTGTGATGGGATGTCTGCAATCTTTGGCATGACCCGCTTGCCTCGCCCATCCCGACATTATTTTCTTGATAAGGAAGGACTTGGATGGGTCGCCCCAGCCCCTAGCCTTGGTAAAGAATGCAAAGCCTGCCATATGTTTGATGACGGTGTTTCGTGTGACGCCGTCCTCTTTCGAGGACGTGATGAATTTTGCCATCAGGTCGTCGCTTATGGGACCCGATTGCCAACCGTTCTTCCTTAGGAATTTGGCAACGGAGTCGTATCCTCGGCAGTAGGAATTCCAGGTGGAAGGGGCCAGGGATCTTCGTATTAAATCTTGTGTGGTAGTTGACCAATGTTCCATAACCACGCAGGCATTTGAGTTCCCACTTCTTCTGCCGCTGGTACCTGCTTGCGAAAAAGAGCCCATTTAGCGCGGGAAAGGGAATCAGCTGCGCCGTTAGATATTCCTGGCACATGTCTTGCGCGCAGCGTGATGTTAGCATGCAATGCTTCTAAAACGATTTCCCTGAGTAACGTGACCACCATGGGACATTTTGCCGTTTGCGCGTTCAGTACTTGCACCACTGCCTGATTATCGCACCAAAAAACTATGTATTTATTTCGTAGCTTTTCGCGCCAAAGGACCAGCGTTACCCATATGGGAAATAGTTCAAGGAATGTGATGTTCCTTGTGACGCCTTTAGTTATCCAATCTTCTGGCCATTTCTCTGCGCACCAGGAATTTTGGCAGATGGCGCCAAAACCCCACGCTCCTGATGCATCGGTGTGAATATTTAGGTCTACGTTGGACAGTGGCTCTCCTTGTAGCACCGATATCCCATTGTACTTTGTGAGGAATGAGTTCCATATGGCAAAATCGTCGCGGATGGGCTTGGATAAGCGCAGGAAGTGGTGGGGTCGCTGTATTCCCGCGGTTGCTGCTGCCAGTCGCCTCATGAATGCCCGCCCCATGGGGATGACTCTGCAGGCAAAGTTTAGAGAACCCAGGATAGATTGCGCTACCCGTAGAGTAATTTTCTTTGATGTGACCACTTGCTGGATGATAGATTTTAGCTTGCCAACTTTTTCGTCCGGGAGTCTGGCTATCATTCGATTGGAATCGATCTCAATCCCGAGGAAGGAAATAATGGTTGCAGGGCCTTCCGTTTTACTGTGTGCTAGGGGGATCCCAAATTCAGTGGTAATTTTTTGAAATTCTGTAAGGTGTTCTGAGCAGGAGTCGGAGTCTCTTGGCCCGATGAAAAGGAAATCGTCGAGGTAATGAATTATGTTGCGGGAAGCTGTGCGCTGTTCTGTTACCCAGTGTAAGAAAGAGCTGAATAGCTCGAAGTAGGCGCAGGAGATGGAGCATCCCATGGGCATGCATTTATCGTAGAAATACTGGTGATTGAATTTGAAGCCCAATAAAGGAAAGCTGTTCGGGTGCACCGGGAGTAATCTGAATGCAGATTCGATGTCTGCTTTTGCCATCAGGGCTCCGCGGCCGCAAGTGTGAACCAGCGCCAACGCCGAATCGAAGGAAGCATATTGTACTGTGGACTCCTCTTGCGGTATGTGGTCGTTGACCGACTGACCTGGGGGGTATGAGAGATTTTGAATGAGGCGATACTTTCCTTTCTCTTTTTTTGGAATGACCGCCAGGGGTGAACAAATCATGTGTGGAAAGGGTGGATCTTGGAATGGGCCGGCGATTCTTCCGAGTCTGATTTCGTAATCCAATTTGTCTTGGACAATATCCATGTGCTGCGATGCCGAGCGTGCATTGCTCGTGTTGATCTCAGCTATATTTCCTTGGAAGGGAATAGGGAAACCTTGAAGAAAACCCATGGCCAGTTTATGTGCTTTTTGCTGATTGGGGTATATATTAAGCCATGGTTGCATGGCTTCCAATCTTACTGGGGAATTAGCTTTTTCAACTGGAGCCGTTTTGGATGACTTTGGGCTTACTCCCTGCAGCCTGTTTTTTGGGACATCTTGATAATGGGTGTGGGAGGGCGCAATCCGTGCAAAGGTGCTTATATTTGCAGTCGGGAAAGGAACAGCCTGTCTTGTTAAACCTCCAGCATGTGCTGTCCTGAGACCGTGGTTGCTTTGTCGTGAATCGGGGAGGAGGAGATGTCCTCCTAGTAAAACGTGACCTGGTTGATAGATCGGAGGGTTTTCGCGTCATCTGGTTGATCCACAGGCTCACATCTTGTGTACCCCATGTCATGAAATGGTTTTCTTCCATCTTGTCTCAGAATTGCTCGTCATAATTGAGCCAAGCCCAATTCTCGTGCTGCTGATATGCCTTCAAGATGGTGACTGCGTAACTTAGCATTGGACCGTATTGCGTGGGGTCATGGTGGCCTACCACACTTGTCATGTACATGAAAGCCATGGCCCAGTTGACAATGGTTTTTGGTATTTTTGGTTCCTTGCTCAATGTTGTTGACGCGGCCCTGCGTTTTTTTCGCTCTTCCGGTTTTCGTCGACCGTGAAGAATTGAGAAGATATCTATGTATTTGCGTTTTCTGATTTTTTTTCTTAATTTTTTTGGCACTCCCTCCCACAACTCCGACAGTGTGGTGAGAGCAGGCGGGCCCCTGGACTCCTGCCGGTCGTTGTCTGTGGATGAGTCAGAGGAAGAAGTAGAGGAATCGCTACTAGAGCTATAAGTAGATCTGCGCCTGCGCTTCTGCCTGTGTTTTGACCTTTTTCGTGACATATTAGTCACTGTCTCTGGGAGTTTTATATTAACAACGGACTCACCGATTTCGTGTTCCCGGCTGCCGTTGCCTCTCTGGACCTGTGAGCTGGTAGACGGTGTGTCGTCATCGGCACGATTGTCTGTAGTTACTGTAGTCTCGTCATGTCTTGGTATTGCATCCCCAGCTGCGGGCGTGATGTCTGTGGTGTTAATAAAAGGCTGCTCCGCCTCAGGTTCGACTGAACCGGTATTTCCATTGTTATCGTTTGAAGGTGTCGTCTGTCGAGGCGGTTCCCTTCCTGGATCGCAGTCAGCTCTAGGATGTGGTCGCCAATACCACCACGGCGGCTGGTCGTAATAACTTCGGTTCATTCCTCGATACTGCCCCCCTTCGAAGTTCCAATGGGGTCGATTGTTCCTCGCCTCACCCTCCCAGGGAGGCCTTGAATACCAACAATTGTCTTCTTCCTGGTATCCTGTTGCTCCGTAGCCAGGAATCTGCGGTTCCCATCTGGTCTGGAATCCTTGGGGAGGGCCTCTGGGCTGTAATCCTTGAGGTGGGTAGTGCTCTTGACGCGGCAGACCGTCGCCCCCACTTCTTACCGGTAAAGGTACCCTTGCATCTATGGTAAGCTGCGAGGCTGAAGTATGCGCTACTGGCTCTTCAGCGGGGACGCAGCCGGTCACGTCGGGCACTGCTTCGTGCGTTGGCGTAGTGGGTGTTGCCTGGACGGTGTCGGACTTTCGTTTTCTCCCTCTGAGCGTCCGACTTCTTCCTCTATTTTTTGAGGACTCGTTTTTCTTCGCGGGGATGGTGTTGCCCTGCTTGGTGTTTTTCTTTCCGTTTGCTAATCCCTTTCTGCCGGATCTGCGAGTCTCCATTTTGCAATTGGCGTGTAAGGTAACCTGCTATCGATGGAGATGTAAAGAAAATCATAGTGAACACTTATATATGAATTATTTATGACAATTATCACTGACCAGGAATCGCAGATCCCGAAGGAAATGGGAGGAAAAGAAAGAGAGGGGACTTTTTTTTTTTTTTTTTTTTTTTTATGATGAGTAATAGCAAACAGTTTGTTAGCAAACTGTATGGAGCAAAGTGAATTATATATAGCAGCATGGGGGATGTATCTGAGCCCAGATCTCGCTGCGCAGCGTCCATTGCTCATAGGGTAACATTACAATCAATATTTTATTTATTATTTATATATAGATATATATAATAAAAACAAAAAAAAATTCATTTATTTATTGCATCATTGAAGGAGAAACAACAGGATTTGAACCTTGGTTTCCCAGTTCATAGCCCACTGCTCTAACCACTAGGCTATTCCTCCTTCCTAGCTTGCTTGCAGTAAAACTTGATATCTACCTTTTTCACCACCCAAGGTGCTGCTACAGCCTGCCCCCCCCCCCCCCCCCCCGCGCGGTTCCCTTCGGTCCCTACCTGGGGGGGGGCGGTTGAATATGTGGGCAGCGTACCTGCCCCGCCACGGGAACGAGCCGGACCGCAGCTAGGGCAAGAACAAAGCAACTTTTTGCAGCGAAACCAGCACCAGTAAACCAGAACGCCGCTCGTGTCTTTTTTAAAATGAGAACGGGGCTGCGAAAGCCCACGAACCTGGGACGACCGAAACGGCCCGCCAGCCCGCGATCACCAATCGGGGCGCCGTGGGGGGGGGGGTGAGACGACCCCGCACCTCTGGCCTCGTCCCCCTGAATGTTTGCGATACACCGCAACCCGCTCCAAGGTCGCACGTGTGTCTACCCTGTCCCCAAGGCTTCCTAGCTCCCTGCCTACGACCGTCCGCCCAAGCTAGGTCGCTCCGTTGGCCCACAGCCAATCGCTCATTACTTCGGGACGTCTCAGAGGCAAGCGGCAGTTGGCTCTCTGTCGCCGTAGCAGCCAGGACGCACAAACTAGGCTCCGTCGCAGGGGGGGGGGGGTGGCCGCACGAGGCCAGAGTTCCCCCAGGCCCGCCGCAGCGCGAATTCCCCCCGAGCCCGCCGTAGCAGAATCGGGCCACAGCAGGTGAAAAAAGGGAATGGCAGCAGTGGGACACGAACCCACACCCCCAAAGAGACTGGGACCCCAAGCCAGCGCCCTAGACCGCTCGGCCATGCCACCTCACAATCGAAACAGCGGCGACTCCGCTTCCCACCCAGCAGGGCCCTCGGTGCGACCCCGGCCGGGGGGAAAGACCTCGTGGGGGGGGGGGGGGGGCCGCTCCTCGCCAGGCAAAAAATGCCCGTCATGCTAAGGCTGCGCCTCCCTCGCTCAGACAAAGAAAAGGGGAAAACATGCCCTCTTTTCTTCTTTCTTTTCCAATATCTGAATAGCATAGAAATAGCAAACCTGCTCGCGTGGCCCGCTGAAGCGCTAGCGAGACTCCGGGACTGCCGCAGCTCTCCTCGCACGTGCCTGCACTCTCCTGCACGCTCGTACACCGTCTAGCCAGGTCGTGCGTTTTCAGGCAAAAGGGGTTGCCTGCCGTGTGTTCAGCCCCTTTAAAGGGGCATGGCACGTCATCAGACGGCGCCACCGGCGTGCCCGATGATGTCAGGACCCAGCTCTCCGGCCGGGGCTGTGCCCTTCCCCTCCATCTGATGCCCCATGTCTGCTGGAACGTGGCGCCTGGTGAGTGATGCCTGCGGGAAAAATTGGGGGAGGGGTTGTGGTCGTCCATCGCCAGGCTCCCTCCTTCCCTCAACCCCCGCGTCCTCCGCTCGCTCTGCATTTGGGCTCGCTGCCGTTAAAGGTGGGCTCCGTTAATTGTGCTGCGGGCCCACCCATTTCTTTGTGATGCTATTAAGTCCTCTATAATCAATACAGGGTCATAACGATCCATCTTTTTTCATGAAAAAAAAAAAATCCGGCCCCTGCCGGAGAGGAGGAGGGTCTGATGAAACCTCTGTCCAGGTTTTCCTGGATGTATTGCTTCATAGCTTCTGATTCAGGTTCTGACAGGGTGTAGACCCTTCCCCTGGAGGGTTCTTTCCCTGGAAGTAGTTCTATCCCGCAATCATAAGTACGGTGGGGTGGTAACATCTCGGCTTGTTTTTTGCTGAACACGTCTCTGAATTCCGCATAAACTTGTGGTAAACTGGACGGAACGGTTAATGAACAGGAGACGGTGGTTCTAAGTGGTGATATCTGTTTTACACAGTTCTGATGACAGTACTTGCTCCAACTGGCTAACTGTAGGGTAACCCAATCGATCTTGGGCTGATGAAGTTTTAACCATGGTAACCCAAGAATCACTTGGTTAACTGAGGAGGAAAGAACATATAATTGAATAGTCTCTTGGTGAAGAATTCCGGTGGTGAGATTGATAGGTTTAGTAATTTGAAAAATTGTATTCAACAATGGTTGCCCTGAAACAGATGACACAGTAAGGGGAAGTGGTAGTAACTCAGTAGGAATCTGGTATTGACGAACTAGAGCCTCTTCAATAAAGTTACCAGCCACCCCTGAGTCAAGGAAGGCTTGCAGATGAATGGTATTATTATGGAGCATTATAGAAACTGGAATTAGGATTTGTGGAGAGGAAGTGGCATGACCCAGGGAGGCCTCTCCTACCAGTCCTAAGTCCGGGAGTTTCCCCGTTTTGTTCGGGCATTTATTGATAAAATGTCCAGTGCCGGCACAATACAGAGATTGTTCATTCTTCTCCGCCGACATTCCTCGGGGGTTAAATGACACCGGTAGATCTGCATGGGCTCCTCGTCGGCTAGCTGAGGTTCTGGAGTTCTTGGAGTAAGGAAAGGTCTTTGAAAAGACGGTGCCAATCTAATAGGTCATCTTGCAAGACCTCGTTCGAGATCTTTCCTGGAATCTGAGATCAATTCGGATTGCCAAATGAATTAACTCCTCTAAAGACTCTGGAATTTCACGGCCTGCTAATTCATTCTTTATAGCCTCGGAGAGACCTTGTCGGAGGATGGCAGTAAGACTGTCATTACCCCAATGTAACTCTGCTGCCAATGTTTGGAATTGGACTGCGTATTCACCCACTGATCGGGATCCTTGCTTAATTTGCAGTAATTCAGAGGCCGCTGAAGTCGTCTGACCAGGTTCGTCAAATATCAAGCGGAAGTCCTTTAAAAATTGTTCCAGATTATCCATCAATGGATCCTCTCTTTCCCAAAATGGTGATGCCCACGCCAATGCTGGTCCTTCTAAGAGGGATAATATAAAAGTGACCTTTGTTCTATCCGTGGGGAATGACGCTGCTTGAAGTGAAAAATGCATCCGACATTGGTTCAGAAACCCCCGACAAAGCTGAGGATTCCCATTAAAGTGTGGTGGAGGCTGCAAACGTATAGGAGGAGAAGGTAGCGAAGGGGCTGGATTTGCTGAAGCGGCCAGAGAAAGAGCATCCATTCTGGTCACCAGTCTCTCTAAGACTCCCGTAACTTGGTCCAACGCTCCTTGTTGTTGTTGAATTTGTGTTGCTAGTCCTGGAATGGCCTGCAAGGCTGAGAGGTCTACCGGATCCATGGCCTCGGCTATCTGTTATGAATTAAATATGTAAATCCAAGGTAGTCAAGGATCTTACCTTCTGTAAGGATAGATCCAAGGAAGATCTCAGCCAGTGGAGAGGGCAGACCGTGCTTCCGGCCGGGGTGAGCTCAGTAAGTCCAGAGAGTACCCGAGGTCAAGGTGGGCAGCGGGCAGAGCAGGTCCAGTGGCAATCCAAAGTCAAAAGGCAGGCGGCAGGCAAACAGGTCCAGAGGCAAACCAGGTCAAAGGCAGGCAGCAGGCAAACAGGTCCAGAGGCAGTCCAAGTCAAAGGCAGATGGCAGGCAAAGAGGTCCAGAGGCAAACCAGGTCAAAGGCAGCCGGCAGGCAAACAGGTCCGGAGGCAAACCAGGTCAAAGGCAGGCGGCAGGCAAACAGGTCCAGAGGCAGTCCAAGGTCAGAGCTCAAACAGAAATCAGTCGCAGGAGCACTAGCACAAGCAAGCCTGTAGCCGAGGCAATGCTGTGCTCAGTCCTTTAAATACCCGAAGTTCTCGCACAAACACGGGGACTTCTGGGTTAAAGCCTGATGCGCCGTGGGGGGGCGGAGCTAGCGGCTGACTTGCGTCGGCCCGCGCTGCTGTGAGAGAACGTCGCCGAAGAAGCTCGGAACCTGGCGCCCCTGCTGCCTCGGCTCGTCGCGAGGTAACTCATGCTGGCTGTGTCTCATCAAACCATATCTAAATGTTCTGTGATTTTATTCTTTGTAAGTTTCCACGATTTTTCCCAGCACTGAAGTCAGGCTCACTGGTCTAGAGTTTCCAGGATCACCCCTGGAGCCCTTTTTAAATATCGGGGTTACATTGGCCACCTTCCAGTCTTCAGGTTGAAGGGATGATTTTAATGATAGGTTACAAATTAATTGTAACTAACCAGACAAAAACATTTTCATTTTGAGATCACACTAGTGATCTGCACAAAACATCAATCTGTGCAAGTGATCTGTTCTCTATCACTTGCATGGTAATAGTATAAAAAAAAAAAACCCTCAAGATCTTAAGCTGTTGGAGTTTGCCTGTATCACATCCATGATTCTATGTCTTATTTATTCAATGAACTGATTTTTATACTGAGTAAAAGTGAAAATTGCTCAATATAAATCCTACTCTTTCCATACCAACAGGCAATAAAGGAAAGAACATGTTTTGCTGCCCATTTTCACAGGACCTGTTCAATTTCTGACGGGTTCGCTATAACTTAGCATACAGGAAAGACAGCACTTATTACCAAGTACATCCTAACATCACCAGAACTCACTACATCACCTAACTTTTAAACCCATGATCCCACAGTTTTGAAACAAATGTCTGATTGGTGATCTAGTAAACAATGTCCAATGTGGAAAACTATGAGTGTACCAATTTGATTAGTTCCAGACTGGTTAAATTCTTACATGAGAAGTAGCGGTAGCTGCCATGAATGGAGTCATGTGTGTGATGCCAGACGCTGCAGGATGTATTGAATGATCCCCTGAGGAAAAAGGCTTGTCCTTCGAAATCCAGTCCAAGTCAGGCAGAGATGAACAAGCAGCGTGATTAGTTAGAACACTGGTGTCAGAGGATGGTACGACTATAGAAGCTTGAAAAACTGACCCAAAAGATTTTTTGATCTGGACATTGGATTCATAAGATAAGTAAAGTAAGGAATATTTTTATTTATATACTGACATTCAATCTCAATTGGGATATCACATCGGTTTACTGTAGGTATTTCTCTATCCCCAGAGGGCTTACAATCTGTTTTTGTACCTGAGGCAATTGAAGGTAAAGTGACTTGCCCAAGGTCACAAGGAGTGACAACAGGACTTGAACCCTGGTCTTCTGGTTCATAGTCCACTGCTCTAACCACTAGGCTATTCCTCCTCACTCTTTGAAAAAAAAATTTTTCAGCAAAATGTGTTATTAATGTTTGCAGACTGATGATTATACTATGGGCTTAGCAATGAGTTTTATTGCTCTTTGAAGCACTGCAATGATAATGTCCTTTAAATGAAGGTCCTAATATTCTGAACTATTTTGGTGTATTGTCACAAGATCTTTTTCTTTAAGTATCCATGTGAAAAAATGTTTTTTGATGTGTGGAATTTATCTATTTGACTGTTTACTAGAATATGACATCCCCATACTATTTAAAGCCAAAATGAGGCCTTCAACTGGATCTTCCATTGTTCAAAGTAGTACATTAAACTCTGACTGTTTAGACCAATTTTAAAAAGTAACTTTAGACTACATGAAAGAAATCTCTTAATTTGTGGCATGCTTCCTTATGAAAATGATCTTATACCTAAGTCCCAATTGTAACAAAGATCTCAGGAAGTACTCCTGACTTAATGAGACTTGGCAGTTGTTCAAATTAAACACTCTATTGTGCAAGAAGCTAATTATGTTGAGATTAAACCCAGAGAATGATGGTGACATTCATTGTACTTCCAGCAATTTTAAGTGTCCTCCATACTGGAGAGCATAGATTGTATTTCATAATTTTAAAAAATTGTCACCAGTAACCCAATAAAATCACACATTTTTTGTTTTTAAATATTTGATGGCATCTGCTGTCACAATGTAAATCAGCATGGCTACTACACATCTAGGGTTGTTTTTTTTTTTGTTTTTTGTTTTTTTTTTTTACTATATTCACAGGTAATGCTATCACTTTTCTGATAGGCAATTAAAGCCCAAGTAATCCATTTACTTACAAAAGCCTTAGTAATGGCAGCAAACTACTTGCCCACTTAACATTCTAATTAAGGATACCTACTGATAAACCAGGCTGTTACAGGAAATAAGTCAATTTTTTTTTCTGTTTCCTGCTACTAATTAGCAATCTTACAGTAACTAGACAATTCATCTGACTTCCAAGATTTGTGAATTATATACCTCCTGGAGCTATACCTAAATATGTTAAGCTTAATTTTCATACACTATTATCAGCAAACAATTATTTCTTCCTTGTGGGTTAAAATAAAATGTGATATTAACATTAATTTTGATTTTTATAAGTCAGAGTTGATGCAATTTTCATATTGTACTTTTCTATTCTTAATTAACATATAAATGTAAATCAAAGAGGTATTTATATCTGTCAAACTGTTCTGGCGGTTGATGTCCTCTTGTTGACCCACATTTGCCTAGCAAAAACATCCAAAGGTTTACCCCAAAGTATTCAAGTTCTGGCTCCAGCTCAGACTCCTCAGATTTCAGTATCCTTCCACAAACAGTACAATGAAGCATTTTACCACTTGGTTTTTCAAGAAAGATATTTCTCGAAGCTATTCAGTGATCCACTGTTCTGTTAATCATTTAATGGATCACAGATAGGGTTATTCCTTGGAAAAAGTACAGCAATCAAATACAGTATGAAAAAAACTTCATTTTATATAGTAAATATATTAATCTTGCATATCCCTCAACTAATCAAAACATTTTTATGAAAGAGGAAAACCTGCTCTGCTACAAAAAACTGCATTAAACTTCTGGAACTGAACTTTTTTTTTTTTTTTTAAGAAATGCCACATACATTATCAGTGGCAGATAAATCATTTCTTTAGCTATGAGATTTTGTATTGCTCTGCAGCAGCATTAGATTAAGTCAGAAGCAATCTTATTGTTTTATATTTTCTTGCTCAAACTGGGGAAAAAATGTTTGCAAACAGAATTTGTCGTTGAATCAGATGCTCAATGACTCAGGGATTCATCAGTCTCGTGTGAAGCATTTCTCACATCTGGGTACCACACCTGAGACTCTGTGTTTAATAATCCATCTCATGTTCTCTGGGTTTATGATTCCAGTTCCAACAAATCTGAACTCTTTCCGCAGACACACAGCTGCACGGGTTTTCACTTTCCATGTGTTCTGCAAAGCTAGTCTGTCAGTTATAAATGGCTACTCATGCTGCAGGGTCTCTCTATCATTGCTCACAGACTGCTGCATCAACTCCTACAGCAGCACTTTAATACACGTTTTAATGAATACTATAATAAATATTAGCAAATTTGCAATATAATAAAAAACAATCCCTAAAACCATAACTGGTAATTTAATATTCAATAAATTCATGAACGCATAACTCTGCAAAATGCATTTCTTTTCATATGATTGTTCCACAACCTGCAATTAATATTAGTAAAACATTTTTTATTCTCTGGATACAGCTTTACTTTGCTAATATTAGTTTTGATGACTTTAATTTTCCATCAATAAAACTAACAAACATGTATTTTTATTTCACAAGAAAGTTTTAATTAATTATTTATTTATTTTATTTATTAACTTTTATTTACCGACATTCGTGAAGCACATCATGCCGGTTTACAAAGAACTCAAAGGAGGAAAATTACAATAAAACAATAAAACAATAGAGCAATAAAACAGGGGAGGAGAGTGGGGAAGGAGGATACGGATGGGTGGGAGAGGGAGGGAGGGGATAGGGGGATGGGAAAGGCAGAACTGATAGAAGAAGTAAGAAACAAAATAGAGGAAACTATATACAGTTGACAATATGTACGGTTACAATCAAATTATGTAGAGCTAAGGAGGTATTGAGAGACTGGCAGTATTATCTGAGCGATGGATTATTACTGGCAGTATTATCTGAGCGATGAATTATCTATAACTCTCTTTAAAGAGCAAGCTATTAAAGGTCTTTCTTCCAATTAGAAACTGATTACTTGATATCTGCATTTTTCTAAACTTATAGAAAGGGAAACTCACAGCTAAATATTTAATTCATAAACATTTTATATCTAGTTTTCTTCTTTCCTACAGAAATCTGCATATATCTATGACTAACTTATACTGAGTAACCTTTAAATACTGTGCTCTGATCTACCAGATTTCAAATGAACTAAACTGGCTTATTTCCTTATAAAAAAATTAAAAATAATAATTTTAGGTGTCACAGGTGCTGAAGACATTTGAAGTGTGAGCTGAGGCTTACTGGGTGCTCGCTCAATGTCAGAAATCTGAAATGAAAATGACATGTAATTGGTGGGGGCTGCACCCTTATTGGGGGGGGGGGAATGACAGGATGATCTTATAAAGCTATTTTTCCTGTAGCAAATTAAGCTACTCTCCCCCCTCAGTGACTGCAAGAGTGGAGAGCATCAGAGGTAAATGAAAAATATAAGCTGGGAATCACTGAACACTTATGTGTGACAGAAATTTATATGGCATTGCCTCAACACAAAAGGACAGACCCACAGACATGATGAATGTAATTAGACTAATACTATAAGGATAGGAAAAGCTTTAAAGAATACTTGAAGACATCATGTGCTCTGACCTCATTAAGATATCAACCTCTCTTTTTGAAATGCATGGCTTGTTGCTATATTTCAATATATATGATCAAGGACATGCAAGACATTAACCAAGGGTAGGGCAGTTTTCAAAATTCTCTACTTCACAATGTACTCTGATGTCAAGAACAGAACTTAACCAAACTACTCTGTTTCCCTATAAGAAAGGAAAAAAAATAAGGATTCTAAATGTTGTGGGTATCAAAGCCAAGAAAAATGTGATCTATGGGTCATGGGGTTATGCTATTCCCTTTAGCAGAAATTTTAAGGAAATTGGCTAAATGGATAATGGTTACTGGAGGGGGCAAATTACAGGGAGAAAAGTTGGATGGGCAGACAGACAGGATGGTCTTATAAAGTCTTGTAGAAAACAAGACTATAAAAAGGAAAATTAGAACAGGAATTGCTTAGAACTAATTTGGAAGGCATCTAAAATATACAGACTTTCATCTATATCACAAGGGAGAAATAAATTGATTGCTAGAAGGATATTGATACCAAATGGAGACAAAGCACTAGACTTAAAAAAAAAAAACCCACCAAAAAATATATAATTCTTAAAACCTTTCCCTAATGTAGATTCTATAACAAGCATTGTACACTAGATGTGCTAAAGGGTTTTCCCCACTGTGTTGATGGGATAAAAACTTAGAATTTTAAAATTCCAATACGCTCATTAATTAGGGGATGTGCAAAGTAATCAGGCTCGTGCGACAAGCAGATTTCAAGGGTCTTCAAAATACACACGTATCTCCCATAGCGTGCACATCTCGAAAGTTTTCAAAAAGGGCCGAGGTATGGGCGTGGTCTGGGCAGGGCATGGGTCTTTCAGGGCTTGAACATTAAGATCACTCCAAATACTCCAAAACTCAGCCGTAAGAGTTTTGACAGGAAAAAGGAAAAGAGATCATATAACAAACACTAGCTGAACTACACTGGCTGCCAATTGAATACAGGGTAAAATATAAAACCCTTTGCACTAGACGAAAAAGCTGAATGGCTAAACACAGCACTCCGCATCCACGTCCCTAACAGAAACCTGAGATCCACCAACAAAGCCCTCCTAACCATCCCCTCAGTAAAAACTGCAAAACTAAATCAAGTCAGAGAAAGAGCACCATCATTGGCCGGACCGTTACTATGGAACACCATGCCTATAGAGATAAGACTACAGAGAGATTTCAAGACTTTCAAAAAGAGCTTAAAGACATGGCTCTTTAGAGAAGCCTTTCCACAAAGAGAGCGAGAGAGAGAAAAACGCTGATAGCTGTACACATAAAATCTTCATACAGCACTAGCACACTTTATGTATCTATGTCATGGTTTTGTCTATTGCAACTTTTAAATTAAATGTATAATTTAACAGTCTTTATCTTAAGTCACAGGTCAGATTAATCATCAGTAAACTCTTAGCCATTACTATGAAACAATGTTACCGAGATCATCAGGCACCTCCATTAATAATAATTGGAACAGTTTGCATGTACAATTTACTATATGTGCCTATATGTAAAGCGTTGTGACGGTATTCTACTAAACGACAGTATAGAAAAGATTTTAAATAAATAAATAAAGATGTGCGCATAAATGCTGATGCAATCTGGCGCTTGCAAGGCCCCATGCTGCTCTACTTTTCTTCTGCCTTAGATGCCATGTAAGTTAAAATTTAAAGAAAACTAGCAGATCTGCAGGATTTTAAAGGTCGGGGGTACATGCACTTAGGGGTAGATTTTAAAAGCCCTGCGCACCAGCGCACCTATTTTGCATAGGCCGCCGGTGCACACAAAGCCCCAGGATGTGCGTAAGTCCCGGGGCTTTGCTTGGGGGGCGTATCAGGGGGGGCATGTCGGGGCTGGCCCGGTGTTCGGGGGCGGGGCAGCGGTCTGGGGGCGGGGCCAGAGGCATGATGTCGGTCCTGGGGCGGGGCCGAGTGCGCCGGCACAGCGGCCTGTGCCGGGGCAGGGAGCCGGCGACGTGCGCAAGTTACCAGAGGCAGGCGTAACTCAATGGAATAAGGTAGGGGAGGGGGATTTAGTTAGGGCTGGGGGGTGGGTTAGATAGGGGAAGGGAGGGAAAGGTGGGGGGGGGACAAAAAAAAAGTTCCCTCTGAGGCCGCTCTAATTTCGGAGTGGCCTCAGAGGGAACCAAGGCAGGCTGCGCAGCTCGGCGCACACAGGCAGCCTATTTTGCACAGCCTTGCGCGCGCCAACCCCGGATTTTAAAAGATATGCGCGGCAACGTGTACTTTTGTTTGCATACTTTTGTTCTGTTCTAGAAGACCAGAACTGGCCATCCTCTCTCTGAGAAATTTCAGCTTTTAATGAAATAATCTCTTCATTTTTTTTTTTATGAGTAAGCAGATGTTTCTCAACAACTTTAACTGCAGACCTAATGAGAGTTAATGAGACATTACACCCCCCCAACTCTATGATTAAAAAGATGCTAATAAAGAAAAGTAAATATAAAAATACATTGCAATAGTTAGCAAGCTGGATCTTAAAAAATAAAGCTCAGATATACATAATGCCAATTTGAATTGTTTCACTCTGAATATTTAAAAAAAATATAAACTTCTGAAACTAAAACGGAGAGAGCTTTTAACACTGCCCAGCTTGGTTACATCTCATCTAAGTTATGGTCTATTTTAGTCACAATTTTGGAGATGCATTAGTATAGAAAAATTCAGTAAAAAAAAAAAAAAATCTAACCTATCAGGTAACCCTTAAATTAAACAAAGTTTTTTTGCCATAATTAATTTCTGTTCTATACCTGGTTTTGTTCCTAATCCACATAAGGTAGGACCAAGAAAACAATATGGTAGTCGGTCAAAGATGGCCAGGAAGCAAATCCAACAGAAAGTGACCGAACGCCTTAGGTTACAAGACTCCTTTATTATTGATTACTGTAAACAGTTATGATGGCAAAACCGAATGACGGTATACAAAACATGTTAAATAAAATAAATAAATATTAATAAATCCCAACAGGAACACATTAAAGTATGCCCAAGTCAGGCCGAGTTTCGGCAAATTCTAGGGCTGCATCAGGGCAATAAAGTCTGCAGAACCAGGCCGCGCTATTTCAGATTCTCAACGGGTTGGATTTCGCAGTTATTTTATCTTGAGCAGTTTGACAAATTTGTGACTGCCCCTTGCTTGTAAAATCTGGATCTGCCTTATTGAGCAATTGATACAGATCTTGCCGTTCCTGTTCATTGAGCTACCTTTATAAGTATATGGTGAACAACCTCGGGTGATTTTAACAAACTACAGCCTCAGAGATTTGTTTCTTTTTATTGCCTCTAATGCAGCCCTGGAATTGGGTGAAACTCAGCTTGAGTCATAAGGGCATATTTTAACTGTGTTTCTGTTTGATTTATTAATAAAGGAGTCTTCTAACCTAAGGAGTTCAGTCACCTTCTGTTGTATTTGCTTCCTAATTCACATAAGGACTTGCAGTTTCAATTTCCCTAACAAAAAACAGTTACAAACCTAGACATACATTAGGATGGCAGTTTTATTCAAGGACTGTTGATCATATCTGGTAACCTTACATCTGACCGCATGCATACAATTAAGTTGGGTCTGTCCATAGCTGTTTCATGAGTTTACTGTTTCTTCTGCATCTGGCATGGACAGTTATAGGGGAGAAACAGCTCATGAAGGCAGGCAAATAAAGGGGCCAATGCAATACCATGTGCATCCATAACCCCCGACGCAATACGGGGATTACTGTGTCCAAAATGTACATCCAAACCAGCGCATAGGTAATAGCGCTCATCACATGTAAATTCATTCTCATGAGGCTACTAGCTATTACCCACCTATGCAAAACTAATGTACGCCCGCCGCGCATATGTTTACTCTAAAAAAAAAAAAAAAAATTAAAGTCTTGAGGAGCCCCCAAAGTTAACAGAAAAGCAGAAAATACTGCTTTTGTGTAGTTCTTCCAACTTAACAGCATGGAGATATTAAAAGTCAGAGGAACAGAAAAAGGAGTAAGGTAAAAAAAAAAAAATAATTGTCTGACCACCCTCAAGGTCTGGCCTGATGGGCCAAGCATTCCGGGTCAAATCTGGGGTCCTGAACCTGAAATTGGGAATCCAAGGTCTGTATGATAAAACCACCCTTGCCAGACTGCAAATATCCCTCCCTCTTGGCCAGGATCCCCTGCCTGGAGACCCTCCTCTGGCAGGGCTGTTCAGTGAAAGGCCAATCCCCTTTCAGGACAGCCTTCTGAATGGACCAATCATAGTAAGTGGAGTAAATAAATTAATATTAAGTGTCAGGCACTTAATATTATGAATGTTATTTTGTAAACCGTTGTGATCTTGATATGGAACCACGGTATATAAAATGTTTAAATAAATGTTCATTTATTCACTCCTTCACTTATTGAGGAGTCAAGTCAAAGAAAACAAAAAGAAGTATGATGGCAGAGCATGAAACTACCGACTATCAGAAGAGATAGAGGCCATAATTTTGGGCATGCTCAGAACAGTGGTAGGAAGAGAGTTAAGGGCAGGTAAAAGATTTAAGGGAGCGGGGGAGGAGGGAGGTTATGTTGGGTTCCTCTCTCCGAGGCTGGGGATCTGACTGTGTTGGCTCCATGACAGTTGCGACAGAGTGAAAAGTCAGCCCTGCTCTGGGGGCTGGTTAAACTAGGTATGTTGCTCTTGAAGATGTAAAGCCAACAAGGGTAGCCCCCTTTGGGAGTGACCAGAAGCACTAGGAGTTTTGCTGCAGGCTCAAAGTTTCTTCTTTAGAATTTGAATTGGGGCTAGGAATGAAAGTGGATTTTAGTTTTTGTCCCTGCGCCTAGTGAGAGTGGAGGTTGGTTGTGTTAGGAAAAAAAAAAAAAAAAGTATGTTAACATCTTAATTGTATTCAATGACATTTTAAATTGTGAATTAAAAATTGGTTTACAGATCTCCAAGGACTAATGATCTTAGGCTCATCCTAACTGACGTTAATAGTCAACACTCAGTAGGGCTGCTTCAGTCAATCTCTTTCTCAGGAATCCTGGATCGAGAAGGTTCTGCCAGTTCACTTGAAGCCTTAGCAAATAGATCATTCCCCTGTCACACACTGCCTCTTTCTGCAGCAGGTCAGCGTCAAGTATTGAACCTTCAAAATTCATAATTTCCCATATCCGCACAGATCCAAAAGTAGCAGCGGTATTATACACACTAAGAGATGAACTCATTGCAATTTTCCCTGCAGTCTTCCTGGGACTCAAAAGAAATCTCATCAGAGGAAACCGCCAGTATGCAATTGTCCCACAGGAAGTCCAGGGAGACATCCAGGAAGAAACTGCTAGCACTACATATAGGTCCACAGGTCCTGAAGGCCTGTGTATTATTTACTAATATTTTGTAAGTTGAGGAAGTTTTTCATACTGATTTTTCATGCATTAATAGGCTTAATAGTTCTGTCTACAATACTCTGTTCTAATCTTATATAGATAGGTAGTATTATTGGTGATTGATTGCTATTGTACTGTTATTCTGTTAGTCATGCCAAGCTTTCATGGAAGAGCTAAAGGAGGTACCATCCAAGGCTCTGAGGGGAAAAACCCAAGATCTTTTCTTCTTCTTAACCACTTTACAATCAGAGAAAACCAAGAAAAAGGCAAATACAAAATAAAGGTAAGTTGAAATTACTTCAGGAAAACGCACAGAACTGACTTGATGTACTGCTAATCACCATCTTTGATCCCTCCTTTTAAGCAACTTTAAATGAGCTAGTCAACAAAATATTCATTTATTTTATGCAGTCTAATGTTAAGCATTTCAAGTCTATTTTTTTTCTCCGCCCTCAGGATGCTTAAAAATCACATTTTAAAATTTTGACCACTGGCACAATGCCCAAGTAAACCTTTTCATCTATGGGACTAATGATAGAAATGTTTTAGTTTTATAAAGCATGTGCTTAAAAGGGAAAATAAAGCCTGAATATGAAGACACGAAACAAAGTCTACTTTGCAATATATATGTACTAAAGAAGTTCAGCAACCATGAACAAGAGAAAATGATTATAACTGAACAAGCTTGCAGTGTCACATGCCATTTTGGAGTACATAGATAATAGATGTGAAAAGGAAAAACTAAGTGAAGTGAAAAGTGTCATGGCAGGAGGAGAGCAAAAATGCATGGATATAAAAAAAAAACATTTGAATGTAGTGATGGCTTCAAAAACAGAAGTTGACTGCAGAGAAAGATTATTAAGATCATCAAATTTATTTTCCTTACTTTTCCAAAGTAACAGGCTACAGAGAAATTTCCAGCTCGCCTTTGCTTTCCAAGCAGTATAGCAGAGTAGGCAACTCTGGTTCTTAACGAATGCAAATACATCTGGTTTTCAGGATATACATAATAAATATACATGAGCTACATTTCCATTCACTTCTTTCATTGTATGTAATTTATCTCATGCCTATTCATCATGAATATCCTAAAAACCAGATCTGTCTACAGAACTTGAGGACCAAAGTTGCCTACCCTGCACTATACCTATCTCATACTTTTGCAAATTTGAGCCTATTATATGCATGACACCACCTTTTCTGCAAATAACTACTTCTTTATACTGGAGTGCCTCTTGTTCTAGAACCTACTGCCACAATGTTTACCTCTTATATATATTGTATCCCTAGGTTGGCTTTCAAGTCCTCAAACCACAAATTAGATGTTCTCAAAACCAGACCTGACTATGCACGAGATATATTTGCAAACAGTGAAGGTAGAACATGCAAAGCCATCTTCTGCAAATTCACTACTGATATCCTGATAACCAGCCCTGTCTGTGGCTCTTGAAGAGTGACCAACCCTGACATATATACTCAAATTGTGAGGGAAGACATGAGAATGTAATATTTAGGCTTAGGGAAACATGCAGTGCATTTTTTTGTTTTTTTTTGGCGGGGGGGGGGTTTGTATGCAAAAGTATTTTGCTCCCATGCACATGAATCAACTTAACTGAACTCTGTGGCAACCAATTAACACTTTTCAACTGTTAAATGGCAAAAATCATCTACTCAGTTTCCTCAAGCATAATTACAAATGCTAATTCTATTCAATTTACTATTCATAAGCCTACACCCAAATGCATGTCTTACTCACTATGGACTACAAATTAAAAATTAAATGTCATACTATAGGGGCATATCCTTCAAATATTCCAGGAGAAAGTGACTTTCATCCTAATGGCAAAGTTTAAGAGCAGGAAGTCTCCCTTAACGCATTCACAAAATAATGTTCTCCCTTTTCTTTCTATTTTAAGAACTCGCTCATTCATGGAGGCACTGGATTTATCACATCACCCAAATATATCCCAATCGATAGGTAAGTCTGGTAAAACCCACTGCCTTGCACAATTACACTGGGCAACAGATTTTCACAAAAATTATGTTACGGAAATGAAATTAGTCAATTCTTATAAATTTGCATGTGCTAAACACGAATGTGACTGTGAAAATGCAAAATTGGCTCTAGTTTTTTTGTAATATGCAATAATATAATTACATCTTGAACTGTATGCCAATAGTAGGAGACCTACGGTTAATACCGTTTGAAAAATGAAGTCATAGACTACGTCTTAGATTTCTTTGCTTGTCTCTTGTACACCTGTTCGGGAGCATCTCTGCAGAGTGTCCAGCAGTAGTCAGCCAGCATGAATATTTCAAATGCTCACCCTTTCTGACTGGGCTTCATATAGTACACTGCTGACGTCAGCTTACTCAGCAGCAGCATGGCAGTAGAATTGCATTGCATCAGAAAATGAAGTAATAAACTCTGGATGATGTGTGCATGATGGTATTATGCAATATGATGCAATATTACATCATTCTAGGTTTATTTAGGATGTTGTTACAGTCCTACTGGATAAATTTACACGACTAAACATAGAAAGTGAACTAGATTAAATATCTTCAAAACGAGAGCCAATAAAAACTTTTCATGGTCATATTCGTGTTCAGCACATCAAGATACTACAGAGTAGGACCTTTTTAGGTCAGTAATACTTTCATTGTTGCCCAGTGTTACAAGAGTATTGGAAGCCCTCGTTCATCGAGTAAAGAAGAGATAGAGAAAGTACGTCTGAGAAGCTCCACAACTGCAGCAGAATTTGCCTAGAAGTTACATCATTGGGATATATATATATATATATATATATATATATATATATATATATATATATAGTAGAGACATGCAGCAGAACATTTCTATAGTTAGCAGTCTTCAGTAATGAAATATCCCATTGCATATTAACAATAAGAATACAAGCAGAGTGTTATCCCGGGCCCATTCAAACTTGCCATAAGGGCTGGTGTCAAATTATCTCCGCACATTCCATTTCAGCAGCCCACAAGCATAGTCACTTTTAGAGATGCATCTACAGTATTTATACTTCTAGAGATGTTTACCGCTGTCTTACTTGGTGATTACTGAAATGCTATTTACCTTCATTACTACTTGGCATTTAAATAAACACAGCTATGTGTTAAATATTTTATTGCCAGCTGTAAAATCTTAAAACTATTGAAGAGGAAAACATAGCAGTTAATGCGTACATTTAAATGGTGCTCTCTCATCATTTCAAGCCAGAATCAGAGCTTCAAACCAATATGGGCTTGTCATGAGATCTTAAGTGCAAGCATTATTTCAAAATAATCCTTGTTTTAGTATAAACATTTCTGATAAATACTAATACACAATTATCTTTATAATAAACTGAACTGAAGTGTAAAATCAAGTATGGCATATTAATTTATACTGCAGCTAAAAAATAAAAGAAAAAGATAACATTATTTCAACATTGAAATATATGAAGATTTCCATCTTTGCTGGAAGAAATTTGGATTTTTTAGCTAATAAAATTAGAAAAAAATGTTCACAAGAATGGAGAACAAGCTGCTGTAGAATACCTTTTACACAAATATACAACCTAAAATGTTTCCAAGAATTTAAGGGCTAATTGCACCAAGAATTTTACCTGTAAACCTCCCAAACTGGGAGAAATTCATTAGTACATCTAGCCCCAAGATTTTCTTTTCTAGCCAAGTTACTCATTATGAGTAAACAGAAGGATGAAAGGAGCAACTGAACAGGATCTAAAAAGCTTCATGCATTTCCCAACACCGCATATCACATCACATCTAAATATGTTTTCCTTCTTTGAAGCTGATAAGTTATACATTTACTTGGACTATATTTAACAGGATCCAAGGCTGGATAGTTCATGGTTCACCTTGAATGCCCTATTCCACTGAATACCTGTTTGATGCATCTGGATGCAGTCTAGTATTACTCATTGACTCACTCATGTTTCAATTTTATAGAGGAATTTGTTACATAAAGGGGCAGATTTTAAAAGCCCTACACGCGTAAATCCATAGGATTTATGCTCGTAGGTGGGGTTATGTGCGACGGGCCTATTTTACAAAGGCCCAGTGACGCGCGTCTAAGTCCCGGGGCTTTGGGAAAGGGGTGGGGAGGGGGCGGGGTGGTCCAGCGGAGGGGCAGGGCCACAGGCCTCTGGGCACAGCGGCCATTTGCCGCTGTGTCAGAGAATTGGGTGCTGGCAGGCGCAGAAGGTAGGACAAAGGTCCGGGGGGGGGGTCTAGAATAGGGATAGGGGTGGGTTGGTTAGGGGAAGGGGAAGGAAGGTCAGGGTAGGGGGTTAAGACGTTTCCTCCCAGGCTGCTCCTATTTCGGAGCGGCCTGGGAGGGAACGGGTGAAGATTGCAGGTGTCGGCGCGCACAGGGTACACAATTGTGCACCCCCTTGCATGCGCCGACCCCCAATTTTATAACATGCGCGCACCTGCGTGCGCATGTTATAAAATCAGGCATCCATGTGTGCGCGCCGGGTAGCGTGCGCACATGGTCACCCATGTGTGGCTTTTTAAAATTTACCCCAAATTAAAGGAATGATTTGACTTTACCAATTCTTCTGATTCTCTTTGCAATTTAAAAAAAGCTATGGCCTGATATAAAAAAAAAAAATTCACAATTCTCAATCCTAAATGAGTCCTTCAAAATCATTGGCAGTTATGTACCTATAAAGGAGTTTGAGATACATACACCCATAATGAAGATGTACAAAACTTCCTTGGTTATCTTCTTTTGACAAAAATCAATCAGTAGTGTTATTGAAAGGGTTTCTCTTTCCCAGCTAAACTCAATGAAAAAAAGATAAAAAAAAAACAGAAAATACCACCAATTTTTCTCTTGAGGAGCAAAGGGGATACATTTTAATGTAACACGAAGTAGATTCTTTTCTAGCTTTTTAAAAACAGGTCTTCTCATATAAATACAAAGTGAACAAAATATAGAGAAATCATGCAATGATGTACATAGCAAAACTGGAATATGTTAAACTAGTGCTGGGATATAAAAGAGAAAATCTATTTCAACTCTATCACTCAAGAGAGCTAACTCCTACTCCAATTATACTAAAAGACCTCACTTTCACATTATTCCATGGGAATTGCAGCACAATTTGCTTTTTGCTGTGTAAGGAGAAATGCTAGCCCACTGCTACCCACTTGGGGTCTTGCCACTTATGACCACTTCTGCGGCCTGCCATGTCTCTGGCTTATCCCACCAGCCTAGTCTACCATCATGATTCCAGAGCCCTGTCAATGCTTCCCCTACATTTGCCGCATCCTACTGTTATCTCTCTATTTCAGTTTGAAAAGGGGAATTTAGTAAGAGATGGTACTGGCCCAGAGCGGAAGGAACATTGCCTAGAGAAATTAAGTGAAGAGGGTCTGAAGCAGAGAAGGACAGTGGAACAGACTGGGCTAGAGAATGAAAAAAAAAAAATCACAAACTGTACCAACACCAAAGGGTCTCAACATCATATGAATTACATAGTAAAATTTATTAAAGTTTTTAGAGTTGTAATTTGACTATCTATACTGTTCTTGTTCTAAAATACATACATAACTATAGTCCAAACAGAAAGTAAGTCGTAACTAGAAATCAATTCAATTTTAAAAGTAAAACAGTAGGCTATCACCATACTTAGCTGCACAAAATATTATGCATTCATCTGTGTAAAGAAATGAGGAGCCAAACCACTATACACTCTTGTACTTTTACAGTGGTCTCAATTTCAGTTCATTCAAAAACGTTAAGAGTCTAATCTCTTGCTAATTCGTATGCTGCTTCATATTACAGAATACATTACCACCCCTTTGCTTACTTAAGTAAATGTAATAAATACATGATTAGTTATTCAGCTGTAAATAATTTGCCTCATTTGTTTCCAACAAGAATTAAATTAATAACATGGACAGTTATTGAAGTGCTCTGAATCCTGAAATGCTTCAGATATTCTTCTAATGTTTTATGTACAATTCAGAACACGTTCACATATGGAAAACCAAAAGAATTCTATCTATTGCCAGCAATGGTGTTTATGAGAAGAAATTAGAAGAAAAAAAGGTCTCAAAAGCCAAGCACTGTGAATTCTTACAATTTTCGATGAAAACAAATCAGAAGACACTTTACTCTCTGTTGAAATCAGCTGCTGCCAGGCCATATGCACATATGGCTAAACAGGAAACAAAATCTGAAGATAAAGTCACAATTCTATTGTTTTGTCTTTCACTTTCCAGCTCACCCCAGGTTAACAGAGAAGACAGAGACACTCCTGGGTTTGCATTATGGCATGCTTTCATAAAGCAGAACTATGTTGCCATGCATACGACAGGGCAAAAAAGGGATTGGATTATTCTCTTTGGGTGGCAATCCTTATTTCTCAGAGGCTATTTTATATATATACACACACATACATACATACAGATAGATATATAGATACAGATAGCTTGAGTGTCTGCCTGTACACATGTCTGTATGCGTACGCCTGTGCCGTCTTGTGTGTGCGTGTATGTGTATAAGCCTGACAGACAGGGCTTTGCAGATGGAGCAGACTGTCTTTGTACAATGTACCTTCCACTGTTCTGGGCGCCACCTAGTGTTAGTCACACATTCATGCCTGTTTGTGGTCACTAGGTGGCGCCCAGAACAGTGGAAGGTACATTGTACAAAGACAGTCTGCTCCATCTGCAAAGCCCTGTCTGTCAGGCTTACACACATACACGCACACACAAGACGGCACAGGCGTACGCATACAGACACATGTACAGGTAGACATTCGAGCTATCTATCTCTATATATATGTGTGCAGACTTTACCCAAACATGTAGTTATAAATGTACATTCTTAAAGATGGGGTTCTGAACTCTTCTCATCTGATAAAATATATTTTGATAAGCTTGATGTAAGTGCTGCATCTTGCCTAATAAAAATAATAGAAAATGAATGAAAAGTTTATAAAAAGTACTGCATTTTTCATGTTCTGCTCTAAAATGAACATTTAGTTTTATTAAATGACAAGAAAAAGCCAGGATTAAGCAGTTTTTTATTAGTGAATATTTTCTCAACAAAAAGTAAAATGCCTCTTGGGAAACAATTTTATTAAACATAGGATATTTTTTGTTTTGTTTTTATTTCTTTAATCTTCCTGTCAACTTCTGCTGACTGGTTTTCATACTGCCCAGAGGGATGCAAATCTGAGAGCAAGTACAATTGACCCCAGTGCATTAGGAAATGACTCTCCATAGGAAATAACATCTATTACTTGGGATGATTTCTTGGTGTTTAAAGTGCTCTCTTTGAAATGAAAAGGAGACACCTCAGCCTTGAAATGTTAGACCTCTATTTTTTGTGAAGCCTGTCCCTTTAATTATTAAAAACAGATAGAAAAAGATAAAATGTATAATGGAAATATAGGAGTGACAGAAAATTGATCAACCTCTGTCAAGTATATTTAAGGGTGTTAGTAAGTCCTATCTTAATGTAACCAAACATAACATGGGCACGCTTCAATTTTACCCTGTGTGTCCTTGTTTCCCCTCCTCTTGCCATGAACCTTCCTTTCCTTTCACAGAAACTGATCAACAAGACAGCAAAACATATCAACATACTCTAATGCGCCATTTCATTGGATAAAATAGCCACAACTTCATTTATACATATTAATTTCAAAAACATATTTACTTTAAGCACCCTACCAGCAAGGTGGAAGGGGGCAGGACAGAGAAGAGCTTCAACTTTCTAATTAAGCAATCATTCCACCCTGAGGACAATGTCTTTCAGCTTCCCCACATCAAATTCATAGCATTCCCATGCATCCAGAACCCTCTCTATTCTCAGGGGCCTGTAAATACTAAAGTAATAGTGGCCACAACTACCCAGGTTTCACTTATTTGCCTGAGCTTCTATGTTCAATTCCTACCTCCCTTTTTGTGCCAGTAATGGGATGCCACAGGGAGGGAGATCAGTAAAATCTTATTTAGCTCCGACTTAACACTAGCCTTCAGGCTCCAATTAACATTTCAAGGTCATTTGAATTGCCAAAAGAAATGTATTAAGCACAATATCTGATAGACATACTCCATTCCCCCATTGAAAGACCTGAGCATTCTTTACTTATCTCCTATTTTACTATCCAACTTCACAATGCTTTAACATCACAGAGAAGGATGGAAATATTTTTAAATTTACCACAGGATAAGCCGAAAGTTTCACGGTAATTCAGTACTTCACCACCAGCAGGAATTGTTATCAAATGGCACAGCTACTGTCTTTCTCCTCTACTTTCTGATGCTTTTGAGTCTACCAAGTCTGTCATCAGTCTCCTAGACTGCCTGGCTTCCTAGTGTTGTTATAAAGCCTGTGTAAAAGGGAATAGATCTGCAGCAGGACCACCAGGGTCATGGTCTGCAAAACGTCAGGAGGGAGGGAGTTTTATTTCGCCAACGTGGCTTGGTACCGGTACTATATGATACGCAGCATTTTGCTTCAATGAATCATTGCATGCTCTCCCTGTGTCCGACGTGCCTCCTCCATGCAATGTCTCTCTTCACTATTGACACTCATTGCAGCTAGACACTACCCTAGCCGCTGCCCTTGGACTCCTGCTGCTCTTATCTATACTGGTTGGGCATTTCCTGCCATCTTACTTCCTCCTTCCCCTGTCTAAAATTTTAAAACTTCAACTGATCTTCCTTCCATTTCTTACCTTCCCCTCCTCCCTTCCTTACAGGTCTTGGATGGGAACCCTGTAATGTAGCTTTCACCCTCGTTGGCTAGGCCTTTTCAATGCTCCTCTAGCTCTTCTAGCCTGAGCACAGAAAGGGGCGGATTTTAAAAGGAGCGCGAATAGGCCTACTTTTGTTTGCGCTCAGGCGCAAACAAAAGTACGCTGGATTTTAGTAGATACGCGCGGAGCCGCGCATATCTACTACAAAACCTGGATCGGCGCGCGCAAGGCTATGGATTTTGTATAGCCGGCGCGCGCCAAGCCGCGCAGCCTACCCCCGTTCCCTCCGAGGCCGCTCCGAAATCGGAGCGGCCTCGGAGGGAATCCTCTAACACCCTCCCCTCACCTTCCCCTCCCTTCCTCTACCTAACCCACCCGCCCGGCCCTGTCTATACCCCCCCCTTACCTTTGTTGGGGGATTTACGCCTCCCAGAGGGAGGCGTAAATCCCCGCGCGCCAGCGGGCCTCCTGCGTGCCGGGCCGCGACCTGGGGGCGGGTACGGAGGGCGTGGCCACGCCCCCGGACCACCCCGGGCCATAGCCACGCCCCCGTACCCGCCCCAAAACGCTGCCAACACGCCCCGAAAACGCCGCGACGACCGGGACCCGCCCCCCGACACGCCCCCCTCGGAGAACCCCGGGACTTATGCTCTGCGCGCGCCGGTAGGCCTATGTAAAATAGGCTTACCGGCGCGCAGGGCCCTGCTCACCTAAATCCGCCCGGTTTTGGGCGGATTTAGGCGAGCAGGGCTCTGAAAATCCGCCCCAAATGTTTTACCTGCTCATCTCGAACAGCTCATTCTGCAAGTTCAACCGGTTTCAATCTTCTTTTACAAGGCTTAAGAACTAAAATAAGGATTCCATAATGCACAAAATGGTATAATTTGAAACAGTGGCACTTTTTTTTTTCTTTTCAATTAGGCCTACTTATCAAGCACCTTTGTTTAGCTCAATTCTATTTCTGTTCTTTATAGTGTATCGCATCCATTATTTAAAAAAAAAAAATCTTTAAAACCCATTGATTATTCTTTTCTTTTTTTCTAAGTTTTAGAAAGATGAAAAATGTTGTCACGCGATCGCCCGCAATTTTAAACACCAGCGTGCGCAAATCCCGGCAGATGCGCCTGTGGCCGGGCCGAGCACACGCCAGGTGCATTTTAAAAACGGCCCGGCCACCGGCGCATCTGCCGGTGCGGGCCAGGGGCAGGGTATGAGCGGGCAGGGCAGGGGCCGGCCGGGACAGCGCCAACACGCACGCGCATGGGAACCATGCACACATATTTACACGCACGTTGGTTTTAAAATCTAGCTTAATACGGCTCCAAAAAGTTTCAAATATGTTTTTTCTGTTATTAAATTGAGAAGAGGACTTCCCCAAAGTAACCAGACATAACTGCAAATACCCCAAAGGAAGAGAATGCTGATCAATGTCTTTCTAATTCTATATAACATAAGGATTCCACATTTGGATAGCAAGGTGATTCCATATATGGAAATCAAAGAAAATTTTTATCTTGTTATTTTAAAGCATGTCAAAATACATAAACCCTACTGGTGCTCACTTTATGAAAATACAGCTCACTTTTACAGCACCAAACATCCTTTAGAATATGAAAAATAAAAAAAATCAAGAAAATTGCTACTTGCCTCTGTGTTTCAGACCATCAGGCCAATGCAATACCATACGCTGGCTCAACATGCGTTTTGGACACGCGTCCATAACCCCCGATGCAAAACAGGAGTTGGCGCATCCAAAACGTGCGTTCAATCGAGCACGTAGATAATAGCGCTCATCACATGTAAATTCATTTTGATGAGACTATTACGTACTTCCCCCCCCCCCAGCGATTCAAAAAAATAAAGAATGTGCACCCAATGCAGACATTTTAACCCACAAATATTAACGCCTACCTGGAGCAGGTGTTAATTCTCGAGGAGCCCAAAAAAGTTACAGAAAAGCAGAGGAGCAACCAAAATAGTAGAATTTAAAAAAACAAAACAAAACAAAACAAAGTGTGCTGGCAGTCAGGTTAGGAAAAAAAGAACACGCATAAAATTGAGCGGCCATTTTCCTAACCTGTCCTGCCACCTCTCCTGGGCGACTGCTGCTAAGGAGGTGCTAGGGGCGCACAATTTCTCCTAGCACCTACTTTTTACCATGGCACCCGATTTGAATATCAAAGCAGGCACCCAGGAGAGTTGGGTTGGTGTGTGTTAAGGGAGCAGGCACTCAATCATGAGTGCCCGTTTAACACGCACCGGTACTGCATCAGCCTGTATGTGCAAAGAACTCAAGTTCCCGCCTTGGCAGTCCTTAAATCCATTTACTCTGCCTGACTTCAGGGTGAAAAGCGCTGAATATATATGGACTGTAGGCAACTGAAAAGGGCACTAAATACCCAGCTGGTGCTGCCACAGAGATACTGGAGGCAAATGTATCCAAGAGGGAGGAGGGGGCATGTCTACATTGCCAACTTTCAAGTCTGCTGTTTTGACAGGGTTCAGTACTTCCTACTGCAAAGCATTTAAGATGGATATTCTGTTATTTACAATGACGATAATAGGACCACAGCACACAGAATGCTTTGGGGTGGAAGATAAAAAGACAAAGAAAAAGGAATATGTACCATTTTCAGTACACCATGTCACTTCCTGGTGTACCTACTTAAAACATGACCTTATCTGTCACGTGCACATTAACACACACTGTGCATTCCTTCAGGAAAGATCTTACTATGTTTGTACCCATTTATGTTTAAAATTTCTTAACTTAGGATCCTATGCATTAAGCATTATTCGCATACAGACAAAAATGGGAAAAACCCTTTAGAACACACTTTAACAAACAAGCATATCATTGCTGACCCGAATATTTAATTTATTTGCTTTTAATCTGATCTACTACTACACTAGCGAGGTACATTTCTATAAACAATGTACAGACATACCAAAAAAAAAAAAAAGGAAATCAGCAGCACAAATTGCTCCCAAGTATCCTAATGGACATGTTAATCCTGTGTTGGAAGAAGAGGTTTTAGAAAATAACTTGCAAGGACTATACGAGTCCAAGCCCTCATGCACCATACCGACCTAAGAATCTGAGAAGAATGGTCAGAACCACTTTCAAGTGACCTTAACAGTAACATTGGTGACCTGAAAAGCAAACACCAAACAGCGGGTTAAGCTTGCACCAACCCCATACGCTATATAACAGGCTATAAAATATTGCAGCACAGAAAAGCTAACTCACTACGTGCCCCTGGGGTAAGGGCATCTGTGCAGAACTGATTCATGAGCTGAGGTATGAAGAGGATTGAACTAGGCTTATCTGGATTTAATGTTTAATATAAAACTTGCAGTGCTAGTTTCACCAAAATCAGCTATAATCAGCAACAATATAGCATTTACTGATGTATGAATATTAGTAGTGAAGTGGCATCTCAGATTCTAAAGCTGGGATCGCTCAAATCCCTAGCTACAAGAATGGGCAAAAAAATATCTCTGAATGGATCCGGCCCAAATAATCACTGCCTTTCTATTTTGGAAGCCAATGTGTATGTAATAAGTTAACCCATGTGCATTCATAAATGTTTGCAAAGAGCACTACATTAATAGGACTGAAACAAAGCTCAGTAAAGCCTTTTACAATTTACGACATACGTTGGTAGAATTTTTCTTTCTATTTGAATTAACTGAAATAGTCTGGAAAAGGAAAGAAAGACTGGGAACTCACCGGGGTACTGGCTCAAGTGGACATGAATCAAAAAGTAGAGATGGTAAAAATAAAAACTAAGCTTGAGATTATTGCTCAGATTCAGGAAGCTCTAGTTGAGGACAATATCCACCTATTGTGAAGAATGCAGAACCTGGAAAATTTGGCAAGGAGACAAATCTCAAATTTATGTTTGGTTTTTTTTAATTACCCATGGTATCAGCAATTGAGAAGTTTAAGAGATATTTACTGGATATTTTGAAAGTTGCCAGTTCAGCTGATCCCTTCGGTTACGATTATCTTCCACCCTTTCAGAAGCAAGAAGTTGGTGGCCTTTAGTCTGAATTGTCTAAGTCTAGAAAACATCCTGACTATTCCCTCAACCTTAAATGTGATGTTGGCTTTGGATCCAGACAGACTGGATACTCAAACTATTTTAGAAGCGTTGCAAAGAAGGGCGTGGTGCCGGGCCGGTGCACTGACACTGCTGTTAACCTGGTGCTGCATCCACAGCTGGGGGGGGGGGGGGGGGGGGCTGGCTGGGCATTCAAACCGCATCATTGGGACGCGGAGGTAACATCGCGTGGCAACGTGGACAGAGGATGCAGCGAGTCCTGGTTACGAGAGGCTGGCCTGTGGGGGAGAGCAAAGGAGGAGTCGAGGAGGTTCAGGGTACTTGTGAAGTGGTGCAGAAACCCTACTGGGCGATTTGAATATGGGCTACGAGGAGGCAGTTCCTTCCAAGCAGGGAGGGTGAGCCCAGGACGCTGACTATGCGCGTCCCTTTCAATTCCTGCTCCCCATGCTGCAGCTGCTGCCTCGTCTCTCCCTCCCACCCGGGTCACTGGGTTTGCAGTTAGTCAGCATTTGATGTTAATAGGTTGCTGATAATCCCTGTTTAACACGGGTCTGGCTGCATATTGTCGAGAGGCGTCTATTACACCTTATACCTGAAGGGGTTTAGCGCCTCAAAAATGCGCAGCCAACCCGCCAGAAAACTAATAGCAAATGCATGTTGATGAAGCTATCAGTCAGTCACCCGGGATTCAGAAAGTAAAATGTGTGGCGAATCCACACATTTTACGCTCATAAATAAAGGCCTGCCCAAGGGCAGGCCTTTATTTATGAGCAGCCCAGAAAAGTGTACAGAAAAGCAGAAAATACTGCTTTGCTGTACATCTTCAGACTTAATATCCTAGCGACATTAAGTCAGAGGAAACAAAAATGTAAAAAAATAAAAAGTAAATTAAAAAAATAAAAAGTTCCAGCCGGTCCGGTTAGGAGAACGGACGTTCAATTTTTCTGACATCCGTTTTCCTAACCAATCGCTGTCAGTGGGTTCGGAAAACCAACGCTTGTAAAATTGAGCGTCTGTTTCCTGAACCCGTTGACAGAGCCACCTCTCCTGGGCCAAGGAGGCGCGCTAGGGGCGCATAATCGTCCCTAGCACCTCCTTTTAGCGTGACCCCTTATTTAAATATAGGATTGCGTACCCAGGAGAGGTGGCTGGGCGCGCTTTGGGAGAGCAGGCGTTCAAAGAGTGCCCATTCTCCCAGGATCCTTTCTGTATCGGGCTGACACACACACTTCCAGTAAAGCAGTATATTTTTTATGTTCACATTATTAGCCTCCAAGGATATTTTTTATTATAAAGTTTGGACAGTTTAAATTATGTGAGTCAGATGCATCAAAAATATTTTACGCATTCCGCTTCTCTTGCACAAAACCTTAATAAGAACATTAAGTTGAATATTCATCTTTCTGGTACTCTTTGTAACATTACATACATAGTTTCAACTCATATGTAGTGTTAGAAGTATGTGTTATAACAGTAACCTTTATCTGTAAGCATGCTTTGGAAAAGTTGGGGAATGTTGCACCTGTGAGTTTTTTTTTATATAGAGTTGCTGTATAGAAATTCCAATCTCCAATTTAGAAAATGTGAAACTAATTGGGTATGCAGACACATGTCCTTCCCATCTCTGATTAATTAGCACCACTCTAAGTCCTTGCATCAATCTTGTGAAAACCACTGTGACTGATCTTATCTCACTGGGAGCTGAAAATTACTTTGCCAGTAACATAATACATTTTGGTATAAACATCAACAAAGCCAAACCACTTTGGTGGCCTAAACACATGAGTTTTAAGGTTGTGCATTTCTGAAACCAAAAGTATAAGAATCCACCAACAGAAGGCAACACACCTCTGCTCTGAAGGATGTTTTAGTGCCAATCTATAGCTAATTAAAGTGATGATGCTACACATATGCGTTCTCATCTAGAAAAAAAAACCAGTGTTCTAGAACCGCCATTGCTATTCCATTGTATTTTTTCTGCTACAAAAAATAAATAAATAAATAAAAATATTACTCCAGCAACCCATTTGGACATAATGTCACCATTAACAGCATTCAAGCTTTGACAGCTTACACAATATTTCCCTTAGTGCTATATCAGGGGGGAAAAAACAACCAAAAAAAGGGGGGAAAAAGCTTTTGAGAAAGAGGTTATATGTTCTTTTTCAAGCAGTCACTTTTACTTAATAAAGAAACAATGGCTTTGTTAGTTCTGAAAGTTTATCTCGCTTTGTCCTTTAGAACTGGCAAACCCGGATGACAAGAGCCAAAAATGTCAGCAAGAAAGATGAAGAATACCAATTTCAGAGCACATCTGAAGTCTGTCAGGCAGGATATCCTTAAGGGACCAGTCCTATTTATCATGTACATTTCTACACTCTGGCTTCCCTGAAATGTAACTTTTCATCACTACACAGAGCAAATTTACAGCTCTATTTTGTGAACTCGGCTTCCTGACAAAAAAACTCATCTAAGCTATCACAGGCCAGAACGGATTACCTTTAACTCCTGTTAATTTTAACTAAGACTTAATGAGTTCATAAATTCCTATCTTAAAATAATCCAGCAAGATATATTGAAGGGGATATGCATCAAACATTATACATCTAATCTGTTCCTTTCATCACATGTGCCACCACTATGAAGCAATCTTTACAAGACAAAATCACAGCTCATCACTACGTTGACTATAATGTTGCTCAGAGTTCTTAGGTGTAAGTGGCATGGTAATAGACTGTATCTTGTTTAAAATATTAGTTTTTGTTCCATAATGCTAAGCTACTTTTATTCAAACTCTTACTTTAAAAAGATTTTCTATCAGAAGCAAGGGGAAGTATTATGAATAGGAAGGCTGGAAGAGATGGGGGAGACAGTTATGTTTGGAAATTTAACTAGAACTGTTTTCCATGCAGACTATATGAAAATTATTTTTAAATTCAAAATGGTTTTTTTTTCCATGTACAGAGCACAAGAAACATCTTTAAAAAATTTGGAAAAGCATGCAGAGGTATAACTTCAGGAGAGCTTTCTAGCGTAGATTTGTAGAAAGGGTGTGAGCGGATGTGAGTTTTTGGATGTATGAGGGAGGTATAGGATGGATGTGTAGGGTGGAATCAATGGAGGGAATTGTCTATGTGGATGGGTAAATATGGGAAAAGGAGATGTGGATGTGAAAGGATGTACATGGGGATATAGAGCTGTGTTGAGCATGTTGGGTATGTTTTTGAATAGGTAGAGGGGCTGTGGGGTGTATGGCTATGTTTGTAAGTAGTGGATGTGGTTGTGACAGTGTAAATGGATATTTGTGTGTAGGGCTTTATGAGTAAGTTGGATAGGTGTCGAGAGATTGCTTGCATCGGGCTGTATAGATGTGTATGTATATGTGAGTGTTGATTTAGTAGGTATTGAGGATGGATAAGTGTTTGGTTGGGGTAATGTGTGACAGGGTAGTGTGTGCAAGGATTGATCAGAGTGTAGAATTCTGTGGGGCATGGTTGTGTATGTGTAGCTGGGAGGGGTTATTATTGGGACAAGTTTGTATGTGGGGAGTATTTGTGTGTATACATGAGAATGTGTGTGCGGGCTGAACAGAGAAACTGTCATTTGCTTGTGTACATAAATATGCGGTGTGTGTGTCTGTATGTTTACTGTGTAAATAATTTGGAGGCACCTTTCTGCCATTCTTTGCCAGTTGCTTCAGATATTTTCTCTATGTCTCTATGTTGCTCTGTGGCAAAGTACTGGAAGGGTGAAGGGGGAGCAATGGGAGTGAGCACAGGGTAGTATTCTAACAGTTTCCCATAGAATGCAAAGGGCATATATTTTTCCCATAGAAAGCAAAGAGGATTATTTCTTGGAGGCTCAAAGGGTAACTTTCAAACAGCTATACACAACAGAATATATAGGCTTCTATGGCCACGCATAGATCTATGATTGCATTTTATAACCTGCACATATATACATGCATATCTTTACCACAAAAAATATACACATATGTATGCTTACATGCGAATACATGCAATGCATTGAAAATGAGTATTTCACTGCACTCAGTGTGTATTTCTCCTACCTATTTAAAAACATGCACATGTATATTTTGCACATGAAAATAAACTAGGATTTACTCGCATAAAATCAGATTTATTCATGTAAATCAGCATATTTTAAAACATGCACACACCATTAATATTAACCAATTTATTAATTACTCTGCCAGTTCACCCAGTCCTTCTCCAGATCAGAGACCCTCATGGTTCTTCAGCCTGAACTCTTCCCCAGCTGACCCAGATCTCCCACCCAGCCAATAATACATAATAAGTCTAATATCCCTTATGACATATAATTAGCAGTTGTTGCCAAATATATGCTCATGGCTAGCCACTCCTTTTTTACGCGCATCTATGTGCACTCAAAACATGGGTGCATACTTTTGACTTTTATAAAATACCTATTATGCAAGTACGGGCTTCTTACACGTGAATGTGCTAATTTTTGCGTGTGTAACTTTGAAAATTCACCCCTCAGTTTTGGAAAAATACTGATCTGATATTTCTGATTTTTGAACTCAAGATATTTACATTTTCTTCCCGAATGCCAAACTGGTGAATTTCCATCCCTTTTTTGGAGAGTTATTGTGCCTACAGACAACATTGATTCCTCTTAATTCTTTCCAACATTCTGTATGTTGGAAACCACAAGAACTGAGCACTAATTGCTTGCATAAAGAAAAAGCAAAATGTCAGAATACTAATACACTTTGAGGGGAATTTTAAGACCCACGCGCAGGTGCACAAGTGCGTGTATTTGCTGGCTCACGCATACAGATACAGCGATTTTATAACATATGTGCATATATATGCATTTACGTGTGCCTGTCACCGCATCTCAAAAAAGATATAGTTGTGATGGAGAAGGTACAGAGAAGGGCAACCAAAATGATAAAGGGGATGGAACAGCTTCCCTATGAGGAAAGACTAAAGAAGTTAAGAAGAGATGGCTGAGGGGGGATATGATAGAGGTCTATAAGATCATGAGAGGTCTTGAACGAGTAGATGTGAATAGGTTATTTACACTTTCGGATAATAGAAGGTCTAGGGGGCATTCCATGAAGTTAGCAAGTAGCACATTTCAGACTAATTGGAGAAAATTATTTTTCACTCACACAATTAAGCTCTGGAATTTATTGCCAGAGGATGTGGTTAGTGCAGTTAGTGTAGCTGGATTCAAAAAAAGGTTTGGATAAGTTCTTGGAGGAGAAGTCCATTACCTGCTATTAATCAAGCTTACTTAGGGAATAGCCACTGCTATTAATTGCATCAGTAGTATGGGATCTTCTTGGTGTTTGGGTAATTGCCAGGTTCTTGTGGCCTGGTTTGGCCTCTGTTGGAAACAGAATGCTGGGCTTGATGGACCCTTGGTCTGACCCAGCATGGCAATTTCTTATGTTCTTAAAATACACACAGAGGAGCTTTGCTGAATTTAAAGTGCATCATCACAGATATTTGCTGAATTTGAAGTGCACTGTTAGTATTTCTAAAGTGCATGGCAGTATCTGTACCCAAATATGGATTAAGGCTACTGATGATTTTTTTTTCTATTATATGGGAAATACTGGCATCCGAAAAAGCTGAGCTGGTAATCTGACCTTCACAGACATGTGGTTTCCACTACACACATGCTGCATAAAAGCAGTATGAACTGGCCCCTCTTTGTATACACATTAATGAAAATTCAAATAAATAATGCATTTGTTTATATTAACAAAGATCATGTACAAACTGATTTGTGATTTGTTCAGAATATTCCAACAATATTGCTACATGTGAAGAGTTACTGATTTTATTATATTTATTTTATGATTTGTTTCTTTTTTACATTTTTTATCTGCATCTTTCCACATCGTGGGCAATTTTGAATAGCCTGCATTATTTGCAATCTAAGCAGACACTTGCAGTTGAATTTCAAAAGGGAAACCATGTGTGTGTGTGTGCTGCTCCCCTTTGAAAATTAGCAGCCACAGAAGTTTGTGCACTGCTCCCCTTTGAAAATTAGCAGCCACAGAAGCTTGTGCACTGCTCCCCTTTGAAAATTAGCAGCCACAGAAGCTTGTGCACCCACATGCTTTGCATCCACTATTTCTGCGAGTGGCCAAGAGATTGTAAATTAGCTAGCCTACGTTTGAAAATGTCAAATGTGCGCAATGCTTTACTCCCCCCAACCAGAACATGCCCAGAGGACCGGCCCACTTATTTTTTGTTGCAGCTAAAAGTACATACAAAATGAACCTCAGACATACTTTTAGATCACTCTGAGGGTGGCTTACAATCAGGCCAGTTTGCTCAGTAAGTCAGTATTAACCCATGTGCAGAGCTTTAAAAATTACCCTACATGCTTTCACAAATACATTTGTACTTTAAGTAGGAAAAAAAAAAAAAGATAAATATGATCTCCTTTAAAACCTGTAATTTTCCCCGTTTCCTCTCTGGCACAGATGATTGAACACAAGAAAGAACCAAGCTGACGAAAACAGCTACTTTTTAATTTCACATTTTTTCAAATGAATTTGAAGGTGGGTTTGTTTTGACTTTGTTTTAAATTTGTTTTCCACTTTTTGCAGGCAGACATGCATGCCCCTCCCACCATCTTCAATCACTCCTCTACATCACACATTCAAATAAATCAATTTTTCTGGCTAAAGAAATGAATGCAAATAAAATAACACCTTCAAATCCATCTATATTTACTGAAGAAAAAGAAATACAGCAGCCTTAAACAAACCAATGTATTCATTTTCACTGCTAAGTTCTCTGCCAGTTTGTTTGAGGAGGATTCAAAATAAGTCATGATTTTCCTCTCCAAGAAGATTTATTATGTTGTTTCAACCAGTCACTCACATGCAACAGGTGGATGGCTAATGCCATTTTGCACAGATCATTAGGCAACAGGGGTAAGTAATTCTGGTCCTGGAATACCACCACAAACAGGTCTGGTTTTCAGGGCATCCACAATGAATTTGTATGAAAGATTCGCATACAACGGAGCCAGTGCAAGCAAATATACTTCATGCATTTTCACTGTGGATATCCTGAAGAAAACCAAACCTGTTTGCAGCACACCAGGACTAGCATTGCCAATCCTTGAGCTACATAAATGGTGTGCACTAACTAGAACAGTTTTCCTCTTGCAAAATCATTTTACACTCACGCTTATTTCCATGGAAATTATTTCAAGAATGAATGCATTGAAAGCACTTCACTGTGTGTTGTCTTTTAGTGACCAGATCTAGAATTGACGCATGTGGGATAAACATGTTGCATTTTATTTAGTCAGTAAAATGTCCTTTACAAACCGAAAGGATCAAAAAGACTATCTACACTAAGAAAATATGGCTTTACGACTTCACTCCGACATGGAAGGAAATTTCACATAAGTTCAGGGGATATACAAACTTTTAGTCATAATTCCATATATCCCCTGATATTTCTCCTTTTGTGCAGCTCAGTACTACAGAAATTACTGAGCTGTACAAAAGGATCAATATCTATAACCATATTTCTTTCTGTTGTAAAAAGACATTTGGACCAGTTTGGGTAACATTTGGCTCTGATCCTCACATACTGGCAAGGCCATCATAGATACTCCATAAACACCCACAACGCCAGCTTGCTGCCAGAGCCAAAACGAAAAAAAAAAAGTATCCTTCTCAAACCACATGGAGCTTCATCCATACATATGCCTCCAGGAGAATTAAAGCACGAGTAAACCTACTTTATAAGTGTGAACCTCAACTGAAGACAGTGGGAATGCCTCTAAATCATGTCGCCCAAACTCCTTACCTCCTTACCTGTTCTGCATCTACTTCTCTTTCTTTATTCTCTTCAATTGTGTCTTCTCTCAACTTTGATTCTACTTGTTTTATCTACATCCTCTACTCAGTGGTACCCCAGCACCGTCTAATTTTTCCTCTACCACTAAGTTACCCATTCACACAATATCTGTTATGTTCACAAACCCCCTCTTCCACCAATACTTTCTCCACAATGGTCCCAGCCCAAATTTTCTGCCACACTCCCCATGACTTCTTTCTTCCTATTGCTGTCTTCTCTTGCATTTATCTGCTACATTTTTTATATTCTCCTTTGATTACCATAGGCCACTTTTATTCTCTCCTGTCTCACCCAACATACCACCATTACAAGATTCACCTTTACCATAACCCCACTCAAACCTCTTTTCATACTCCACCACAACAAAACCTCTCCATGCTCATACACTAAGCCACACAGCAAAATTGCACATTCAATACGCACATTTCACACACATCAGTATTCCAATTAAGGAGTTTATTTACCAAAGTGTGGGACAAAGGGGTTTGTGGGATCAGCCACCACTATCTTGAATTTAATCACGAGTGTGGCAAGAGTAACTGGGGATCAGACCTTTACTGGGGATGCTGAAACTGCACTTTGAGGTAAAGAAATGGGTCTAGGAAGGGGAGGGGGATGTCATGACCAATGGGAGGAGGTGTACTATTTTTGGCATTTAGGTGGGGGACAAGGATTCCAAGGAGGAAGTAGACTACATGGCAGGGTATTTGTATACTTGGAGCTACCTACCCCATTCATTCCTGATCATAGGCTGGGGAAGCAATGTGTATCATCATAGTTGGTAATCTGCATACATTACATCTGCAGGTAACATGTCTAAGCTTCAGTAACACATGCTACCATGAACAGGATTCACTAAAGGCTTAGTAAATGCTGCGTTAATGGAGTGGGGGAAAAGAGGACTAAAGTATATTTAAGTACTTTAATAAACAGGACCCCTAAAACACTCAAAGATATCCAATTTTTTTAATTTTTTTATGATTTTAAGAAGTAGTGACTGCCTTAGACACTACTTTCCAGGAATAAGGGGAGAGATCTCAGACCTACTAGTTAAGAAGTCAGGAATACAGTGTTCTGAATAAGCCCTTTCCAGGGAATGAGATGGCTGGTTAAAGGCAACTCCCCTTTTGTGTCCAAGGCAATGCTCTAGCTCTTAAAACACATTTGCAGACCAGGTTACACCGGAGCACACTGTACTGTATCGGCCTGTTTGTAACTAAAGTAAGTTTGCCTCTGTAAATAAAAGCATAGGGGCGGATTTTAAAAGGAGCGCGAATAGGCCTACTTTTGTTTGCGCTCAGGCGCAAACAAAAGTACGCTGGATTTTAGTAGATACGCGCGGAGCCGCGCGTATCTACTAAAAAACCTGGATCGGCGCGCGCAAGGCTATGGATTTTGTATAGCCAGCGCGCGCCGAGCCGCGCAGCCTACCCCCGTTCCCTCCGAGGCCGCTCTGAAATCGGAGCGGCCTCGGAGGGAATCCTCTAACACCCTCTCCTCACCTTCCCCTCCCTTCCTCTACCTAACCCACCCGCCCGGCCCTGTCTATACCCCCCCCCTTACCTTTGTTGGGGGATTTACGCCTCCTGGAGGGAGGCGTAAATCCCCGCGCGCCAGTGGGCCTCCTGCGCGCCGGGCCGCGACCTGGGGGCGGGTACGGAGGGCGCGGCCACGCCCCCGTACCGCCCCGGGCCGTAGCCACGCCCCCGTACCCGCCCCCAAAACACTGCCGACACACCCCGAAAACGCCGCGACGACCGGGACCGCCCCCGACACACCCCCGACACGCCCCCCTCGGAGAACCCCGGGACTTACGCGAGTCCCGGGGCTCTGCACGCGCCGGTAGGCCTATGTAAAATAGGCTTACCGGCGCGCAGGGCCCTGCTCGCCTAAATCCGCCCGGTTTTGGGCGGATTTAGGGAGCAGGGCTCTGAAAATCCGCCCCATGGTGTATACTTTAGTATAGCAAACGTATTGCTATATATATAATTTTAAGTAAACAACTGAATCTTTAGGAAAACAGGGCTATAATGAGAAAGAACACATTCTTTTTGTTGTTAAGAGTAATCCAATCTACATCTTGTTTCAAAGTGACTAGATCAACTAATGTATCTGAGGCTCTGCACCAATGAGAAGATTCTAACAGTAATTTAACAACTCCCTAGACCCCGTTTTTTCAGAGCTATGACACTAAGAAATAAGATTCAATTAAACAGTGCAATCCTTTAGGATTACTGATTCAGCATTTTATTGACCAAGTCACTTATCAGCAAAAAAAAAGACATTTTTCCAACAACTAGAGAGATCTTAATATAGTTTTAGATCCATATTAGCTATTTATAGAACTTTGAAAAGAGCACAGTTTCTCAATCTACATAAAGATATGATAAGCAAACTAATAAAAAGGGGCTAAATGAAATATAATTAGTTTTAACGCCAATGTTTGCTTTATAAGAACATTTAAGGTTACTGCCTGAAAAATTTCAGAAAATAAAAATTCTAAATCTGCATTTCTCAAAAACAAATGGCTTCAAAATAACAATTTTAACAGGAAAAAAAATCTGTCTCCAAATGCACAATTTCCTAAAAAATAAAGGAAGAGTATACAACCAAAAGTATGTAAAACAAACAAAAAAATGCCTCTAGAAAGCATCCATTTAGTAGGATTTAGAAGATAAAAAAAAAATTCTTCCATATTTCCCTTCTCAGTCCATATGCATGAAGTTAGGAGTTCCATTCTAAGATACTGAAACGTTTTACGGTTATATTCTGTTCTTCTGTCACTTATACAGGAGGTAAAAAAATAAGCACTTTTGTGGTACATTCAGATTTCACTTCTGTGGCCCCTTGTTTCAGAGTAGAGGATGGTAGGTATTTCCCACATGGACAATGTGCTAAATTCTTCATGTCCTTAGCCACTTACATGTGGAAAATCCACAATACAACAATGATTGTTCAATTGAGCTATCATATAGGCTGCTGCTCTTAATGTGCTGTGTATCATTCACTGTCCACATCCACAGTTTTATGTGTGGAAAATACTATGCACCTTAAAAACAAGGATTGCTGAACATAAAATATGGCTTATTTCACATTGTATACAAAACCAAAATGTTTTTACAGACTTACATTTCTGTGCTATTACTCAGAATCTGTTCATTGGAGAGGTGGTAGATTTGTCGAGGAGGCTATTACAGTTTGAACACATATGGATTTGCTATCTTCAAACACAAACTGTAAGAATCAAATTCTGAAAAGGATTTGTCTCCTTGTGAAACATGTTCTACAGTGATGACATTTTTTGATTTTGGTATATTCCGACTGTAACTTGATGTAAATTGCTGAGCTGGCTCATCTGATGACAACATCGACAGGGGAGTCTCTTCTCCTCTGTTTCCTATTTTTTGAGCTTTGTGCTGTTTTCTGAGTGACAAAGATTGGTGACCAATGGGATATCTTTTTTTTTTCCTGGCTTCTCAGCCAACATCGTTTGAGGCAGTAAAAAGAACTTGACACCATTTTTGTTAGGATCGCAGGATAGCATTGAGAACCACGAGCCTGGATAATGCTCCCTATCAATTCATCACACCACGGATCACTCTATTCTTCTATATTCCCCTGAAAGTGGCATATTGCACTGGAACACTGACTGATGCTGGGCTTCATATTGAAATCGAGACTGAGATGGAATCAAGACTGTGGCCAATACATATTTACATCTGAAATTTATTTTATTTAAATCTTAGACATTATCAAAGGTTATAAATATATATACACAATATAGAATAGGTTCCTATTCTATATTTATATAGAATGGCCTTAATTTAAAAAGAAAAATTGATGCTCTTGGGCGACAGGCATTTTTATTACCAAGTATCTCTGATATCACACTAAATGCCATCTGGAAGCTTGATTATTTTACATATTTCAAAACACCACATGTAAAATCCAATGTTCACAAATGTTACTTTCCTGTACATATGTAACCTGGGCACCTTTCCGGGTTACCATTGTGCCCTAGTAATAAATTTGCTGTGCAGTTAGAAAAAGGAAATAGGGGGAGGATCCATTTTGTGAAAGCCCTCCCAGTGGCAGAGCTATAATGGACATCACTTGCAGGAGGTTTTATGTCAGAGCTCCACAAAGGGCTCTAGGGGCAGTCTAAGCTGGAAGTAAATGAGAGAAGGAGTTTTTTCCTTAGCTGCCTTTTGGCCTACCTGGAGCCTTGGAAACCCTTCCAGGGTTGGTTTGGACTACACTGCTATATTCTCCAACTGGGGCACAGAGTGTTTTGTCCAGGGATTGAGACGGATTTTGGACTTTTGAGTAAAAGGAGCCCTACTAAAGACCTGGGCCTTTCTGAGGCTCAGGGTTTGAGGAACCCCACGTTGAAGAAGCCCCGGTTTAGGGAAGACCTACCCCTGAAGTTGTGATGACCTGTTGCAGAGGACCTCTGAAGTTATCTATTTGGGGGGACGGGGGGGGGACAAAAGTAACTTTTTCCAAGATCTGGGAAGAAGAGATTTTTCTGCCCTTCTTCCTACCCATCGGTGGACCAGAACTTCTGTCCTGGATCCCTTCCATCCGGTATCCTCATCAAAAGAAAGGATAGCTAACTGAGTAATAAAATCATCTGAAATAGGGAAGCACACCCATCCAGAGTCTTTAGTCAACCCTGGGGAGCTTAGAGACATTTAATGTCTGTGCCAAGATTAGATTTTTACCATCTGGGAGAGGTTCCCGCCCATCAAAGGGGCCCTAACCTGAGGGGCCTACTGCTCTACCTAACCTATATATAAGGCTCTAACCTATATATAAGGCCCTAACCTGAGGGGCCTACTGCTCTACCTAACCTATATATAAGGCCCTAACCTGAGGGGCCTACTGCTCTACCTAACCTATATATAAGGCTCTAACCTATATATAAGGCCCTAACCTGAGGGGCCTACTGCTCTACCTGGCCCTAATATACGACTCTTGCATAGATAGATACATTATGTCACGAGAAAGAAAAGAGAACTATGGAGCTGGAAACATATTTATCTATGCCATTCAACCACGCTGTTTGCAGTAAAGTATTATTTTTGGACACTTACTCAGTGGTCTCTGCGTATCACTCAGCACACAGTATCCAGCACACAGTACTAAGTGTAAAAATTCACCACATGAAGCTAGACACCCCGAGGCGGCACCCAAGAGGACTCCTTTCTACCCCTAGTCAAAAGGACCTGCACCTTGGGAGAGGAAGAGGAAGAGAAGCTAGCCAGGGTCCCTTCCCCATAGAGCAGACAAATAACTATGAACCCACCCCTAGGGTGGGGTTACACATAAATTACAAATAAATACAGTTAAATTACTCCATTATATGATCTGATCTAAATTCTGCATCTAAAATCTGATAACCTTGCATTCTTTACATGGAGTTTTACTATGCACACACTTTGAGTCAATGTGCCACCTATTAGAGCCAATGTGCTGAGCCTATCACAGACTTTTACTCAGGGTTTAATATGGCTTTTTCAGCTATAACCTTAAACAGGTATTTATTTATATAAAAGTATTTATTTACCACAACCTCCAAAGTTCAGGACGGGATTCATAGATCTCGGCGATCTAAAGTTATGGAAACTGTGTAAGACAAGTATCAACAACATAATGCTATAGAGTAATCAGGAGGCTATGGGAAAACACCATGCGGATGTCATTTTATAGACTAATTTTTTAGTAACACATAACCGACCTATGCAAAGAGCTATGATATCATTTAGATGAAAGCAGATTACTAAGACATGGTAGGAATGGCCTCTCTAAAGAAATGTGTTTTAAGGGCTTTCTTAAACTCCTTTGAATGTTTTAAGGAATTTATAGAAGAGGAAGAGAATTTCAGCACACTGGCCCCATTACAGAAAATGTTCTTTCCATGTGTTACTGACAATTTTGTATTTTGAGAGGACAGAACGTCTCACAGGTTTAGATAGAGAAGCAAAGGGTCTTTGCAGGATGTAAAGTCAGAGGAATGAACTGATCCAGGAGGGAGCTAATGTTAAGAAGATTATGCATTATTACAGCCAATTTATACTGAATGTGCCATTGAATAGGCAACCAGTGAAATGATTTTCAAACTGGAAAAATGTGATAAGCCTTGGTACCAGTAAGCATGCGGGCTGCTGAATCTTGGATTAACTGGAGGAAGGCAGATTGTGTTAGTAGGAATACCTGAATATAGCAAATTGCAGTAATTTAGCCCTGAAAAAAAAGTGTTTGAAGGACTGTTCTAAAGTTAATAGGGTCTAGAAATAGCTTAAGATGATGGAGAAGCCTTAGTTTGGCGAAGAACATCCAGACTACTGCTTTATCTTGATGTTGCATGGCCAGGGAAGAGTCAAAACAAACACCCACATTATGTACTTTCTGTGTTAAAAGAAAGGTATGATTATCAAAGGTAATGGTCACAGGAATTTGGTAAGTGGAGCAATGACCTAAGATAATGTCAGGTTTTGTTTTGTTTTTTTTATGGTTGAAGGATAGTTTATTGTGGGAGATCCAGATTCTAATGCTAGATAATGAGACAAAACACATGGTAGCAGACCATGAGGATTTCAGGGGAAAATAAAACTAAATGTCATATGCGTATAACATGTATGACAGGCCCAGAGTAGACAGCAGATAAGAACATGCCATACTGGGTCAGACCAAGGGTCCATCAAGTCCAGCATCCTGTTTCCAACAGTGGCCAATCCAGGCCATAAGAACCTGGCAAGTACCCAAAAACTAAGTCTATTCCATGTTACTGTTGCTAGTAATAGCAGTGGCTATTTTCTAAGTCAATTAATAGAGGTAATGGACTTCTCCTCCAAGAACGTATCCAATCCTTTTTTAAACACAGCTATACTAACTGCACTAACCACATCCTCTGGCAACAAATTCCAGAATTTAATTGTGCGTTGAGTAAAAAAGAACTTTCTCCGATTAGTTTAAATGTGCCACATGCTAACTTCATGGAATGCCCCCTAGTCCTTCTATTATCCGAAAGAGTAAATAACCGATTCACATCTACCCATTCTAGACCTCTCAAGATGAAGTGGATGATGCTATTCTAATTTGCTGAGTTTGATTATTGAGATAGGACTTGAACCATGACACTGGACTAGTGATCCCAATATCAGGAAAATGCTGAAGAAGGATACTGTGGTTTAGAGTGTCAAATGTGGCTGTTAAGTACAAAAGTATAAACATATATGAAGTACCAGAAACAAAGCCTTGAGGTTGGGTATCAGTGCCAGATAAGAGTAAAGTTTTAGTAATATGAAATCTCCTAAAACTGGATTGGATCAAGGATATAAAAAAATTGTTTCAGTATGGCAGATTCTATTTTAGCTAGAAATGGAAGTGATGACATAGGATAAAAATGTGAAAAGTCTGAGATATCATCACAGTTCTTTAGAATGGGCCTAACAAAAGCTTGTTTAAGTGGGGATGGAAGGGTACCAGTGCATAGTGATTGGTTAACTATTCTTGTGACAGGTCTAACTATATCATTTCAAGTAATTTTAAGGAGAGCAGCAGAGCAAGGGTATTAAGGGGACAGGAAAAGAAATTTAAGTTATTAATAGCTTGTAGAATTTTGGGTTGTGATATGCGTTCAAACTCATCCCAACATTGTTGTATTATTAGAGTGCTACTATTCAAAGGAAAATAAATGTCTGCAGGAAAAGGAGGTACAAAGTTTTGGATGCAAAAAAAGCTGGCAAATGAATCCCATAATTCTGGTAAAGAACTTGCAGAAGGATGGTTACTGAAGTAGAAACTGGGCTGATGAGCTGTGCATTATTTACCAAGACCCTGATGCGATTAGAATAGTACAGTTTTTTCACCAAGTTGACTGCGGTTCTATATTGAGATAATTGAAGCCTATAAGCTTCAAGGTTTACCATAGTAGTATGTTTACACCACTATGATTCTAGTTTCATTAACAGTGAATGAGTGTACCATGGAGCAAAGGTCCTTCAGTGGGAGCTTCTTGATTTTACAGGGGTGAGTTCATCAGCTACACCTTGAACAACATTATGCCTAGTGTTAATCATTGCATCCAGTGTGTCATCAAGAAATTAGTTTTGTCACTGAAATTCCCACAGGATGCTTAGCATGTGTGCATGAAAATCTATGTAAACAAAGGCATTAGCTATTACGGGGCAATGCAGAGAGTCACATTAGCAGTGTTTTCCAACGTGGAAAATGTAATAACAGGGTCAGGAGTATACATCACATTTTGGGTGCCTATTTAAGACTATTGTGGTACAGTATATAGATGCAAACATGAATTATGTACTTTTTTTTATGGTATGGCAAATTTTGTAGATGAGCCAAAAAACTAGAGCAGCAGTTGCTTTAGAACAAACAGGCCGATATGTTCTTTGTTCTTTTCTTGTGTATGTCATTATTGTTCATCACCTAGACCATTTTGCGATTAGACAATTCATAAATTTAAATAAATCTAAATCTACTCTCAGACATTCAGTTCTAAGCAACCCTGAAAAGTGTACAAAAAAGCAGAAAATTCTGCTTTTCTGTACTCCCTCCAACTTAATATCCTAGCGATATTAAGTCGGAGGAACCAAAAATTAAAAAAAAAAATCTGCCAGCCAGTCAGCGGGTTAGAAAACAGACGCTCATTTTTGCCGGCGTCCATTTTCCAAACCCATGGCTGTCAGTGGGTTCGACAACGGACACCAGTAAAATTGAGCATCGTTGCTGGACCCGCTGACAGCCATCCCTAATGCTAATAAGGAGGCGCTAGGGACGCACTATTGTCCCCAGCACCTCCTTATTAGCGTGCGGCCTCATTTAAATAGAGAATCGCATGCCCAGGAGAGGTGCCTGGGTGCACGTCAGGAGAGCGGGTGCTCAACACGGAGCGCCGGCTCTCCCTCCCTTTTTAATGAATCGGCCTGAAAGAGAGGAAAGAGAAAAAAAGGTGCTAAAGAAGAAAGGAGTCTCCAAGAGATGCAGGCTCAAGCCATTCACAAAAGGGCATGCAAGCAGCAGATATTTCATCTGAGGACAACACTGCTGGGGTTTCCAAAGACAGCTGTAATCTGGACATATAGCCTAAGCTCCAGGGTAATTCTCTCTCTACAAAGAAAGCAGAAATGATATTGATTTTGTAAGTGATCATGGACATGTTATTCCAGGCTTGGTCAAACTTCTCAGTATCTTTCATTTTCTTGCCACTGATTCATTCCAGAATACAGTGGCTATAGTGGCTGGTATGGACTAATTATCACTTTCAAAGCATTTCAGCCAGGTACTGAGGGCAATGATGAAATGGGTCAGGGAGTACATTAGTACCCACACACTGGCTGCAGGAGAGGAAGTGTGCTTTTTTGATATAGCTGGCATGCTGAATGTAATGGATGCAATCAACTGCACCCATATCTCTGTCCCACATCCCCCCCCCCAAAAAAAAAAAAAAAACCCACATACACACACACAGGAGAGATGTGGCATAATGTAACAGGTTGCATTTCCATTTCTTGAATGTACAAGTTGTTTGCAATGCTTACATGAAGATCCTCAGTGCTGTCTCCAAGTTTTCTGGCTGCTGCCATGACTCCTCCATCTTTGCGCAGTTGATGTTCATGCAAAAATTTGCAGAAGGGAAATATGGCGAAGGCTGGCTGCTGGGTTATGTTTGAAATAGAAATCAGACCAAAAAGTAAGCTAAAAAAGTAAAATGTAAGCTCTTCTGTTAGGTACCAAAAGCAGAATAGTACATACTTTCTGTAAGCTCTCTTAGGTAGGTACTGAAAACTCTCTAGGGCAAGTATTGAAACCTTTCGCTAAAAAGTTAAAATGTAAGCTCTCTGGGGTGAGTACTAAAACCAGAATGGTACTCACTTTATGTTGCTAAAAGTGCATACTATCCTGCTATACAATCAAAATGTTAGCTGTCTGGGATGAGTACCAAAAAGCAAAACAGTACACACTTTCCGGTATATGGTGCCAAAAGTGCGAACTATCCTTCTATACATGTAAGCTTTCTGGGGTGGGTAACCAAAAGTGGAATAGTACACAATTTCTGGTGCATAGGACCAAAACTGCATATTATACGCTATACATGTGTGCTCTCTGGGATGGGTATCAACAGGTCGATAGCATGCATTAATTTGGCACCTTGCATTCCTTTTTGGCTCAGCTTCTTTTTGTTATTGGAAGTCAAGGGAAGGTATAGCACACAGCAAGTTGACTGTTTCATTTCCAATTTTTTGCAGGAGATGCTAGCTATGGCTGTAAAGCATGGCTGCTTATGCCCCTGTCTGCACTCTGTACAACAGCAGAAATGTGTTATAGTAAGGCACACACGAGAACCAGAACGGTCATAGAACATACTTTGGAATTTTGAAAAGGCAATTCCATTGCCTTGACCGCTGAGGAGGAGCATTATAGCATTTGCCAGAGAAAGTTACAGATCTCATCACTGTGTGCTGTATGTTTCACAATATTGCCCTCCAGCACAGCATTCATCAAGATGTAGATATGGACGTGGGGCCAAAGTCAGCTATGTTTGTACCTGCCACAGACAGAGCCAGAGCTCCATTGCAAGGTCATAATGGACTATTTTGGAGTATATTTTTATACATGGAAGGGGAGGTGAATTGACAGGAACGGGGAGGGTTGTGTGGAAAAGATAGTGTTCCAACTCCATCATTTGTCTCTTCTCAGATCAGCACAAACCCCAAGGAAGATGAATGCCAGGAGAAATACGCACTGTGGTCATGAACCTATTATTTTTTTTATGTTACAATTTTTTATTTAATTTTAATAAAGTAAAATAAACACTATGGCTGTGTATCTGTTTTTTAAATATGTTTTTAATATGCTCTGATTTTCAATTTTAATAAAATGACAATTTTAATGACAGAATGGTCTTATTCTTCATTGGTATGATGCCATTTTATCTCAGGCCTGTCATGCTCAGGCCAGAGATTTACACACAGGTCTTGGAAATCTCTGGGCTGAGGATGCTGGGCCTGTGACTTATCACTGACCTGCCATCTTCATATCTGAGGTTTCTAGGCTAGCCTGTAAATCCCAGGCCAAAAAAGGAAATGCGGTGACCCACTTCCAACCAGAAAAAAACCCACAAGTACAATTTTAAGAGTGTTTACTTGACTTCAAAGTAATTGCATAAAATGCATGATTGCATATGCTGTTTGCTATTAAAAGTCCATAAATTCAATCAACAAGTCCATAAAATGAAGAAACATTTGAAGACCCATGCTGACAACCTGGCAAAGTGGAGGAAATGCTTCCATCTGAAAGAACGTTTTAGCAAAACAGCAGTGATGCGTGGCGATTTATCTGCCCGTAGCATGCCTGGCAACATCAGAAATGAGGCATCAGAGTGGGAGAAGCAACTGTGCTGGAAGGAAGAGCAGGAGCTTAACCACCATGTCTGCAACTGAAGTAATAAAGCTCGATGATACACCCACATGCAAAAAAGTAAAACAAAAGTGAGAAACACATATCAGATGCCTAGAGATTAACCAGCTAGCACCTACTGTAGAACCAACAAGAACAATACGCAGGAGTGCTGGTGTGTAAATACTCATGGGAAGAGGGGAAACGAACATCAGCTCAAATGAGGCATCAGAGTGGGAGAAGCATCTGTGTCAAAATAAGGCATCCAAGTGCAGGAACTGTCAGTTGTGAACTGAAAGAAAGCGTCATCTGTGGTCCAGTGTGGGGTCAGATCCAAAGACAGCCAGAACATGAGGGTTCAGCAGGGTGGATACTTTCCTGGCCAATATAGCCTCTGTCCATGGCATCCACCTGTACCTGTGTAGGGCATGAGGGGGAGGGGGGCTGCTGTGTTCCATGGTTTCTGAATTTGAGGATAAGCTTGCTTCCTGGGGGAACTTTATCCATGTTGAATGGTTAAAAGCCCTGGTCAGATCTAGTACAGATGAGTGAAGGCCTCATAGGACACCAACAATGGCACTGGATAAAGCTCTAACCTGATTCAACAACATATTAACTGTAGCAGTCCACTCCCATGCAGACAGTCTGGACTCTCGATAGAACAGACGCAGCTCTTTCCTTTTGCATTCCATCTCGCGTGTACAGCCATCCATCCTGCTGTCATACTGGCCTCGAAGAGGTCCTGCCTTGCAATCAGTTCCGCAGCAAGATAGTTTGACATTGTATCCATGATGTTACCTCTGTTGGTGGGTCAGTGTCATGATCTGGGGCCCCCACCACCTGCATTAGCACCTAGAGAATGATCATCTACACTGGTTTCCTGGTGTGACCGGTACATCCATGAATTCTGTCATGTATATGTCTGGCTATGGGAAGAAGACGACGACAATCTGCCTTCTGCTAGCACCTTGCTTGCCATTTGCTGACCATCAGTGGACAGTGATCCTGTTCCTAAGAAAGGAATTCTTGCCACAATGTCTCCTGAGATGCTGGCTGTTCCTCTTCTGCCACATCTCCTGTGGCAGGCTCCTCTGCTACCTTCTGCTGGTGAGCACCTGCCTATACTCACCAGCTCTTGCTACTGCAGATGTATCATCAGTATCAGCACGAGTATGGACACCAGCAACAGAACCCAGCTGAAGAGTTCCCCCGACCAGTTCTTCTGCCAGTGTCAACTGAAAATTGCATAGTGGATCTCCTCCAATTCAGCACTTGGACCTCTTGAAGAGTGCCAGCTTGGTCTGTTCAGTCATCTTGGTGTCCCTCAATTGATGCTTCAGCTGATCTATGGTTCTGGTCATCATGAACATGATGCTGTCATTCTTGGAAGTACCTCTCAGATCTCCCTCTTGATCTTAGAAGATGCCTTCTGACCGATCAGCAAACTGTGCTTCTTGCAGACAGACTGCATGAGAAAGTCGTCCTCTTCCTCGGTGAAGTGCCCATCACATTGATGCCGTTTCTTCCTCCAGCTGTTGGCTGCTGGTTCCTGCCTGCTCATCACTCTTGGATGACTGGTATGGCTCCCTACCTCCCTGTGCACTACTCCCACTCCCTGCTCCCCTCCCCACCTCCCCCTGCTGATGCCTCCATCTGCTTTCTTTTCTTCCCCTCTAACTGCACCTTCTACATAATTCTCTCTGCCCGCCTGCCAGTCCCACTCTCCCTAACTGGCCCTTTACTCCCTTGTCTGCCCTCCCTCTCCTCACGCATGACACTCTCCTCCCACACCATTCTCCCCTCCCTAGCCTCAAGCCACTGATCTAAGCACCACACTCCTCCTTATCCTGTTAAAAATCACCACCTGGCATGCTCATCCGCTGTCCCACTTGCATCCTGTCTATTAGGCATCATTCCTGAACACCCACCCTGCTCTTTCAGCAATCTAAACACAGAAGGGGACAAAAAGGCAATCACAGACCAACAATCAGATGCACTCTAAAAAGTCACACAAGAACACTAACAAAACACAAAAGGATGGGAAACAGCAAGGTAAAAACAAGGAGCACAAAGACACCAGTTAGCAACTGCAATTGAACCACCATTACCACCAACTCCAACACCCAGAAAACCTCAGTCATCTAGTCCTGAGCTCACCTAACATCACCCAGCACTGACAAAATGGCCCTCGGAGAAGCTGCCTTTTATTTCCCTGAAAGAAAGTGTGTCCAAGAAAACTGATGGACATCTATGCACCACCAATCATGCCACATGTCTGCCTAGTTCACTTCCATCCAATAGGTCACACTGTAGTACTTTTCAAACTTAGGGCCTCATTTTCCAATATCGCATTGGTAACGCATTAAGGGGCGTTTCCCATGCAAATGAGGATTTTTTCGTGCAGCGGGGAAACTTCGCATGCCACGATGTTTTCGCGATTTGCGCAACTGTATTCGTGAATCGTGAAAACATCTTCGCGGTGCACGATAAACAACCAAAGAATCATCGCACTGCATGAACAGCCTGTTTCATGAAAGGTTTATTGCGGTTCATGACGTTTCTGGATAGCCTGTTTCAGTATCCTGCAGGCTGGGGGAGAGAGAGAGCGAGCGAGAGAGAGAGCCTTGCTATAATGTCTACTCCCTAGACAGGTATTTGTATCCCTATGGGAGGCCCACCTAGTAACTCGAGGTGGGGATTAGGTATGAGTGTAGGGGTTGGGGGCCACTTTCACATTCAACATGAGACGTCCGAACAGAACAGTGGTTTCTTGTGAAGATTTGATGGCCTTTGGAGTACGGAAACTCACTCCAAGATGAGATTTGGCCAATGTTCTCTCCACCTAGCTTGATGGACACTCTACCTGGGCAACAACAAGCTAGGTGGAGAGAACATTGGCCAAATCTCATCTTGGAGTGAGTTTCCTTACTCCGAAGGCCATCAAATCTTCACAAGAGACCACTGTTCTGTTCGTACGTCTCATGTTGAATGTGAAAGTGGCCCCAACCCCCTACACTCATACCTAATCCCCACCTCGAGTTACTAGGTGGGCCTCCCATAGGGATACAAATACCTGTCTAGGGAGTAGACATTATAGCAAGGCAGTCTCTCTCTCTCTCTCTCTCTCTCTCTCTCTCTCTCTCTCTCTCTCTCTCTCTCTCTCTCTCTCTCTCTCTCTCTCTCTCTCTAACTCTGGCCTGCAGGATACTGAAACAGGCTGTCGTGAACTGCAATAAACCTTTACCGGCCTCTAGCACACAATGTATTGTGAATGACAGGGTTGTAGCTATTGGCCACGTTAAATAAAAAATTTGCATTCGCAAATCGCGTTAACGGCTGTTAGTGCGATTTGCGGACTTATCTCCTGCGGTAACTCCTTGGAAAATGACCCCCTTAGTGCTTTTTTTTTTTTTTAAATGGAAATTTTACCGTGGTTTTTACATTTAGTTTTTAATTTATTTTGGAGCTTTTTTTTTTTAGACTTACTGTGGATTTTCAGCACCAGTTTGATTTGCATACCATTAGCTTACCACATTGAGCAAATCCACAAGTTTTTGATGTGTGAAGAAAAATCAGCGCTAAAATTTTTTCTTTGGCTTTTCCGCATCGGCCTCATCGTTACGAAATGTTTCACCAAAGATATTTGTTTTCAGACATTAACAATTGTTTTCTACACTGTCAAATTTTTTTCTTCTTGTGACATTTTAAACACTGTTGGACCTGCACATTTAGCAAACATGAAACATTTATAATCCATTCCACTGTAATCTTCTTATGCTCTTAATCCATGCATGTAAGTCACAGCTGCTAATTTATAGTATGAAATTTTCAGCTCCAAAACAATACTTTCTGTACCCCCTTGAGACTCAAACATTGAATAAAATATCAGTACAGTGCTGATAAAGTAAAGAACAGAGGATATGCTTCTATTAAAAACTGGATTGATTATAAAAAAAAAATAAAAAATCAGAGCTACCTACATTCTTGGCACTTACTAAGCCAGGTTAAAATTGGCTGTTAATACAGTTTTAAGTATTCATTTTGACTTGGTTAACAATTGACTTAATCTACCCACTGAACCTAAGAAAATGAGGTCTTCTCCAGATTTATAATGTGTGCACATTATGGACCGGATTTTTAAAAAGCCTGGTGACACGCGTAAGACCCGAGGCTTGCAAAAAAGGGGCGGGGGAGGGGTAGGGGCCATAGGCTCCAGGAATAGCGGCCATTTGCCGCTGTGCTTGGGATCGCACGCCAGCAGTCGGCTAAAGTAAGTTGTGAAACAGAACCGAAAAAAAGGAAAAGGTAGGGGGGAAGGGCGGGGGAGGTAGGGGAAGGTGGGGTGGGGGGTAAGGGAACAGGGGAAGACAGCACAGCTCGGCACACACAAGGTGCACAATTGTGCACCCCCTTGCGCGCGCCGACCCAGGATTTTATAACATGCGCACGCATGTTATAAAATCGGATGTACATGTGCGCACGCCGGGTAGCGCACGCACATGTACGCCCGCACGCAACCTTTTAAAATCTACCCCATGGATGTAACTTGTGCACATTACCCAGCTCACACTCATTAGCATTACAATTATTATTAATATACAAATAGAAAGTAAGAGATCCCCCATTGGGAACCATGTACCTTTCTGCCTTGATCTTTTTCTGGACGACATTGTAAGGGAAAGGCCTTTGAGGAGGGAAGGGGAAGATAGCTATCTTCAATGAAGCTGCCTCAAGGGGTTTGTCAGGAGGAGATTGGGGCCCACTGGCCCTTGTTTTTTTACTGGGAGAGTGGAAGAAAGATTGGGGACCCTATGTGTTAATATTAGGGATGGGGAGAGAAATAAGGACCTCAACAGGGCTAGCGTTCACCTGCCTAGGCTAACACAAAAGCAATCTATAGCACTGAGACGTGTAGTAAAGATTTTGTATTACTTATTTGAAAATCAGTGCCAATATGAGTTAGAACAGTGTGATTTACTCATATCATTTTGCATAATAAAACTATATAAGGCTTCTTGGAGATTCTATTGCCAACTAATAGTATATCTTTAGTTCTACCGTCATCCTTTGAAGCATCATATAGGGATCTGCTTATTAAAGAGCACTGGGACTAAGATAGAACTTAACATGCCTTAAGTGCCTGCATTAAGTAATACACAACTTGGAAACATGAACTATTGTGCAGCTTTGCAGATATTTGCTTTAACACAGATGTAATACAGCTAATGCAAAAAAAGTCAGTAGTATGCAAATGCAAGCTAAATTTTACCCCCAGACTTAAGTCCTCTTTGAAAATCTGGGCTAATGTGCATAAGTCCATTTTGAAAATTCAAGAATTTGCATGTACTTTTACCTGCAATAGAAGTTGAGGAAGCAGTAGGATTTACATAAATTCTTTACTTTAGAAAGTATGCATGTAAATCTACATGAACAAAGTATGTAACCATGTATGCATATCCATGTGCACACCCAGAGGACGCATGAACTTTCAAAAAAAAAAAAATGAACTTATGCACATAAGTCTGCTTTGAAAATCTAGGCTAAAATCTGTGGATAAAATCTGTGGCTTTAGCCCTATACAGGTACAGTAGGTATAAAATTACCCTCAGTAACTATAAACAAGGTGGTTAGCATGCATCAGTTTGACATTTCTTGCTGATGCGAACTAATGTGCAACTTCACAAATGTTCTCAAGATGTGTATTGCCTAATGCAAGCGCCGAACACGTTATGTTCTGCTTTTTCCATAATGCACTTTAGTAAGCTTCAAAACATAAATGTCAGAAGTAAAGACATACTGTTAGATACTAGCAGAACATAAGAACATAAGAAATTGCCATGCTGGGTCAGACCAAGGGTCCATCAAGCCCAGCATCCTGTTTCCAACAGAGGCCAAAACCAGGCCACAAAAACCTGGCAATTACCCAAACACTAAGAAGATCCCATGAATCTCAGACAAGACCTGTATTTAATTTTACAATGCCAACTGCTAGTAAATGGTAGGCAGCTGTAGGCATAGAAAAGAAATGAGAAAAATCCTGTTGTAAAACATAGGGCCTTCCAATGTGTTTGTTAGTATGTGACTGCTTGCCACTTGCTAACTTTTGACACTGTTTATATGTATAATCAACTTCAAACATGTTGCTAGAAACAGCCTTCAAAAACAAAGTACTAAATCAATAAATAATCTAATCACTAATTAATACCTAAATTCATTAAGAAAAGATGTTACCTTCCATACTTTTGAATTCTCTAGAAAGGGCCATGCATATAACTTCTTGACTCGCTGCATTCATTTTAGTACAGTAGCACAATTAGACATTTTAGCACCCAGAGAATGTAAGCATATTTGTGGCACTTCTCTTCCCTTCCCCCTCCACTTTTCTTCCTTCTGCACCTTAATACCCACTCCTCTCCCTTCAAGCCAGGATAGTAGGGGGAAGAATAGCAGCCCACTACCAGCCCAGGCTTGCATTTCAGTTAGGAACCACAGTGTTACATATTTTTGTAGTTCTTAATGCATTCCCTTTACAGTCTATCTTCCATCAAGATTTGGGCCTTGTACAAACCACCACCACCACCACCACTTAACTCCTGATTAACAAGTTGAACCACAGTGTTACATATTTTTGTAGTTCTTAATGCATTCCCTTTACAGTCTATCTTCCATCAAGATTTGGGCCTTGTACAAACCACCACCACCACCACTTAACTCCTGATTAACAAGTTGAACGACTTCTAATCTTGGAGAGATTTTTGTGTTTTGTTTTGGGGTTTTTTTTTTATAAAAATTCCTTCCCCAGGCATTCCAGAATGTCATATATGTTATGAAAAAAAATCCTGAATGATAAGAGTTTAAAAATACAAATCTGCTCTAAATTTCATTCAGGACTCTATTGTTTGACAGCTTTGTGCATAGTTCTGTTGCACAAAGAAATGTTCACGTCTTGGGAAGAAGATCAAGGAAGGAAAGGTGACCAAAACCCAACTATTCAGATAATTAGAGTTTAGCCACAGGTAAAAGGGATGGGGCCCAGGGGCGAGCTGAGGGAGGGAAAGGGAATGTACATGCTGGAGATTTATTTTCAAATCCCCATGCATGCATTTCAACTTGCACTAAAAGCAGGTGAAAGGTTTGTGGTTACTTTTCTACCCGCATTCTTTGTAACTGCACATTAAAATATGCAGTTACAATGGAATATTCTTAGAAACCATAAATCCTATCACTGACAACAATGCATGAATTTAAAAGGTAATAATCTGTGGACTTAAAAAAAAAAACCAATTTGTAAATAATTATAATAAAACTGCTTGTCATTCAAATAGCTTATTAGTCAACTGAACTGCAGCAATTCCTACCCCCCCTCGACTTCTTTCACTTTGAGAATGTGGTAAATGGCTACTAGTGCTGGAGTATTTAACCTAAGGAACGGGGAGAGAAGAGCTAGCCCTTCTGGAAAGGGATCCCTAGTGTTTACCAGTGATGGGCCAGTGGCTCAAAGGAAAGGAGTGGACAATTCCTTCTGGACAGAAATCCTTGCTGGTGTTGGGCCAGTGGACCCAAGGAAGAGAACAGTCCCTTCTGGCCAGGGATTCCCTCCTCAGGCCCAGAAGAGAGGGAATGAGAAAGCAGTTCTGCTCTCTTCCTGCGTGTCACTCTGGGAGGATCTGGCAGCATGGAAAGAAGAAAGGATAGAGATCTGGATCAAATTGGGAGGGAAACTGGGCCACATGGGATGGGAGAAAATAAAGAGCAGCTACCCAGGGGTAGGGAAGAGAAGACCGAGGGGAAAGGGAACAGTAGGAAAAGGAGTGAAACATTCAATGAGGAAGTCCAAGAAACAACCTTGGGTTAGGATAAGGGAAAGAAGAGAAGCATGAAGAGCTAAACTAATATGATGGGAAAAGGGTTGTCAAGGAACTTAGCCATGGGAGGGAAGGAGGAATGGGATCTGGCCATATAGAGCAGTTAGGACATAGGGATCTCCTGATCTTCATTATCTGTCCTCTGCACCAGAGTCAGGATCCTGAAGCACCAGCAAGGAAGTCGGCAAGCTTGGGACCAGGAATTTCAGTCCCTGGACCCCAGGAGCAAAGAGAGTAGCATGGGGTTAGGGGTTCCAAGGATCAGGAGAGGCGAGACAACACAGGGTTGGGAAACTCCTCTCTGAGTCCCAATTTACAAGATAGTGAATTTGAATATCCACTTGTATGAATATTTTCAAAGATGTCTTACATTCTTTTGTGTAATATTTACAAAATGAGCAAACTACATGCAATATTTTTGCTTACTTATTTTATTAGGAAAATAGAACTGCAAGCCAAAAAGCAGCTAGTTATTAACAAATCTCATATCAAAGCAATTTGTATTTCATTCATAAATATTAAAAACTAAGTACTCATTTAATCTGTTTCTTTAGTGCTGTTGTGCTAAAGGAATGTTAAGAACATAAGATTTGCCATGTTGAGTCAGTTCAAAGGACCTCTAACAGTGGCCAACCCAGGACACAAGTACTGGTAGGATCACAAAAGGTAGATTACATGATGCTTATCCCCGGGATAAGCATTGCATTTCCTCAAGTCCGCCTTAATAATGGTTTATGGACATTTCCACCAGGAACTTGTCCAAACCTTTTCTAAATCAAGCTACACTACAGCTATTGCCAAATCCTCTAGCAATGAATTCTAGAGCTTAATTATGCATTAAGCAAAAAAAAAAAAATCTCATATTTGTTTTAAATGTGCTACTTAGTAACTTAATGTGTCCCCTAGTCTTAGTATTTTTTGAAAGAGTAAACAACTGATTCACATTTACCTGTGCCATGCCACTCATTTTATAAACCTCTATCATATCCCCCCCCCCCCCCCTCAGCTGTCTTCTACAAGCTGAAGAGCCTTAACCATCATAGGGGATTCATTCGATCCACTTCATCATTTTGGTCACCCTTCTCTGTACATTTTCTAATTTTACTATATCTTTTTTGAGATATGGTGACCAATTGCATACAATACTCAATGTTGGTCACAACATGGATTGATATAGAGGCATTTTGATATTCTCTTTTATTCTCCATTCCTAGCATTCTATTTGTTATGTTGGCCGCCGCACTGAACAGAGGATTTCAACATATTATCCACGATGATGCCTAGATCCATTTCCTGGAGGTGACTCCTAATATGGAATCTTGCATTGCTTAGCTATAAATTTGGATTCCTCTTCCCTATGTGTATCATTTTGCATTTGTCCATATTAGATTTAATCTGCCATCTGAATGCCCATTCTCCTAGTCTTGCAAGGTCTTATTGCAATTTTTCACAATCTTCTTCTGACTTATCAACTTTGAATAATTGTGTGTCATCTGCAAATCTGATCACCTCACTTGTTACTCCCATTTATAGGTTATTTAAAAATATGTTAAAAAGCAGTGGTCCCAGTATAGATCCCTGGGGCACTCTGCTATTCACCTTTCTTCATTGAGAAAACTGCTCAGTTAATCCCTACTCTGTTTCCCATTATTTACCAGTTCCCAAGCCACAATAGGACATTGCCTCCTATGCAAGTCACAAGTCTCTCAAGAGGTTCTCTGAGATCATCTAGAAGCATGAAGAAACATGTTAGCGCTACATTTAGAGAAGGATTCTTCAAACTCAACATTCTAAAAAAACTTAAACCTCTACTATACACCCAAGACTTCCGTACAGTGATCCAAGCCATCGTTGCCTCTAAATTGGACTACTGTAATGCACTCCTCTTAGGGCTCCCCTACTCCATGCTAAAACCGCTACAAATGCTTCAAAATGCCACTGCTAGAATCATCTCAAATGCCCGCAAAACCGACCACATCACCCCCATCCTCAGAGATCTGCACTGGCTCCCTTATCCCTTCCCGTATACTCTACAAAACACCAACCATCATTCATAAATCTACCCACTCTCACAACTCTAATTGGCTCGATATTCCTTTTAGTGCTCATCAGTCCATATGGCCCACCAGAACTGCTAACAAAGGCACCTTACTAGTGCCCTCGTTGAAAATAGCACACCTCTCATCCACACGAGACCGTGCCCTTTCAATTGATGGCCCTTCACTCTGGAACTCCTTGCCTCCAAGCCTGCGCCTCGAACCATGCTCCATCAAATTTAAAAAGAAGTTAAAAACCATGGCTGTTTAAACGAGCTTATCCCGATTATTCTGCCTCTCCCGATCCACCCCTGCTACCTAACCTAACCTAAAGTCAAGATGTTTTAGCACTCAAAATTGTCTACCCATGTACATACTACTATGATGTTCTTATTTTAGTTATCCTCATGTTAAGGAGTTATTGTTCGCTTGTTGTTACACTATTTTCCTCTCTGCTCTTGTGTGATCCCCCGCTCCAGTTTCCTACACCCTGTTAATATGTAATTTCAAACCTGAGGTTCAAATGTAAACTGGTATGATGTCCCCACTAATATCGGTATATAAAAGTGTTTAAATAAATAAAAAATCTAATGGTCAAACTGACTTCCTCAGACTTTTCGCTTTGAATGTACCTGAAAGTTTTTAAGGGTTCTTACTTCCACCGCAAGTTTCTTTTCAAATTCTCTTTGCCTTTCTTATCAATGCTTTGCATCTAACTTACTGGTGCTTATGCTGTTTCCTGTTTTCATCATTTGAATCCTTTTTCCATTTTTTGAAAAATGTTCCTTTGGCTATAACCTCTTCCACCTCACCATTTAATCATGCTGGCAGTATTTGGCCTTCCATCATTTTTTAATGCACGGAATACATCTAATCTGGGCTTCCAAGATGGTATTTTTGCCTGAAGTAAGCTCTTAACCTTTGAATCTGCTCCTTAGGTTTTTTCCTAATCATTTTCCTCATTTTATCATAGTCTCTCTTTTGAATAGTCCTTGCAAATATTTTCTGTACTGTTTCTCCAATGCAACAACAAAAAATAAACTTTCATCTATATTTAAACTTAAAAAAATGTATAATTCTCAGACAGTGTTATGGAGAGGTGACAGTTATAAAGTCAGTTTTGCCTGTGCAACCTTATTGTATTATACAGAAAACTAAAAATAAGCATTTAAGATACTGTCCATTGCTGTACATTAATTAGCAAGTTTGTTAATTATAATAATGTATTCAGGTCAGGAAAGAGTAAATCAAATGGCATACTTTTATAACAAGCTGCAGACATTAATTATGGTGAGAGTTTTAAAAAGAATGTTATCTATTTCCATCCTGTATAAATTTAGGCGAAACCGTGGTTTCCTGTTCAAGGGTGTTGTCCAAAATCTACTCAATAGAAGTCTGCAAAAATAATCTTTCTAGTTTGTTTGAAGAATAAAAAAAAAAACTTGGAATGTTGACCATGATGAAAGGAAGTAGGCCTGGTTCAGAATACAGAACTTGTTCATGTTCCTCAGATTATTAACTACTTAAAAGATGGAGCACTCTTTAAAGGTGGCTTCAACTCTGAATATTCAAAAAATTGTTCTGGATTATATTATCTTTGGATATGCCAGATTTATTCAGCCAGCTTTTTGGCAAATAGAAAGAGAAACTTAAAATGTGAAGAAAAAAATGGTACTTGTTAAAATAAGGCAGTAACAACATTAAATAGATCAAACTAAGATGAAACCATTTTATCCATACTACTCTGCCAATTAACTTTGGTCTTAAGCAATACCAGTTCATCGGTCATATGTATTCTAACCTTGGGTCTCAAGAGCTGTGGATGATCAACTGTATAACCACTGTAGTCGTGAGGAGCACTAGGATACCAGTAAAAGAACAGCATATCAGTCATTTTTACTTGCAACAGAAACAAGATCTGAATTCTGCTCCTTAGTAGAGGCACCAATACTGAGTCACATGGCTCTTATTTATTTATTGATTGACGTTGCCAGGTTACCAAGGTATGATTCTAAAAACATGACTATTCGGACATGGGAATTTCAAGGTACATTAATTTCATGAATACAGTGTTTCTACAGATACTAAATGTTGGTAACTTTAGAGCCTCTATGGCAACCTAAGGAAGAGAATACACAAATACAAATAAGTTATTTTTTATTCAGCTGCACATATTTTATAAGAGACAATTTTACCTCACTAGCAGCAAACAATAAAAAGGGTAGATTTTTCCCTACAAAAAATAAAATACTGGTTAGTGGCCACAACCCATAAAGACTGGCTAGTAACTCCAGCCTATGCTGGGACAGCAGCAGATAGATGGGTTTAAGGGTTCTTCAGCTGCTGCTCAGGATCCTGCAACCATTACATGCTGCCACTGAGCAAGAGGAAAGGGGACCAAAAGCACCACTGCTGCTCCTCTGAATTGCTGTTTCCAGTTCCTCGATTAGCTACTGGGCCTCCCTCCTCTGAAGCACCGTAGATAAAAGGAGAACATTCTTACCCACATCTAGTGCTTCTACGACTGGCTTCAGTCAGATGCTTTGAAACGTTTGAGGCCCCTCAGTCTCAAATGGTAGTCAATGTGCAACAGTATTTATTTATTTATTATGTAACGGCTTTTTTATGCCGATATTAGTAGGTACATCATATCGGTTTACATCAAACAATAGATGGAAGATACAAAAAAACAGGGAAATGGGGGGGGGGGGGGGGGGAGACAACATAGTGCAACAACTAGAGAAATTAGATAGATGAGCCAGAAAGGATGAACTAGAGAGGTAGCATATTAACGTGTTAACTTAGCAGGCATAAATTAAAGGTGATTAGTTGATGTGCATGGACCTAATATGGATAGGCCTGGTGGAAGAGCCAGGTCTTTAGCTTTTTCTTGAATTTGAAGTAGCAAGGCTCAAGGCGGAGGTTTGTGGGTAGTGCATTCCAGCGGGTGGGGCCTGCAATTGATAGGGCACGATCCCTTGTGGAGGTGAGGCGGGCATTCTTGAGGGATGGGATGCGCAAGGTACCTTTAGGAATCGCTCTGGTAGGGCGGGTGGAAGGTATGAATCGGAGGGGCTCATCGAGCCAGCTGGAGTTGTGTTTGTAGATGGATTTGTGAATAATGGTGAGGGTCTTGAAGAGGATGCGTGATGGGATAGGGAGACAGTGGTCAGATTTAGAGCAATAGACTGCAGGATTCTGGAAGAATGCCTGGTGAATGGACTGACACCACCGTGACCTGGCTGAGTGAGTTGGGAGATAGTGGGAGGAAAATCCCTGGGTGGTTTTATATTAAGGCAATAGCCCAACAGAGATCAGCTCTGACTTGAGTTGGAAGTTTAAAGCTACAGAAGGATACAGCCAGGTCCTCCAGACCCTCCAAAGGAGAAAAAAATATATAACACTGGTAGCCACAAGTCCCCCTCCCTCCCCCATTCCACTCGCAACCTGGAAAGAAAAAACTCCCATTCCCGAATAAGACAAACTGACTCAGTTGTGGATAACAAAGGCCACAACTTTATTTGAACCAGATACAAAATTAATACCGATAGTACCCAAGCCATGGAGCTCCCATGCGGAATCACACGCTGCCCACAATCCACCGTCCACCACACTCAAGCAAGTCAGCTATGGTGTAACCGGCACCCCTGCCGCGTCGAGTAAGGGGGGGCCCTACCACGCCCCACTGACCCCTTTGCAATCGTCCTTGACAGGACATAGTCTGATGACTGCCCCAGGCAGCAAGTCTGGCATCACACTGCCTCGCCGCCACGGCTCAGGTACCCCACCCCGCTTACATTTACCCCCGAGCTGCAACATATCATACAAACATAACATTACAAGACCACAGTTTTGGTCTCAGTATCTAACAGAGTATCTCAACAGTGCCTACTAATTACATCCCAACCCCGACTATATTTAAACTTGGGTGGGAGGGTGAGAATGCTGCTACCGTTTCCAATATGGCACCCCAGACGACTGCCAGGACTTTTGAATCGGTCCTGCGCACGTTATCGCAAGGTGCCACCAGCAGTTGCCCCAGCATCCCGCACACGCGCGTGGCTCCCCCCCCCCCCGAAATCTCACGGTCGCGCAAGACAAACAGACTCAGTTGTGCATAACAAAGGCTGCAGCTGTATTTGAATCAAACACAAAATTAATACCTATAGTACCCAAGACGTGGAGCTCCCATGCGGTATCACTGCGCTGCCCACAATCTACCATCTGCCACACTCGAGCAAGACAGCTACAGTGTAACTGGCCCGCCCCCCCAATGCCATGTCGAGCAAGGGGGGCTCCACCTCCGGGCACCACCACGCCCCACTGACCCCTTTGCAATCATCCTCGACAGGACATAGTCTGGCGACTGCCCCAGGCAGCAAGTACGGCATCACATTGCCTTGCCTCCATGGCTCGAGTACCCTGCCACCAGCATGAGGTAGTTAACTTGCCTCATGCCCCCCCCCCATCACCTGGCTGCAGCCATGGACACCCCAACACCCAAGCATTCTTCCAATCCTTCCTGCAATGATTGTTGAATCTTACATACCCCTAAACCCTGCACGCATGCGCCCACCTGCCTATTCAACTTTTTGCACCCTCTGTTCCACAGTTTTGAGTCACCCCATTTCTTGCGCTGTATGATATTGGACCACACCAAGCACCTTTACTTGAATAACATGGCTAACGCCTTGAAGTCCTCCCTAACTGTCTTAAGCAGCTGCCTGGTGGACACTCTGCCTAGATCATTCCCGCCCAAATAAACATACGGCTGTGCACCCACCACTCTATGCCGTCTCAGAGGCAACAGTTGTTCCCACAGCATACCACGGTTACTGATGCATTCAATGAGGACCCCACACTGTGCAAGCCCTGGATGCACCCCATATGGTTGCTCTCTTGGCCTCCTGGATGCCCAATGAATGAAGGAGTGTCCAACAATCCAGATGGTCCTTCGCCCATTGGGTCCCCCTGTAACAAATTAACGACATTGTTAATTACCTTCTGCACCCTCTCTAATGTATAGCTTTTAACGCGGATGACTTCCATCTACCTATTCTCTGTACAGTTTCAATGTTTAAGCCCGCCCTCACAGCACTGGTCGCTGCGCCGATATGGAAAGAATGAGTCCTGAAATCCCATGGCTTCAGACCTAAGTGAGCCAAGGTCTTTTTGAGCACCACCGTGAACTGATACCTAGTGAGCAGTGCCCCTTTGGCATGTACCAGAAATGACTCCCACCGGCAGATCTGCTTGCCAAATAATGATCCACATTACTTAATGGGCAAGTGACTTGAGAATCAACTCGCATATCGTGGCCCCCCAGCCAGTTTTCGAACTGTATATTAATATAAGCATGCCCTGTCCCTGATATGCACGATCTGTATTAACATGCCATTGCGACCGGTGTCTGCTTTGGAAGTGGCCAATAACTTGTTCACACTCAATGCTCTGAAAAAAGCCAATGAGAATGCTGCCCTAAAGAGATGAATCTCAAAATCAGAACTGCACACCAGAAAGCGTTCCATAATCTTACTAGCATGTCATGCGTGATGGGCTTCCTCAAATCCCTCCTATCGCCAAACTGACTGCATCCCGCGACCATTTTCTTACCATGAAGGCCCTGGTCAGGTCCCCCCACCCCTGCGTCTTGACAAAAAAGGCAAATTTAGCAAGGTGGTTTGCTACTACCCCCATTGACAACCCCACCTCCTTCACCCTCGCAACATATTGAATGATCATGTTAGCTGGTACTGGGCCCTGCACCTATCCGAGCACTTTAAAAAATGCCTGCACATGCTCGTAACCACAAGAATAGGCAGCCCATATTGCCGGGGCTAACGCTCCACATAACAGGTCCTTTGTGGTCAGATCCCAATGGTCCATAGGCACTCCGGGAACGTTGTAGCCTCCGTATTCAGAACCTGCATGCGAAATGAATCCCATTTAGCATGCAAAAGCAAATCGGCCACGCCATTCCGTATACTGGGCACGTGCCATGCCTAAATAGTTATATTAAAATGCAAAAACTGCAAAACTATTTCTCTACACAGCTCCCCCACCTGTGGACACTTCGCGGAGTGCCTATTGATAACCTCCACCACCGCTCGGTTGTCACACCAAAATATTATTCTCTTATTGGCCAGCCGTTCGCCCATAACTAGGCCACCAATATGGGGAATAATTCGAGAAACATTATGTTCCTTGTCAAACCTCTTTCCCTCCAAGTTGCAGGCCAGGGTTCGGCGCACCACTCACTTTGCCAATATACCCTGAATCCCCAACCACCTGAAGCACCTGAGTAAATATCCAAGTTGCGGTTCGAGACCGGAGGCTCCTGCCAAATTGATACCCCATTGAATTCTGTCAGAAAATTGACCCAAACAGTCAAATCCTTCTTCATGGACGAAGATACTCGGATAAAATGATGCAGCCTGCTGATTCCAACTGTAGCCTACTGCAACCTTCTGAGAAATACTCCCCATTGGGATGACTGGGTACGCAAAGTTTAGACCAATGAGTGACTGTTAGCTAGCTAATGTCAGCTTTCTTGCTGATAATGTGTTCTGAAGCATTTGCCTTCTCAGAGGGTAACCTAGATACCATCTCCTGCAAATCCAGCTCGATGCCCAAGAAGGACAAAACCATGGACTGGCCTTCAGTCCTGTCACTGGCTAGTGGCATGCCGAACTCTGCGGCCATATCCTGGAATTCCCCTAATAATTTAGCGCAAGTGTCGGACCCACCAGATCCAACAAATAAAAAGTCATCCAAGTAGTGAATGACATTCGGAACGTCAACCCTCTGCTCCACCACCCAATGTAAAAAAGAACTGAATAACTCAAAGAATGCACACAAAACCGCATATCCCATTAGCATGCATGTGTCATAAAAATATTGCCCCCCCCCCCCCCCCCCCCGAAGCAGAAACCAGAAGGAAGCTATTCGGGTGGACAGGAAGCAACCTGAAAGCTGATTCGATGTCAGTCTTTGACATTAATGCACCCTTCCTACAACTCCTCAACAATGCCACTGCACTGTCAAAAGTTGCATATTATATGGAACACTTGTCCCGTGGCAAATGATCATTTACTGAACTCCCCGGTGGACGAGATAGAAAACCTCTCTCGTCCACCGGGGAGTTCAGTAAATGATCATTTCTGTATGAGTCTAAACTTTCCTGGCTCCTTTTCTGGCACCACCGCCAGGGGAGAAAATATCATCTCTACAAATGGTGGGTCTGCAAAGGTGCCTGCCATCCTACCTAGTGCTATCTCCACGTTGATATTCTGCTGCACTACCTCGATGTGACACACCACTAAACCCGCATTGCATGCCGCACCCTTGGGAATTTTGCCCCGGAAAGGAACCCAGAACCCCTACCAAAACCCTTGTAAAAATCTGAACAGCTGTGCACTGCTTGGGATAACAGTTGAGCCAGGCCATCAGACTGTCCAATTTGATTGGAGTTTAGTAGAACTCCCCACATTAAGCCTCTTACTGCAATGAGCTGCCGGATGGGACCCAGAGCACACTGAACAGGCATGCCTGAACTTGCAGTCCTGGAAATTGCAAGTGGACTTATTAAAAAGCCAGCAGACCTTGTTTTAATGGGTGCAGATGATGTGCCAACCAAATTGTTTGGTTTTTGCGCTGCCGGCCCCCTCGCACCTGTATCAGCTGCCTAAGCCAGAGCCCCACGTCATGCATGTCCCATGACATGAACCGGTTCACTTCCATTTTGTCCTGGAAGCGCTCATCGTAGTTCAGCCATACCCACCCCTCATATTCCCTATACACTTCGATGATAGTATCAGCGTAACTCAACATGGGACTGTACTGGCCAGGATCATTCTACCCTACCACTCTGATCATCCTGGTCCAGTTAACTATGTTCCTAGGAACCTTGTCGTCTGGACCACTTGCCCGCTCCTGACCTTTGCTCTTTTTTCCATCACCCCTCTTCCTTCTCCCTTCCAATAAGCTAAAATTATCTACATAAGTGTGCTTCTTTATTTTCTGATGCGGAGCCCTGAGAACGCTCTAACACAACTGTGACAGGGTAGTGAGTGTGGGCGGCCCTGTGCTCACGAAGGCTGGATCCGCCGACAGCCTGAATGTGCCCTCATCATTGAGGAGTCTGAATCAGACGAATCAGACAAAACACTGGAACTGGACCCAGTCCTCGCGGCCCACTTCCTGCCGTGCTTCCTCTTCCTGTCCTATGCTACAGTCTCCGCCTTAACCGCCTCCCTGGATCTTTACCCGCAGCAGCGTCTTCCTTGCCCTGATCCTTGCCCTCACCCAGCTTAAGCATATCTGTTCTCTTGCTGGATGAAAGCGTACCTGACCCAACCTCCGCGGGTGCTTCTGAACCACAGGAGATGCCCGCTGTTGCTAGCTGCTCAATCTCTAATGCCGCCTGCATCGCCGACCCGCATGACACTTCTGCCAGCCCAAACAGTCCTCCGGCGGAATCCTCACACAGCCATACTCCTGACACCACCTGGTCAACGCCGCCTTGAGCTCGCTGAGTCACCCAGCCAACGCTGTCTATTCACACAGCTGCCACTTGCCTGCCAATTCCAGTCACCGGCACCAGGGGAATATACATAGGCCAGAAAGGAGGAACGAATACGCCCCTGGATACCTCAGGTAACAAACACCATTGTGCGGTCGGGGTTCCCGCAACTGTGAATACATTGCTTGCCTGTGTGCTTGCCCCTAGTGCCCACACGTGCAGCTGCTGTGGGCCAGGCCATGTCATGCCCACTGCACCTCCAAATCCCACACCGAATCCAGTGTGAAAAGCTCCACCTACAACCTGTCCAGCCCAAGTCAAGACTCCCGGGGTAGTTGCAAGGCCCTGGCTGGCCCAAACGGATGTCTGCAGACTGTCCCATCACTACTGCGGCCTCTGTGTCACCCAGGGGACACGCATCCTCACATGGTGGCTGGGCCACCGCTGCTTTGTCGCCATCCACTGGCCATGCTCAGATTACATCCTCCATTTGGGACTCCCTACCTAGTCAGCCATGGCTGCTCCATGGCACAGATCCACCTTCGCCGGCCCCCGCCATTACTCTGTTCATATGTATGCCTTCATTTGCTGGATCGTCCCTCGGCACAGCATCAGATCATGAAGTGCATCATCAGCTCAGTCCCAACATACTTGCAACATGTCCACCCTGCCGCTCCTGTCGCCAAATCCCCCCCCCCCCCGTTTGTTTTTTTTAGCTCCTCTTACCGATGATTGCTGCATCGCAGGGGGGAATGGCTCACTACTGCTCCGCTGGCTGTGCACGCCGACCTGTACAATGCTGACAAATCTCCCTTCTGCTCTTCTCTGCCACTGGTGCCTACCAAGGTGCCAATCTGTGGGAGGGGGAACCATGGAGGTGCGTTGGCTGATCAATCAAGCGTAGTCTGGTCCAGGCCGCACTGCCGACTGCAGAAAAGGAACAAAATGCTGATGCTGCACAATGCTGCTGCTGCTGCCAATATGGCACCCAAGATGATAGCCAAGACTTTTAAATCAGTCTCACACACGTCAACACAAGGCACTGCCAGAAGTCACCCCGGCATCCCGCGCATGCATGCCCCCCTCGGAAATCTCACAGGCTCGCGCATGCCAGAAGGACGGCATCGCAACCCCATGCAGGCACAACCCATGAAAGGGAGAGGCAACAGTGGAAGAAGAGCAGAGAGGCCCGGCGCCAGGTTATCTACGAACTGGGCGATAGGCTAATTCTGCCCTTTTTCAGAGTATCTTTCATAGCCTCAATCATAAAAATGCAGCTATAGCAATTTAGTCCACTGAATCACTTCTTTAGAACTTTTAAAAGAAATGATTTATTCTCTAAATAAGTACTCTGAAATAGTCATAAAACTATTTGAAATTTGTTAGTCTTAAATGTTCTTTTAAATCTAGCTACAAGACAGCGTGAGAGATTGTATAGTTAATGTAGAGCTTGTACATTATGGCTTTGAACTCCAGTGAGAGATAGAGAGCATGTCCTCTGAATATTACACACATTAATATTCCAGCTTTTACAAGCATATCACTAGCTTTGAATTATTTGCTGAATATAAGGAACAGGAGACACTGGCTCTCACCGCTGTTTTTTCTACATTACTAATTTTTTTTTTCTTAAAATGGATCTATAAAATTAAATTATTTTACTTGGTGCTCTCTCACCAGAAACCTATACTTGTTTAAATAAAAATGTGATTAATTTACAACCTTCCAAACGGTTCTGATAATATAAAAGCACTTAATGTTCTTGCATGCATTTTAATGGGAATTACAGCTATTTTTGTTTCCGAGCTCCACTGACCTGTGTATTTTGGCAACAGCTATGCTAAAGGCTAAGTGTTCCACCAGGAAACTAAACATTACAGCAGTGTTTTTGAATCCCCACACCCCTTCTCTGTTACTGATTCCATGCACGTCCTCTAAGAGGTCCTGTGGTTACAAATTTAAAAAAATAATTTTAAAACCTTATTTAAAGCAAAAATGAAGCACAAAGTTTATATTTACTGTACAAAGATCTCAAATAGATGAATAAGAACAAGAAACACTTAATAGATAATTCTTACTGTGAAAATATAACTAAAGAAAAGGAATACAAGACACACAGTTCTCTCTGGAGGACTATTTACTTTTCCAAAGTTCTCATTTGCATGTTTGTCCACTTGTTTAATATTACAAACTGCATCAAGCCTATTTGCATTTTTAGCTTAATGTGCTTTTCCTAACCTCCAGTTTGAACTTCTGCTTGAAAGCCTGCTAATAAGAAGGTAAGAAACATGTCTCTTCACACAGTGCCCCAGGTTACTGTAGCTGAATGCCCCATTAGCCCACTTAATGGGTTCCTGACTGCAAGTCGTTTTCTGCTCAAGTCAAAGAAAAAAGAAAAAAAAAAGAAAACTGGAAAGAATGAAGTATTCTGCTGTATTATACAGACTATCATACAAGTTCTTTCTTTTTAAAACTACTTAAGGATGTACCACCTCAAATTCAGAAGGAAAAAAAAAAAAAAGATCATTCATAGCCACAGTATGGTTTTATGACCTACTCAACGCTAAAAAGCATGTAGCAAGTTATAGCATATACAAAGATAAGTACAGCAGGGATGTCTCCTCCATTTCCCATTTATTCTTATTCTTACTGTATGTAGAAGACAGAAGAGTGTCGTAGAAGATATCCATGTTACCTGCTCCAATTACCTTCAGAAACAAGATGCCAACCAGTTCATCAATATACTTGAGGAATATAAAATAAAAAGCAATCCTTTCACTTTTGTAAATTTCACAAGAATTTGAGTTGTTGGGGGAGGGGGGAGAACTGTCATTTCATACGTTTTCATTTAATGGAAAATGATGGATGTAGTAAACATCAGGAAAAAGATGTTCATGAACAGTAAGAAAAAAAAAATCTCATTGGAATAATGTTCAGAAAAGTGGTAAAACAGATTAAGACAAATTCTGAACTTCAAAGAAAAAGTCAGCTTACTATACACAATATGATACCATGCATGTAAGTTAAAAACTTAGCTTAAAAATGGCATTTTCATGAATTTACAAAGCTTGAATATACTCCACTTTTCACATTCAATTTTACATGAGAAATTCCCATCTCTCTACGAACCATAAAGCATGAAGCTCAACTCCATGCAGAATGTCTCTTCTATACCTCTGTCAGACATATAACCATTACAGTTATATTCCTCCAGCCTGCATTCCAAGCTTTGCATATTAAATAATGTACATTTATTCTGCATAGTAAAAAACTCTACTTTTATGTCTGTACAGTTTATTCTATTCTTTTGGGGGATTATAGGTGGTGGATCTCAGGTAGGGGAGGGAGAGGGAAAAGAGATTTTAGGGATTGGGGGGAAAATGGGGCATGATAAAGGGACATTCTGACAGGAAGGGGCAGAGTGAAAGAGGAAAGCTCTGGGATCAGGGAAAAGTTCTTGGAGAGAGAGGGGAACAAGGAATCCATAATGGGAAGAGAGATGTTCTTTCCCTGGTTCTAGCCCTCCCTAACTTTGATTCTCTTTCTCACTCCGTCTCAGGTGCAGACTCCTTCATACAAACAAAGAAGATTGTCTCACACACTCTCACGTACCATAATGAATGACAGCAGAGACATACCAAAATGACCCATCCAATCTGCCAAGTCGAGATTTATACACTTTGGGGTAGATTTTCAAATAGCGCGAATTGGCCTACTTTTGCTGGCGCATCAGGCGCAAGCAAAAGCTGGATTTTAGTAGATACGCGCGGAGCCGCGCGTATCTGCTAAAAACCTGGATCGGCGCGCGCAAGGCTATTGATTTTATATAGCCGGCGCGCGCCGAGCTGCGCAGCCTACCCCCGTTCCCTCCGAGGTCGTTCCGAAATCGGAGCGGCCTCGGAGGGAACTTCCTTTTGCCCTCCCCTCTCCTTCCCCTCCCTTCCCCTACCTAACCCACCCACCCGGCCCTGTCTAAGCCCCCCCCTTACCTTTGTCGGGGGATTTACGCCTCCCAGAGGGAGGCGTAAATCCCCGCGTGCCAGCGGGCCTCTTGCGCGCCGGGACGCAACCTGGGGGCGGGTACGGAGGGCGCGGTCACGCCCCCGGACTGCCCTGATCCGTAGCCACACCCCCGTACCCGCCCCCAAAACGCTGCCGACACGCCCCCTAAACGCCGCGACGACCGGGCCCGCCCCCCGACACACCCCCCTCGGAGAACCCCGGGACTTACGCGAGTCCCGGGGCTCTGCGCGCGCCGGTAGGCCTATGTAAAATAGGCTCACCGGCGCACAGGGCCCTGCTCGCCTAAATCCGCCCGGATTTGGGCGGATTTAGGCGAGCAGGGCTCTGAAAATCCGCCCCTTTGGGTAGATGTGCATATAAATTACCATATGCAATTTTCCCTCCTCCATGTGTCTCAAGCATTAACAAAATCTATTACAGAATGCAATTATGGCCTCCATCACTTTGGTTAAAGCGCCATTTTAGGCCTTGTCATCTTCAAGTTTGGGATATTCCAGGTCAAGTGAACCAATTTAGAAAATCATCCACGCTCAACCTCCTTCAAACTGAATACAATTTTGCTAGAATGTTTGCTAGGGCCTCAAATATATGCAAACATTTTTGGCTGGATCTCTATTGGTTCAAGAGCTAGAGGCAGCTGAATAAAGGTCACTCAGAGTACTGTGCTCTACGCAACACAAAATGGCCACTTTGTCTGGGCACTGCAGCAAAACAACCCCTGTTAGGGGCCTGAAATTGTATGGACTATTGCAACCACTGGTGCTAAGTTCCTATGCAAAGTCTGGAACCTAGCATGAGCTTGTGTAACATACCTCTAGGAACTAGGGCAGAGAAATGTTGAATCATCATTGTGACATGAAAAGACTGACAATAGAGTGCTGTCTCTTTAAGAGCTGGGGGGGGGGGAAGGAGATTCAAAATTGGATTGTCTGAGCATGTGCAAACAGATCACTGCTCAGCTTGAACAGAGTTCCTGCCCTGCTCTGAATTAATAAATATTATCTGTACTGATTAAGGTGAGGAGCCCTCTATAATTGTATTCATGTGTAATGTATTTATGTTAGTTAACATTGTTTTGAGATGTATTGAAGTTGTTTTTACTTTACCTAAAGAGATTTATAAAAATTGGATTGTCTGAGCATGTGCAAACAGATCACTGCTCAGCTTGAACAGAGTTCCTGCCCTGCTCTGAATTAATAAATATTATCTGTACTGATTAAGGTTCTCTTTTCTGGAACCCTGCTGTGGACGACTTGGGAGTAGTTGAACTGTGCCCTGTCAGGATTTGAAGCTCTTCTTTCGGATAGAGGCTGCTGTATTGTGGATTTGGCAGTTGAAGCAAAGAGCAGTACTGACGCCCTCTTCAGCTCTAAATTCAAATGGACACACAGTAGGATACAATCTGGGACTTTGCTTGTTCAGAGACTGCTTAAGGTCGGGTGCTATATCACATGCTGATTCTGGTTGAAATACTTAACATGAGTTTATGACAAAGTTGAGTTTTCTCTTGTACTATATACATGTGTTTATATGACAAATGCAGATGCTTAGGAAGTGAACAGATTTATTTCAGTCATTCATTCCAGTAAAGATAAAACTGTTACTCACTAAAGAGCGTGTGGATTCATTTCTGATACTGGGTTGGGAATCAAAGTGCAGGTTTCAGACACAAGGAGTCATAAAGAAAATTGAACTTCAAGGGTTACAACAAATTCTGGCGCATCAACGTGGGGCAGTGTTTTTTTTTTTTCTTCTCTCTGTCTGACCTGCTACTGAGCGACCCAGCATCATTAGTGAAGTGAGCACAGTATTCTCTTTGTTTCTTTCTCATACAAAATGGAGTATTGCAAGTACTATGATTGTATTCCTGATAGATCTGTTATTCTGAGTTCTGTAAATCCTGAAATATCTTTAGCAAGTGTAGAAGATGCATTAAGCCCAGCGGGTGTAGTTACAAAATTGAAACGTTTAAGAGCTGAGTCATCTGATCAAGTTTTGTGTGAGTTTGAAGAACCGCTTTCTATAATTATTTTAGAAAGAATGAGCTTAAAAGGGGAACTGGACAGTCAGTGGATAATTTTACCTGTCTTAGATGAGACAGTATCAGAACAGAATGTTGAGTCGATGTCCCCTGAAGCATGCACTGACCCACTAGTGAGTGACATACTTTTAGATATGACAGATCGACTTCAAGAAGAATTAGCATATATAGCTGACAGTCATAAAATCAATATTCAAGATCTGAGGAAAAGAACATCTGCTCTCATGATTGAGAGTTTGGGGTCACAAGAAAAAGAAACACGAGATATGGATCAATCACCCCAGAGTATATTGCAGACTCCAGTTAAAAGCCAAAAAAAAGTTCCCAAGTGGCGGGATGCTATGCTGACCCAACATTCTGTGGCAGTCAATTCTTCTCAATATTCCATTCCACCAATTTCTATTCCTGCGGATGTTTCAAAGGTTATAGTGGAGCATGTGATCAAAACTCCTAAGGAAAAGGGTGCAGAGTTGAATCATACGTACTACAAAATTAAAGTTTTCTCTGGAAATGTCCCTAAACCTAGTAATGAAGGAGACTATGAAACTTGGCATATTCAAATTAAGCAATTACTGCAGGATCCAGATCTCACCGCAGGTGCAAAAAAAAGGAAATTAATTGAAAGTCTCCTTCCTCCAGCTTTAAATATTGTCTCTTACATAGATAAAAGCGCCACAGCAGAGCAGTGTTTAGAGGAACTGGAGAAGGCATATGGCAGTGTAACTAATGGAGAGGAATTATTTTTTCAATTTATTGAAACTTTCCAGAATGGCAAAGAAAAATCTTCAGACTATTTGAGAAGACTTCAGGTCCTGTTACAGAAAGTCGTGGAGCGGGGAATTTTCTTTGGGCTCGCCCCAGACAGGCAGTTACTACAACAGTTTGTACGTGGGTGCTGGGAGGAGACCCTGATTACCTGACTGCAATTGAGGGACTTATTAGAGAGCCAGTCGAAGAAACTGCCACAGTACTCGGAGCTGCTATTTAAAATTAGAACGATTGAGGAAGAAAGAAACATGAAAGAATCTAGGAGGATACGTCAATTGGGAGTTACCCAGATTAAACCTGTAAGCAGGACTTACCTAGCAAATGACATAAGCATTGCTCAACATATGACACCAGAGGCAAGTGAGTTTAAGGTGGGATCTGAGTTGGGAACATTTTCAGGAGAAGATAATGTTTTGCTCGCCCCATTGATCACTCATTGTAGAGCTGCCAATTCAGAAATAGTAAATAGCCCTGCTGCAAACAGCATGATGCGAAGAAACTCTTGGGTAGAGAAGATGCCTCAAAAAGGGAGGCATCATCCCAAGATACTTTCATTTTGTTATAACTGTGGAGAGAATGGACACATGATGGGAGAATGCATCAATCCTGTAAATGCTGCTCTAGTCCAACAGAAATTGCGGGAAAAATTTGAAAAAAAAAAAAATACCCAGCATTAGGCAGGTTTCAAATACTCCTTTAAACTAAAAAGGTGCTTTTGCGAGGGGCAGACAAAGGCACCAAATGCAATTCAGATAAGTCCCAAAAGAAAAATATCCAGTGATCATATCCCACCATGTCCTCTACCAGATGATGTTTTGAAACGCCTCGTGGGAAAGGTTTGTTCTGCAACCGCTTATTTGGATGGTGTGCAGTGCCCTTGCTTAGTGGACACTGGCTCTCAAGTGACGTGCATAACACAAACCTTCTATGAAGACTATTTATCACATCGGAAGCTATACCCGCTAGAAGACTTACTTTGTGTTACAGGTGCAGGAGGTCAACCTGTTCCTTATCTGGGGTATATTGAAGTTGAAGTACAGTTTCCCAAGGAGGCCTGTGGAAGTGGGAACAAATATTCTGTCCTTGCTCTAGTCTGTCCCAATCAAAAGAACAAACCCCTGCCTTTAATAGTGGGAACGAATATTCTCAGACATCTAATACATGACTGTAAAGAACTGGCTGGCCCAAATTACCTTAAGGAGTTAGCCATGGACAAAAATTGGGTAACTACATATCAGACCTATGTTTCTCATCAAAGTTCCAATCAAAGAGTTACTAGGCCAATGATGGCTAGATTGACCAGCACCAGACCAATAGTGTTCGAAAGGGATGAAGCGAAGGAAGTGGAATGCATTCTGAGAATGCCCAGACATGGTCAGAGTTTGTCCATATTGCTTGAGGCTTCAGAAAATTATCCTCTACCCGGAGGCTTACTAGTACAACCTCAACTCATCCGAACTGGCAGTAAGTCGCACACAAAGGCTAGGGTGCTAATGAAGAATATATCGGATTGTAGCATCAGTTTGCCTCCTAGAAGGACACTGGGTGTAGGTGAGCCAGTCGATATAGTGAGGACCATGAACGTTACAGGCTCGACCTATAAGGATGGTGCTAAACTAGAATCTATTGGAGAGGGTAACATGGAGTCTGAGAAGGTGTCGCTAGACTTCGGAGATTCTCCAATATCTGAAGAGTTTAAACAGCATATAGAAAAGAGAATTAATCAAGAGGCAAAAGGAGCATTTTCCTGTCATGACCTTGATATTGGATGTATTCCAGGAATAATGCATAAAATCACCCTGTTGGATCCAACTCCATTTAAAGAGCGCACACGTCATGTATCCCCAGCTGACTTTGAGGATCTCAGGCAGCACCTGAAGGCGCTATTAGCCACAGGAGTGATTGAGGAGTCTGATAGCCCTTATGCTTCACCTGTGGTATTGGTTAGAAAGAAGAATGGTACCTTGAGGATGGTTGTTGATTATCGTAAATTGAACAACATAACCAGAAAAGACTCCTATCCATTGCCTCGAATTGAGGAGACATTCACTCTCCTATCAGGTAGCAAGTGGTTCTCAGTACTAGATCTCAAGAGTGGGTACTATCAGATTGAGGTAGAAGAAATGGATAGGCCTAAAACTGCATTCACCATGCCCTTTGGAAACTGGCAATTTAAGAGAATGGCTCAAGGACTGACAAATGCTCCAGCAAGTTTTCAAAGAATGATAGAGAAAGTAATGACTGATATTAATCTACATGAAGTTGTGGCCTTCTTGGATGATCTTATAATATTCTCGGACACACTGGAAGAGCATGAGGACCGATTGATGAGGGTGTTACAATGACTGTTGAAATGTGGATTGAAGCTCTCTCCATCTAAATGTAAATTCTTTCAGAAGTCAGTGAAATATTTGGGTCATCATATCTCAGAGAAGGGGGTGCTCCCCGATGAAGAGAAAATTTCAGCCATTACTAAGTGGCCACAACCTAAAAACATTAGAGAGCTGCGATCTTTTCTAGGATTTGCGGGCTATTACCGAAGATTCGTGAATCAATACTCACGCTTGGTGAAGCCGCTCAGTAATCTGTTGGTGGGACTAACAAACAGTCGAAAGGATAGGAAAGAAGCCCGGATTCAAAGTCAGCAGCTATTGGGTACGCGGTGGACCTCAGAATGTCAGAAAGCATTCGAAATTATAAAGGAAAAACTCACGGTTGCCCCTGTGTTGGCTTTCGCAAATTGGAAGCTACCTTATGTATTACACACTGATGCCAGCACTACAGGGCTAGGCGCTGCACTTTACCAAATTCAAGAAGGAAAACTGCGAGTGATTTCATATGCCAGTCATGGGCTCACTAAAAGTGAACGGAATTACCCTATCCACAAATTGGAATTTTTAGCCCTTAAATGGGCAGTTTGTGAAAAATTTCATGATTATCTATATGGTGCAGAGTTTAAAGTAGTGACAGATAATAACCCTCTGACGTACGTCCTGACGACTGCTAAACTGGACGCCACAGGTCATCGATGGTTAGCATCCCTCTCCCTGTACAACTTTGACATCGGATACAAATCTGGTAAAGCCAATATAGATGCTGACGGGTTGTCTAGGAGACCACATGATCCTGAAGAAGATGATGAAGAATTTTTGAAATATGAGGAGAGGGTTGCCAAGATGCTATCTCGTGTGAAGACAGATCAAGAAGGAATGGACACTCTATCTAAGGTAATATTTAAGGCGGCATTCCAGAAGCATGATGTCTCTATTTTGACACATATTTCAGAAGATTCGGGAGACTACGACACTCCCATTACACCTCATTCTACTTCCAAGTTTGAGTGCAGCCCTGGTGCCTTGGTGGAAATCTTACCTGCAGGAGGAGATGCTGTTCCAGATGATTTTGATGACCCGGACCTGTGGCCTGGACAACCCACCCTACCTGGGTTTACCTTGGGTGACTGGAGAGTGTTCCAGAGGGAAGACCCATGTTTATCCCAAGTCATAATGATGCTGGAGAGAGGTGAGAAATTTGAAGATCGAGACAGGAATCGGGAGCATCCAGAATTGCGATTATTCTTCAGAGAATGGCAAAAACTATGTCTTCAAGAGGGAGTACTTTTCAGAAAGTGATGAGGAGTGGAGGACCACACCAACAACTTGTGATTCCAAGAAAATATCGTCAGAGAGCTCTGGAGGGGGTACATGATGAAACTGGCCATCTGGGTTGTGAACGGACCTTGGACTTAGCACGTGCACGTTTTTATTGGCCGAGAATGGCACATGGGGTAGAGCAATGGGTGAAGACATGCGAAAGATGTGTGCGGAGAAAAGCTAGAGCAGAAAAAGCAGCCCCCTTGGTAAATATAAAAGCTTACGCCCCCATGGAGCTAGTTTGCATTGACTTCCTTACCTTAGAGCCTGACGACAAGGATACACGAAATGTTTTGGTAGTCACGGATCACTTTACTAAGTATGCTCAGGCATATCCCACTAGAGATCAGACTGCAAGAACTGTTGCTGTTACCCTGTGGGAGAATTTCATCTGCCACTATGGATTTCCAAAACGAATCCATAGTGACCAAGGAGCCAATTTTGAATCTGAACTCATTTCAGAGCTATGTAGAATAGCAGGCACTAAATCCAGAACCACTCCATATCACCCTCGAGGAAATCCAGTAGAACGCTTCAATAGAACCTTAATAGAAATGTTGGGTACATTAGAGGATAAGCGTAAGGAACATTGGAGAAAATATGTTCGGCCACTAGTACATGCCTATAATTGTACTCGGAATGACAGTACTGGAATTTCTCCGTTTTTTCTCATGTTTGGAAGAGAACCTCGACTTCCAATAGACTTATGCTTCGGCATCAGTCCAGTGGGTCATAACGCTAAAACTCATCACCAATATGTACGAGAGTTACGTCAGAGGTTGAAGTATGCATACGAGCTGGCTACTCAGGAAGCTGAGAAACATCAACTAGCCAACAAACGCAGATGGTTATGCGAAAGTAATGCCATCCTCAGTGGAAGAGGGTGATAGAGTATTGGTCAAGAATGTGAAGTTGAGGGGCAAGCACAAATTGGCTGATCGGTGGGAGTCTTCAGTGTATATTGTGGTAAAACAAATTGAAGGTATACCAGTCTATGTGGTGAAGCCAGAAACAGGGGATGGACCCGAAAGGACGTTACACAGGGATCTACTGCGCCCCTGTGGATTTATTTCTGGAAGAGAAGAGGCTGATATTCACTGTGAACCATTCAATAGTACCAAGCAATTGAGGAAAAAGCAGAAGGAGGACGCTGAGGATAGTATGGATGGCTCTATTATGGAGAGCGGAAGTTCAGATCCAGCTGAACTGGAAGAGAGTCCAATTACTGGTGAAATTCAGTCAAATGGAACATTAAATCCTAATGCGGAGGAGTTTCATCCAGAGTCATGGGAAGAGGATCCTGTGGAAGTTAGTATACCAGTAAATCATAACAATTCATGCGATTTGAACAGCTCAGTCAATGAAGAACAGCGTGCATCCTCCTTGGGGAAGAAGAAAACTCTTGATGAATCAATGACCAAAATAGGACTTCTACCGTTACCTCAAAGATCGCAGAGACCAAGGAGACTGCCTAGTAGATTCGATGACTTTGAAGTGCAATTGCCCAAGGGGTTGCACAGCCACAACATATTGAGACAGTCATATTCAAGGAATCCATTAGAGGCGTGTATATCCATGCAGCAACTAAGTAGTATGATGCAAGAGATATTGAGCAAACAAACAGAGTTAATATATAAGCTGTGGACATAAATACCTGCCAGGGACGTCAGGTTTTAGGAGGGGACCATGTAACATACCTCTAGGAACTAGGGCAGAGAAATGTTGAATCATCATTGTGACATGAAAGACTGACAATAGAGTGCTGTCTCTTTAAGAGCTGGGGGGGGGGGGAAGGAGATTCAAAATTGGATTGTCTGAGCATGTGCAAACAGATCACTGCTCAGCTTGAACAGAGTTCCTGCCCTGCTCTGAATTAATAAATATTATCTGTACTGATTAAGGTGAGGAGCCCTCTATAATTGTATTCATGTGTAATGTATTTATGTTAGTTAACATTGTTTTGAGATGTATTGAAGTTGTTTTTACTTTACCTAAAGAGATTTATAAAAATTGGATTGTCTGAGCATGTGCAAACAGATCACTGCTCAGCTTGAACAGAGTTCCTGCCCTGCTCTGAATTAATAAATATTATCTGTACTGATTAAGGTTCTCTTTTCTGGAACCCTGCTGTGGACGACTTGGGAGTAGTTGAACTGTGCCCTGTCAGGATTTGAAGCTCTTCTTTCGGATAGAGGCTGCTGTATTGTGGATTTGGCAGTTGAAGCAAAGAGCAGTACTGACGCCCTCTTCAGCTCTAAATTCAAATGGACACACAGTAGGATACAATCTGGGACTTTGCTTGTTCAGAGACTGCTTAAGGTCGGGTGCTATATCACATGCTGATTCTGGTTGAAATACTTAACATGAGTTTATGACAAAGTTGAGTTTTCTCTTGTACTATATACATGTGTTTATATGACAAATGCAGATGCTTAGGAAGTGAACAGATTTATTTCAGTCATTCATTCCAGTAAAGATAAAACTGTTACTCACTAAAGAGCGTGTGGATTCATTTCTGATACTGGGTTGGGAATCAAAGTGCAGGTTTCAGACACAAGGAGTCATAAAGAAAATTGAACTTCAAGGGTTACACTTGCAATCCTTTTTATGAACCAGCAAACGATGCAAAAAATTTTACAAAAGAAATTTAAGGCATACTTTGACTTCTCATTGCTCCTGACATATACTTTGAATCAGGCCCATAACTGGCTCAGTAGTCATGGCCCATGACATACATCTAGGATTTGCACTAGGAGGTTTTGCAGCCAACTGGAAGCAAAGTTATATAAATACATTAAGACAAGTCACATTTTTATGCAAATCTTCATCATTCTTTGGGTATAGATCTTTACTAAGTAGTTTCTAATTTTTTTTCTAGTGTCATTTGAAAAAGTACCTTTTTTGCTCAAAAGTCACCCTGTTTCATCTTGGACCCAGCCTTGCTTTGGTCAGAATTACAGTTGCAAAGACAAGCATCATTTGCACCCAACTGTAAAACATGCAAATGAGCTAGAGATGTGGTATTTTACAATGCAGCTAAGTTTACTGTGCTTACCACACTTTTAGCTTTTGACACTTGTTTAGACATATTTTCATAAATTAGTAAAAGTCAGTGCAAAAATGTTATGCTGATTAGTTACCTTGCATTGGTCAGTGGTCACTGAGCCACTGCCAATTCAGCAAAATTAACAACCCGTCATTCCATACAGCCAGACAAGGTCCCAGCCATGGGTTTCCAAGCTTTTATTTAAGCAGAAAACAACAAAAGGCAAGACACTACAGACGAGACTTGTTTAAACCGCAGATTTCACAAAAATTCACTAAGTTTGATGCGGATAACATTAAAACATACATATTAAACAAATCACATACCACATACAATAAGCATAATGCATATTAAAATTACATTAAAAGCTACATCTCACTTAGGTATTTACTTTTTGAATGAGGAACACTTAATCCTTTCCTGAATTTTGTCAAATTTTACTCTAATCGTAATACCAACTCGTCTTCAAAGATAGCAAATGCCAACACCGACTGGGGGGCAGGAGGTGCAGCCACATCTTTCTGGCAACCGAGATGCTGACACCTGGACCCTTTGAGACTGATGCCGAAAATGGTCATCAGTGAGGATTTGTTCTCCTCTCCACAGGCCCCGCTCCTGGCATCATGCACCAATGGAAACAGATGCTGGTGCTTCTTTGATATTACTTGATGCCTGGCATCAGAATTCCTCAATGCCAGTGTTGGAAAGGCAGAACCCATCACCTTCTTTGAATGGGGAGAACCAGGCAAGGGATTGTCCCTTAGATCCCTATCGCTGCCCAATATTGAGGAAGCGGAGAGTCCCTCGATGCAGATGCATCATCCTTGTCTGGTATAGCTCCGTGAACCTTCTATGTTGATGCCTTTAAAGCTGATGCTGAATGGATCAGTTTTCCAGTACCCCAAATGCTTATCCATCAAGTCCAGATGGGGCCATTGTCCCCTGAAGGTCATGGTCACAAACAAGCAATACCTTCAGCCGACATGCAATACCTCTACGCACAGGATGCATGTATCACAGGGATATGTGATAGGCATGACTCTGGTGTGTGAAAGGCATTGCTGGAAATTGCTAGACAGGGCTGACTGGGAAACAAGGGAGGAAAATCGAACTCGATAGCAGCAGGCCTGTCAGGTACCAATGGCATGCTGATCCAGCACTGAGACAATAAAAACAGAAAAAAATAACAAAAAAAAACATGGGAAACAAAATAAGTCTACAGGGTCCCATGATGAACGATCATGTGATAATACCCCCAAAAGGAAAGGATTAGAAGCCCCTAAATGCGTAACAACCAGTGGGCTCTGTGGAAATGGTGAAGAGGCTCCCATATGAACAAGTGATCGTAAGACATTAATTACCAATCTTGCAATCTAGGAGTCATGCTTGACTCCAGTTTGTACATGTCTATCAACATAGCCAAAGTTGTTAAAACATCCTTTTATAAACTCAATCTCTTGAAAAGACAAACCACTACTACACCATGCTGACTCTAGAAGTGTCTTGCAAGCTCTTATACTTTCAGGCTTAGATTATTGTAATTCATTGTACATAGGACTTCTAGATTTATCAATCCACCCACTACAACTAATCCAAAATGCTGCAGCCCGCCTTCTTACAAATATCAAAATCAGAGAACATATCACCCCTGTTCCTAGTGTCCTTCATTGGCTACATGTATGACAATGCATCCATTACAAAATACCGACTTTAATCTTCAACCTAATTCATAATCCTTCCTCAATATGGCTATGCACGTCCCTTCGCCTATAATCTACCTCCACGGCAATTGCAGTCATCTGATAAAAACCTCCTTCAGCTCCCAACAGTAAAAATAGCCAAGCTTGACCTAACAAGAAAACGGGCTCTCTCAATAGCAAGACCATCACTCTGAAACTTCATTCCAGTCGCATTAAGACTACTAACCAATCCCAAAGAATATAGAAAAATTAAAAGTGTATCTATGGTCTACTATACCCAAAGCAACACATATTTAACTTCTGGTTTATGCAATGTATTGTTATTCTGTATATCACGTCCTACATTGTAAAGTATTTTTAATCTTGTGGTTTTTGTTTTATTTGTAAATGGTGTATTTTAATCTGTAAACTGCCTAGATCTTATTACTGTATAAGCGGTATACAAGAGATTTTTAAATAAAATAAATAAATAGCGTGGTATAGTGGCATGCTCAGTGAGGCACAAAGTTCTAGAAACTGAAAAAAATTCTGGGCCAGGCTCCATCGAATAATGTCACCCACATGTGAAGAACAGCATCTTGCTCGTCCTCGGAGAATTCATGAAATAACTAACTTAGGCAGGGGTCCCCAAACTCTGTCCTCAACCCAGTCAGTTTTTCACGATTGCCACAATGAATATGCATTAGATCTAGTGGCACACACTGCCTCTTCTGAATGAAAACAGATCTTATGCACATTCATTGCTGAAATTCTGAAAGCCCAACTGGGTTGCGGCCCTCGAGGACTGGGTTTGGAGATCCCCAAAGATTTAGATATAAGCAGCAGCAATTCAGTACTTTCTGGATTCTCTGTTTAAAAAAAAATATCCAAGAATAGACAGATAGACATAAGCAGTACTACAGAAGAGCACCATGAGTTTCTATTAGCAGAGATACACAGTATATAGAGACATCAGAATAGGAGGATGTGGGACCAGCCCAATGGTTCATGTGGTGATTTGTGCACTGCCATTTGAAATATCCTCAACTTTGATCCCTGTGTCAGGTCCTCTACACCCTGGTTCAGCTGGGGATGCTGCAAAGGCAATGCTCACAGCTCCATGTATGAGGGAGTCATTGTCACTGCTTAAGGGTGACATCAAGTGGCCAGATTCAGGTCCAGAAAAAGCCCTGATGCATGGTCCCCCACCAAGAACTGACACTGCAATAATCAGACTAACTTTGTTGGGGTGGGAGAGGAACACATAAAATAGAGAAAAATCTCCTGGACAGATATGAATAAAGACTTGTAGTACCAGATCCTAGTTCTGGTTTCGATTGAGCTGGAAGTTTAAAGGAGCAAGAGGACACTGCCAGATCAAACAACAACAACAAAAAAAATTGTATCATGTGTACTACCAAACTCGTAACATCTCTTTACAGAAAAATGAGAATATGGGACACTTGTTCAATATGTCAGGTTTCCAGTAAGTTTCCACTATTTTAGCTGTGATTGATCAAAATAGAAATGACAAGTAACATAAGCCAAAAACAGTTACTGCACACAAATTCATATTTTTCTGTAAATTCTGTTGCATATCGAGCATAGGCACAGTCTACAGCAACTTCAGGTAGATTCTGTGCTACAAATTTGAGAATTCTGTAGCACATTTTTCTAAATATGGTAGAAATTCTCTGGAACATTTGCAAAGTCTTTTTTTTAACACTACAAATTTTTCATTTAAAGTTGCTCATTTTATTCTCCATGGTCTCTCATAAGGGTGCGCATGGAAAAAATGTTTGCATGTTATGCCATTTCAGATTTCTGAGGTTTATATCATTTAACTTTCTTGTGTGTATTTCATTTGCTTTGTTTTAGCACTTTTTTTTTTTTTTACAATGCACATACGTTAATACTAGCATGCGCTAAAATGTCAATTCAGAATGTGTTAAAGCATTTACAGACATTTACTTTTTTTTTTTTTTTTGCATTATGTCAGATAGGGAATGAAAAAATAATAACTGATCATTGTTTTCATGTTTTAGAAATGAAGCATATCCCTAGTTCTTCCTCCTATTCATGCTCCCTTTCCCCTTTCTCTTTGTGTAGCTGTTTTTCCCTTGGGGTAATGTCTCCAAATGGGTTTGTTTTGCAAATGCCATGATAGAAATTAACCTCGCTCATAAGCCAGGGTATGTTGGGTACAATCCCACACTCTCAAATTCACTAATAGTGCATTATGCCTAAGAGCACTTCCTTTTGGAGTTCACAGGGTATATAATATGCTGTATGCGGTGAGAACTAGAAGTTATGAATCAGTGGAGCACAGCTAACTATGGAGCTTTAGGTAAGCAACAAACAAAAGGATGCCACAAGAGTGTCTTTTTCAAAATTTAATCAAGGAGACGTAAAGAATCAAGTAAAGGGCAATTTTACTTGATTCTTTACGTCTCCTTGATTAAATTTTGAAAAAGACGCTCTTGTGGCATCCTTTTGTTTGTTGCTTACCTACGGTTTCACTGGATCGCCTACCTAACTATGGAGCTTGACAGGTATAAGGAGACACTGGGTTAGTTCTGAGTCAGTGGTAGCCCTGTGCAAGCAATTCTGCAAAGGTGCCAGCACAGGACAAACGCAGGAACCGTAGGCAGGCAAAAGCAGGGGCCCTGTAGGGAGAAGAGGGGATACATCTGTGCAGACAAAAAGAAAGTAGAAGCAGTGGCAATGCTAGGCCATAAGGCAGAAAGGAAAGTAGCAACCTAGCAAAAACTAGTTCCAGAGGAGGTAAATAGTTGGGCAGTTTTGCAGAGCCATAGAAATGTGGGGAAATGACATCCTTGATCACAAGTAAGGACAACATTGACAGCTTCCAATGAAACCTCATCACAATATGTTGCAACATCAATTCAAATAATCAATCTTTAACATTTTTGTGTTCAAATATATGATACTGGTTGCAGCCCATTGCGAGCAAGAGCCTGTGGATTATAACTATTGAATGCTGAATTCGGATACTTTTTCCTTTTTCTAGTTTTTTTTTAATAGATTTTATATAAGAAATTATATCCCTATTTTTGGTGTTGTATTTCTTGAGGAATAAGAATATGCCAGGTGATCACAACTTCTTTCTGGGTTGAGATCCCAGTGCTTTTCTGGTACAATGATATTATAGTGTATACAATTTATGTGGATGAACTGTGTTTACACAGTTTCCATGCAACCTTATATCTTTCTGTATATAGACTTTCTGACATCAGCACATCACAGTCAGCAACAAGATTTGTAACCTTATCCAATTCTGTTTTACAGGACCAGTATTTACCTGTTCTACTGGGGTGGTGGAGGAAAGGGAGTTTTCTATGCTGAATGGAGACCTAGGTGTTTATAGAGACTGCGATGAAACAAGAGGTTCCACACAGGCAGAAGCAGCCTGAAGACAGACAATAGGTTATCCAGAAGGCAAATGGAGTTCTAATAGGAGTAGCAGGGGTAACGTTGTCTTAAGATAAAAAGAAAAAGAGCACAAGAATTAGCCACGGGATTGTAAAGGCAGAAGGAACAGAAGTACAGGGCTGCTGGGAAATGTAATTTTGAGATCCTTGAAGAGAATTAATTAGGATGAAGATAACAGCCACAGAAGGTGGAGAAGGTACAGAGAAGGGCAACCAAAATGATAAAGGGGATGGAACAGCTCCCCTATGAGGAAAGGCTGAAGAGGTTAGGGCTGTTCAGCTTGGAGAAGAGACAGCTGAGGGAGGATATGAGAGAGGTCTTTAAGATCATGAGAGGTCTTGAACGAGTAGATATGACTCGGTTATTTACACTTTCGGATAATAGAAGGACTAGGGGGCACTCCATGAAGTTAGCAAGTAGCACATTTAAGACTAATCGGAGAAAATTATTTTTCACTCAACGCACAATAAAGCTCTGGAATTTGTTGCCAGAGGATGTGGTTAGTGCAGTTAGTGTAGCTGGGTTCAAAAAAGGTTTGGATAAGTTCTTGGAGGAGAAGTCCATTAATGGCTATTAATCAATTTTACTTAGGGAATAGCCACTGCTATTAATTGCATCAGTAGCATGGGATCTTCTTAATGTTTGGGTAATTGCCAGGTTCTTGTGGCCTGGTTTTGGCCTCTGTTGGAAACAGGATGCTGGGCTTGATGGACCCTTGGTCTGACCCAGCATGGCAATTTCTTATGTTCTTAAAGGTGTGGTAATAATTTGGAGATATAGCTGAAGCCAACTACATAGAGAGGACAGCCTGGTGGGGATGCAAGAGAGGGCTGACCCAGATCTAGATGCAGAGATGCCCACAGCCTTCAGTTAGAGATTTGGAATTTGGAAAATAGGTTTTACACAGCCCTGGGGAACTGAGTTGGGCTATGGATTATTACCAATGCATTCTGCTGCAGACATGCCTACAGCCTTTGGTTAAGAATTTCGAGTCTACAAAGGTATAATTGAGAAATAGGTTTTAAATGGTCATGGGGAATTGGGCTAGCTTGTAAGTGGATACCAACATATCCTATTGCGTGATCCCAGGAAAGGAACAAAGCTATAACACTGATGCATAAAGGAATAAAGTACGGTAGCTTTTTTAAATTATTATTTATTTATTTATACAACTTTTTGTAAATTTTTTAGACAATAATATACATTGCCAATTAAAAGGTCAACGTTTGAATATATATTCATATTATTTCAAAAGAAATACAGAAAATTAATCTAAGCATCAAAAATCATTATCAAGAAATATTTGACCAGAAAAAGAAAATTGGTGGATTTACATCTTCTAGAGCACGAAAAACAATTGAAATATTATAATAGGAAAAGAATAGGAAGATGAATATTTTAACTTTTTGTTTACTCCCTTTAAATACTCTAAGCTAAGAACACAGTTTCCTAGGTATTATTTGCATTCAAAAAGGATCTTAGTTGCATAGGGTCAAAAAATAAATGTCTAATATTAAACCTTACAGCACATTTACTCGGGTATCTTCTAGTTATCAATGCTCCTATATCTCTGGCTTCTTGACACATTGAAAGAAACTTTTCTACGGACCTGGGTTTCTCTTGTAATGTCTGGATAAATCCAAACTTTTTCACCTAAAAAGGTTTTTAATCTATTTTGAAAAAAGTGTTTCAGGATTAAATCCCTATCCGAACGAAAAACAAAGGTGACAAGTAAAGTGGCTCTACATTCAATCTGCTCCTCTGAAGGAGATTCAATTAAATATGTTATATTTCCTAGCTCTTGTTGTTGTACAGTTAATTTCATTTGAGATTTATCTCCATTCTTTCTACTGCCCATTAAAAAATAAATTTTTGTACTAGGAGGTAGTACTTCTTTAGGGAGTAAGATAATTTCAATAAGATATTTTTTAAATGTGTCAAGTGGTAGTTGTAATTTCATTTGAGGAAAATTAAGTATTCTTAAGTTCCTATACCTCAGTTCGTTTCCTAAATTATCTATCCTCAAATTACTTGATTCCCCTTGGACCACACTCTCCTGAACTTTTTGAAGTTGGAACATCTAATTCTTTTATTTTATTTGTGTGCATATTAACAATTGGATCCATTTGTTTAATTTGTTGCTTAGTTTCTGACATTATGGTCGATAACAGACATACAATTTTCTAATGAGACCAAGGCTTTCCATATATTATCTAAAGTATCTTCTTGCTTTTTAACCGATTTCAACACTGTCTGTGTGCTTAGCATAAACTCCGGACAAAGGTTGTACCCATCAAAAGCACTCTCAGTCCGTTCTGCACCTCCCAGTGGTGTTGTATAGGATCTATATTTGTCCACTCTACTACAGCAGAATCTATCTGCTGGAGATGAAGTGACAGTCCAGATCCTCCAAACTTAATGCAGCGTTCTCATCCACGACATTCGCCCCAACTTGCAATACTTCACTCACCGACTTCCGATGTTCAAGCATGCTGAATTGCCGGGGTTGCTCACTGCATGGGTGGGCAGGTATCTCGGGAGCTCCGGGGCTCAAAGATATTTGGGAGTCCAACAAAGCAGGATTGTGCCCCTCCCCCTGCAAAGTAGCGGACAGCTCACTCTGAGATAATATATTCGTGGGAGAGAAGAACCCTTCAATCCTAGGCTGCGAGGGAAGTTGGATGAGCTCTTGAGGCCTCAGCTCTTATCTTTCCCTTGCTCTTCGTATGTGGTATTTGAATATATTTCCAAAAAGATAATTTTAAGGGCTTCTCTTCCTAATAGCTATATAAGTAATCCACCAATGGAGGCAAAGGATAAGGAGATTCAAGAAAAAAAAATGTCTTTATTTCTTTAATTTTATGAGGATATCAAGAAAAAAATTGCTTAAAACAGGATAAAGCCACGCGCCCCTATGGCACGCGCAGCTTCGGCAGTGTGCCGGCAGTAACTGCGTGCCGCAAGGAGGGCATTTTAAAGCCCTCCTGCGTCCCCAGTAGATGACGTCAGCGAAGTCAGGAAGCAATGTCCAAATTAGGTGCCGTTGGGGCCGGGCAGACTGCCAGCTACCTCACCCCCGGAATAAGAATGTCTCAGGTATTTACCTCTCGTCGCTTCACCTCCTAAAGTTGCTTTTTACTACAAGTGGCTAGCTCTGAACTGTGTGTTCCAAGGAATAGTCAGTAGGTTGTACAGGGTGCAGGAGGTGGCCTGTGAGATCAAGTCATCAAGACAGCTACTTGTCCAAAATTAACTACCTTTTGGGATTCTGTTTTTCATATGATTGCCAAATGTACAGATGTGCTTATACCTGTTACTGGGCAAATATTGTTAGATAGCTCTCACTTATTAGACTCACCAGGCAACATTTCAAAACGGAAATTTGAGCATATGGCTATTATGCTAGCATGTAGGACCATTTTGGCGGGTTGGACTGATCCAATGGCTATACCTACCTTAGCAGCGTGGACAAATAGAATGATATTACTTCTACAAATGGAATTTATGGACTTCCTTAACGGTACACGTAAACCTGATAAATTGTATTGTGCTTGTTGGCAAGCCTATTACACGATAGTCCCAAAAGATTTACAAGCTGGTTTGATTGATACTGGTTATAAACATGACTGGTCTTAAATGGAGGTTTATGTAATGGGTGGAAAGAAATGTATGAAAGTTGTGTTATTGGGGATATTTGATTGATACTATGGTTTATATATTGGGATATTTGTTTGATATTATGGTTTTTGTATTGTGTTTTTGATTTTTGTAAGTTGTCTTATTTTTTGTATTTATTTAAAATTACAATAAAAATTATTTTGAAGAAAAAAAAAAAAAAAGACAGCTACTCTAGCCATTAAAGAATTACATGGATCTATTCCATAAAAGTTGTGTGACCAACAAATAATTCCCATAGGTTAATATGACCAGATGATAAAATATTCCCTGATCCTTTTTTGAAACTAATTTTGACATTTAAAATAGATTCTGGTAACTTTAATCTTGCACCCTAAGTAGTAATCAAGTTTATAAAACCAAAATGTGTTCTCATGGAAATTGTTTTTTGGTTCAGCAGTTTCCTCCTGTTCTTTCAGCAATTCCAGCCCTAGTGGAACTAGCTTTTAGTGTGCTTTGGTGCCATCATCCTTCATTCAGAACTATCCCTAAATTTATAACCCACAATTAGCCCATCCAATGCAGTGACAGCACTTGGCGAATAGTCACAAATCATTGGTTCCCTCAAGAATTCAATAAAAATTTATAAGCAGTTATAAGCTATGACTGTCTTGATTTGGAACCAGTTACAGGAATATATGTTTTGCCCTGGGAGTATTTTGCTGTAATGGCACTTTTTGGATTATTTTAATGTTTTTATTTTGTGTTATTTTAAACTTAATTGTGCATTGCTTTGTATGATTTTATTGTAAAATTTGGAAAGAGATTGATAAATGTTTTTAAATAAATGTATCCTGAGTCTAGTAGGTTTCACTGCTAACTGGTAGCAGAGACTCCCTTAGCCAGAGACTGAATGCATCCTCAGCTGAATCCTAAGGCCCAGCTGACCTGGAGAACAGAAGCCTGGCTCAACAATGAAACTTTGACCTTCTGCATGGCAGTATTACACACTGCTTGAGAGCTATTAGGCTGCCCCTCTTCTCATGTCCCAGTAGAGAAGCAGCTACCTTACAGACATGGTATACAATGTGGGGTAGATTTTCAAACAAGGCGCGTTGGCGTACTTTTGTTGGCGCTCCAGGCGAAAAAAAAGTACGGATACGCGGAGCCGCGCTTATCCGCTAAAATCCTGGATCGGCGCGCGCAAGGCTATCGATTTCGTATAGCCGGCGCGCGAGCCGCGCAGCCTACCCCCGTTCCCTCCGAGGCCGCTCCGAAATCGGAGCGGACTCGGAGGGAACTTTCCTTTGCCCTCCCCTCACCTTCCCCTCCCTTCCCCTACCTAACCCACCCGCCCGGCCCTGTCTAAACCCCCCCCTTACCTTTGTTGGGGGATTTACGCCTCCCGGAGGGAGACGTAAATCCCCGCGCGCCAACGGGCCACTAGCGCGCCGGGACGCGATCTGGGGGTGGGTCCGGAGAAAGCGGCCACGCCCCCGGGCCGCCCCGGGCCGTAGCCACGCCCCTGGGCCTGCCCCCGGAACGCTCCCAACACGCCCCGAAAACGCCGCGCGGTTCCGGCCCGCCCCCCGACATGCCCCCGACACGCCCCCCTCCGAAAACCCCGGGACTTACGCGAGTCCCGGGGCTCTGCGCGCGCCAGTAGGCCTATGTAAAATAGGCTCACCGGCGCGCAGGGCCCTGCTCGCCTAAATCCGCCCGGTTTTGGGCGGATTTAGGCGAGCAGGGCTCTTAAAATCCGCCCCTGTCTGTTTATATGCTGTAGTGGATTAAAATAAAACACCACTACATTGTTCTAAATCTAAACCTCAAAGAAAATGAAAAGCAATCTTGTGTGATAGCTATAGATTCCATACTGTCTAAACATATTCACTATGATCCTTTAAGGGCAACAAACAGGTCTATTTTTCAAAGGTAACTAAAATATGCAAAAGAATGTGTTTCTCAAAACAAATGTATGCAAATTTATTTGATGAATATTTAGTGTGGGTGCACTGACAACCAAACCTGCTTATTGTCCTCAAGGACGAGGTCCATACACTTGGCTTTATTTAGACCTCAATAAATAATAAATCCAAATAAATTAATGTTAAAACATAGGGCTGAATTTAAGATTTTGATGTTCATAAGTAACATAAGAACACAAGACTTGCCAATCTGGGTCAGACCAAAGGTCCATCAAGCCCAGTATCCTGTTTCTAACAGTGGCTAATCCAGGTCACAAGTACCTGGGGCAGGATCCCAAGGGGTAGATAGATTCCAAGCTGTTTATCCCAAGAATAAGCAGTGGATTTTTGCAGCTCTACCTTAATAATGGTTAATGGATTTTTCTACAGGAACTTGTCCAAACCTTTTTTTTTTTTTTAAATGCAGCCACACTAATACCTTTCACCACATTCTCTGGCAAAGAATTCCAGAGCTTAATTATTTTCTCTTAAAAATATTACCTAGTAGCTTTATTGTGTGTGAAAGAATAAATAACTACCGTATTTTTCACTCCATAAGTCGCACCTGCCCATAAGACACACCTAGGATTCAGAGAGGGGAAAATAAAATTTAAAAAAAATGGTGTGCTAAACCGGCTCTGTTCCCGGGTGTCTGTGAGTCTTATGGAGCAAATTACAGGTGTATACAATTTCTTTTGTTTCATTTTCAGGTCTGGGGAGGGCCATTTCGGTCCACTCCCCGGATCAGAAAACCTTTATCGTTCTCTTTCATGAAAAAAAACCCCCAAAAACCCCCAACTCTTCAAATTTAATTAACAACCACCCCCACCCCTCCTGACCCCTGTCAAAATGGCGCCAGTTGTCCATTGCTCCTACCATGTGACAGGGGCCGACCAATGGCACTGGTAGCCCCTGTCACACAGTAAGGGCAAAGGGCCACTGGCACATTTTGATTGCTGGCAGCCGACTGCCCAAGAGCAGGAGATTGCTCCCGGGACCCCCGGCAAGTCTTAGGGGGGGGGGGGTTTGTAGTTAATTTTTTTTTTTTTTTTTTATATATCTTCGCTCCATAAGACGCACAGACATTTTCCCCCCACTTTTTTTTTTTTTGGGGGGGGGGGAGGAGTGCGTCTTATGGAACAAAAAATATGGTAATTAACATTTATTCGTTCCATTCCATTCCTCTTAGAAACCATCCCCCCCTTGGCCATCTCCAAACTGGAGTCCTAACCATTCTAGTCTTTCTTCATAGGAAAGCCTTTCCTTGCCCTTTACCATTTTGGTCGCCCTTCTCTGTACCTTTTCTAATTCTGCTACATCTTTTTTGAGATGTGGTGACCAGAACTGCAAACACTTTTCAAGATGGAGGTAGCACCACGGAGCAATACAGAGGCATTACGATATTCTCTGATTTATTCTCCATTCCTTTCCTAATAATCCCTACCATTTTATTTCCTTTCTTGGCTGCTACTGCACACTGAGCAGAAGATTTAAATCTATTTTCAACAATGAATCCTAGATCCTTTTCCTGAGGGGTGACTCCTAAGGTGGAGCCTTGCATTGTGTAGCCATAATTTGGATTCATCTTCTCTAAGTGCATCACTTTGCACTTATCCACATTAAATTTCATTTCCCATTTGTATGCCCAAATTCCCAGTTTTGCAAGATCCTCTTGCAATTTTTCACAATTCTCTTGAGATTTAACAACTTTTAATAATCTTCTCTCATTGGCAAATTTGATCACCCAACTTATTTGTTCCAATTTCCAGGTGATTTATAAATATATTAAAAAGCAGTGGTCCCAGAACAGAATCCCGAGGTTCTCCATTGGGTAAAGTAACCATTTAGCCCTACTCTCTGTTTTCTATCTTTTAACCAGTTGGCATTCCACAATAGGACACTGCCCCCATTCCATGACTTTTTAAATTTCCTAAGAAGTCTCATGAGCGGCTTTATCAAATGCTTTTTGGAAATCCAGATACACTATTTATTTATTTATTTGAATTCCATTTTTCAGCATATATATAGCATTCCACTGCACAGAAATCTAAATCAAAAACATGGGTATCTTTTTTTTCTCTTCATGGGTGTCAGCAAGCCAGGTAAATGTGTAAGACCTCCTTAGATAGGTTATCCAGACTTTTCAATCATCCACCCTTGCCCCAAAAGGGGTAAAGATGAAGTATAAAGTTGCTTTAAAAATGGACAGATATTATGTAATTCATGTCAGTACCCTTTTGCGGGCAAAGGTGGATGATTGAGAAGTCTAGGTAACTTCCTAAAGAGGTCATACATATTTACCCAGCTTGCTGACCCCCATAGAGAAAACAAAAAGAATATCCATATTTTTTATTTTGATTTCTATGCATCGGAATGCTATAGATATGTAAGTATGGTTTGTACTCTTGCCTTTTATTTGGTTATACTGTGCATATTTGGTGTGGATTATTTGGGTTTATCTCTTACATCTACCTCAGTGAATACTGAAGCAAAAGATTCATTTAGTCTCTCTGCTATGGCTTTATCATCTCTAAGTGCCCCTTTTACCCCTTGATTATCCAATGGTCCAACTGACTCCCTTGCAGGTTTTTTTTTCTGTTTTTTTTTTTTTTGTTTTTTTTTTAATACTGCAAATGAACCTGAAAAATGGTTTGCTATGAGTTTTTGCTTCCATGACATGCTTCTTTTCAAATTCTCTCTTTGCCTTCCTTATCAATGCTTTTCATCTGACTTGCCAGTGCTTACACGGTTTCCTGTTTTCTTTATTCAGATCCTTTTCCATTGCTTGAAAGATGTTTTTAGATATTATAGCCTCTCACCTCACCTTTTAACCATGCTGGTAGTCATTTAGCATTCCTTCCATCTTTTCTAATGCATAGAATACATCTGGTCTGGATTTCCAAGATGGCATTTTTAATCATCCATGCCTGAGCTAAACTCAATCTCTGCAGTTGCTCCTTTCAGATTTTTCCTATTTTCCTCATTTTATCATAGTCACCTTTTTGAAAGTTAAATGCTGTTGCAATAGAGTTACAACCATCTCTTCAAATTTTCCAGAGATCAAAGACTGGGGGAGAGGCGGGGAAACAACTTGCAGGAATAAGGGTCTTCTAAAGATTTGAATTAGGACCTACCCCTTTTCCATGGCCTCTTCCCGGTTCCTTCCCCCCTTTGGATGATGCTGGTTCCAGACCAGAGATCTTATAGTGGTGACAAGAAAAATCTGCCTAGTGCCTGCGAAATGCAAATGCTCACAGGTCCCATGGTTGCCCCACCCTCATCTCTTCCTCCTTCAAGGGCTTCCTGTTATTAAGGAAACCCATGAGAGGAATAGGCCATTACAGGTCTGTGAGCATCAGCTTGCAGGCTACATGCTGAATGCTTATCCTATTGCTGCCTGAATATCCCAGTCAACTTGTTCTTTTCAGCATCAGGATGGCACCAGTGGCAGAACCAGATGGTACCCTCCAAAATTTGGCACCACAGGCAGTTGCCTATATTGCTTCTGAAGAAATGTAGGCCTATAAAAGATATTTCAACCCAGATATCTCCAAAGGACTATTTTCCATTCTCTTAAGTAACTAGCCTCAACTACTTCCCCAGCTGTGAATTCCAGTTTTTCTCCTTATAAAAAAAAAAAAAAAAATAGTGATAAAAACAGCCAATATTTTCTGACATCTGGTTTTCATTTCCTTTCTTTGTAACCAAAGCTCCTTGTTTCTATTGTTTGCACTCAGTTTAAAAGCATTACCAGGGTCAGTAATTATAAATTTCAAGCATTTAAACCACATCTCCCATCCAGTAAGGGGCCCACCCTTATTAGCATTAGTCTTATAATAGCTCCATCTTTTCCTCTTCCCCCTTTTGCAGGCACAAGCAGCATGCTCTCTTCAGGCAGGGCATCCATTACTGCCAGACACTCTGTCAATGAAGTTTGATATAAGCCAACACCACATCCCCTTTCAACAGAAGGAATTTGAAATATACTACCAGGAATTTTGCTCGAGGCCATACATAAATTTTTTTTATTTTTGATTTTCTAATCCTCATCTGGCCATTGGCCAACACAAGCAGTGGGTATCAAAGCAGCAGGAAGCATTTTATCATATTTAATACTTTCCACAGTAAAACTGGCCAAAGGAGCTACACATTCTTTCTCTATCACACGCAAAAATTAAAATAATGCCTGATAACGCTAAAGAATTTTTGTGTCATAAATATTACACAGCTAAATGCTTACTTTATTTAGGAGGTACAAAATAAATGAAGTTATTCTAACAAGTGAATGCATCCTGTGATGAAGACAACAGAAATCATGAACTTCAGTCATCTCTTCCAACTGTGCAAGATGAGACTTCATTCCTATTTAATGAAAAGCTTCTTTCACATTTGTTCATTAGAGAAATTTGCGAAAGATAAAGGCTTCAAGTTATTATTATTATTATTATTATTCAGTCTTCAAGTTGCATGCTGCACATTGCTTAACTGGAACAAGATAAGTGGTTTATGATTTCCTGTGGGCATGAAGATAATTATAGCATACAATTAAGACATGAAAGGGAAGACTTTACCTGACCCTTTCAAAATGCCTTAGGTGCAGTGCTAGGCTCAAAGCCAAAACATTAAGTGACTCAGTGTCTAAGAAATGTTATCTAAGTAACAAATAAGGTAGTAGTATACATATTAATGTGTTATAAAAATGCATCATTCATTTTATCACCAGTTTGGTAAAATAAAGCACATATTTTATGGAAAAACAATGCTGGAAATAATGGAATATTTGGATTCCTGGATTTACATCTAACTAGCAGTATCACACCCTGAACAATGTCATTCGTACAACTTGCTGTATCAGATGCACGTTAAACTTTTCAGTGTTTTAATATTATAATAGGGAACATTTGTACATTATAAATTAATAAAAATATATCAGAGCATTCAACTGGTTACTGCAACATTGGCATGCTATCCCAACAGTCAGCTACATTGTAATTTCACCTATTGAGATTTCAAGATCATGCATTACTCCAATCACATAAGCAAAAGAGCAGCACTGAAAGTGTTTGTTTTTTTTTTTTCTTTTTTCAGGAGCTTTCCTTGCAAGTCTTCTAGTTGTCTTTACCTTGCTTGCAGATTTTGATTCTCCTTCGAAGGTAAATTTAATAAATGACCACTATGGGTGGTCAAAGCCAGTAGAACAGGAGACCTAGCAATAGCAACATGGCTGTTCTAATGTGTGTAACTGAAAGTTCACATTAGCATTCAAGGGTGGTTGCTTCATCACAGGCTCCACAATTTCTAATGTTTCAGAAGCCCTGCAATCATTGAACAATTCAGTTAGATTTTATATGAAAATCCTACATCCACAAAAGACTTTCAAAGTGATTGCAATGTCTGGCTATACCAAATTTGCACAGCTGCAGCACTTTCAAAACTGTCACACATGGGTTTTAATGTCTTCCTTTCATGTTTCATTAATAGTATCAAGTATCAACCAGAAGTCTCAAACTGCTGCATCCTCTATACTCTACACAGACCTTAATGCCATTGGTGATCAGGTAGGCAATTAGCAATCTTATTTTCAACACTCCCCCACCCAAAAAAAAAAAAAAAAAAAAAAGTAGTTTGTTATACATAATGTTATCTTAAGAAAAGCACCATGATAATCTCCAAAATTTCCAGAATGTTTTGAGGAGCAACGGTTTTGGACAATTGTCAAGATGAATGGTATATTCATCATACATATATGAACCCTGAAAGTCTTAAGAAAAAAAGGCTGGGTAGTAGAGTAGAAGTGTTAGGGATTAGGAACCTCTTAAGGTTCACTGCTTGCATGAAGGCAAGCACCAAAGCCTGAAAACCAGATTCAGAAGTGATATGCAATGCTTGTTCACTGCTGGTCGAGATAACGATACACCTTAGCAACAAGCCACAAGTCCATCAGGCAGAAAAGCAGGTTCAATGCCAGCCTAAGGTCAGTAACCACCAGTAATCCAAACAGATGGAGATACAGGACAAAACACAGGCATTACACAAGTGGTTAATGCCACATTTCATGGATCACATACGTACAAATGCAAACAAACCAGCCAGGAGTTCAACCAGGGAAGGGGGAAGAAATATCCCAAACAATCCAGGCTGGCACGAGGCCAATCAGGGAACAGTAAACAAGCTAGAACACAAATACATTTATTAATAAATAAATAAAAGACAGACATAAGCTTAGTTTGAAGGCAATCCCCCAAGGCAGAGGTGGGCAACTCCACTCTTTGAGTGCCCCAAACAGGTCTGATTTTCAGAATATCCACAATGAATACGAGAAGTGTTTACCACAACAAAGACAGGACCATAAAATATTTTCTAAAGACATTTGAATCTTATGACATTTTCTTAAGCACCTTACTGAAACCAAGCAAGCCTTTTTTAAATTTATGACAGCAGTACCCCAATGCCTTGACACTATCTCTCAGAGCAGTTAATTCTCTACTGCACTTGCAGTAATCTTAGGATACCGTAAAACTTAAGAAGCAGTTGGAAGGCCCAGAAGAACTTACAAGCTATGCTTCATAAAATAAGTGACCTCCTATAGTTTTATTTTTTTTTTTCTAGATACACTCCTTAGTCATAAGGTTCGCAGGAGCTATAAACTTCCTAGTTACAGAAGTTATTCAATTAAAGCTGACAGAGGCCAAACTACAAGAGCAAGGACAATAGTGAACATGACAGTTTAATTTCTGGGACAATTCAATTGAACTTAATATATCATACAATGACTACCCAAGACTTAACCAAAGCAAAAATCCAGTGAAATGGTTTCTTATTAAACTGGTAGTCAAGTAGTAAAATGCATGCAACAAGAGTAAGAAATGTAAATACATTTCCATTATTAAAGGCAGCACACATGCAACATAAGCCCACTTACATATTCAGTTACATATATAAGAAAAAGATTGAAGTAGTATATATATAATAACTAACAGAAGAAAAACACATTAAAAATGGAAGATGTAAATTGTGAGTATGTTGCCTGAAACCAAACCCGCTACAACTGTTCATAGTCTATTTAAAAAAACAAAAAACGAACAGCATACATGTGCATAAATCACAGGAATAGTTCTTTAAGCAGCTTCAATATGTATTTTATTCAGGATGCCTGTACCTCTGCAGGTAATTGTACTAAGGAAGCAGATTCACTGAGCATTTTAATTCTTTGATGTTACATTAAAGAAGCATGGGCTATATAAATTTTTAAAAAATGCTTCTCCCCCTCCCCCATTCTGTACCTATAGAAAAACCATTTTATTTAATAAAACCCCATATGTTTGACAGTGTGGTAGTTTAAGACATGAGGAAAACAAGGAAGGGAGGAGTTTGCATCACAGTTTCAACCAGTGAGGATCCTGCATAACCCAAAGTAAAGACGTCAGAGAGTGCCCAGCCTATCAGAGGAGTTAACACTAAGAAAACTTCTCTAACAGGCCAATACAGTAAAAATCACGAGAGTGCGCCCGCTCTCTCAGCGCGTGCACAGGCCACTCTCCTGTGCACACGATTCAGAAAAAAAAAAATTCAAATTAGGGCCCACGGTAAAAAGAGGCGCTAGGGACACTAGTGCGTCCCTAGCGCCTCTTTTTAGACAGGAGCGGCGGCTGTCAGCGAGTTTGACAGCCGATGCTCAATTTTGCTGGCATCGCTTCTCAAACCCGCTGACAGACAAGGGTTCGGAAAACAGACGCCGGCAAAATTGAGCATCCGGTTTTCAACCCGCAAGCCGATTTTAAATTTATTTTTTTTTTTAATTATTTTTAACTTTTGGGACCTCAGACTTAAAATCCCCATGATATTAAGTCGGAAGGTGCACAGAAAAGCAGTTTTTACTGCTTTTCTGTGCACTTCTCCGGTGCCGGCAGAAATTAATGCCTACCCTTGGCTGCACATTTTACTTACTGAATCGTGCGGGAATAAGTAATAGGGCCATCAACATGCATTTGCATGTTGCCGGAACTCACTGTACTGTATCAGCCTGTAAGTAAGGAACACTTTATTTTTTTTTTTGTGAGCTGGCCATTAGACCTCAGAGGAAAGTGGCCTGGGAAAGGGGAGAGAGAGAGAGCTGAGAGGACAGCCTCTAGTTGCTGCTGAAAGGAGAGAGAGAAACACAAAATAGTTTGTGGCTGGAAAAAAAACAGCTACAGCATGGAGCTTACACATACAGATGGTAACTTTCAAACCGGCACACGGGCACACGTGTGCGCATTCGTCAGCCCGCACCCAGGGACGCAGCTATTTTATAACTTGCAGGCATGTTATAAAATAGCCTGACCACGCACACATGGGCGCCAAATTTTAATTGGGTGCACGCAAATGCCGCTTCTACTGTGCAAGTCAAGATATTTTAAAAGGGGCGCACACAAATGTCATTTCCGGTTTTGCTAGTTTGTCCCCAGTTTGCCCAGTTAAGAGATAGGTCTTCCAAACCCCCCTGGTTTAATAGCCTTCACTCTCCCCAATTATCCTCAGCCCTTAAAACCCCACAGATCTATTTGTCTTTATTTTGTAACTTACATGGCATCCATAGCAGAAGTAAAGTTACGCGGCAGGGGGCATTGTTGCATGCCAGATCACATAAGAATTTACACACACATCTCAACTTCACGTCCGGCCAAGACCCAGACACCACACACAACTCTTTTTGAAAATTTACGTGATGCGCACGCTGTGACATTTACATGCATATCCGGCAGCTTTTAAAATCCACTCTGTGCACGTTAGCCCAACATACTCGCGTATCCCCTAATTAATGCTTGCATCGGGCTTTTATAATTCACCTTACAGACACCTTACAGACAGAAAAGGATAGGAGAGGGTTTCTGTCTATGTATTTTGGCAAGTATCAATTTATTTTAAACCAGGCTAAGCGTATCTGTGTGAGCAGCTTGGTAAATATTGCTGCCTCTCTCAAGCAAGTCAAAGCCTACTTCTGATTTTCAGGGATTTTCTCAGGGGCCGGGGACCTCTCCCCACCCATTCCTATCAAAGACACTACAGTGATGGAGTTTACCCATTTGGAAGGCATATCTTTCCCCCCTTCATACATAGCTATGTTGGTCTCCCTTTGCATTAAAAAGGAACCAAAACTGGGCCCCACCACTGGGTTGTGTGCACCCATACTGGACTAGGTACTGAGGAACTGACAGATTTATTTTCATCTTTTGTTTTCCCCTTCTGATTAGCCAATGTAAGTGGGACAGTTCAGCTGTCTTTGCATTGCTTAGCTTTGTCACCTAGCGCAGGTTTCCGGTTTTTTGGTGCCAATTGTCACTCATTTCTACTTTGTTTCTTAGCAGTTTAACAGTTGACTGCCCTCCTGCTGCATTATATTTATACAGTTCTTTTCTGTTATTACATGCTAATTAACATTGTTGGTCTTTTCTCTTTTCATGGTTTCCTTGTTTACCTCTTGAATTACAAGTAAATGTTATCTAGTACTGTGTGTGGCGACTGTATACAGCATACTGAGAAACGAATAAGGGGTTATAGGCGTAGGGTGCTGGTCAATGTATCGGGAGTTGAGGACTCTGTCTTGAGTCCCCTTCCCCCCTCCCCAGGTTGCAAACCTGCATGTATATCTGTTTCTTCTAGGTTACGTCCCCCAACCTTTGGCATTCCCAAGTATCCTTTCAGTCATAGTTGCTGTATGAAAGCTTACAAAGCTTTCAATAATGTGTAGTCTGAGAAACATCACAAAAAGGAATATATGAAGGAAGTAAAAAGGAAGTAAAATATAGCCATTGCTTCACAGGACATTACCTATATTTGCATTTCCTTTATTTGATAGATTCTGGAAGAAATTTAATATTTATTGAAACCTTAATATAGCTGTCTTTTTCTGCCCTGCTCTCTTCCCCCCTTTCTCCTTCTGTTCATGTATTCTCCCTACTTTCTGTAGCATTTCCTCCTCCAGCAGCCAAAACGCCTCCATTTTCCCCACAAACTGCCTTCACACAACAGGTGGCTTTTATGACGTGTGCATTCAATGCCTGATGAGAATAATTGCAAAATGATTATACCAATTTCCAACCAATATCAGAGCAATGTTGTGATGTCACAGAATATGAGCATAACTAATATGATAACTTGTTACTATCGGGCTGATACAGTACAGTGGAGTACGGTGGAGCACACTGTTAGCCCGGGTTTAGACGCGCTAGCTTTACCCCTTATACAGTAAGGGGTAACAGCGCGTCGAAAATGCGCTTCCAAACCCCCCCCCCCCAAACTAATAGCGCCCGCAACATGCAAATGCATGTTGATGGCCCTATTAGTTATTCCCGCGCTATACAGAAAGTAAAATGTGCAGCCAAGCCGCACATTTTACTTTCAGAAATTAACGCCTACCCAAAGGCAGGCGTTAATTTCTGCCGGCACCGGGAAAGTGTACAGAAAAGCAGAAAAAACTGCTTTTCTGTACACCCTCTGACTTAATATCATAGTGATATTAAGTTGGAAGCCCCAAAATTCAAAGAAAATCACAAATTTAAAAAAAAAAAAAAAAATTTAATCAGCCTTCGGCCCGCGGGTCGGAAGAAGGACGCTCAATTTAGTCGGCGTCCGTTTTCCGAACCCGTGACTGTCACTGGAAAAACTGAGCGTCGACTGTCAAACCCGCTGAGAGCCGCCACTCCTGTCAAAAAGGAGGTGCTAGGGACGCGCTAGTGTCTCTAGCACCTCTTTTTACCGCGGGCCCTAATTTGAACCTTCTTCCCCCCTGAATCGCGGGCACAGGAGAGTGGCCTGTGTGTGCGCCGGGAGAGCTTGCCCGTTCTCCCGCGACTTTTACTATGATTTGTTAAGTAGTAAAGTAACACAAAGAAGAGTAGCTTTTGGTTGCCACTGCTTGTCTCTGTCTTTTATAACAGACAAGCTCCTAATAAAGAACACACTACTTATTCTAACACTACCATATTCCTTCTGCAATCTGAGGGAAGACAATTACAGATTTAAACCAGATTTATTGTATGTTGCAATTCATTTCCTTTGACCAATAGAAAAATGTCTACACATAACATGGGCAACTAGGACTTTGGCCTCTCACTGCATCCAGCCTCTATACAAATAAACCATGCACGCAATAATGCAACAGCAAAATTATTTGGTAATCAAACTGGCCGCAGCTTTATTAACAAGCAATTATACACAATAGCCCTGGTAGACATCCGCCATAACCCACAAGATGACTCACCTCCAGGCCACCCAGCCTGTATGCATCCAGCATATACATACCACCTTAGTATACTGCCCCCACTAGAGCCCAGCAAAGATCTCAACTCTGGGCCAACTGGCCCCAATCACTACCTTAAAAAAACCCACAACATGTTGTAAAATCAGACAAACTCGGGTAACCCAGCCACAAATTGGGAGAACTATAAATAATTAATATCCAAAGCAATTAGAGGGCAGGTAGGTGAGATGCAGTCAACCAAATCAGCAAAAAGGCAGTTTCTGTACTATTGTCCTCCTTTAGCCCCACCTACTCCCTTGCTCCCCTGCAGAACCCAAACTAATCATGGGTCATAAATCCCACTGTTTGATTCAAAACTGCTGAAGAGTAATGAACCATCACACCAACAGGATAAGAAACTTGACCCCCATGCCCATATACCACACCATGAGCCTAGCACCCAAGTTATAGGCCCAGACTGCTCCACACCTAACGTGAATTTGAAACTACACAGGTCGTGTCTTCAGAAGATACCTAAAGAATCCTGATATACCTCTGATGCAGAGGGCGATTGAGATTTCTCCAGGGAATACACTTGCCCAATTAAGCTCTCCAAGTGAGGGAGCTCCAGATAAGGCTGAAGTCCCCGTGGGCCAGAATTTAGAACAAGAGGAAGATGGTATCCTCGAGGCCGTGGGTGGAAGGGAAAGGTTAGCAGCCACTGGAGGGGCTTTGGAGTCATTGACACGCCCAGCAGTGGTAACTCTGGACTTGGTGTGGGACTTGATGGTTTCGATGTCTAATAATATAAAAGGTCTAGAGAAAAAGATAGATTCTATTTACAGGGAAAAATCAACAGGATATATTGCAAATTCAAGAAGTGGTAAGAAAATCCGAGGATAGAATTAAGAAATTTAGAAGAAATGGGTGGAAGGAACTTGGAATTTTAATCTGCAGTAGTGAAAGAGAGATCTTGTCTAGACGAATTGAGATATTTGAAAATAACTCCAAACGTCTAAATTTGCATCTACTCAATTTCCCAAGAATAGCTGGGGAAATTGTGATAGAGACATTAAAAAAATGTCTTATGGAAGTATTACTTTTTTCTGAACAAGAATTTCCTGAAATAAGTTACTGTTATTTTTTGCCTAAGAAAAATTCTAATTTGAACATTTTGGAGTTACCTTTTCAAGGTAACCTAACTCATTTTCTTGAAGACTCAAATAATTTAATAATAGATAGAGGGATTTTGTTAGTATCCTTCATAAACTTTGCTGACCTAAATAAGGTCATGAAAAAATATTTCTCGAAATACCCTATTATGTTTCATGATAATCCTGTAAAGATTTTTCTGGATCTCTCATTTGCTACACAGATAAGGAGAAAACAATTCTTGATTCATCGACAGGATGTAATAGATATGGGATATATATTTAACCTGAGATTCCCCTGTAAATGTGTAATAAGGAAAGAGCAGGATGTGTTTATATTTTTTCTACCAGACCAGTTAAAACATTTTATAGATCAAAGGAAAATAACCACCTCTTCCCCACTATCCAGTGAAAGTACATAATTAAAGTACAGATTGTGTTCTTTTTTTCCTGTTGATCATACAGTTATGTGATATAGTATTCTCCCTGAATTTCTATTAAGCCTCTGTAAGGTTGGCAAAAGTACATTTACCTTTATTATGAAAAACAATGTGTGGTTATTGTATTACGAAGGAAGGATTGGGAAGGTCTGTACCAACCCTATTGTATTTTTCCCTTTTTCTGATTTTAATGGCTTTGTTTCTGTATTAAGTTTGGAAAAATTAATAAAATATAAATTACAAAAAAAAAAAAAGAAGATACCTAAAGAATAAAACCTATATCAGTGGGTGGCCAACTCTAGTCCCATGGAACCACAAACATGCCTGATTTTCAGGATGTTCACAATGAATACATATAAGATATTTGTACACAATAGAGGCAGTGTATGCAAACCTCTCATATGCATATTCATTGTGGATATTCTGAAAATCAGACCTATTTATGGCTCTTGAGAACCAGAGTTGGCCACCCCTGATCTATGTGATCTTGAAAGTTCATGCATACCTTTGAATTTTTATGTTTAATAAGTCATAATCAGAGCATCCAAATAATCCAATTTGGACCTTGATAGTAAGCTAAAAGTAAAATCATGAACTACTGTAAATTATACATATTACAATGGTGTATTGTACTATGTTGAATAACAATTCCCTATTCTCAATAAACAAAATTAAAATCCATTCAGTAGGGAAATTTTTCAAAACATTTGTGCATAGAGTTAGTAAATATGCACATAAGTAGCTTGTACTCATTTACAAACTATTTTATAATCATCAAAAGTATGCAAGTATTTTCATCTCGCACACATTTACACATGAAAAAGGGGCAGTCTGAGGCATTCTGGGTACCCAAGAGATACATGCAGAAGTTGATATTTTATAAGAAACTTATGTACATACAGTTGAAAAATTATTAGTATAATTTTGCACTGCTAATTATCTTGTGCAAATTATATCAGATTCATCTATTTACTATTAATTGGGTGGAAGGTCTGAGTGCAGAGTGAGGAACTAAGTTTTGATGACCTGGAGAAGGACAAGATGAATTGATGGAGGTCTTGACAAACTGGTGATTTCAATTATACATGCATGTTTTAAAATATACTGACTTCCATGCGGAAACATGTTTTTACATGAGCAAGTCAATTGTTTTTTGGTGCGCATAAACTAAAATTACATATGGTTTTAAAATAGGTAGAAAAAGTATGTGCTTTAGATGCATTGCACATAGTCACATGTAAGGTAACGTATAATGCTATGCACAGGTTATAACTGTAGGTCACCTCCGCACAGCCTCATATGTAAGTCTGTGGGGCCGTGCAGAGTTGTTTGAAAGTTTTCCTCACAGTCTGGTCAGAAGAACGTCTTTACTTTCTAATCTACTATTCTTTCACATTTTTAAGTACCAAGGTTTTTTCCAAAAAATTCTGAAATGAAAATATTATAAAGAAAGAAAAAAAATTGTCCAATCCTGATCCTGAAGGTTTCAAAGACACCTAGTTCTCAGCACAACCAAGTTATACAAATTAACCTAGTTTTCAGCAAATGTGTATGATGAATATTCACTGTGAATATCTGGAAAGCCCGATTTGTGGCCCTTGAAGTTAAGAGGTTTGCACCCAATTTTTATGCAACATCAGATTCATTGCATAGTTTAGAGACCCTGTACGTCATTTGATTGTAATTATTTTGTGCAACAAAACATACAGGGGCGGATTTTAAAAGCCCTGCGCGCCTATTTTGCATAGGCCGCCGGCGCGCGTAAGTCCAGGGGCTTTCGAAAAGGGGCAGGAGGGGGCGTGTCCGGGGCCGTTCCCGAAACGATGTGGCGTTTTGGGGGCGTGGTGCGGCGTTTCGGGGGCGTGGCGCTGGCCCGGGGGCATGGTTGAGGCCTCCGGACCAGCCCCCGGGACCGGAACACGAGCGGGGCTGCTGGCCGGCGCGCGCAAAGTTAGGGCGGGTTTAGATAGGGCCGGGGGGGTGGGTGGAGGGCGAAGGAAAGTTCCCTCCGAGGCCGCTCTGAAATCGGAGCGGCCTCGGAGGGAACAGGCAGCGCCGCTGGGCTCGGCGCGCGCTGGTTGCACAAATGTGCACCCCCTTGCGCGCGCCGACCCCGGATTTTATAAGATACGCGCAGCTACGCGCGTATCTTATAAAATCCTGCGTACTTTTGTTCGCGCCTGGTGCACGAACAAAAGTACACGATCGCGTATTTTTTAAAGATCTACCCCACATTGATTAAGCTGCTATGCAAAGGATACAGAAAAACATATCCTATGCCAAGTTTTCTGACAAAAAGATCAAATGCCACATCAGACCTCATAATGACATCTAGACATAGAAAAACAGCCTTCTCCCCAGTAGTATCAATTATAATGATAAGCACTTGGTTAACTACTACCTGTCAAATAGCACAGTATGCCTGTTTTCATTCTATGAGTTAAAGGGATTGCAAGCAACATGCATAGAAACTTATTGAAAACTAGAATTTTAGGAAATGCTAGTAGTATCAATATAGTCAACAGGGTGAAAATACATTATTGTTCAGGAACCTTTAAAGAGCAAATATTAAAGCAGAAATGCTAAATACTACAGTCTGTATTTTAGCCATAAAGGGAGCTCATAATATTAGAACTAGCTTTAAAACATGCTTTATACTCTTGCTATTTATATCTGCTCTGGGGAAAATTTTCAAAGGCTTAGAAGCTTTTTACACAGGTAAAAATTGAGTCAACCAAACTAAGTGGATTTTCAACTGCTACAAAAATACAAATACTTTTGGCCACATAGAAAAAGGGCATTCCAATGGCATGGTTAGAAATCACATGCGTATATTTCAATTTTTTTTATTTTGCATGTGTAGAAGTCATGCTACTTAGACACAACTTATTTAACACCATGTATATTTTTGAGTCACAGGAGTCAGTATTTGAATACATGTACACAGATACCTTGCATATAAAAATAAATTAGGTTTATATGGGCTGAAAAGTATGTGCGTATGTTGCCAGATTCATTATTGAAAGTTTACCGTTAACTGTATTACTCTTTCACATAAAGAAGATAACTTTCAAACAAATGTGCGAAGTGGCATATACTCGCGCACATGGCCATGAGCAGATCTACACAACTATTTTATAACCCAGGCATATGATATACGAATGTTTACAAAAACATGTAGCTGTACCCACAAAATACACAGGTATGTAGGCTTACACATGAAATGCATTAAACAGAATTACTTTTCCTACCTATTTTAAAAATATACACACGTATATTTTACATGCAAAAGTAGGTCTTGATAGTATAAGTCAGCCAGTTTTGAAACGTGTGTAAATGAAATTAACCAGCTTACCACTTAGTCCACCAGTTCACCCAGTCAATCTCCAGAGCATCAAGACCTTCCTAGTTATTCGGCCTGAAGAGCCCCCCAGTTCATCCAGACCTCCCACCCAATCATGTTTAATATCACTTATGTCAGATAATTATCAGGTGCAAAAATATACAAGTAGACCAATGCACAAGGGTCTTAAAATAGCAACTTATGGGTGTGTAAGTCCCACCCTGAAACATCCTTAGACATATACATGAGCATGCAAAAGTAAAAATATATGCGTATTTTCAACTTTTATAAAATACAGAATACATGAGTAGAGACTGCTTATACACATATCTGCTAATTTTTACACATACATTTTTTAAAATTCACCCCACACTCTTGAAAACTATGATACACTGTTCAAAAGTCCTTTACTCTAATGTGTCATTACTTCTCAAACATACCTCCAGAAGAACTTTTAATTTCTAATGAGATAATATAGGCTTTAGTCAGGGACATGAATACATTAATACATCATTTTTTTCAATAAGAGATAGACATATAGATAGACAGACAGATAGATATAAAGCAAATTTGCTTACTGTAAACTGTTTTCCACATATAGCAGAATGAGCTAGCCATTCCATGTGAGTGACATCATCTGGCGGCACCAAACTGATTCATCTCTCCAAGCTAGTAAAGTTTTTAGCTCTACTGAGCTTGTGCGAGAGTTCCTGCATGGGTATTGCCTTCTGAATCTCCAGTGTCTATACCAGAATTAATCTAGCCATGTAATCGACTCTCTGGGAAAGCGGGTTGGTATTCCATGGTTAATTCATCCTGCTATTTACGGAATACATTGTTCATACAAGCAAACTTGCTTCCTTCATTGTTAAGCAGCTTGAATTAGCCAATACATGGGGGGATTCCTAAACTGAAGGCTGCAGCTGAGCGTTTACTTACTAAGCAACCCAACCCAACCCATACGATGAGAGAATGAACTACAGCAAGACCAGATTTTGCAAAAACTGCTTATCCAAATTTACTTTCAGTCTGTGAGAGGTTGGCTGTTGATGCTGGGCTGGAAGAGGCAGCAGATAGCACTGTTGAAAAGACTGGTAATGCCTCCTGTGGAAGTATGGTCATTTGTATGGAGAAGTGGCATTGCAGTGTGAAGGGCTGTTCAGGAACTGTCAAGAGAGTCTGCACTGCCACATTCTGGTCCTCTGTCTAAGTGACTATCTCCCAGAGCTTTTCATTAAAAAAAAAAAAGACTGTCCCCTAAGCAGGGGAACTCTGCCAGTTTTTTCTGTATGTTCTCTCTGATGCTACTTGCCCAAAGCCATACTACGGTATATGTTTAACCTCAAAAGAGGCAGAGGAGAAAAGTGAAACTGAATCAAACGATTCATATACTGATTGAAGTAAATGGCAAATGCCCTCTTCCACATCCAGGAGTGATTGTGGATAGTAATTGCTTTGCTCAATGGCAGATAAGAAAGGCTCCAACTTTTGAATACAGTCAATAATGTGAAATTGGTGGATGGTAATACATGCAGATAACTTTGGCAAGAACATTTTTCAAAGCACAATGCTATCTAGATGTTTGTGATCTTTTCTTGAAGGAGAATTTGAGTGAATCAGTGTTTTCTTCACTTTGCTCATATCAGATTCAACCACTGCAGCCTGGTGAAGCAGCTGGATGACACAAAAACTCAGCAAATGCTGGATTCTGAATTTGAAGCCCAACTTTCTAGTGGGAATGACCAAAATAGTGGTTTCCCCACATTTTCATCTGTAGAACATTGAGGATATAGTGATCTGGAAGGGCTGTTGATTCTGCTGGATAATGCAGTTTTGAAGAAGTTCAAGAAGCTAAGAATGGGGATCTTTGTCCTTAAGGACACTGATACCCAATGCTGTACCCTTCTTTTCCACAAATTTAGAACAGATGAGATCCTCTGGTGGTGAGGTGTGGTCTGGATGATCTGGAAGATGGTCAGAGGGTATGCTGGTGAAGTCCTCATTCGAGGATTAAGGTATTAGGTCACTTACCCAGGAATCCTGTGATAAAGGCAGCAAACTGAGAGGAACTTCCGGTTGACTGAGGATGAGAGGCCTGGTCTAACACCCTCTGACCTACTAGAATCCACCTTGAAAAAAATGAAAGCTCTAGGGATAGGCAATCAACCGTTCAAGCCAGGATAAAACTGATATACTAATTAAGGGAAAACAGCTCCTTACAGAAGTATGGAGTATTGGAGTTATATTGGATATCATATTTTTCATTAAAACCTCACATTAAGCAAAGTCTAACTGATTTTCATAAACTGAAAATGATGAGATCAGTGAAGTCATTTCTTCTGAAAGACTTATTTCAGGCTGTCCTCCAGTCATTGGTGATGGGGCACACTGATTATCATGCAACATTACTAATAAGCCTTCAAGAAAATTTGATAAGGATCTTATAGCTGGTACAGAATGCAGCAGCCTGAGTCCTTCTGAATTATCAAAGTCTGCTCATGTGTCACTTGGGCTGCGGCAACTGCACTGGCTTCCGGTGAAATGGCAGGCAAAGTTTTGTCTTGGGTCTCTTGTCTATAAACTGTTATATTCTGAGGAATTGTGTGCACTGAAACAAATTCTCTTTTTGTGCATCTAATTGGATATTATAGACACAATCAGCTCACTTGTTGAAGAATCCATCATACAGCAGAGGTAGAATGTTGACACATGGGAGGGTATTTTCTTGTGCAGCGCCAGCAGCTTGGAATATTTTAACAGGGCAGCTGAGGTATGCAGGATCTAAAGGAGTATAGGCAGGGTTTAAAAATGTCTTTCAAGAGGCATAGAATTGAATGCAAAGTATTGTGTATTTAATATATGAATTGTTTGTGTGATTATGTATGAGTTACTGTAATCAGCTCTAGACAAATGTTTTATTTGGAAGATGCGGACTATACATTTTTAAATAAATAAACAATAAACAAACAACCTCTAAGCAAGAGTTCCAAGGATGAAATCACCCCTATAGGCGATATCAGGACTTTGGTCTGTGGCATCACCATAGTGAGAGTAGAAAGAAGAGGCTAGAACGTTCCTTTCATCTCCTTGGTCAAAAAGAAAAACTCCTCACCAATTCTGCAATTTGGCCTAGCAAATGAGGAGTTCTCTGGCCTGGCATAGATTGTGGGACATCCTCTTCTGAGACCAAGATAGGCTCCTGCATGAGAACAGGTGGCCTATTAGAAATAGCAGCAGTATAGAGGTCATTGGTTCTGCAGTTTCCAGGTGAAATTCTTCTACCTCTAGTCTAGGTGGAGTGAGTGCCATGGATTTTGGTTTTGATAGGAGCTACCTGGCCCCTTCTCCCACAGATCTAGGATGGGCTATAAAGAGCTATGGTGGCAAAGCAGTCTGATAAATTGAAGTCTCAGGTGGATACATCAGTGGCTATGATGTGGTACAGTGTGTGGACACTTTGGATGTTTTGATGGGTCTTTTGAGATGAACATTGAGGAATCTGGAACAGGTCAACAGCAGTTGCATCGGAGTTGCACCATGGGTCATTGCACCATGTGATACAGTATCCAAAGTACCATGTGACCACAAACTAGATGCTTCAGTATGCACTGGAGCATCAAGCATCATCATGTGCTTCAGAGATGCATGCATCAAGCATCTCAGTGGGTCATATGGTGAGTGCCTTGATGCACTATCAATTGCAGAGGAAAATGCATTTGCAAGTCGATGCACCATTCACTGATGCTGTTGGCGCAGACAATACTCGTGTCAACGGTGCCAATGCACCCCAATTGGAATGTTTGTGCTTCAACACAGGCTGCGATGGCTCAAGTGATTGATGCTGCTTTGACTTCAATGCAGGGGAGATGTGGGACTTGATCCCCACAGCTTTGGCCTGAATGGACAGGGTAGTAACCAAGGAGCTCCTACTCAGCTCTTTTCTCAGTTGAGGCAGACAAGGCTGCGCTGTGAGATGAGGAACTACTCTGATTCAGGAGAAATTTATGCAGTTCCTTGATGCAAAGCGCCCTGGACCTCTGCAAGCATGGGAGTCATTTGTCTACAGGCATAAGTTATTCTGGTCACATTCTGAACTGAAGCATCAGTAACAATTTGTGCCTGTCAGTGAGGGACAATCATTCCACAGATACAGCTTTTGAAACCGCCTACCGCAGTCTATTTCTTCTTCTATCCAGACATGATGGAAGAAGTGGCAATAAAAAGTGCTTTTGGGGCTTTAGAAGCAGCAAGGCAAATATAATAAGAAAATAAAGAAAAAAAGTTTGAGGATTTTTACAGAAAAAAATATAGGAGAGACAAGAGTTTATATATGCACTGGACTCGGACAAAAAAGGTCTAAGGAGACTCAACAGACAATACCCATGTGGAAATTCCCCACATGCTAAGTAGAGTTCAAAGCTCTTCTAGCTTACAGCAATATGACTATTTGGTACTGCCAGATATTTATAGGGATGTGAATCGTTTTTTGACGATTTAAAATATCGTCCGATATATTTTAAATCGTCAAAAATCATTAGGGCCACAATACAATAACCAATTCCCCCGATTTATCGTTAAAAAATCGTAAATCGGGGGAAGGGGTAGGGCAGGAAAACCGGCACACTAAAACCCCCTACAACCCACCCCGACCCTTTAAATGAAATCCCCCACCCTCCCGAACCCCCCCCAATGCTTTAAATAACCTGGGGATCCAGCGGTGGTCCAGAACGGCGGCGGTCCGGAACGGCCCCCTCAATTGAATCCTGTTGTCTTCAGCCGGCGCCATTTTGCAAAATGGCGGCGGCCATAGACAAAAACGATTCGACGCAGGAGGTCGTTCCGGACCCCCGCTGGACTTTTGGCAAGTCTTGTGGGGGTCAGGAGGCCCCCCCAAGCTGGCCAAAAGTTCCTGGGAGTCCAGCGGGGTTCAGGAAGCGATTTCTTGCCGCGAATCGTTTTCCGTACGGAAAATGGCGCCGGCAGGAGATCAACTGCAGGAGGTCATTCAGCGGCGGTCCGGAACCCCCGCTGAACGACCTCCTGCAGTCGATCTCCTGCCGGCGCCATTTTCCGTACGGAAAACAATTCGCGGCAAGAAATCGCTTCCTGAACCCCGCTGGACTCCCAGGAACTTTTGGCCAGCTTGGGGGGGCCTCCTGACCCCCACAAGACTTGCCAAAAGTCCAGCGGGGGTCCGGAACGACCTCCTGCGTCCAATCGTTTTTGTCTATGGCCGCCGCCATTTTGCGGCGGCCATTTTGCAAAATGGCGCCGGCTGAAGACAACAGGATTCAATTGAGGGGGCCGTTCCGGAACACCGCCGTTCTGGACCACCGCTGGATCCCCAGGTTATTTAAAGCATTTGGGGGGGGATTTAATTTAAAGGGTCGGGGTGGGTTTTAGGGGGTTTTAGTGTGTCGGCTCACGATTTTAATGATTTTCACGATAGTTTACACACCCAAACGGCAGCAATACGATTCCCTCCCCCTCCCAGCCGAAATCGATCGTTAAGACGATCGAGGACACGATTCACATCTCTACCAGATAATATCACCCACATGTAATGACCAATTCAGCCTACTCAACAGTAAATGACATTTATGCATAAAAACAACCAAACCAAATGAAAAATTTAAAAAATTGCCAAAAAGGTCTGAAACGAATGAACAAAACAAACTGAAAATATCCTTGTTATACACGTACATCAAATTTTCTATCTTCCGAACTTATTACTAGCAAATATGTTTGTGTTGACTGCTAAGAACATAAGAAATTGCCATGCTGGGTCAGACCAAGGGTCCATCAAGCCCAGCATCCTGTTTCCAACAGAGGCCAAACCAGGCCACATCCTCTGGCAACAAATTGTAGAGTTTAGTTGTGCATTGAGTGAAAAATAATTTTCTCTGATTAGTCTTAAATGTGCTACTTGCTAACTTCATGGAGTGCTCCCTAGTCCTTCTATTATCTGAAAGTGTAAATAACCGATTCGCATCTACTCGTTCAAGATCTCTCATTATTTTAAAGACCTCCATAATATCCCCCCTCAGTTGTCTCTTCTCCAAGCTTAACAGCTCTAACCTCTTCAGCCTTTCCTCATAAGGGAGTTGTTCCAACCCCTTTAATCATTTTGGTTGCCCTTCTCTTTACCTTCTCCATCGCAACTATATCTTTGAGATGTGGTGACCAGAATTGTACACAGTATTCAAGGTGCGGTCTTCACCATGGAGCGATACAGAGGCATTATGACATTTTCTGTTTTAGTCACCATTCCCTTTCTAATAATTCCCAACATTCTGTTTGCTTTTTTGACTACCGCAGCACACTGAACCAAAGATTTCAATGTGTTATCCACTATGACGCCTAGATCTCTTTCTTGGGTTGTAGCACCTAATATGGAACCTAACATTGTGTAACTATAGCATGGGTTATTTTTCCCTATATGCATCACTTTGCATTTATCCACATTAAATTTCATCTGCCATTTTGATGCCTAATTTTCCAGTCGCACAAGGTTTTCCTGCAATTTATCACAATCTGCTTGTGATTTAACTACTCTGAACAATTTTATATCATCTGCAAATTTGATTATCTCACTCGTATTTCTTTCCAGATCATTTATAAATATATTGAAAAGTAAGGGTCCCAATACAGATCCCTGAGGCACTCCACTGTCCATTCCCTTCCACTGAGAAAATTGTCCATTTAATCCTATTCTCTGTTTCCTGTCTTTTAGCCAGTTTGCAATCCAAGAAAGAACATTGCCACCTATCCCATGACATTTTACTTTTCCTAGAAGCCTCTCATGAGGAACTTTGTCAAACGCCTTCTGAAAATCCAAGTATACTACATCTACCGGTTCACCTTTATCCACTTGTTTATGAACTCCTTCAAAAAAGTGAAGCAGATTTGTGAGGCAAGACTTGCCTTGGGTAAAGCCATGCTGACTTTGTTCCATTAAACCATGTCTTTCTATATGTTCTGTGATTTTGATGTTTAGAACCCTTTCCACTATTTTTTCTGGCACTGGAAATATTTCTTCATGAAGAAGGTGGTGAAGATGAAAACAGTCAAAGAATTTAAAGGTGCATGGGATAAACAATGTGGATCCCTAAAGGCTAAAAAATGGAAATGAAGAATAGAGTGCATGGGTGCGCTAAATACTAACCTTAACAGAAGGTATGAGGATGACTATACTTAACCAATAAGCCTTACTGCAACTGCAACATTTCTCTCGCCTTCAATGGCAGGGGGAAAAATATACTGGATTCAGATGACAACCAACGACTGCCCTGAGTTTTTCAGTCTGGGGAACTGATAAGTATAGGGATAACCTGCACAGAGTAACAGTTACTACACATAATTTAAGGCATGGGATTACTATCCTTAACCAATAAGACTTGATTCCCTTGACACAACTGCAATATCACTCTCTGCTTTGATGGCAGGAAGGATAGGGCGTAAAGAGGTATTGGATTCAGACAACATGGGCCTTGACTTTTACATTCTGGGGTACTGATACACAGACACAAGGGAAAAAGCAAAAGGACTGCTTCTATGGCCAAGTCCATAAGCAATGCACGACAAGCAGCACTGTCTGAATTTTCAAGAAAGATCACCACTCAGTAAAAAGGAAACTTAGGGGTACCTGCACAGCACAGCAGATACTACTATAAGAAGCTTTCTGGCAGACTGGATGGACTATTTTGGTCCTTTTCTGCTGTCATTACTATGTTATCAATATGGTCTAATTTAAAATAATGGAATTTTCTGGATTCACAGCACATTTATTGTGAAAGTGGCTTTAAGTAGTGTGTGTGAAATATGCCAAGAACTTTTCAATTGTGTTTCTCTCTGCATTATATAAAAGAGTGGTTTTCCTTCTCAGCTACATATTTTTATTTCCACTGGCAGTAAAATGACAATATATTGAAATATACCAGCATTTTGCAATAAGATACTAATATTAAAATTAGCTGCCAACACTTAAGACCGAACTCGCACATTTCTACTTTTACGTTCAAATCTTTAATTAGTCATTATAACACTAATTATCACATCCTAGAAAATTAAATAAGAATGTCTAGATGGAAATATGTAGAATAATATTGAATGAACAAAATTTACATAAGAACATAAGATATGCCATATTGGATCAGACCAAGGGTCCATCAAGACCAGCATCCTGTTTCCAACAGTGGCCAATTCAAGTTGCATGTACTGGTAAGTACTCAAACATTAAATAGATCGCAAGTTTTTTTGTTTTTTTTTTAATTGATTAATAGCAGTTTATGGATTGTTCCTAGAGGAATTATCCAAACCTTTTTTAAATACAGTTACACTAACTGCCTTAACCACATCCTCTGGCAATGAATTCCACAGCTTAACTATGCGCTGAGTGAAAAAGAATTTTCTTCGATTTGTTTTAAATAAGCTATTTACTAACTTCATGGAGTGCACCACAGTCCTATTAGCTGAGGGGCGGATTTTAAGAGCCCTGCTCGCCTAAATCCGCCCAAAACCGGGCGGATTTAGGCGAGCAGGGCCCTGCGCGCCGGGAAGCCTATTTTACATAGGCCTACCGGCGCGCACAGAGCCCCGGGACTCGAGTAAGTCCCGGGGTTCTCCGAGGGGGGCGTGTCGGGGGCGGTCCCGGTCGTCGCGGCATTTTCGGGGCGTGTCGGCAGCGTTTTGGGGCGGGTACTGGGGCGTGGCTAGGGCCCGGGGCGGTCCGGGGGCGTGGCCACGCCCTCCGTACCCGCCCCAGGTCGCGGCCCGGCACGCAGGAGGCCCGCTGGCGCGCGGGGATTTACGCCTCCCTCTGGGAGGCGTAAATCCCCCAACAAAGGTAAGGGGGGGGGGGTGTAGACAGGGCGGGGCGGGTGGGTTAGGTAGAGGAAGGGAGGGGAAGGTGAGGGGAGGGCGTTAGAGGATTCCCTCCGAGGCCGCTCCGATTTCGGAGCGGCCTTGGAGGGAACGGGGGTAGGCTGCGCGGCTCAGCGCACGCCGGCTATACAAAATCCATAGCCTTGCGCGCGCCGATCCAGGTTTTTAGCAGATACGCGCGGCTCCGCGCGTATCTACTAAAATCCAGCGTACTTTTGTTTGCGCCTGGAGCGCAAACAAAAGTAGGCTATTCGCGCTCCTTTTAAAATCCGCCCCTGAGAGAGTAAATAATTATTTACATTAACCTGTTCAAGTCCTTTCATGATTTTGTAGATGCCTATCATATCTCACCTCAGGTCATCTCTTCTCCAAACTTAACAGTCCTAACCTCTTTAGCCTTACCTCAAAAGGAAGCTGTTCCATGCCCCTTATTTTGGTCGCCCTTCTCTGCACTTTCTCCAGTACAAATATAAATATATACATATATACATACACTGTATGCACCCAGAATTGCATACAGTATAGAAGGTGCAGTCTCACCATGGAGCAATAGAGACATTATGACATCCACCATTTTATTAGCCATTCCAATCCTAATAATTCCTAATATTCTGTTTGCTTTTTTGACTGCCAAAGTACACTGAGCCGATGATTTCAATGTATTATCCATTATGAAGCCTAGATCTCTTTCCTGGGCTATAACTTCTAATATGAAACCTAACATTTGTAACTACAGCAAAGTTTATTTTTCCCTATTATGCATCACCTTACACTTGTCCACATTAAATTTCATCTGCCATTTGGAAGCCCAGTCTTCCAATCTCACAAGGTCCTCCTGCAATTTATTACAATCCATTTAACTACTCTGCATAATTTTGTCTCATCCACAAACCTGATCACCTCAATTGTTGTACCCTTTTCCAGATCATTTTAAATATATTAAAAAGCACAGATCTAAGTACAGATCCCTGAAGCACTCCACCGTTTACCTTTTCCACTCTGAAAACAGAACATTTAATGCTACTCTGTTTCCTGTCTTTTAGCCAGTTTGCAATCTAGAAAAGGACATCGCCTCCTATCCCATGACATTTTAGTTTTCTTAGAAGCCTCTCAAGAGGGATTTTGTCAAACTCCATCTGAAAATCCAAATACATCACATCTAACTGATTCACCTTTGTCCACGTTTATTCACCCCTTCAAAAAAATGTAGGAGACTTGTGAGGCAAGACTTCCCTTGGGTAAATCCATGCTGGCTGTGTCCCATTAAACCATCTCTATCTAAATGTTTTGTGATTTTATTCTTTATAATAGTTTCCACGATTTATCCCGGCATTGAAGTCAGCCTCACTAGTCTATAGTTTTCTGGATCACCCCTGGAGCCCTTTTTAAATATCAGGGTTACACTGGCCAGCTTCCAGACTTCAGGAACAATGGATAATTTTAATAAGTTACAAATTAAATGTAATAGGTCTGAAATTTCATTTTTTAGTTCTTTCAGAACCTTGGGGTGTAAACCATCTGGTCCAGATGATTTACAACTCTTCAGTTTGTCAGTCTAGCCTACGACATCTTTCAGGTTCACTGTGATTTGGTTCAGTTCATCTGAATTGTCACCCTTGAAAACAGTCTCTGGAACGGGTATCTCCCCAACATCCTCTTCAGTAAACACAGAAGCAAAGAATTTGTTTAGTCTTTCCACGAAGGCCTTATCTTCCCCAACTGCCCCTTTAACCCCTCGATCATCTAACGGTCCAACCGACTCCCTCGCAGGCTGCTTCGGATATTTAAAAAACTTTTTATTATGAGTTTTTGCCTCTATGGCCAACTTCTTTTCATATTGTCTTAGCCTGTCTTATCAATATCTTACATTTAACTTGCCCATGCATATGCTTTATCCTATTTCTTCTGATGGATCCTTCTTCTAATTTGTGAATGAAGATTTTTTTGGTTAAAATAGCCTCTTTCTCCTCATTTTTAGCCATGCTATCAATCGTCTGACCTTCCCTTAATGCGTGGAATACATGTGGACTGCATTACTATGGTTTTTTTTTGTTGGGTTTTTTTTTTTTGTTTGTTTTTTTTAACAATGTCCATGTCTGTTGCATACTTTTAACCTTTGTTACTGCAGCTTTTAGGATTTTCTTAAACTATTTTTCTCATTTTATCAAAGTTTCCCTTTTGAAAGTTTAGCGCTAAAGCCGTGGATTTACTTACTGTCCCCCTTCCAGTCATTAACTCAAATTTGATATTATGATCACTATTGCCAAGTGGCCTCACCACCATTGCCTCTCACCAAATCCAGCACTCCACTGAGAATTAGATCTAAAATCGCTTCCTCTCTCATCAGCTCCTGAACCAATTGCTCCAGAAAACTCATTTATTTCATCTAGGAACTTTCTTTCTCTAGCATGACCTGATGTTTCACTTACCCAGTCAATATCAGGGTAATTGAAATCTCCTATTATTACTGTACTATCAATTTGGTTAGCTTCCCTAATTTCTCTTAGCATTTCACTGTCTATTTCATCATTTTGGCCAGGTGGATGGTAGTGTACTCCTATCGCTCTTCCCCAACACACAAATAATTTCTACCCATAAAGATTCAATTGGAGCATTTAGTCTCTTGCAGAATCTTTTTCCTGCTGGACTTTATGCCATTCCAGACATAAAGTGCCACCCCATAACCAAGTTGCTCCTCTCCATCACTACGATATAATTTGTACCCTGGTATAGCACTATCCCATTGGTTATCCTCTTTCACCATATGTCTGAAATGCCAATTAAGTATGTCATCATTCACTGCTATACACTCTCCCATCTTACTTCTTAGACTTCTGTCATTAGCATACAAACATTTCAAATTTATTTTATTTATTTATTTATTTAAATTCTTTTAATATACCGATGCTCAAGACCAAGTCTTATCGTACCGGTTTACAATGGAACTGGGTGAAACCAATTAACTATATAGAAGGTAAAGTTACATTAAACAGGGAGCAAGAACATGGGAGTTGGAAGACAGGAAAGATTTTAAACGAATACAACTGGTGAGTATTAAAATAGTCAACAAAAAACAAGAGAGTAGCGAGACATATAAAGGTTGCTGAGATCAGCTGTAGATATATCTACAGCTGTAGATATATCATGGTTAATTATTAACATATTATTTCCTGAGGAGTGTCTAATTTTGGGACTCATAGCTTAGGGCACAAGAACACTGCAATTCAGCAAGAGGTTTTAAAATTTAGTTTATTTTGGCTTTTTTCAAAAGACATGCAAAGACAAGTGTTCTTGTGAGATGCAATCTGCCCTCTATCTGTAATAAGTAGCATCTCAATGAATTTCTGCCCTGCTCTGACTTATATAATTAAAATCCAACATTCTCGAAGCTTCCAGAAAAGTGTAACCGCCCACAAACACATGATACTGTTTGTCATGACAATCTATCCTGTATAGGAAATGCTTGTGAGGACCTCCCTCAACTAAGAATTCTTCTAACCCTGTTCCTCCTCCCAATGTAAACAAGTTCCTGTATCATACTGGCTTTGATGCAAGTATTCTCTTCTTGTCTTCTGTTGTTCTTCTTTTTTATTGTAAACACCTCCCAGTCTGGGTCTTGAATAGAGCTTGGCACCAGGATTCATTCAAATTGGTTTCAGGTCATTGAAACCAATATCTGCAAGATAAAGGCTTGCATCCTGTTTTCCTGCAGAACGAGTATCCCTGCATTGTGAAGTAAATGTGGCCATTAAAATAGGCCTCTCTCCTTTTGTTGCCAGCAAATCTGTCTCAGAGATTCTCTGCAAGTCATTGATGCCTTCCTGGCCTGTAATTATAAGCTTTGCAGGATTTACCAGTTTCCCAACTCTTCTGCATCCGTTGAATCTGTGATAGTCAGAAAGTCTCTCAAAGTTCATTCACCTCTGACAGGCTAGTACAGCAGAGGAGTCTGGGTATTCTTGGTTATCTTACTCAGACATATTCTTCATTTCCCTCTATGGGACACCTTAAAATGGATAGGTGTCACATCAATCAGTCTTCGATGCTAAGCCATGACAGAGGAACTTAAAAGTGTAGCCTAACCACTAACCTTGGTATTTATCAGGTGTAGTGCATAGGTGTGTGTCCCTCTAGATTCCCAATTAATATGAAGGATGCTCCCACAAGCATTCACTAGTTAATCAAAAAATAACATCAAAACTAATTTTCACTAGGTAACTATTAGCTCTATAATGGAGCTATACAGATACCTGCATTATAAAAAGGACCTACTTCATAATAACATGATCACATATGTTATCTTTCAGAATCAAGTAAGTACATAATAGTGGTATAACATGTAAAGATAAGTACACAGAGAGACTAGTATGAAAGTACTATGTTTCTCATATAATACTAGGTATTCTGGGCAAATCTTTTCAATGAATACTGTTGTTATGAACAACTACCCAGGATAATATTCATTAAAATGGCAAACAGGGATATAATCAATGCACCTTACCAGAAAAGTAAAGAAACCAATAACATAGAAGAAAACCAAGAATCTATAGAAAAACTCATACTGTGTTGTGCATACATGATGTAAAAGTGTTGCAAAGCATAAGACATATTCTAGTCATATGCTGTAGTGATGGAAGATCAAATACAAAAGCATATGCATGATAGGCAAAGGCATAGCAAAAGTAGTGCTATCCAGTATTAGGACAACAAACTGTAGCATTGAAAGCACTCACTGTATGGACAGTCCTAATTCACTTGTGGCAGTCATATATCCAAGAGATAATACAGCTGTATAGGGCAAGTATTAATTATTAAGGTAGATGATGGCTAGTAATACTGCTTCGTCTTCAGATACTTCTAGGGGAAATGGGGCTAATACCCTTCTCAAATGATGGTAAGTCTAAATATATTGGGGATAATCATAACAATAAATGAAAGCTAACTCTGTGAGAAAGTCTTTAACATATTATGTGAACTACTTTACAGAATTGATAAACCATCAGTGTAAGATTTTACACAGGGAAGGAAGGAATGTCATATAAATAAAAGACAGAAATAAGGAAAATTATATCTTCCCCTTTGGAATCCTAAATAGAAACCCACTAGCTTATAAGTCACAGATAGAGTTTATAGTGAAAGGACCAAAATAAAAAGAAAAGAACAATGAGCAATTAATATGCCGAAAGATATAGTAATAGAATGTTGCAGATCCCTATAGCAAAGCTCCTCATGTGTAAGGTACGTATTTGTTTCAAGGAGAACAGTAATCTTTGTGAAAGAGAGTGAAACAGTCATTAGGTAAAATCTAGTAAATAGTGTCATAAGAAAAGATATTCAAAGAAGGGTTCAGCAAAAACATTAGAATAAGAGATAGAATATTGAGATATTAAAGATCAGCAAAGTGATTATCCTAAGTGCAAGCTGCAAAACCAAAGAATAGGAATAGCTTATAACTTAGGCTGGTGTGGAAGAGAAATATAAAGAGATCTCCCTCTTGAACCCTGAATTATCCTATTTGAATCACAATGAAACACATCACCCTCTATGTGATCAAAGCAGCTTCCATAGATAAAGATAGGAAAACCTAGTACATATGCATTTAACTGAGTCTGCATATAAGTATTATAAAGTCTAAGACTGGAAAATACTACTTAACTTGGAACATACAAACTAATAAAAACAGCATCACTTCAAATAATATTATTAACTTGAACACCTAAGTGCTGACAGAGAATGAAAAAACCTAAACTCTGCATAAAGTCATTCCCACAAAACATAGAAAAAAGCAAATATCAGGTATAAATTGTAAGCCTTGCAGTCCATATAATATGTAAGAAAGTCTGTGACCATAATTTCTGCATTCAGGGCGTATATAGTTCGTTTAGTAGGATTCAGTGATGATGTCAAGGCAGAATCTCTTAGCTCCTTAGATTAGATGCATGTGTATGAATTCAAACCTAAATAAAAGTGCAACAAATCCGATTAAGTAGTAAGAAAATACTTTTATGTCACGTACTCCCTATATTTAATTCGCCAAATAATCCCCACATTATTTCAAAACATCATGCAATGGTCCAAACCACAAACATAAATACTCAAACTGTACATTAAAACATATATGTCACAGCACTGACCACATAATACATGCATTCATTCATTCCTCCTTGTACACATGTAACATAGAACAAACAACATGACAAACGTTTGAGCTCAAAAAAGAAAAACGTATTTTAAAAATATAAAAGAATTGGATCGATCCACAAAAGAAAACAAAAACTCAGGATGAAAATTAAAATAGATCTATTCAAAAAATTGAAAAGGAATCAAACTGGAAAAAACTGATCTTCATCTCCCATAGCATAGAGACAGATGCGCTTTGTGCTTTGGTACCCTGGAAAGAAATCTAATATATAACAGTTAATATAATGATTAAAATGAAAGTTAAAAAATGACATTACAGATTCTTTAAAAGTCAAACTACTGTTATACCTTAATTCAGCAAAAAGCAGTCATACAGCTACTTTCCTTTCTCTGATGGTCCACCCCTAGGAGGCGCTGTCCCCTATGATAAGAGCTACTTCCTTTTACAAATCTAAAATCTCTTTTTGTTTTCCTATGCTTGTAAACTCCTAACTCGCCTAAAGAAAAACTTAAAACAAACAACTTTACACTTAATTAGAAGTCATTCTATTTCCATCCAATATACATATGTTCCACAAAGTTCTTACTACCAAATCCTGCAAATACCCTAAATAGAAATACGAATCATTTCCAAAAGCACAGACATATCAGCTAGGAGTCCAGAAGTCTGCAAAATAAAAGGATGGCACAGACTAATATGCATTAACCAAAAGTTTTTCTTACTGGCACATAACTGAATAATAGACATTGCTGCTTAACTCTCTGCTGTTCACCGTCTCACAATCTTACTCCTTTACATATCGTCGAAATCGTCCACAATACAAAGTCCAATACCTGAACTCCCATCAAAATAAACCACCTAATTCATTCCTTTACGTCTAAAAGTTAGCAGCTAGTGAGATATAATCAAAACTAAGAACTAACGTACTTAACACATATTGCCGCAGAAAGGTCATGCATATTAGTGCCGTCCGTTTATTTCTGACCTGTGTTTAATTTAAAATAAATCATATCTTCACACAATTTTAATGCAACCTACTTATATCTTTTCTCTCCTTTTACCCAAAACAGTCTAAATTTCTCAGCATACAGCCTTCTGCATATTCCTTAATCTCTTCCCTCTTTAACATTACGTCATCTCTCATCCCTAATATTCACTTTCCCCATACTTTCAACACAAATTTCTGTTTTCACATTAAACAGATCAATTCATTAGTCCCTCTTCTATCACCTGTGCACTCTGTCCTATAACATACTTAAACCTCAAACCTCTCAGCAGAACTGTAAAATCCATTTTAAAAGTGACTCACTCCCAGGTGTTTTTTTTTCCTTTCTTCTCAACCACATTCCTAAGGGGGGGGTTCACCTCCTTTCCCGCCAAACAACTATTACCCTCAATGAATAGGTTTGTTAAGTGATAAAACACTTAAACAGATCATTTTATTAAAATAAAGTTGCTCTCTTGTAGTATATCTATAGATTGTTTTCCTTTCTATCTCTCTGCCTATACCCCTGACCAAAGAAAAAACCATACATCCCTCTCCAATGATAAATCAAATCTAATTATAAATGACTTTAAATAAACACAAATTCATGCTTTCGTTCTTACCAAATGAAATGAAACACAATGCACAATAAACTCTCGGTAATCACACAATTCTAAAAACTTAGATGCAAATATGAGCATCTCTGCATTAATGGTAGGAAATAAAACCAAAAACTAAAAAGCTTGCTGGGCTGGTTATTCTTTTTCTACGTTTACAGTGAACATAAGAGTCCTTGTGGCCAGCCATGGCTACATCAGTCAGCTCTGTACCTTGAGGGGGAGGGGGGAGAAGCAAAACACCAAAAAACTGAAAAACTTCATTTCTCTGGTTAATGATACCCTAACAGCAATCACGCATTAACTCCAAAGCAAACTTAAATATGAACTGATAACAATAAATCTCATAGACTAAAATAAACTGGAGGCATTTATGTACCTCTGATCACAGACAGCTGTAAACTATAATATCCAGCCATGCAGTTTCTAGTTTTAAAAGCACCGCATTTGTTTTTGTTTAACAACTAAACTTTGGTAAAAATCCACTAAACGAAAAACACCTTATCATACTAATTATAAAACTTTCAACTTACCAATTGTATCTTATTCCCTCTTTCTCCTTCTGAATCTACACACTTACAACAGCCGCTCCCCCGATGTAAAGTGAAAGTGAAAGTGAAACTGCTTGAGCGCAAGCCATGCGGTCTAAGAACAAAAGACCCCAGACTGACTAGTGCTGGCTACCCCTCTGTTTTTCAACTGTTCAATCTGAAAATACCAGAACTTAAGTTAGATTTTAATCAAATCATCAACTCATGTCCTGTCTCCCTAACATATATTAAAGAACATTGTGCAAAAAGTATTCTAAACCTGATATAACACACAAGCTATATACACTGTACAACAAATAAAATAAAAACATTGCTACTTACAGATTTTTCCTTTTTTTTTTTTTTTTTCTTGTTACATACTCACAAAATAGATCCAACTTCATTCCACATCTGCTCTGAACTCATAATTCTCCGGGATAAGCCTCCAGTGTACCTGGGTAACTCAATCTTTGAACGGCAAGCCACATTTTACCCTTCAAGAACCTAGTGATAGGTTGTCCACCAACCATAACACTACAGCTTATTAATAATTAATAATTATAATAACAACAGCTATTAGAGTCCCATCTGGGGTGCCAAAATGTCTAATTTTGGGACTCATAGCTTAGGGCACAAGAACACTGCAATTCAGCAAGAGGTTTTAAAATTTAGTTTATTTTGGCTTTTTTCAAAAGACATGCAAAGACAAGTGTTCTTGTGAGATGCAATCTGCCCTCTATCTGTAATAAGTAGCATCTCAATGAATTTCTGCCCTGCTCTGACTTATATAATTAAAATCCAACATTCTCGAAGCTTCCAGAAAAGTGTAACCGCCCACAAACACATGATACTGTTTGTCATGACAATCTATCCTGTATAGGAAATGCTTGTGAGGACCTCCCTCAACTAAGAATTCTTCTAACCCTGTTCCTCCTCCCAATGTAAACAAGTTCCTGTATCATACTGGCTTTGATGCAAGTATTCTCTTCTTGTCTTCTGTTGTTCTTCTTTTTTATTGTAAACACCTCCCAGTCTGGGTCTTGAATAGAGCTTGGCACCAGGATTCATTCAAATTGGTTTCAGGTCATTGAAACCAATATCTGCAAGATAAAGGCTTGCATCCTGTTTTCCTGCAGAACGAGTATCCCTGCATTGTGAAGTAAATGTGGCCATTAAAATAGGCCTCTCTCCTTTTGTTGCCAGCAAATCTGTCTCAGAGATTCTCTGCAAGTCATTGATGCCTTCCTGGCCTGTAATTATAAGCTTTGCAGGATTTACCAGTTTCCCAACTCTTCTGCATCCGTTGAATCTGTGATAGTCAGAAAGTCTCTCAAAGTTCATTCACCTCTGACAGGCTAGTACAGCAGAGGAGTCTGGGTATTCTTGGTTATCTTACTCAGACATATTCTTCAGGAGGGAGGAAACATAGGGAGGTAAGCAGGGGGGGTGGTGGCAGGGTAGGGACAGGGGCGAGGAGGGAGGAGAGAGGGAGAGGGTAGGAAGGTGAGAGTCAATGTTGGTTGATGGAGGCTCCTTCAACGGTAAGCTTGTGCGAACAGCCAGGTTTTCAGTTTCTTTCTGAAGGTGAGATGGCATTGTTCCTGGCGTATATCTGGGGGAAGCGAATTCCAATGGAGCGGACCCGCTGTTGAGAGTGCTCGCTTATGAATGGAGTTGTGGACCGAGGATTTGTTAGGGGGGGCCTGGAGAGAACCTTTGTAGGCGGATCTGATCGGCCTTGCGGAAGTATGTAGTTCAAGAGGGATGGCGAGTTGGAGTGTGGTTTGCTGGTAGACAGATTTGTGGATGATGGTGAGAGTCTTGAAGAGTATTCTATATTGGATAGGTAGCCAGTGTAGGATTTTTAGTATTGGTGTGATGTGGTCCTTATGACGTGTGTGTTTGTAAGGATCCTGGCCGCTGCGTTTTTCAACATCGGTAGGGGTTTAGTAGAAGAGGCGGGGAGACCAAGTAGTAGAGCGTTGCAATAGTCGATCTTTGAAAACAGTATGGCTTGAAGGACTGAACAGAAATCCTGGAAGTGTAAAAGTGGTCTTAGCTGCTTCAGGACCTGTAGCTTAAAGAAGCATTCTTTAGTTGTGGTGTTAATGAACTTTTTGAAGTTCAGTCTAGAGTCAAGGGTGACCCCAAGGTCTCTAACCTGGTTTGCTAGTGGAGTAGTTGCGTTGTTGGCGAAGGGGTTGTTATCGCTGGGGGAGATAACCAGGAGTTCTGTTTTGGATGTATTAAGGACCAGGTTGAGACTCGAGAGAAGGAGGTTGATGGCGTGTAAGCAGCTGTTCCAAAAATTTAGAGTAGTGGAGATGGGGTCCGAGATAGGGATTAGGATCTGCACATCGTCCACATATATAAAATGGGTGAAGTTGAGGCTATTGAGTAGCTGGCATAAAGGGAGTAGATAGATATTAAACAGGGTAGGGGATAGAGAAGAACCCTGTGGTACTCCTTGTTTAGAGGGTACGGGGTGGGATTCTTTGTCATTTATTTTAACTTTGTAGTGCCTGTTGTTCAAAAAGGATTTGAACCAGAGCAGTGCAGAGCCAGAGATGCCTATTTCCATTAGACGGTTGATGAGGATGGAATGGTTTACCGTGTCTTACGCCGCTGAAATATCGAGAAGGGCTAGAAGGTATGATTGTCCCTTGTCATGGCCCATCAGGATGTTGTCCATTAAGAAAGAAGGAGAGATTCTGTGTTTAGGCGTTTCCTGAATCCGAATTGAGAAGGGTAGAGAATGTTGTGAGAGTTAAGGTAGTCTGTGAGTCGGATGTTGACCAGCCTGTTCATTAGCTTGGCTATAAAAGGTAAGTTTGCAATGGGGCGGAAATTTACAGGGTTGGCTGGGTCCAAGTTAGGTTTTTTTAGTAAGGGTTTCAGGGAAGCCATTTTTAGAGAGTCAGGGACAGATCCTTGATTGAGGGAGCAATTTATGATGTCAGCCAGAGGTTTAGCAATGGTGTTAGGAATGGTGAGAAGGAGTATTATTATTTTCTTGTTAACATGCTACTATTGTTCGATGTAAAGTTACCTCTGCTACCTCTGTTTGATGTAAAGCGCTACTCCAGGCGCCGTTTTGTGTTACAATGTGAACCGATATGATATCATTGATGAATGTCGGTATATAAAAATTTCAAATAAATAAATAAATAAATTAATTAATTAATTTGGTCCAATGGGTGTGAAGAAGGTTTCATTTTCTTGATTATCGATTCGATTTCCAGGGATGATGTGGGTTCAAGAGATTCTAGCGTCTGTTTGTGAATGGTTGGTGAGGGATTTTGGCTCGGTGGAGGCAGGGAGTTTGATGAAGTGTTAGATGTTGCCAGAGGGGCGAGTAGATTTTTGATTTTGTTGTCAAAGAAGACTGCCAGCTCTGTAGATTTGTTTTGGGAAGGTAGGGGAAACAGGGGTGGTAAGGGCTGTAACATATGAGAAAATAGTTTTTGGGTCATATAGGAAGCCGTGTATTTTTTTGGTGTAGAAGTCTCGTTTAGTGCAGGTAATGGAGGTCCTATAATAGTTCATTGTAGTTTTCTAAGAAGCTAGTGAGGTAGGGGAGGGATCCTTCCGCCAGCGTTGTTCTTTGTGTTGTAAGTCTTGTTTGAGTTTTCTTAATTCAGTTGAGAACCAGGGTTTTTTGTTCGTGCGGGCAGGGTTGATAACTTTTGAAGACATGGGGCAGATTATGTTTGCTACTGAGTGTGTGATAGTTTGCCAGGAGTTAATAGCAGTATCCGCATCAGAGAGGTCCAGGTTAGTTAGGTCCTTGGCAAGACTGTTGCTGAGAGTGTCCATGGAACAAGGTTTCTGAACTGGTTAGAAGATTTAGTAACAGTGGGAGTCTGTTTTTGTTTTATAGATAATTCTGTAACTATCAGCGAGTGATCTGACCAAGGGATGGGGGTGCAAGAAGGTGGAGAGATGGGCGAAATGTTTTCATTCGTGAATATCAGGTCAAGCGTGGCCTGCCTTGTGTGTGGGGCTGTTTATGATTTGTTTGAAGCCCATAGCCTGGAGGGAGGAGAGAAGGGCTTCGCAATTGGCTGATGGATAGGGGGAGTCATCATGTTTGTTTGTATTAACAGTCTGCTTTACAGTTGACAGGGATACACTGGAATCTTTTAGCTCAGGTAAGTCTTATTTTTATTATTGGAACCTCTGTTGGGAAGCTTCATTAGTATCCTTTGAAGATACCTCCCTCCAAACCATGTGCTGCTGACAGTCTGCTTTCGTCTTTGAATTAGTTTAAAAGCTGCTCTATCTCCTTTTAAAATATTAGTGCCAGCAGCCTGATTCCTTCCTGGTTAAGGTGGAACCCATCCTTTCGGAAAAGACTCCTTCCCCAAAAGGTTCCCCATTCCTTACAAAACTAAATCCCTTTTCCTTACCCCATTCTCTCTTGCACACATTCAGGCCGATACAGTAAGGAGCGGTAGGAAGAGCTGCGTTAGTGCCGGGCGCACCCGTGGTTGCCGCACGCACAGTGCAGCTCACCTACCGCTCGATACTGTATGTAAATAGCTTGCAAATGCAAGCTGCGTCTAAGAAGCGTCCGTGAAGAGTTAGGCCTGCGCAACCCATTTTACTGTATAGAGCGCTATACAGTATCCTGGGTGCGCTGGCCTAACGCTTTATGGACACGCTGATCTGTCATTTCAAATGTCATTTCAAATGACATTTGAAATGACAGGTACCAGGAAGTGGACTGTTCTCCTACGCTCAGGATTGCCAGTCCTCTCTCCCCTCCTCCCAAAGCAAGCAACAAAAGCGGAAAAAAATCGAAAAAACGAAAAAAAAAAAAACCAGCAAGGGAGAGAGGACGGGCAATCCTACGCTCGGGATTGCCAGTCCTCTCTCCCCTCCTCCCGAAGCAAGGCGCGAAAAGCAGCCTTGCTTCGGGAGGAGGGGAGAGAGGACTGGCAGTGTAAAGCAACGAAGCGACTTGCAAAAAAAGTATGTCACTTTGTTGCTTTACACTGCCAGTCCTCTCTCCCCTCCTCCCGAAGCAAGGCGCGAAAAGCAGCCTTGCTTCGGGAGGAGGGGAGAGAGGACGGGCAATCCTACTTTCTGATAGATCGTTTCCTACGACTTACTTTTTTTTTGCAGCCCCCCTCCGGAGACTGACATCTGCGACGACGACCATGGCTCCCCTGCCTCCAGCTGCCCGCGAAGATGGACGCATTGCACGGGCAAAAGCGGCCCCTGTGTGTGCAATTGGGCCGCTCAAGACGTGACGTCATGACATTTGGCATCATGGCATGTGATGCCAAATGTGATGAGTCCATTGCCCGTCCTCTCTCCCAACTTTTTTTTTCCGCTTTTTTCCACTTTCGTTGCTTCGGGAGGAGGGGAGAGGACTGGGGCTGCCCCGGAGACCAGCACCCATGGACGCGGCCAGGGCAGGTGAGCGGGGGCTGGGGGAAAGTTTGCCGCCTACCCTTACCCCTGCCTCTAACGCAGGGGTAAGGGTAGGTGGTAAGTTAGCAGGTTAAACGCGCGGCAAAACGGCAGGGTAAAAAAACGATAGCCGGGGCGCGCGTTACTGTATGGGAGAGAATAGCTAATTCGATCGTTTACATGTAATATACATGCCACAAGCGGAAGGGGTTACCCAGTGATTTAAGGACGCAGTAAGAGTAGGTTAAAGGGAATAGTGTATCGCGGGTTGGATTAACGTGGCCGAAAAGTGGGTAGAAAGCGGGTTAGGAGCAGGGTAACCACAGCCGCACTTTACTGTATTGACCTGATTGAGACTCCAAAGTTCTGCATGCCTCTTGGGACCTGTGCTTGGAACAGGGAGCATTTCAGAGAATGCTACCCTGGAGGTTCTGCATTTAAGCTTTCTACCTAAGAGCCTAAATTTGGCTTCCAGAACCTCCCTCCCACATTTTCCTTTGTACCCACAAGTACCATAATAGCCGGCTCCTCCCCAAGACTGTCCAAAATCCTAACTAGGTGACGTGTGAGGTCCACTACCTTTGCACCAGGTAGGCACCTTACCAGATGATCTTTATGCCCACCACCCACCTAGCTATCTACATCTCTAATAACTGAATTGTCAACTATGATGGCTGATCTAACCCCTCCTGGGCAGTAGCCCTGGGAGACACATCCACTGTGCAAGAGGACAATTTTTCACCTGAAGAGCAGTCCTTGCTACAGGATCTTTTCCTGCTTACCAGGTTAATACTCTCTAACCAGGAGACTTTCTTCCTCCAAGGCAGGACCAGGGCTGCCAGACTGGAGTTGGGACTTGGCTACTATGTCCCTGAAGTTCTCATCTATATACCTCTATCTGCCTCAGCTCCTCCAGGTCTGCTACTCTAGCCTCCAGAGATCGGACTCATTCTCAAAGGAGCTCTTTGCACTGGGGGCACACATACAACCTCTCACTGGCAGGTAAAAAATCAACATGTGATACTCTATACAAAAGACTGAAAGGCCCTCCTTTTGCTGCTGGACTGCAGGCTTCATCTTAATTTTATTCAGTTCCTAGTTATTTAGGTTGCTATGGGGATGTGTACAATTAGGATCCTTTAAATTTATTAATATACTCACTATTTATTTGGTAGTGACCTACAAGGGGATGATTAAACTCTTGATAAGGCAATGGGAATTTCTGAATTTAAGTTAAAAAGCAGATTTATTTATTTATTTATTTTAGTGTGAAAGTGTCGCCCGCCTATAAATCAAAGGATGAGCTGGGAGAGGGTTGGGAGGAAGGAAAAGAAAACAAATTCCTAATTTTTGCCTGCCCTTTGACTAGAGTTTAGATTTATGCCAGATCAATTCCAAAAACAAATAGGACTGCATTCAGGTGCAACATACTTTTGACATCAATCATACTTGCTCCAGAAGCATACTGAAAAGATTCCCCTCTCCTCCATAAATTAATCTGATTGTCATTTTAGGCCATTTGAATGCATAAAAATAACAGTTAACAAAAAGAATATACAATACATAAGAACATAAGAAAAGTATTTCAATTCTTGACTAGCTTTTAGAAGCCTCTTTCTTAGGGCCCAAACCCTTAAAGAAAAATTAAGTAAAGCATACGGAAAGAAAATATCCACAAGGAGTGTGACTTGCTTAAGGTCATACCGTTCAGTTAACTGCTAGAGATGAAATCCCAACTTGTGTCCACTCTACTACATCATTACACCTATGCAGATTATCTTTTCTTTTTTTTTTAGGTCATTATGATCCATAACTATGCCCTGCAGCAAAGGTTTGCTGCTTGATGTGAAAATAACAGCTATGAATGGTGAAGCTGCTGCTGATCTTCTCAAACTTGGCAAACCGACCCCAAGGCCATGCTGAAAGTGCAAATGTTTGAAATAGGACAAATCTAACTAACAATATTTCTTGAACATGAGTGAATACCACTGACAAACTAATATAAAAATCAACACGTACGCTTCTTGTTGATGAAAACAACTCACAGAAACTACAGAAATATCATGCTGCCTTAACCTAATGATCTGACCCTAAAGAATTTAGCTCTGTATTACAGCAGAGTGCTACAGAATGGAGGTTTACAACATGCCCTACACCTTAAAAGGGCAAACAAGCTTTGAACGTGATTCTTCTAAGACAAATTGCCCTTCTTCCTTAAATTGTCTGCAACAACAATCATGAGTTTAGTCCCCGGGAGAGCCTGACATGCATTACAGAAGAACATGCAGGTGCCTGAGGACTACTGGTTTTAAAGAATGAAACAAGTCTTTTATATCAATCCCAGAAAATCCTCAGGGTAATGGTGATACAGGTTGATTCCTCAAAAGCAGAATTTGTAGACAAAGCAATTAAGGGTTTTTCAAATCCAGTTCTAGACAAAGGCCTATGCCTTCTTTGAGACTACTAGCTATATATTGCAATTCAGCAAAGTCACTGAAGCTTTGACTCACAGTTATATACAAGGCATCTGTCATTATTCAAAACTCATTCTTCCTTACTAAAAATACAGTATTTGCTCGAGGGAAATATCATGTTTAGAGTTTCAAGAAGGCTGGAATTATGGCTTACTAGTAAAGTTACGATTTTGTCATGGATTCTTGCCAATTGAGGGTAATTTTCAAAACAGTTCACATGAGGCTAAAGTCTATAGCTATATGTTGCAATTCTGCAAAGTTTACTAGCTATATTTATTATTTAAGCCCAATCCTTCAAAGCATACTTGTGTGCCTAAGTCTGCTTTGAAAATTCACAGGTGCCCCTTGTAAATACACTGGCATACATGCACAAGGTTACACCTGTTTCCGAGTAGATATAAATATGAGCATGGAGATTTATGTATATACTTTTGAAAATTGAGGGTATTTATGTAAACCCTTTCCCAGCCTCAACTCTACCCCTCCCCCCTCGGAATTCCTTTTCCTACAATAAGAACATAAGTGCCATGCTGGGTCAGCCCAAGGTCCATCAAGCCCAGCATTCTGTCTCCAGCAATGGCTGGTCCAGGTCACAATAGTTGATCTATTTCGCATATCTCTTTCCAGGGATAAGCGCTGACTATCAAGTCTACCAGGCCAGCGATTCTCAACTGGTGTGTCGCGACACACTAATGTGTCGCTAAGCACCAGCAGGTGTGTCACGGCTCCCGGTGTTCCACTGCCCCAGTTGTGCTTCCCTTCTCCCCACTTGGTTGCGGAGGGATGCTGCTTGCCACCGCCAGAGGCCAGGCCGGCGGCAGCTAAAGAGTAGAGAGACGCTGCAAGAACATTTGTGGGTGATTGAGAGCTTGTATGTAAGTGAGAGCGTGTGTGTGAGGAAGAGAGCCTGGTTAAGGAGGTTGTATGCGTGTGTGAGGAAGAGAGGGAGGTTGCGTCTGTGTGTGTGCATGTGAGGAAGAGAGACTGTTAGGGAGGGTGCGTGCGTGTGTAAAAGACTGGTTAGGGAGGTTACTAAGTACATAAAAATTTTCCATACTGGGTCAGAGCAAGGGTCCATCAAGCCCAGCATCCTGTTTCCAACAGTGGTCAATCCAGGCTACAAGCGCCTGGCAAGCACCCAAAAACCAAGTATACCCCATGCTAGTAATAGTTTTCTACGTCGACTTGATTAACAGCAGATAATGGACTTCTCCTCCAAGAACCTAGCCAAACCCTTTTTAAACCCAGCTACATTAACTACACCAACCACATCTCCTGCCAACAAATTTCAGAGTTTAATTGTGTTGAGTGAGAAAGAATTTTCTCTGCTTAGTTTTAAATGTGCTACATGCTAACTTCATGGAATGCCCCTTAATCCTTCTATTATCCTAAAGAGTAAATAACCGATTCACATTTACCCATTCTAGACCTCGCCAAATTTTAAAGTCCTCTATCATATGCCCCCTCAGCCATCTCTTCTCCAAGCTGAACATGTTCAGTGTGTCACACGTGTGAGAACCATCTGTCAGGTGTGTTCCAGATGAAACAAAATGTTGAGAACCACTGTTCCAGGCTAATAGCTTTTTATAGACTTTCTTTCAGGACATTATCCAACCCCCTTTTAAACCCCACTTTGTTAATTTTCTTGATCACACCCTCTGGCAATAGATTCCATAGCTTGATTGTGCGCTGAATGAAAAAATTCTTCCTATAATTTATTTTAAATCTGCCCCCTAGTTTCAGTGTTGACTGAAAGGTAAATAACCATTCACTGTTAACCCATTCCACCACAATCTCAATCACATCTCCTGTAAGTCATCTCTTTTCCAAGCTAAAAAGCTCGAATCAGTTTAGGTTTTCTCCATAAGGATGCTTTTCCATCTCCTTTACCAATTTTTTCACCCTACTTTCTCTATATCTACCCTGTCTTATTTGAGCTGGAATGACCAGAATTGCAGACAATATTCAAGGTGTAGTCACACTATGGATCTATACAAAGGAATTTTGATATTCTCAGTTTTGTTCTCTATTCCTTTCAAAATAATTCCTATTTGTCTTTTGGACTACTGCCGCACTCTAAGCCAAATATTTCAAGGTATCGTCCACAAGGACTCCGAGGACCTTTTCCTAGCATGGAACCCAGCATCATGTACCTGTAGTTGCGATTATTTTATGATTGTCCAAATTAAATTGCATCTGCCACTTAGATGGCCAGTCTCCTAGTCTCACAAGGTCCTTCTGCAGCTCCTCAGAATCCACTATTGTATTAACAACTCTAAACAATTTTGTATTATTGGCAAATTTTTTCACCTCACTTGTTTCTTTCTCCAGATCATTTATGAATAAGCTAAATAGCACAGACACCTGGGGTTCTCCATAATGATCTATCTCTATTTGGAAAACTGACCATTTAATCTTACCCTGTTTCCTGTTTTTTATCCAGTTACTAATCCATAATAGGACACTGCCTCTGATCCTATGATTTCTCAATTTCCTGAGGAGTCTCATGATAGACTTTGGCAAATGCCTTCTGAAATTCTAAAAACACTATCTACCCAGCTCACTTTTATCCGCATGTTTATTTACACTTTACAAACAAATAATAAATTGTTTTTTTGCAAAAGAAAACCTTGTCTTATCAAGTTACTCTCCCACATAAAACCAGGTCTATTTATGTGGCCAGTAATTATGTTTTTAAGAATAGCACCAATGTCACGTTCACAAGTCTATAGTTTCCCAGATCTCCCCTGGCATCAAATTGACCACCCTCCAGGCTTCTGGTACCATGGTTGTTATAAATAGGTTGCAAATCACCAGAAACAGGTCTGCAATTTTGTGCATGAGTTCTTTCAGAACTCTGGGGTGAATACCATCTAGTCCCGGTGATCTATTATTCTTTAGTCTGTCAATCTGATTTATTACATCCTCCTATTTCACAGTAATTTTGTTTAGTTGTCCAAGTCATCACCATCAAAAAATGTTTACAGCATGAGTATGACCAACATTCTCCTTAGTAAAGGCAGAAGAAATGAATTAATTTCATTTTTCTATTTCATTGTCCTCCTTGACCACCTCATTTACGCTCTGTTATCTAGCAGCTCAGCTGACTCTCACAGGCCTATTTGTTTCAAATGTACTTGGAAACGTTTTTACTACTTGTTTATTCCTCTATAGCAAGCTTCTTTTCAAATTTTCTCTTAGCCTGCTTAATTACTTTTTTTTATATCTAAATTGCCAGTGCTTATGTTCTTCCCTATTTTCCTCATTTGGGTCTGCTTTCCAGTTTTTGAATGATGCTTGTTTTGGCTTTAATTGCCTTTTTCACCTATTAAACCACACCGGCAGTCATTTGGTTTTATTTAACGTACAGATTCGTTTTGTCTGAGCCTCAAGGTTAGTAATTTTTTTTTAACAGTGTTCATGCCTCATGCAACTTTTTAACCTTGTGAATTGTTCCTCAGTTTTTTCTAACAAATCTCATTTTATCACAGTCTTTTTTTTTTTTATAGTTAAAAATACTACTGCAGTAGGTTGGGTTTTTTTTTTGTTTTGTTTTTAGTATTCACCCTCCAGCAATTGGGTCAAATTTTATTACATTATGATCACTGTTGACAAGTGGATCCAACACCAGGTCCTGCATTCCACCGAGAACTAGATCTAACATAGTGGCCCCCCTCTCATTGGTTCCATGACCAAATTTTGCATGAAGCAGTCATTGATGGCATCTAAGAACTTTACCTCTCTTGCATGTCCCGATGTGACATTTACTCAATCAATACTAGGAAAATTTAAGTCTCTCATTAATATTGTGTTGTCCATTTTACTAGCCAGTCTGATCTCTGTTAGCATTTTCAGTTTGTTTCCTTATCTTGGCCAGGCCGGCAGTAATATATCACCATTACTACTCTTCCCTCTTACCCTAGGGATTTCTATCCATAAGAATTCCAGAGTGCAGTTTCCTGCAAATCTTATCCTGCTTGACTCCATGCCATTCTTGACGTATAATGCCACCCCTCCACCAATTTTATTTGCCCTGACATGTCAATATAAATTTGTACCCAGGTATTACAGTTTCCTATTGGTTACCCTTCTTCCACCAGATTTCTGATATGCCTATTATGTCTGCAGCTTCCTTTAGTGCCATACATTCTAACTTTCCAGTTTTATTTTTCAAAACGCTGGCATTCATATACAGCAGCGGTTCTCAACCAGTGTGTCGCCAAGAACATGCAGGTGTGTCGCCACACTTCCCAGTCCCCCGCTGTTCTCCCTACCCAAGCAAAATAGGTCCTCCGCCCAGGCTTAAAATGCTGATAGCCCGGCAGAACGCAGCAGGAGAGCTAGAGTCAGCAGGACCGGCATGCTCTCTCTCTTCCCGCCCCTTCCCCCTACGGCCCGGAAGAGAAAGTGGCGAGCTGCAGGTGCGTGCACGGGAAGAAGAGACCATGCTAATGCGCTCAGCATCAGCCCGAAGAAAAGAAGAGAGGCATAGCCTGAATGATAAGCAGCGCAGCTCTGAGTAAAATGAGGAACAACATCAACCCTCGCGGCCGATGGGACTCATTTCTCCACGAGGTTGCTGCTGCCTTTAGGGTTGGGAGGAGGCTGCTGCTATCGCTAGTTCGGGGGGGGGGGGGGGGAGTGAGTGAATGAGCAAGCATGTGTGTTTGAAATCCTGTGTGTGTGTGTGTGTGAGTGAGATAGCATGTATGTGAATGATTGAGAGCCTGTATATGTGAAAGAGTATGTGTGTGATTGAGAGCCTGTGTATGAGAGAAAGCATGAATGTAAGTAAAGTGTATGATTGAGAACCTGTATGTGTAAGTTTGTGATTAAAAACCTATTTGTGTGAGAGAGTGTGTGTGTGTGATTGAGATCCTTTGTGTGTGAGAGATCATGTGTATGTATGTATGTATAATTAAGAGCCTATATGTGTAAGTGAGAGAGAGAGCGAGCATGTGACTGTGTGTGATTGAGAGCTGGTTTAGGTGAGGGAGTATGTGATTGAGAGCCTGTGTGTAAATGTGAGAGAGAGAGAGAGAGAATGTTTGTAAGCATGTGAATGAGAGTCTGTATGTGAGAGAAAAAGACAGCATGTATGTGTGTGATTGAAAGCCTGTGTGTATAAGCGTGAAAAGACAGATAGTACGTGTGTAAATGTGTAACTAAGAGCCTATATAAGTGAGAGAAAAAAAGCATGTGTATGTGTGAGCGATTGAGAGCCAGTGTGAGAGAGGAGAAAGTTGCAAGCAAACCATCCCTCCTCCTGCTAATTCAAAACAATCTCAGGGGACCTGGATATCAAATGTTCCCAGGTATGCAGAGCAAAACAGTTTTTGTATCCTTATTATTTTTCATTAATGGGCCTGTGTGCCTGCTATTTTGAAATATTTTACTAGTATCTAGAAATGTTTGATAGGAGTCTTTAAATATCGGATATTCCATTCATCAGCTGTTTTGAAATAATCTGTTCTTTTTGTTAGTATGGTTATGTTGCTATTGATTTTATATTTCTTGATTTGTTTTATAAGGACTGGTGGTGTTTCTTTTTTTCCTTTGTTATACTGCATACAGAGACTCTGGCTTGTTGCGGTTTCCAGTTCAGTTTTTGTTTGCATGATTCTGGTCTCTTTATTCTTTGTTAGGTGAGGGTCAGCACATGTGATTCACGTGAGATTTTCTGCTGGCGTATAGTTTCTGTGTAGGGCTCTCTAGTAGTCTGGCTTGTTCCATTTTCCTAATAGGAGGTGTATTGGTGTCAGGCCTGGTGTAATATTTTCAGAGTTGCCTTTTCTTAAGTAAGGTGTTTACTGTTTAAGTGCTGGAAATTGGTGCTGTTTTGGTGTGGGATGTTCACTATTTATGCAATTTCTGTTCAGACAGAATATGTATCTTTTCCTTGTGTCATTCTTAACAATAAAAATAATACTGGACCTTTATTTTTTTTTAATTTCCGCCATGAATTGTAATGAGCAGTGTGTCACACATGTGAGCGAGGTCTGTCAGGTGTGTCACGATGGAAAAAAGGTTGAGAACCACTGGTATACAGCATTTTAAAGTAGGTTTATTTGCAGTTTATTTTTATATATATACCCACAACCTAATTATCACCTGATACAGGCAATTTGGAGTCATTTTTATCTGTATGCTCTATATTTATACATATCTGGACTTTTTCAGCTTTTACAATCACCTCTCTATCAGCACATTCTATCTTACTTGGTTTCCCAATATCTCTTGAAGATACTTCCCTCCAAACCATGCACTGCTCAATAACTGCTCTCCCCCATATTCTACTTTAAAAGCTACTCTATCTCCTTTTTTTTTAAAAATTAGCACAAGCAGCCTGGTTCCAATCTGAAGATGGAGAGCACCCTATCAGAATAGGCTTCCCCTCCCTCAGAATGTCCCTCAGTACCTAACCAATCGAAAACCCTCTTCCCTGCACCATTGTGTCATCCACTTATTAAGACAATGGTTGCTTTACTTTTATTAATAGTAGTCAATACTATGAGGTTGTAATAATCTGCAGGCTTAGTAATAAGTCTTTGATTGCAGCCAAGCTCTAACTTTGTATTACTGAGCCTGTAGGTTCAATATTCCTCCATGTGTAGCAAGAATTTTGTCTTTTCCAGGCAACTCAGACTAGTCTCAAAATCTGAATATAATTCTAAATTAGTGTATAACTTCAGACATCTTAATCTTTGTGCAGTTAATGGTATAAAATGCAAGCACCTTATTTAGTAGTACAAATTGTAATTACTTTGGGCTTCAGCCTATTACTAAATGCCCAAAATAGTCCCATACAAATAGGTAAGAGAGGAATTTTCTACCCATTAATTCCTATATTAGTCAGGACTGATTGCTTCTCTCAGTAGTATAACATAGTGGTTCCTAATCCTGTTGTGGAGGCACACTAGTCTGTTTTCAGGATATCCATAACGAATATTCATGTGATATCTACATATGCAGGAAACCAAATATATGCTTTATTATGCATATTTCTTAAGGGCCGGATTTTAAGATTTATGTGCGGGCGTAGATTTGTGGGCGCAACCCGGCACGCACAAATCTATACCCGATTTTATAACATGCACGCATGTTATAAAATCCGGGGTCGGCGTGCGCAAAGGGGTGTACACTTGTGCACCTTGCGTGCGTCGAGGCCTAGGAGAGCCGAAATCGGAGCAGCCTCGGAGGGAACTTTCCTTCCGCCCCCCTCCCCTCCCTTCCCCTATCTAAACTGCCCCCCAGCCCTACCTAGATCCCCCCCCACCTTTATTTATTTATTTATTTTTTAAATTTACGCCTGCCTCTGGGCAGGCATAGGTTGTGCGCACCAGCCAAGTGGCAGGGAACAATCCCCCGGCACAGCCGCTGTGCTGGAGGCCTCAGTCCCGCCCCCGCCCCTTTTTTCAAGCCCCTGGACATACGCGTATCCCGGGGCTTGCGCACGTCGCCGGACCTATGCAGGAGTGGGTTTAAAAGGGTTACGCACATAACCCTTTTAAAATCCGCCCCTATGGTTTTAATGAAAATTACAATCAGCATGCTTCCAAAACGAGGTTTTGAAAAACGCATAGAAAAGCAGCATCTGGAAGCCTCCAATATTATACCTCTCCCTTGGATTTTTGTATCCTAAATGTATAAGTCTGCATTTATTTTTACCATTAAATCTTAGCTGCCAGACTCTAGACCAGTGGTTCTCAACCCTGTCCTGGGGACCCCACTAGCCAGTCGAGTTTTCAGGATATCCACAATGAATATGCATGAGAGAAAATTTACATACACTGCCTCCATATCATGCAGATTTTCTCTCATGCATATTCATTGTGGATTACTAGCAGTGTGCCTCAGGGATAAGTCTTTTGACCAATTCTTTTCAGCATTTTCATGAGTGACATAGTGGATGGATTGTTGGGGAAAGTCTTAACTTTTTGCCAATAATACCAATAGGGTAAATAGGAAGGTGTGGAAAACATGAGGCGGGATCTAGTGAAGCTTGAGGAATGGTCTAGAGCAGTGGTTCTCAACCCTGTCCTGGGGACCCCACCAGCCAGTCGGGTTTTCAGGATATCCACAATGAATATGCATGAGAGAAAATTTACATACACTGCCTCCATAACATGCAGATTTTCTCTCATGCATATTCATTGTGGATATCCTGAAAGCCCGACTGGCTGGTGGGGTCCCCAGGACAGGGTTGAGAACCACTGCTCTAGACCATTCCTCAAGCTTCACTAGATCCCGCCTCATGTTTTCCACACCTTCCTATTTACCCTATTGGTATTATTGGCAAAAAGTTAAGACTTTCCCCAACAATCCATCCACTATGTCACTCATGAAAATGCTGAAAAGAATTGGTCAAAAGACTTATCCCTGAGGCACACTGCTAGTAATGCCTCCATCCTCAGAGTAAACTGCAATTACCATTATCCTTTATTGCCTCCCATTCAGCCAGTTTGTAACCCAGTCAGTCGCTCTAGGGCCCATACCAAAGGCACTTAATATATTTATAAGTTGCCTATGCAAAATTGTGTCAAAGACCTTAACTGAAATCCAAGAACATTACATCTAGCGCTCTCCATTGATCCAACTCTATGGTCACCCAATCAAAGACATTCATCAGATTTGCCTAACAAGTTCTACCTCTGGTAAAATATGTTGCCTCAGATCTTGCAATCCATTGGATTCCAGAAACTACACTATCCTCTGTTTTAACAGTAATTCCATTAATTTGCTCATTATATAGGTCAGACTAACTGGCCTGTTGATGCCAGCCTCCTCTTTACTTCCACTTTTATGAATAGGAACTACATCCACCCATCACAATTTTCTTCCCTTTATTTCCTGTGTTGATGCCAACCATTATGGGATATGGTCATTACGGAGCATTTTCTTTTGTTCATAGGTCTTCAGACTCAAGGTACAGAACACCTTGTCTCATTTCAGTTCTATTTCAGCAATCTCTAACTTTTTCTATTCTCTGTACTCTGATGAGTTTATTAGTTAATGCGCAATCTGTTACTTTAAAAAAAAACCCCACAATATATTTATTTAATGACCGATCTCTGGATGTATTACGTATAACCAAAACCTGGTTGGGGAGTTCATCTACTGATAGCATTTAATCATTCCCTTGGGTTGTCTCAAATTCCTATTGATGCTGTTCCTATGAATCTTTAGTCCTAACATATCCACAGCTGAGTGTCTAATATATTGTCTCCCAAGTTTACTGTCCTAGAATTCTTTACCTTTTATTGAATTATTAGGTATAAATATCAATCTAATGTGAATATTTTCCTTAGTTATTTTAATTTACATGTTGATCACGCTCCTCTTGCTGCTTCATGTGAAATATTTCTTGATATCATAAGGAACCTGGATTGGAAGCAGTTAGTTACCTCTCCAACTCATAAATTGTATCATAAGCTTGATTTGATCTTTTTTTTAACCTGTCTCACTTTTCAGAAGGTCCCTCAATTTCCACCAAACAAATTATATAGTCAGATCACTATTTATTGACCTCTACTTTTTCAGTTTACCATTACAAAGATTTCAATATCACCACCAAACTATATTTAAGCATAGTCATTTTGATCTACATCTGTTGCATGATTTTTTATTAAGTATTCCCAGGCTTAATCTTAATAATGTTTCTACTGTGATTAAAGAATGGATAAAATGTTACAAAATATTACTGATGATTTAGCTCAGTTGAAACCAAGGCAGATGAGTCAGGACAATCATGCTCCTTGGTTTACTACAGCTTTAAAGGCTTCACAATATCTGCATCAGGTTAATGTTATTGGCAGACAAATTCTCCGACTGATCTAGGAAATTATAATAATCAGCTAGATAAGTACAGGGAATTAGTGGAATGCACTAAAGAAAGATTACTATTTCCAGAAGATACAATCTGCTGGTAATAATCCTCATACTTTTCCCTATTGTTAAATATCTCACTAGGCAGCTTGACTATGTCTATTTGCCCAATATGGCCTCTAATATTTCACAATATAATAAAGGAGCTAAGTTATTTTCTAAAACGATCTTGGACCTATGTGAAATTTTCTTCTGATATGACTGGTCCTACTATTGGATTAAGACTAGTTGACTGTAAATGGGATAAGTTTTCTCGTGTTTCTGCTATGTAAGTCTTGCAAATTTTGAGTAAAAGCACATCAATATGAGATTAATCCCACTCTGAGAAAAATAGGTAACATTGTTAATTAAAGCCATAATGCCTTCCCTTTGGAAGTGGACCTCGGTGAGACCTGTGTCAAAGAAATCATTGCTTGATGCATTTTTTTCAATCAATTATCACCCAATTTTGTCACTACTATTTCTGGCTAAATTTATAAAGATGGCTGAATGTGTGGCTGAATGTGTGGAGGTGACCAAAAAAGCAAATAGAATGTTATGAAAAGAATAGAGAATAAGATAGTGAATGTCTTAATGCCTCTATATCACTCCATTGTGAGCTCGAACCCAGAGTACTATTTTTGCAGATCTGGTCAGTACATCTAAAAATATATATATATATATATATATATAGCTGCATTGGACAGAGAAGGACGAAAAAATGATAAAGGGGATGGAATGGCTCTCCTACAAGGAAAGGCTAAAGAGGTTGGGGCTGTTCAGCTTGGAGAAGAGACAGTTGAAGGGGGATATGACAGAGGTCTATAAATCACGTGGACTAGAATGGGTAAATAAATGTAAATCTATTATTTACTCTTTCAAAAAATTCAAAGACAAGGGGGCATTCCATGAAGTTAGTAAGTAGCACATTTAAAACAAATCAGAGAAAATTCTCACACTCCGCACAGAATTAAACTCTGGAATTCGTTGCTGGAGGATGTGGTTAAGGCAATTAGTTTAGCTGGCTTTAAAAAAGGTTTAGGCAAGTTCCTGGAGGAGAAGTCAATAAACTATTAAACAACCAAGTAGACTTAAGAAATAGCCACTAATCACTACAAGATAGCAGCATTGGATCTATTTACTCTTTGGGATCTTGCCAGGTATGTATGATCTGGATTGGCCACTGTTGAAAACAGGATACTTGGCTTAATGGACACTCTGTCTCCCCCAGTATGGTAAGTTCTTATGTTGTTGATTTTTCTATCTTAGATCATCATCAGTTTTGCTTCTGTAAGAACCATAGCCCAGAGCTCCTTTTATCAAAAACATTGGAAACTGTACAACATTAGGGATGTGAATCGTTTTAGGACGATTAAAATTATCGTCCGATAATTTTAATATCGTCTTAAACCGTTATGGAACACAATACAATAGAGATTCTAACGATTTATCGTTATAAATCGTTAGAATCGTGAGCCGGCACACTAAAACCCCCTAAAACCCACCCCCGACCCTTTAAATTAAATCCCCCACCCTCCCGAACCCCCCCCAAATGACTTAAATAACCTGCGGGTCCAGCGGCGGTCCGGAACGGCAGCGGTCCGGAACGGGCTCCTGCTACTGAATCTTGTTGTCTTCGGCCGGCGCCATTTTCCAAAATGGCGCCGAAAAATGGCGGCAGCCATAGACGAACACGATTGGATGGCAGGAGGTCCTTCCGGACCCCCGCTGGACTTTTGGCAAGTCTTGTGGGGGTCAGGAGGCCCCCCCCAAGCTGGCCAAAAGTTCCTGGAGGTCCAGCGGGGGTCAGGGAGCGATTTCCCGCCGCGAATCGTTTTCGTACGGAAAATGGCGCCGGCAGGAGATCGACTGCAGGAGGTCGTTCAGCGAGGCGCCGGAACCCTCGCTGAACGACCTCCTGCAGTCGATCTCCTGCCGGCGCCATTTTCCGTACGAAAACGATTCGCGGCGGGAAATCGCTCCCTGACCCCCGCTGGACCTCCAGGAACTTTTGGCCAGCTTGGGGGGGGCCTCCTGACCCCCACAAGACTTGCCAAAAGTCCAGCGGGGGTCCGGAAGGACCTCCTGCCGTCCAATCGTGTTCGTCTATGGCCGCCGCCATTTTTCGGCGCCATTTTGGAAAATGGCGCCGGCCGAAGACAACAAGATTCAGTAGCAGGAGCCCGTTCCGGACCGCTGCCGTTACGGACCGCCGCTGGACCCGCAGGTTATTTAAGTCATTTGGGGGGGGGTTCGGGAGGGTGGGGGATTTAATTTAAAGGGTCGGGGGTGGGTTTTAGGGGGTTTTAATGTGCCGGTTTTGCAATTTTACGTTTTTTCGATTTTTTACGATTTTTCACGATATTTTACCCCCCCAAACGGCAACAATACGATTCCCTCCCCCTCCCAGCCGAAATCGATCGTTAAGACAATCGAGGACACGATTCACATCTCTATACAACATGGGTTCGATGAAGGGACCAATTATATTATGGTTCTTCTTAATATTACCACTGACACATTAAATCATCAAATTTTTTGGTTTTGTTTAAAAAGTGTTGGTATAATGCAGTGGTCCCCAAACCTGTCCTGGAGGGCCATCAGCCAGTCGGGGGTTTTGGGATATCCTCAATGAATATGCATAAGAGAAAGTTTGCATGCACTGCCTCCATAACATGCAAATTTTCTCATATGCATATTCATTGTGGATATCCCAAAAACCCGACTGGCTGGTGGCCCTCCAGGACAGGTTTGGGGACCACTGGTATAATGGATCAAGTTTTTTATGGGTTTCAATTATATATGAGCAATCAGGTATAACAGGTTCGAATTGAGTCTGCAGTGTCTTCCTGGCAACCGAAGGGCAGCTCAAGGCAATCTGCTGCCTGAGGCAAGGGATGATATGGTGCTCACCCCCCCCCCCCCCACCACCACCACCACCACCAGGTCAAATCATTGAAAGCCAATGGAGGGGAACCCTTGGAGTCTGGCCCTTTCAGTGACTTGAAATGCTGCAGAAAGTAGAAAGCATTGGTCAGATTTCCAAGAGGAGTGGCAACTAGAGTGTTAGTGATAATATTTCTAGGAAGCTGACCACCCTGCCAAACTCCCAGGAACCCTACCACCTGCCTCCTACCTTTCTCCAGCATTTGCCCCCTGGAGAAATGGAAAATAGGTGATCTGTGTGGGGCACACTCTCTCCAGGTAGGTGCAAGGATATTAGGTGCCCTCACCACACACAATTACAAATTATGCATTTAAAATATTTTACATGAAAAACTACATTTATAGTCTAAAGTTAAAATATCACAACAAAATGTACAGTAAATTATTTTTAAATGCACTACTGTAGTTGAAACTAGAAAACCCTTCTTAAAAACACTTCGAACTCCTATGGAGTTAGGCCTATTATAAAGGGTGTTCAATGTGGGCTTGGCCCTCAAAGCCATGAATAAACTAAATTATAGTTACAATATAGTAACTGCAATATAGTACAATATAGTACTAACTGCTAGCACTCAAACAATAACAATCCTAACTATAAAAAAGGCAACACCACAAATATTACATCAGGTCCTAAAATACTAATACACTTCTTAATAAGAAAACAGAAGAAGCCAGGCTACTATAGATCAATAAACAAATTACATGCCAGCAGAATACCTCACCTCAGTCACAAATGCAGAACACAGACAGCCCCTCACCAAATACAGTATAAGTAGAAATGTGCAGACAAAAACTTAACTGGTAACCACAAGAAGCCTGTCTATGCATGCAACGCAACAGAAACACCATCATTACTCATAAAAATAATGAAATATAACATATCAATCATAGAAGCAGAACTATACTAATAGAAATATTAAATATTTCAAAACAGCTAAGGTCAGTATTCAATAGTTTAAAAATTTTTCAAAAAGATTTTAAAAACCAATAAAATATTTCAAAACATCAACCACCACCCAACAATTAAAACAAACAAACCAAAATAAAAATAGACTTCCCTGTTCTCTATACTTGGGATCTTTTGATTTCCAGCACAGACAGATCTCTTCTACTGTTTCTGCTCAATTGGCTGGGATAAGCAATAGGGCCTTTTCAATCACTGGTCCCATTTTTTCAAATAGTTTACCTAATTCCCTCTGTATGCTGGAAGACACCTAGTCCTTTAAGACATCTCTGATGTCTTCCAGCATACAGAGGGAATTAGGTAAACTATTTGAAAAAAATGGGACCAGTGATTGAAAAGGCCCCATTGCTTATCTCAGCCAACTGAGCAGAAAGAGTAAAAGATATCTATCTATATATATACATACATATTGCATATGTATAGATCAAGATTTCACAAAAATATTTTATACTGCTTTACTAGTAGATCAATTTGTTTTAACCTGAACAAAATAAAGGATCTCTCTGTTCTAAGGGAGGTGCAAGCAAAGGAAGAACTTCTTGGATGAACTGCATGTAAAACAGACACCAGTACAATATTTTGGCCTATGAAATACCTGCTTTGGGCTTACTGTTATACTCTGGTCACTCAAATGAGCAATTTTTTTTTTACTGAAAAGACTGCTACAATCACATCTTATAAATTAGAATATCTCCACAAAGTGATTACTGTCTCTTGATCACAAAACATAGTTCATCTAGCCTATGCGGCATAACCATAAGTATCCTTTTAGTGAAAGATAAATATTGGCTTTTAAAGTGACGTGTATACTACTTCAAGGCACATATCTATATGCTAAAAAATCTATTTTGGGATTACATGCTAATGGCATTTTGAGAGGGACTAAATGCCAGCAACATTCTGAAATCACACTGCAGAGGTGATATGGGTAGAGGAAGTGGAGTGTAATGTTAAGATTGTATATACTTTTTCTTTGTTTTTGATATAGAGGCACACTTCTACAATAATGTACATAAGTGCTTCTTACTTGGAGAATATTTCAGTTAGTATAATCCATGATTTATGGATATGCAACCAAATGCTGAATGAAAACAGGAAAACAAGCTATCACTATCAGATATACAACTACAGGATATTATATTACTTTATTGGCATTTTGTGAATATTTTATTAAAATAAATATTCCTTAAAAATGCTACAACTGCAGCAAAATCTATTGCAGATCAGAGAAAATCTGCCATAAATTTCAATTAATCTCACACAAATTTTGCCACACCTGTGGCATTTTTAAGGGAAAAGTGCCATATTCCCACTGCATACTCTATGGAAAATTCATGGGAATTCAATGGAAATAAGCCAGGTAAACATTCTTCCAACTCGCTTCCATAGCAAACAAGTTTCTCTATTCTCACTGGCTACACCACCATGTAATACGCTGAATGCCGAGATCATTTTGAACTTTTTGGGGGAGAGGGGGAAAAAGGGTCATTGAAGAGCTCTGCTACTGTATAAAGTTTTGTTAGGAAAAGTAACAAAATTCAACAACTGGAACAATCTTCAATTTATAAGCCTATGTAAGTAATAGATGATTGTTAAGTTGAAGGGGCTGTGGCTTTATTAGATCATCTATAGGAGCGGTTACCTATGGAAAGGACCTAAAACATGGCATTCCATCAGCCAGAATCTGATACAAACATTCCACATCTATTCCAAAATCCCCTCAAAACTGAAAATTCCCACATGCAACACACAAAAGGCTTAAAACAGAGGCAGGCAACTAGCCCAGTGTTTCTCAACCTTCTTCTGCAGGCACACACCTAACCAGCTGGGTTTTCCAGGATATCCATATTAAATATGCATGAGAAGGATGGGAAACACTGCTGTAGGCCTAAAGTTCCAGAAGCCAGTCAGGTTTTCAAAATGTCCACACCAAATATTCATGAAACGCATTTGATTGCACGGCCTCCATTGTTTGCAGCTGTATCTCATGCATATTCATTGCAGATATCCTTAAAAAAAAACAATGGGTTTGCTACACTCAAGGACGGGAGTTGCTGATCAAAAATAAATGCAAAATAGAAATTAAGGAATAAAGGCATTGAGTGGCACATATTTACAGAAAAGATTACCTCTAGGGATTAACATTTTGCATTTAAGTAGGATACTCTTATAGAACTGTAAAAATAAATAAATAAAAGATTAGTGATTCATCTTCTGTCCCCCACCTTTCTTTTTCAAGAATGTTGTTTGTGCACCTAGCTGACCAGTCCCTGATATATAGTTAAACACAAATTTATATCAAGAAAAGCTGAAAACCAAGCATAAGAGGAAACTGAATCAGCTGAAGTCAAAATTACCTTAGGTGAAATTTAGAAAATTGTCCTGTATGCATGTAATTTTGTAGCATTAGAAAAACAGTCCATTTTGAATTATGCTTTCTTCTTTTGAAGTTGGGAGTGATATCTGTGAGAATATTTGCGGTTTCTGCTTTTACAGGTTTGGGAAGAGACTTAAATTGCAGTAAAAGAAACAAAGGTTAATGGTCATCATTTCCTTACTTCCAGGAGACCAAGTTTACTACTGCCTATACTTGAGGTCCATCTAAAATTTAACCATGAAGTTGATAGGTATGGATTATTATGCTTATTTTACATTTATTTTTCATCCAGGAAGGCAATTTTCTTAGGAAATTTTAGTACATTACTGAATAAAGATCTTTGTTTCCGACACTAAAATCCATATGTCTCATATCTAATTCAGCTAATGCATAATGTTTTATCTAGCAAACATAGTTTCCATTATTCTAATACTTTATGATCACCCAATTTTATGGCAAGGATAATGTATTTGGTAACATTATTTAAATTGAAGATTTTTATCACCATACAATGTGTCAGATTCCCCATGCTACATCAGATCTTTAAGAAATAGTCTGTCATTCATTCTTACCAAGCCACTCATAGGATTTATATTAAATCTGATACATCTATTTATAACGTTATCCATATAGATTCATCCCCATTTTAGTGAAGTTTAATGCATCCTCTATATTAAAGTATTCCTGGGGAATGTGTTGTATTACTTTGGATTTAGAAAGCAATAAAATTTCCAAGTCCAGTTAACTCTTTCAGCCTATGAAACTGAAGACACTGTTTCAATTCAACGAAGAAATAAAGTCCCACTAATCCCAGGTTATGAGATTGAACAGTGTGCATTCTAATTAACCATGTGATAAAATTGCTTTTTTTCTTATAGCTAATCCAAATGGACATGTAATTCTGCAAAAAGATAACATACATCTTTACATTCAATTTTTGGGTAAATTCCAAGTGTTTGATATTATGGGTTTTCTATTTTGTGGCTACACAAAAATTGTTTGTACCTCTAGCCTGAGAAATTTAGAGATATGTTACAGGAGTAAGTATCCACAGAATACAGCCAAAGATCACAACACACACACACATCTATTCTGCTGCATGGAGGAAAATGCTACAGGGTGTACATCTCCAAATCTTCATTAGGTGGCAGAGGTATTATGTAGGAAATTCTAGAGTAAATAGTGTCTTTCACAAGGGTGGTTGTTTTTTTTTTTTTTGTATGTCAGAATCATGAGCCTGTGTGCTGCAAACCTCTCCCATATATGTTATAAGATATACAAAGTATAACTTCAGAAATTGATGTTATAAATGGCATTACCAACTACATCAATCAATGGGATGATTAAAAAAAAAAAGTAGGGGGGAGGGAATTAGAATATTCTGAGAGCATGCACTACCAAAATCTGCAAAAAAAATAAAATTCAGAAAGTCAGTAAAATCAGTAAAATAAAGATTTCCAATCCAAAGGAAACTGCTAATATTGGGCGGTATTAAAGTAATTTTGCTTACCATAAACAGCATTTTCTTTAGATAGCAGGATGAATTAACCATAACATGCAAGTGACATTTAATGACACCAAACAGAACTCTTTCACATAGCTAACAGAGTTTTTAATCTACTGAGCATGTGCAGTAATTCCCAATCAGGCATTACCTCGTGAGCTCCCTCAGCCGATTTTAGAGCTCAATCTATCCCCGATAGTCACTTCCTCCAGGGAAGCGAGCAGATATTTAAGATGATTATTTCATCCTGCTATCTACAAAAAACACCATTTATAGCAATCAAACTTGCTTTAAACAAGGCTAAATTAACTATAACATTTTTTTTTTTTTTGGGGGGGGGGGAACTCCTAAGCTAAGGGTTACAGTGGAGCGTTTACTGAATAAGCAACCTGGACCTCACCATGGAGAGTATAATATTGCGTAAAAAGCTATGCAAAAGTGCTTGCCTGTATTTACTGGCACTCTTGAGATATTGTCTAAACAGTAATGGGATGTAAAGGTGTACACATTAGGAAGGGGGTACATTTGGGCCAAGTGGCTCTAATTTGATGCACGGAGGCACCAGGAGACATTATCCCAATGCCTCCAGGGAGAATTAGCCAGAACCCCCAATTTGTTGCTCACTTTTTGCAAAATAATGCAGCTTCACCAGCTGCATTTTATTTACATAGGCATTACCTAAGGATGAGCTGCTTTGCATTCATTTGAAAATTGTATGCATTCAGATTCACGCAAAGCAGCTCATCTTAATAGGGAGTGTTTTTTTTAGGCAGAGTTATCACAGAAACACTGTATTTCACACATTGATTGCTTATTACAGCTTAGTAAATGACCCCCTTAGATTTTTTTTGTCAAAAAGTATTTTTACATAATTTTCAAACTAAACAACTTTAATTGTAATTCTCTCTCTCTTTTAAATTCCTTCTAGGAGACTACTCCACTTCAACTTTTCAGGGGCAACATGGAACTTCAACCAAGATCAGTACAACGGTATTCTGACTTGCTTAGACACATTGGGACCGAGCGCACTGTTTAACCCGTGGTTGGACGCATGATTTGGATGCACGTCCATAGCCCCTTATGTTATAAGGGGATTAGCATGTCCAAAACATGCAGCCAACCTCTGACTTAATATCATGGTGATATTAAGTCAGAGGAACCAAAATGTTTAAAAAAAAAAAAGTTTGTTTTTCTTTTTTTTTTTTTTTAAATGCCAGCGTAAAATTGAGCAAACGTTTTCCTAACCAACTGACAGCCCCTCTCCTGGGTGCCCACTGCCAAGGAGGTGCTAGGGGCATGCAATTGTCCCTAGTGGCTCCTTAGCAGTGCGACCCCCTCATTTAAATATTGAATCGTGCACCCAGGAGAGGTGCCTAGGCACACATTAGGAAAGCGGGCGCTCAAGACTGAACGTTCATTTTCACTGAACGCACATTTATTACATCGGCCCTATTATGAGAGTAGAAGGAGTTATCAATAACCAGGGACCTTCAGCTTCAGTTTTTAATTGTATTTTTCCTAGGGATTTCAATATAACAAAAAATATCAATGGAAAAATGACATCCATAGATTTTTTTCCTGTGTGTTAAAACAATGTAATTTTTTCCACTGATTTTATTTTATCACAAATTCTCAGGCAAAATAAAAACTGAAAATGAAGGTCCCTATGAAAAACCAAGCATTAACACCTTCTAAATAATTGTGTAAAAAGAAGAATCTTAATATTGAAACCTTGAACTAAATGCTATTGCACCATTGATTTTTCCTTACCTATAGCACGTATCAGAGACTTATACGCAAAAACACAGCGGAGAATCAGAGTTGAAGACAAGGCCTGAAATGGCTTACCAGCAGTGTGGAGGAAGTCAGTACTTGTAAAATATTTTGGGCATACCTGGGATGGATATGAAAGGCAGAGATAGGAAAAGGACAGATTCAGGTAAAAAAGATGGGGGGGGGGGGTAGGAGGTGGGTAGAGGGCAATTACTGATGTGTTGCACATAGGAATTTAAATGAGCATCGACCCAAAATATTATTATCTCAACCTGGCAAATTGGATGAATCAATTTTAGTCTTTCTGCTGTCATTTATTATTATGAAAAGCCTAACTAAAGAGTTGATAACCTGCACAAAACCAAGTATAGTAGCTAAGAACTTTAAGACAAGGTACCACATTTCCCCACCAATTAACTTTAATTCTCTCTTCATGTTCCCAAAAGACACAATAAGCAGCAAAACAGATAGCAGTGTCTTTTAAAGCCATTAACCGTTATTGACTGAATAATTTTCACATTGACAATGAATCCAATACAAACAATAGTGAGTTTAGTAAACTAAGTCTTATGGTGAGTTAAACCATAATGACTCTCTTCAACAGTGATTACTATGGCTAATTGCTATTGATTATGGCTTAAATATCAATTGCAGCTAGGATAAGAAAATAAAACATTTAGTTCTGTATACTGACCAAGCCATATTGGCTGAAATTCTTGATTAATGCTGACAGACTGATAGAAATTTTCTTCCAAAGGCAATCTTGGAGAAGGAATCCCTTCCTTATGTGGAATATAGAAGAAAACAAATAATTATTTATATGAGCAAGCAGAGGTTCTGAATTATCAGGGATATCTTGACACAGGCAAACATGATGCTTACCAATGTATAAGCCCCGACTTGTTCCTACAGTCAAAAAAGAGCTGTTTTGGTGCAAATTCAGACTGGAATTGTTCTGTTTTAGGCTGTTTGTTGTCCATGTCAAAATGCTTAATTTACCACTTAGCAGCATTTGAGTGACAACTAATGAAAACAAGTTTATGGAGGTTCAGATGTGCTCCTTCCTTGAGCTGATGTCAGGATATTTATTAGATAATGATGACATCAGATGACCTTGCTGCAACTTCAAGGAAGAAGACATCTTGAGATCTGCATTCTATTTTGATCCTGTAGAACAGAGATGGGCAAATCTAATCCTCAACAGCCATTAACTAGTTGGGTTTTCAGGATTTTCAACTGCAGGCCAGAAGTGAAAGAGTAGCCTAGTGGTTAGAGCAGCGGGCTGCAAACCAGGGAAACTGGTTCAAATCCTGCTACCGCTCCTTGTGACCTCAGGCAAGTCACTTCACCTTCTATTGCCTCAGTTACAAACTTAAGGGCTCACATACAAATCTTCGTTAGGCTGTTTACTGTGCAGTAAATGGCACAATGGGGGGATAATGCAAGGTACTGAAATACCTCTTTACTCTGTTCTCAGCACCACATGTATTTAAATAACCTGCTTAGCATGCAAATGCTAATCAGCTCATAAATATACTAAACAACGCAAATCAAATAACTCGGCTTGTGAAAAAAATTGCAATCAGCCTATCCTATCACATAATAGGTGAACCAGCACCATTTTTAAAATTAGACACTATCAAGCCTAGAGAGATCTCTGGGCTGGAATTGTGAGAAGGGAGGGGGGGGGGTGGTCCAGAGGGTGGGCTAGGGTGAAAGGGTCCCAGGAACCTTATTGAAGGGGATGGGTTTGGGGGGCTGGATTTGTGCCAGACTAAATTTGCCCAAATCTTTTTTCTATCTACGGCTGCCTCCAGGGGAAGCAAGGGGGTGGATGGGACAGGGGTCTATGCATATTCCTGGAGTATTTTTTCCCTTATTCTGGAGTAGGTTGACACAGGACTGTCAGCCCCTTTAAGCAATGATAATCCCACAGTCCTGGGGATGCCATCTCACACTGCAAGGGGAGCATTGACCGCCAAGATATTTTTCCGTGCAGTATTTTTACCATTGGGAAAAAATACCATGGGAGTCACAGAAAGGCAGGGTCATTTGCCTTGGAGAAAAATACTGCAGTTTAATGAATAAACCCTTTAGACTGTAAGTCCTCTGGGAACAGGCAAACACCTACAGTACCTAAATGTAATCTGCTTTGATATGCCTGAAAGGCAGAAAATAAAATAGATTAAAAATACAAAAAAAAAGCAAACTTTTTAGCACCTGTTCCATTCTTATAATCTGCCTGCCGATTCCAGTTTGTTACCTGCACCCAAGTACAGGTTCCAGAAGCAATTCCAGTACAAGAAGATTCTTCTTCAGATTCACTACTTTGGCAGCACTAACAGGCCGATACAGTACAGTGCGCTCCATTGGAGTGCACTGTTAGCCCGCGTTTGGCTGCGTGTTTTCGACGTGCTATTTTTACCCCCTATGCAGTAAGGGGTAATAGCGCATCGAAAACACCGCGGCCAACTCCCCTCCCCCCCCGAAACTAATAGCGCCCGCAACATGCAAATGCATGGTGATGGCCCTATTAGTTATTCCCGTGCAATACAGAAAGTAAAATGTGCAGCCAAGCTGCACATTTTACTTTCAGAAATTTCTGCCGGCACCGGGAAAGTGTACAGAAAAGCATAAAAAACTGCTTTTCTGTACACCCTCCGACTTAATATCATAGCGATATTAAGTTGGAGGCCCCAAAAATAAAAAGAAAATTTTAAATTTAAAAAAAAAAGTAAAATGTGCCCGCGGGTCGGAAGACGGACGTTCAATTATGCCGGCATCCGTTTTCTGAACCCATGGCTGTCAGTGGGCTCAAGAACAGACGCCGGAAAAATTGAGCGTCGGCTGTCAAACCCACTGACAGCCGCCGCTCCTGTCAAAAAGGAGGCGCTAAGGACGCGCTAGTGTCCCTAGCGCCTCTTTTTACCACGGATCCTCATTTAAATACTTGATCGTGCGCCCAGGAGAGTGGCCTGGGCGTGCATTGGGAGAGTGGGCGCTAGCCTCGGAGCGCTGGCTCTCCCGCGGGATCTACTGTATCGGCCTGTAAGGAAGTTCACACTGCTAGTTTTGGGGCTTGCACTTCTCCTACGTCTACTGTTCTGCTACTGTCTGCCACCCTTTTATTCATCTCCAAAACCGGGAGAGAAAGAGGTGGTGGTAGAACTGTCACATCCTCTCCAAATTTTAGTTTCTTCTGGCTGTAGCTTCCTGCCTTTCCTTCCATTTTGGTTTTGAAAAAGTTCCTTTTCACTTTACATGCAGGACTCCCCATCTTAGTGCTTCCCCTGCCAACATTTTTCCCTCTGCCTTTGCTCTTCCCTGATAATAATGGAACCTGTCACTGCTTTCTGAGGATTTGTACTGTAACTGACTATACACCACTGATTGTGTGTGTGTGTGTGTGTGTGTGTGTGTGTGTGTGTGTGTGTGTGTGTGTGAGAACTACATATACACACAGATAATGGATACAGGGCATATGCTGCTTGCTGCAGTCTCTCCGTGCATTGTATTGCTCACCTCACTGGACTGGTGATGCAGAGCCCACCCAGATGACAAAAAAATTACTCTGCACTGGCACCACTGGGCCACTGCAACTCTCTCCCCCACACACCCTGCTTGCACCCTCCCCCAAGCGAGAAAAAACATCAGCAGCAAAGCGCCACTTGTTGTTGTCACTGACTTCATTTCTTTGCTTAGTGGGTGAGACCATGCAGCAGTGACTAGCAGTAGCCAAAACACTTTTCATACCGAGTTGAATAAAAGTATTTTACTTTTCTAAATTCTGTGTGAGACAGAAATTGCATCCTTCTAAGACACTGTGGGCCTGATTTTAAAAAGCATTTACTCGAGTAAAAACCAGGTTTACTGGCGTAAATTCACTTTACTTGAGTAAGTGGGTTTTTGAAAATTGCTACAATATATGCCATTGACTTGTCTATAGGATTTACTCACATAAGTGCACTTTACTTGAGTAAATGGCTTTTGAAAATTGCTACAATAGTAGCTACATTTACGCATGTAACTCCTTTTGAAAATTACCCCCTGTATCTAGACCCTCTACAGAAGACATGCATAGTTTGTACAGTACCTCTCACACATGCTCAGACAAAATCAGTGTTACTGGATTTGGAGAGAAGCGATAGGCTGAATTGGAAAATGCTTCACTGCGATATGTCGTATCGGTGGTCTCCTTGTCGTCGTATCCTTCCCAGACCTTGGCAAGGCAGCGAGATCACACATGACTCACGGGGAAAGGGCTGGCTGCTTTACAGTTATACTTCCTAACTGCATTGTACCTGTTCCTCACTGATTCCAATGGCCCACAGCAATGAATGGGGGACAAAATGAAATAAACAGGATATGTTTCATGCTTGGCATGGTCCCCTTTTGTTTCAGTAACCCCACAAATGAAACAAAAGGAGCCCATTTTTCAGTTATCTTATTAATTTTAAGAGCATGCACATTCCTAGTGGTTTCTGGCACTATCATGTGTGTACCAAAAGGGTGAATGTCCTACTCTATAAACCTTCACTCTTATTAATGTCAGGGTGAGTAAAACCAAAAATTGCCCAGGTCCTCCTATCCACTGTTCCTCACTTTTGCTTCCCTCCTTTACTCTCTCTTCCAGCCATTGTGCTCTCTTTGATGCTTCTCCTTGCTATTTCTTTCCCCATACCTCATTTTGCTCTGCTCTACTTTCCCCCTTGCTGTCTTACACCCCTTTATCAAATTCAATACATTTTTATTGGTATGACAGTTTCCCAAAGCAATATATTTAATGGTAAAAGAAAATTACAATGTGCACAAGAAATAAAAGGATAATTCCAGGGTTCTGCTGATAATCAGTATTGCCTCAAGTCATGTTATTTCTGGCCTAGTGGCAGGAATACATCATATTTTGTTACTAAGCTGCTCTTTTCTCCTGTTTGCTGAGGATTATATGGAGTTTTTTTCTGCTCATTCTTTTATGGTAAACCTTTTATTTTCTGTCATATTTGGGACATGTGCATCTCTTATCTTGTATCTTGCACAGCAGAAAAGGAAATATGTTTCTATTTCTATCCCTTAGTGTTGCACTGCATGCATTGTCTGGCTTCTGAGGTTTTCCATTTGATATGTCTTAAACATTTATTTGCTGAGGGTTTGTCTGGGTTTTGTGTATGAGATCAAGGTGAGGCATCTTAGCAGTCTATAACTTCTCTGTAGGGATCTAGCGCGGTATTAACTTGTTTTATTTTTCAATCTCCACCTCCCAGTAGGAGGTATATTGCTGCTCTAGTGGCTGTTGTAATATTTTCAAGGTTTCCTTTCCATATGTCTGGTTATATCTTTTTGAATTGTGGCAGGGAGTATTCTTATGATATGGTAAATCTGTTTCTTAAGTGCCCAGTATGCTTCTTGAAGGGTTTTGTCTTGCTTTTCAAAGCATCTGGTAATAGGGACACTCTTTGGGGAGTAATTTTTAACTTGTTGCAAGATTCTCAGGTACTTTTCATCACTTGCTTTGTACCAGTTCTCATTGGGAAAGTACTTACTCACTATTCCTTTAAAAATATGCCTAGGGCAAAAGTGCCTGCAGTAATTTGTACCTCCTTTTTCAGCAGATACTTTTTCCATGAAAAAGCATGTACATAGCTTTGAAAATGCAAAACTGAGTTGTTGCTGCACTCCCCTGTCTCTGATCCCATCTGTTTTTCCTGCAGGTAAAAGTTAGGTACGTTGTTGATCCCTGTGCATACTTTTACCCATAAACAAGGTAGGCAATTTCAGACAGACTGCTTTTGGAAATCCTTGCCTGTGAAATAACTCACAACCCTGTCTGTCTTAGTTTCCTTGATCTGTGTGTCTCTCTCTACTGCTTTGCTCGTTGTCTCTTTCCAATTTACTGTCTTTCTGTATCCCTTTCTCTCTTCTGGGGCTATCCTGCTTCACACTCTCAATCTCTTTTGCCTTCTGCTCACTCTTTCACGTAGCTACTCCAGTGTGAGTGTCAGATTACTGCCCTTAAGTTACTCATAGGGGTTGGGTAGGCTGAGGCATGGGCACTCGGGCCTCACTAAGGCTTGGGCTGGGAGATGTGAGGGAGTTGGGTTTCACTCGGGTAGACAGAGATCTGAATCTTGGGACTTGAAGGTAAGAGCTAGAGAGGATTCTCTGAAGAAGAAATTAGAGAGCTATTAGCTGAAGAGAGGATTAGTTACTAGCATCTTGGCCTCCATTTCAGTGATAGAGAAGACAGAGGAAATTGGTGAAGATGGTGAGGAAAAGCAGATAAGTGCAGGTAGAAAAAGTGACTGATGCCCCTGGCACTGTTTCTCAGGGTCTACCCTTGACCTCAACTTCAGTACCAGCATCCACCCCCAAGGCTGTGTTCTGGAGACACTACAAAATCAGGGAGGACCCACATTTGGCTCACTGTATTTACTATGCCAAATATATCAGCTAAGGCAAGCAAGTGGGGGCCTCTTACAAATGCTGGTATGCTACATTACCTGCAGAAGCAGCATCCAGCACTTGCACCTGGGGAGGGTAGCAGAACTGGCCAGAATATCCCTTCTTCCAGTAAGAGAAAAGTGGTTAAAAAAGGGAAGCATGATCCCTAAACTGATCCCACACCCTCTGACCCTTCCAGCAGTCAGACCAGCAGCTCTCTGCCATGCATCAAAAGCGACAACCCACCATGAAGCATGTGGGGTGGTATTCAGTAACACTGTCCCGAGGTACGAGGCACACAGCATCAAAAGTTGCTACCAGGAGCATTGGGAAAATGATTGCCCTTGATGACCAGCCCAGTAAGTGGGCTTTAAGCATTTGCTGCAGGCGTTGGCGCCAAATTACAAAGTCCCCTGCAGGATTACATTTAGTAGGAAGGTCATCCGCAGTCTGAACAACCAGTGCCGTAGTCACATCCAAGCGCTGCTGGCTAAGGCGGAGGGGAGTAGCATACATTTCACCAGCGACATCTGGACCTCCATGCACACTATTCTCCCTGACAGCACACTGGTGGGACCTGGTAGAGGTAGGACAAGCAGCAATTCTAGCAAGGACAGAGCATCAGGGTGCAAGTCGGTTTTTGCTGCACACCCAGTCAATAGATGAGACCCATACCTCAGCCAATATTCTATCAGCCATAAGAGAGATGCTGGAGGGTTGGCAGCCTCACCAGAGAGCGAGGAGTTTAAATGCAGGTTTGTCACAGACAATGGTACAAATATTGTTAATGCAATATATGATGTGGGCTATCAGTACATTCAATGTTTTGACAAACTACACTTGGTAGTGAAGGATGCCCTGGGTCTGGGGGGTCCAAGGATCACAGGAATGAATACCTACCAGAGCTGTAAGAAAACTGCAGAAAAACAGCAGAGAACTTCCATAGAAGTATGAAGATGGGGCAACTTCTTGGGGAAAAGCAGGAAGAATTCAGGATGCCTCATAAGCATCTCATTTACAACAGTGGTACCTGCTGAAATTCCACCTATATGATGTTGCAGAGGTTAGTGGAGCAGCAGTCACCCCTTCATGAACTGTCTCGGGAGGGGGGGGGGAGATAGGTGTTCACTGCCCCCTGAAGCATCATGATTGGACAGTCATGGGACAGCTGGTAGAAATCCTGAAGCCCTTCCAGGATGGCAAGGAGGATCTGAGTTCCAGAAGCACCACTTTGGGAGAGGTCATCTTTATAGTAAATATTCTGGAGGAAAAGTTGGAGGGCTTATATGAGGATGAAAGAATGAAAGAGGTGTTGCTGTTTCTGAACTCCTTGCAGCATCAGGTGCAAGAGAGACTGATGCCTAAGACTAAAAATACATACTTGCTTGCTACACTTTATGAATCCCAAGGTGAAAGGGAATCTCTCCCTCCAGTGCCAGTGTCTCACATTCATGAAGGTGATTTTGGTAGATATGGTCTGTCAGGAGTGCCAGAGGCATAAGCAGAGTAAGAATGTAGTACAGGAAGGAACGCTGACCACTTCAGACAGTAGAGAAAGCAGGAACAGCACCCTGTCAGTTAGCACTTCCTCTCCCGCTTCAATACACCAAAGCCACATTGATTGCAATGAACCCTCTTCTCCTGGCACAGGCCAGAGTGAAAGCAGCTGGAAAGAGGAAAGACTTGACCCACCCAAACAAAAGGAGAGCACACAGAAATGCCTGTGATACACTCTCTGGCCGAGCCCATTGAGGACATGGATAAAGATGTGCTGGCATATTGGGCACACAATTCCACAATGTGAGCAGACCCAGCCAAAGTGGCACAGCTTTATCTTTTCAGCCCACCAAACAGCGTGACCAGTGAACGTTCCTTTACAATGACAGGAGACATTGTGAGCCCTCGTCACTCAAGTTTAGCACCACAGTTAATGGAAAAGCTGATATTTTTAAAAATCACATCTCCCTTTGTTTAGGTATCCAGATTTTCCATGTGAGTGGCAAGATGAATGAAAACACTTTTAAAGCATTTCTGCCAATCTGCCTGCCTGCCATCCCCCAGATATACTCCCCAAGTGCCTGACTGCTACTTCTTTCTCTGCCTACCTGCCATGCCCCTAATACCACCATAGGAGACTTGCTACCTCATGTCTACCTGCCATAACCCTAATATCACCAGCCCATTTCACAGTACAGAATAAACAGATAAATAAAAAAATAAGACACCATAAACTTGTGTCATGTAAATGACACTTACCACAGTTCATTCTCTTGTTGTAAAATCGGACAAGTAGTCATTCTGCTAAAGCAATTGCTATCTCCTCTCATGCCACTCCGCCTTTCTGCTATAACCGTCATGCTACACCTTAGGAGTCACTATAATAATCAGACTCGCTGTCAGGCCCACACTTTACACTATGGTGTTCTGTCACTCTACCTTGCTGGTATGCCACAGACTTTACAGTGAGGTCATTCCTGACAGTCTGAGGGCTGCTTTGAAGCTTTTATGCTGCTTTGGTATATTGATACCACTCTTTGTGCTGCTTGGCCCATTTATTAGTGCCTTGGGGTTTTTCCTGCAACCTTTTCTGCTTCGCTCTCCTTTCATGGTGCCTTTGCTTGCTGATGCCACTTTTAGTGCCACTTTGCTTCTCTTGCTGCCTTCAAGAGTTCATGCCACTGTTGCTGCCCTCTTTTGAAACCCACTCTAGCTTTCTTGATTTCTTTGTTAGACGGGTGCTTTGTTCCTGGAACAAAAAATGTCAAAAAGTTCAAAAGATACAAATTTCTCCTAAAACAGCACTTGTTTTCTAGTTTTTTTCTTCTGCCCCCTCCACAATCCCAGCCTGGTACTCACACCTTGTTTGTTGATTTTACTGTGGTGGTTTGTCCAGAAAAGTCTTCAGTCAGAAGAAAAATATACAGACACGAGAAAAAAAAAAAAAGATGCTGGGGAGAATCCATTTTGATATTTAGAATGTGGTAAAAGCTTCAGTAGGGAGAGAGAACTCATGCAAAACCAGAAAATCAAGAAATGGAACAACCTGAATTCAGCTACAGAATATGATAAAAGCTTTCTTAATAAAGCAAACTCACAACTTACCAGGAAAACTTACAAGTTTACATTGCTACTTGTTACATTGTTTCTCTGTTTTCTGGTTTCTGCGTATTTCAGCAAGCAGCCTGTAGCGCTTGTATCTTTAATTCCTCGCTGCAACTCTGTTCCTATGTAATCCCTTCCCTGATACCTGTTTATTTTAATTCCCAACCTGTGGTTGTGCTGTAAACCGATATGATGTCGCTACTAATATCGGTATAGAAAAGTCTTAAATAAATAAAGCCATACCGATTAGAAATGATTTATATATTCTGAATGTGATACAAGTTTGATTCAGAAAGCCCATTTCACATGAAACCAATAATTTTACCCAGTCGCAATATCAAGCTCAAGTAGGGAATGAAATGAAATCTCAACACAAAAATTATATTGATATCAGATCTTTGTACTGCACTAAATCTGACAAGTACAAGAAGTCCACAGCAAAACACATCAACTGTTCCACTCTGCCTTGTTGTAATACTAAAACTTACACTTGGTGTTTCTGCCACTCTGAGAGGCTGCTTTGCTGTGTTCATGCCACTCTTTGTGCTTTGTCCATTTATCAGTGCTTTGGGATATTATCCTGCCACCTTTTCTGCTTCATTCCCCTTTCATGGTGCCTAAGGATGCTGTTGCCACTCTTGGTGCCACTTTGCCTCTCGTGCTGTCTTCAAGGGTTTATGTTTTTGTTATTGATGCCCTCTTTTGCAGCTTTGGGATGTTGTTCTGCCTCTTGTTGCTTCTTTGCTCCTCTGATGATGCCTTGGAGAACTCCTGCTATTGCTGGTATCCCTTTGTCCATTTATGGAGCCCTAGGTTATTCATGCCTTTTTTGTGCCTTTGCAGTTTTTTCTCCCTTCTGATTATTTCTTTCCACAAATTTAATGAGAATTTATTTATTTATTTATAGGTTTTTATATACCGATATTAGTGGGAACATCATATCAGAATTGATGAGAAACCCACCCATTCTGGGGCTTAAAATAGGCTACAATGCTTCCTCATTAACTTTAATGGCGAAAGAAAAGAAACTAATGAAATGAACTGAAGTCCTCACAAAACGAATGAAACAAAATTGTTTTTCTTTTGCACATCCCTAGAAATTACTCTGCAAGTGCATATACTCATTTCTAGTAAGTGTGTGCCATCAGCAAAATAAGTGCCAACAGGAAATTAAGCAGAAAACAGGAACAGACTCAGCTTTCTGGTGGCACCAATCTGCAGGAAAGGCACATCAGCATCTATGCTGCAATTTCTGGCATTATCATATGTACCAGAATATGTTAATCAAATTCCTCCGTCTTCTGTATGTCCTCCCCCATTAATCTCAGGTAAGCAAGTCTAGTGAATGAAACTTTTTTTTCCTTACTGTAACTGGACCTGAAATTTCATGCCCTGAATGTAACAAGTTGCTGTTTTTAACTTTTCTTTTATTTTGTTTTTAAAAGCACACTACTATGTGTTACTATTTCTTGTACAAATGGTTAGGAACATATACCACAATTCAGTCAGATACTCCAGCTTCCAATACTCAAGTTCTCCCTGATATAATGAATCTTTGGTAATCTAAATAGAGTTTAATGTTCACTTTTCCAAGGTCAACTGAAACCACTCAAATTAAACTTTATCCTACTTTATCAACTGAGAGCAATAATGGTAAAATATATAAAAGACTTCCATTCTATTTATTTTAATAAAGATCTAGCCACATATTGCTCTCAGAATGCAACAATCATGGCACATTCATAATCATTCCAATACAGCAGGTTATGCCTAGCTCTCAGAGGCAACTGAAAATCAGCAAAAGACAAATGTAATAGCAAAGTAGATTAACACTGTTCAGAATGCAAACAAATAAATGCAGACACTTTTCCACTGCAATTATTCCAGAGATGTTCCGCTTACAAAATGAATCACGATGGGCTTTAAAATGATTTAAGCAATCTTGTGGTGTATATATGTATGCACAGTTTTCTCCAAAGGTTTCCTTCACTTGATTTCAATTTCAGATCAGAACCTATAAGAAGCAAATGTTTTCTACCATAAAGGAGATAAAAATATGAGCTCGGAAAAATAAAGCCCTCAGCAAAGTTAGTAGTTCAAAATAAGGTATATATCATATCGTTGTGTAGTAGGCAAGGATGAGGTCTGAAGTACCTTACTGGAAACTGCCTGTTTTCTTGGTCTCCTTTCCATCATAAAATAGGATTCTATAGACCAATGGCTATCAACCCATTCCCTGAGGAGCTTATAACCCCTCCCCTCACTCTAGCTATTCTTGTTTTCAGGATATTCACAATGAATATGCATGAGATACACCAGTATACATTGGGGGCAGTGCATACAAATACATCTCATGCATAATTATGGTAGATATTCTGAAAATGAGACTAGCCGGGGAGTCCTGAAAAATGAGGCTGAGAATAATTGCTATAGACTGTCTCAAAACCTTTACATTTGGAGAGGATAATGTTCAAACTCCATATGGTGCTTGCAGATACATCTATGGGGCCTTGCAAGCAGATTTTCAAAAGGGTAACTCCATGATCCGCACTTCTTTGAAAAGTCTACCGGGAAGCTAGGGCCTGAGGATTTTTTACCCCTTGTACCTGCAAAGTACGTCAAACATAGAGCACGTAAGGAACTAAAAATAAAATTCCCATGTATAATTTATGAGGCCTGTCCCAACCCTGGCACTGCCTTTTTTTTTTACTCAGGGAAAAGTACACATACTGTGGATATCATGTGTATTTTTCTCTGCATGACAAATTGGGGGGGGGGGGGGGGGAGTTTTCAAAGGGGTTTTTCCATTGGTACCATTTACCTGCAGAAAAACCTTTGAAAATTGCCTCATTGAGGTCTAAATAAATGTTATTTCTAGTGGCCTATCAATGTTTTGGGATGGACTTCAAATGTTTCTAGCTGAGAAGCATATAAGACAGAAAAAATTATGAGATACAGTTGATTGGCATCCCACTGGCAGCAAACTGTTAGCAAGATCCTCCTAAAATCATGATTTTGTACAAGTTGAGGCTCATAGGACCTTCGCTATCTTCTATTATACACCAAGACAAACCCAAGAACCACTTCATTCTTCTATATAGCATAGGTATTCAATTTCTCTCCTGCATATTCTATATATTACAACCTACAGATTCACTCTTTTCTACATATTGTCATTTATAAGATAGAATGAGAATGAGTCAGCCCAGTGGCATGATGCCTAGGTACTGCCATGCATAGGACCTGCATTTGATTATCGTGCCAGCCTTTAGGATCCTGCTGAGGCACCATTCATAGCCCCTAGGGAGTATAGAGTCCCCATCATTGTGCAATAGTGATGCCTAGAGATCAGGTTTAAGATCCATGTTAGCCAAATTCTGGAAGAGTCCAGATTTGTGGCCCCTGACTCTGAACTGTTACTGCAATGGCTGAACCAATTTGAGTAAGATATAAATTTAAACTGAAAAGAATTAGTGCCACAGCTTAATAAAGGCTGGCTGGATCCCCAAAGAAAGAGGAAACTGCCATGAAAAAATATAAAAAATGACACATTAGTAGAAAATTAATTTTTACATTTCTGAAACAAACTTATGCATAATCATTTTCTCTTCCTTTTGATAATATATCAAGACAAATCGGCCAACTTCAGATACTTTTTGGCTAGCAGCTGTGAAGGGGTTAATGTTTAATATAGCATCTGATCCCTACACAGCCACCTTCATGCAGCTAAGAATAGGGATAGTACAGTTCCAAGCAATTATGAGTCCCAACTCAAAAATGTGTATGTAAGAGCACAGCACAGTCAGGAAGACCTGTAGGTAGAAATTCTACTTGGGAGACTATCAATGTGCGTCAGATCTCAACCACACACATTGATCATGGATATAAAACTATTACCTTACACAACAACAAATACTAGAGCTCAAAGCAAAATTATTATAAAATCCATGTTTTTCTAAACTATGAAGGCTCTAGTCACCAAACCGTCCTTTTTCCCCATGACAAAAATTCTTCAAAGCCTGAGTGCTGGATTAAGAATGCACTGTAACCTCTATTCATCTTCAGAAATTATTATAAATTACAAATATTCCACCTTTTAAAACCCCAAAGCAGATAACACTATTCGTTAAGGGGTAGATTTTATAATTTAGCGCGAATGCAAACTTTTGTTCTCGCACCAGGCGCGAACAAGAGTACGCGGGATTTCACTAGATCCGCGCGTATCCATTAAAATCTGGGATTGGCGCGCGCAAGGCTGCCAATTTTGGGCAGCCTGCGCGCGCCGAGCCACGCAGCCTGCCTCCATTCCCTCCGAGGCCGCTCCAATTTTGGAGCGGCCTCGGAGGGAACTTTCTTTCGCCCTCCCCTTCCCCTCACTTCCCCTCCCTAACCCACCCCCCTGGGCCTATCTAAACCCCCCCCTACCTTTATCGCCGGATTTACGCCTGCCGGAGGCAGACGTAAATCTGCGCGCGCCAGCGGGCTGCTAGCATGCCATCACCCGACCCGGGGGCTGTTCCGGAGGGCGCGGCCACGCCCCCGGAATGCCCCTGGGCCGAAACCACGCCCGCGCCGCCGCCCCCGAAACGTCGCATCACCCCGCGCCACACCCCCGAAATGCCGTGTCACGACCACCACGCCCCCAGCACGCCTCTCCATGCAAGCCCCGGGACTTACGCGCGTCCCGGGGCTTGCGCGCGCCGCCGAGTCTATGCAAAATAGGCTCGGCGCTCGCAGGGGGGGTTTGGGGTAAGTTTTCGGGGGGGTACTCACGTACCCCTTTGAAAATCTACCCCTAAATACACAAACATACACACTCAAAAACCCTTCAATAAATTTCAGCACTGCAAAGTTTTAAAACAGTTCCAGCAGCAATGGTAGGGATGAAGAGTTCACAGATGCCAAAAATCCACAGTTATGCCAAATCCAGCAAAAACTAGAAGCTTCATTAAAAAAAACATTATTTGACAGTGTCCTAAATTTCATATAATCATTCTTTAACCAGAAAATCTGGAGTAACAAATTCCAAAACGGAAGCTGCTGAATAAACAAAAGCTCTTATTTCAGAAAGAAAAAAACGTAGGACCTTCAGAGAAGGAACCACAAATAGTGATTCGGATTATGACTATAGAGAATGGGCAGAAATGTGAAAAAAGATAAGAACACCGATTCAAAGGCTTATTTCTTTAAAATCCTTAAAAGGCTAGAAATAGAACCTTGAATTTTCAACTCCAAAGGTAGAGGTGCCCTACAGAATACACCTGTAAAACGTACATCCCTGAACAGTGAAGTGCAGAGAAACAGTAGAAAGGCAAGCCACAGTTTAAGTCATTATCCTTTAGAAATGTATTGCATTTTTGCTTAGTATTGAATATAGTATTGGAAAGACAAAGACAGTATGAAACAGAAGTTTCTATAAAAAGCTAGTGAAAAGTTTGCTAGTACTCAATGTACTGAAATGAATGCAGACATGGAACAAATTTCAGGGGCAAATGTGGTAAAAGCAGACCAGTCTTCTTAGCTGGAGGGATTCCTTTATTAATTATAAACCATAATTTGTGCCTAGCAGCCATCGGAGTTTACCTATTCTTTGATGTTTTACACTCAATATAGGTAAAATTATGATCATTATAATATTTATTTTTTCTTTTTCTTTCATTTACCATATCAGTGCCTGTTTATTTACTATGTCTCTTCTTGCCATGTATCTGTACGTATATGTTTCCGATGTTGCCTTTACGAATGTATGTTTTCTAGTTAAATGTTTGTACATTACAGTTTGTTTTTTGTATTTTTTTTTTACATTATTTATTTAATTTGTTTACATGTTAATGACTTACAGCCCCTGACATAGCCCTACGCCAGGGTGGAACTCTGCCTGAGTCGGGCATTTATTACCATTTCTGTGAATTTATTTATATAATTAATAAAGGAATCCCTCCAGCTAAGACGACTGGTCTTTTGCCGCATTTGCCTTCTGGCCCTAAGATAGTCTCCTGTGTTGTTTTCTTGGACCGACAAATTTCAGGTGTGCAGGGATGCCTGCAGTCCAACTCTGCTCTAGGCTCACTTTACATATTTTCATACTAAAGATAAGAAATTTGCATCACCCATTTATCGAAATTTCACTAACCATTTGAAATCACGTTTAGATAACTGCATAACTAATACAAGATTAGAGGTGTTGAACTATTTAACCCTTTGTAGCAACAAGCAATCTCTGAGAGACCTGGTCCTCTGTCTTTGCATGGTAACTTGTAGTGCTTTCCATAAGATCCTACTTTCTATTCTAAATAAAAATGCTTTTCTCTTCAAGCTGTCAGTGTTAAAAGTGATATTTATAGCCCACAATACAAGGAAAAGGAAACCAGTGGAGATCACAAAGCACAGCAGTAACGTGCTCCCATGGCTTACTACCTGTAACAAAACATGCTGTAGTATTATGTAGTGAATATGAATGAACAAGATTTGCATGCACTGCCACTATGGTATGCAAATTAATCTCATGCATATTCATTGTGGCTATCCTGAAAACCTGACTGGCTAGGGGTGTCCCCAGAGCCGGGTTGAGAACACCTGATTTAGGGGAATCCCAGACAACTCAAATATTCAAGTCTTGTTTAGGCCTCTGTTTCCTGCTCAGGTGTTTTTGGGTTTTTTTTTAAGAAATAGAGTTTCTTGCCACTGAGATATGAATTGTGCGAAGAACTAAATTCAGTTCAGACACTGACTTTCCCCAGTCTTGCTCCAAAGGGAAAACTGCACATCTACATCAGGGGTGGCAAACTCCAGTCCCCGAAAGCTACAAAGAGGCCTGGTTTTCAGGATAGCCACAATGAATAAGCATGAGATGAATTTGCATACAATAGAGGCAGTACATGCAAATCTATCTCATGCATATTCATTGTGGCTATCCTGAAAACCTGGCCTGTTTCTGGCTCTCGAGGACTGGAATTGGCTTCCCCGATCTACATATATCCTGTAGGAAATACACAGTTCCTGCAACATTCTCTTTAAAGGGATTAGGCATATAAATTTACTTAATATAAAGATAAATATAATACATTAAAAAAAACACTGCTTTACAATCTTTTTGGGCACCATAGAAACCTTAGTATATGGTTGCATTCACATACAGACCTTCTGTAGGGCTACAGTTGAATTTCTCTCTCTTTACTAAAAAATGTATTAATGAATATTTATTTGCTAAATGCATCCTAGTAATACAAGCTCCTGAAACTACAGACCTTTATTCCAGTTCTGTGTGCAAGATCTCAACATGAGAATATCCCATGCAGCTACTGGATAAAGACATTGCTATACTACAGGCCAATGCAATATCATCACGTAAAAAAAAGTGCGTCCAAACTGGGTGCATGTTTTTTGAACACACGCACATTAATCTCTCCTTGGCGCTCGATGCAATAGGCAAATGAGCTGCCGCGCTAAAAGGGACACACAATGGGTAATTTGTGCATCCCTAGCACTCTGCATTGGGCACCCAGGAGATGTGGCTGTGCGCCCCCAGCAGCCTAGCCAGAGCTCCCTCCCTACCCCCAGCAGGGCTGTTCCCGATTGGTCCTTTTCACTGACAGTTGTCCCCTTCCAGGACAGCCTTCTGAAAGGAGCTTAGTCCTTTCACTGATATGTGACTGTGAATGGAACAATCGGAACTAAGTGAAGGAGTGAATAAATGAATATTAAGTACCCAACACTTATTATTCACTTCTTCACACTGCCGGCAGGGGTTCCAATTGGGCCAGATCTTGGGGATGCTGCTTCTCTGGTTCCGCCTATGAGGAACCACAGAAAGCAGGAATTTGTTTTTTGAGCCCTTAAGTGCAGCTTTCTGTGGTTCCTCCTACTTAGTATCTCGTTCTGGACACGCTGATCCCAGTATTGCATCGGGCATAAGTCTAGTGCCTCCAAAATGCGTGTCCACACACACTGACCTGAGTGCCCGATCCAACATGGGATTCTCATTTTTCTAAACTTTCATGTCACTTGAATGGAAATTTTATGAATTCCAGAACACAGCATGATACAAGATACAATGTTTCATCCAGTGATATCACCTTTTGGGTTAAAGGCTTTTTCTCTAGGAAGGAAAGGAAATAGTATGTTGCTCAGAAAAATACAAAGTTTAATAAATGTACATGTTCTCTAATATAGGGTTTCACAAGCCAGTCCCAGAACATCCTCTAGTGGCTAAAGAAACCAATTGTAGTTGGGTTTTCAGGACATCCACAAGGAATATGCACAAGATACATTGCACACAATAGAGACAATGCATGCACATTTCTCATATACATATAGCTTGGGTACATCCTGAAAACCAGACTGGCTAGGGCGGTATTGTAGGACTAGCTTGAAAAACACTGCAAAGCACATGCCTATATCTATATCACCAAGTAACTCCATCTAAAAAGAGTCTGCATGAACAACATTCAGCTGAAATATTGAGAAGCAGAAAGATTATATGTCTCCAGCAGCAGAAAGCTTTAAAAAAGAAAAACTAAAACATAATGTTATGTTTGGCTGACATGTGAAAAGTGCAGTGGGGTAATGAGCACTTTTTCAATACAGCCATCAATTCTACCCAAGAATCAGAAATGTTGGCAGCAATGAATCCTTGAACATTGCTCTGGCAAGTTTCCCCACTTTATGTTGTCTCCCTTGGGGGTTGGGATATTAAAGTTAAATTATATTTATCTGACACTTTTCTTGAGTCCTGTTAGACCAGTTATGTATGGAATTTTCTCCCTCACAGAATACCTTGACCTTGGTATCTGTCATTGCAGCCATTAGGTCTGCCACCAGGAGTCCTTGCAATCCACTATCAACTGAAAGTCCTCTGGGCTCAGCTTCTACTCTCCTGGATCCAAATTCTTCCTGCTGAGTAAGTTGATCTGATAGTCATCCTTCCCTGCCATATGTGCTACTGAAAGGAAGAGTAGATTCTCTTCTGCCCACTTGCACAGCTGGGCTGCCTCCTGTGCTAGTATCCAGCTGCAGGTGCCCCTTTGCTTGTTTACAAATTGCACTTCCATGGCATTGTTCAAAATTTCTCTGACTGCTCTTCTTTCCGCAATGGGAGGAAGTATTGGAGAGCTGAGTAGATAGCCCTCATTTCCAGTCTGTTTATTGGACCACTATGTCTCTATCTGCAACCATTGCCCTTGTGCTACCTGGCCTTGGCAATGGATCCCCTTAACCTCCTAAACTGGCATTCGTGGTGACTATGATCCAGTCAAGACTGCACAGTTAACCCCTTTACCAAATTGGCTGGCTGCATTCACAAGTCCAGGCTCCTTTTTATCTCTGGAGGCACCTGAAGGTAGTGTTGGTAGTTCTGCGAAGTGGGTGACCAGTGCAACAGAAGGGATTACTGAAGCAGGTGACCAACTAAACAGAAGGGGCTGCTAAAATGGTCTAATAGGGGGGGGGCCTTGGCCAATGGAACTAAATCCAGAGCTGCCACCATGCCCTGGGTGTGTCTTGCCTCTGAAAGGCCTGAACCCCCTTGGACCAGTTTAACCAGCCTGTTAGGGGACAATGAACTTTCCTTCCTTGGTATTGAATCGAGTCTCAAAAAATTGCAGGGTCCGAGTTGGCTCCAGATTTCTCTTTGCAAGGATTATTACCTATCCTAGCTGCTGTAAGAGCTGAACCACTTCTTGCCAAGACCTGTGACTTTCTTGTGCTAACATGGCTTTATCAGCCATAATTACCCATTTGCGCAGGGGCTAACACAACTACCACCATGACCTTGGTAAAGGTCTTGGGTGTGGTGGTTAAGCCAAAGGGTAGCACCTGGAACTGATAGTACTGTTTCAAGACACCGAACATTAGCCAGATTTGGTTAGTGATTTGAAAGTGAATGTGAAAGTATGCTTCTGCTAGACTAGCGAAGCCAAGTACTTCCCCTGTCTTACTGAGGCCATTACTGACTAACATCTCCATTCAAAAGTGGGGCAAGTGTAGGCATCTGTTGACTTGCTTCGTCTAAAACTGGATGGAAGGACTGATCTTTTTTGGTACCATCAAATATATATGGAATAGGTGTCTTGCTTCCTTTCCTGTGGGGGAATTGGCAAAATGGCCTGAAGGAGCCATAGCCTGTCGAATGATATCCAGGACCCATTAGTCTGATGTGATCCAGGTCCATTCCACATAGTATCTCAAAAGGCAGCCACCTGCATGTACTACTGTGGGCAGGAATGTGCGGATTGACTGCACCTCATTGCTGAAGGTGCCCTGAGCCTGAAACCACAGGAACATCACTTTTAGGCCTTTTGGCCCCACAAAAAAAAACAAAAAAACTGGGTCTTAGACTTCCTAGTTTGCTGTGACATTTATCTTCTCGAAACCCCCAGAAGTCCCTAAAGATCTGGCGCCTTGGACCTCAAGTCCCTACTCTTAAGTTTGTCCCCTAGATCCTTTACTAGCTTCTCTAGCTCCTCCACAAATTGAAGACCCCATCTGAAGGGCAACTGACTGAGGCGATTTTTGGATACTGCATCAGCTGCCCAATTGCGGAGCCACAAGAGCTTCCTGGCTACCCTCACCAGATCATATAGGGTGTTTGCCAGATAGGCCACTCTGATTCTATTCCTATAGTCTCCTCAGAGTCTGTAAGCTGCTGAACCCAGTATATCATTGCCCGGGCCACATAATCATCATAAATAACAACCTGCATTGTGCCAAGGCATTGGTGGAGAAGGCCTGCTTCAGGATTGAATCTATTTTCCTATCCTACACATCCCTCAGATATGCTACACCTTCCACCGGAATGGTAATTTTATGGGCAACTGTTGAAACCAGAGCATCCACCATGGGAATGCTGAAGAAAGCCTCCTTATCCTTCATTGGCAGAGGATAGTCCTGTTCATAAAGTTTTCCACCCTCTAAACCTCCCTGAAACACATCCCATTCTGCCAGTATCATGTCCCTTAGCGCCGGATACAAGAGAAAGGTTTTGATGGCTTCTGAACTGTGAGACAGTTTTCAGGAAGTCAGTGAAGCAAATCGGAAGATTATTGTATGTGAAGGTAGAGTTAATGGTGGATCGAGGCAATCACCAATAAATTGATAAATGTGGATCAATATATATAGTGCATAGCTAGCACAAGGATTGTTAAGACATTTTTAAACACTAGACTGTTGCATACTTTTTCCTTCATTTTACTGCCTATTATTAATGAGTTAAAAGATAAGGCAGGAGAATTCTCTTCTCTATCAGATATGGCCTGTGAAGGCCAGTGCCTGGAGTTAGGTAGTGACAGGATGCCTCCCTAACAGACATAGCTGGTCCATAAATCTTATTGTAACTTTGAGTTTTAATTAGCCTTAATTTAACAAGCTACAGATGGTCATTGTCAGAGCTATGTGTGCAAATCAGAACACTTAACACTTGCAGTCACTGGATTAGCCAGAGAAAATGAAAATAAGGAACTGCACTGGACAGGGTTCTTTGAATGGCCCACAAACAAAGAGTGAGCAGCTGGTTTGTGGAGTTCCCAAGCTCATAATAGTATCTTCTCAAAAACACCTCTCACATGGATCCCCTATAAACGTAAGTTATCAAATCCTCATGAGGACCCTAAGGGTAGACAATACATTATTTATGAATGCTTTTAACTCATCTCTGCAGAACAGCCACACCACTGTGGTCTCATGTTCCACCAAGGAGAATTCCCCTTCTTGGTGGATCTAAACTGGTCTGAATCCATATCTGGCCTGAAATACTCTCTATTCTTGGGGGTATACCTGGGCTGAAAAGCCCAAGTTCCTTGCTAACTGGGGCATTTTATGGGAAGGAACCTTTTCATCAGGGACACCCGAGGGACCTGGTTGGGGCAGCAGAGGGCCTAGGCTAGATCTCTAAATGGATCATCCTGTGAACATAGTGGGGTCCACAACTGCATGTCCCCTACCTGTTTCTCTACTGAGGAGGCATCCTGCTAAGCATCCCCTGTGGCCAAAGCCCACAGGGTTGAAGGCCTTGCAGTTCCAACATACCTCCAGCTTCAGCCAGTCCCCTCAAGGGGTGCCCTGTCTGCTTCTGCTCTTCCTGGGTAGGAGAGACCAGTGCCCACCCCTGCAGGGGCTGTGCCTCCTCCTTCACATACTCAGCATAAGGAGCATGCCACTGTGGGCACCTTCTATGTGCCAAAGATATTTATCTCTGACCTCTCATCATGGCTCTCTCTGTTCTCCTCTGGTCCCTTTTTTCTTTTTGGAAGAGTGGGGAGAGCAACGAGTAGTCTTTGCCTTACCTCCACTCTCCTAAACTCTATTCTCTCTCTTGCTCTATTTCTTTTGGCAAGAGAAGAGAGAAAAACCTAGGAGCTCTCTGTTGATGCATCATTGAAGGTCTGACATCCCAGTGTGGTCTCCCCCAGGGGCTAAACCATGCCTCCAACTTCTGCCACAAAAACAGCACTGCCATAGCTACCTGCACACAGTTGCAGTACTCAAGCCTGCAGCATTGTTCTTTCTCTCAGAGCTAGGAGAACAAAATTACTCACCCCTCTGTGGCTCTTATGACACCAGCAGCCAATGTCCTATGCACCGCAAAGCTATTTCTTACTGTTGCCTTTTATTTTTTCAATTTTATGGAGTCAGCTGCACTCACCCAAAGGAAAGCAGTATGGAGGGGACACATAGGAGGAGGAGAAAAGATAGAAGAGAGGAAGGAGTATCCCACAGCCCTGTTACACTCCTCAGTTCCCAATCCCCTGGGGATTGGGAACTGAGGAGACCCTTTTGAGAGGACTCAAAGAGTTCAAGTGAGCAACTCTAAGAGAAGGAGCAGACTACGCACCACATCATACAGGGTGTCTGCAAGATAACCCACCTTTATTCTTTTCTTGCCATCTCCTCTAAATTGAGGGGAAGGAGCCCCAAGGGTCCAACCAGGCCAAGGTCTAATCACAAGTCTGGGAATTTACTATCCATTTGTCACTACTGCTGAAGACATTGGACCATAACCACACCTCTGTTATATACCCAGAAATGACATCATAAAAGAGGTGTGTCCTCTGTCGCCATCAGCTGTGACAGATGGAAATGCAAAAGGTAACTCCTGGTCTAGTTGGAAGATATAAAATAATCCTCATTTTTCTTGTCTCATATCACAGGTTATGCATATAATCATTTGAGACTTCATGATAAAAACAATACTGTTGTTCCTTCACCTACTGTAGCATTTGAAATCAGTACAGATTTGCTTACGATAAAAGTGAGTGAACAAAGCATACAAGGAACATCAATGGTCTAGCTTCATGTGCAGAATGACAAATCACCACCACCCACATATAATCAGTATCATTTCCATAGTGGCTTACAGATTCTTATCAGCATTTTGTCTAATTATAAACCTAATGAAAGCAATACATCTGATCTGAAGAATTCCAGACACAGCAGAAGGGGTAAAAAAGAAACAACATTCGTAAATGTGCATTGACAATTTTGAGGTGTGCACAAGAAAAATATTAGTTGCTTTGTTTTTCTTCAGGGGGGAGTTGTGATTTTGGTTCTTTTTAAATCTGGTTCATTTCACTACTTAAATGTGTTTCTACAAGTGTACATATTTGCATACATGTACAAAACTGATTTTATGTGCATAAATATGTATCTACATGCATTAAATAATATATGTGCTTAAAATAAAACAAAACAATTGTACATCCCTAACATTTACAAAGCATCAATGTGATGTAATGTGTGCCTTTCCCATTAAATATATATATAATTACTTAAGCCCTTTTAGTACTGACTTTAAATTTGTAAATCACTGTACTGATGTATCTCCTGCTATATTCATTAAGCACACCACTCTGGAAAGCTGCTACCCCCAGCTCTTTGAAATATTCCCAATTCTTCTATCATAGGCCCCTCCCTTTTTCATTAAAAAAATAAGACTATAAGGATATCTAGGCATTACACCTCTGCTTCCTCTTTTTTTTTTTTTTTTTTATTCTCTTTTAACCACTCACCCTAGCTCAAGAGCAAGGTTGGGCCTACAGTCAGCATGAGAAATGACAAGTTTTTAGGATTGTGTCAAAAAATAATAAAATAAACCCTACACAAAAAAAACCTCACATCACTGGGGATGATCCTGTTTGCTTCTACTAGTGAGGACTGTGACCCAAACAACTGAGGGAAGTTGGTATAAGTGCCAGGAAAGCACTTAAAAATATTTTCCAAAAAGAAAACAGAAAAGACATAAAAAAAAGCTACAAAGTCCCCTCCCAAGGCTTTCTTTTCTAATATTTATGAAAAGGAAAAAAACCCAAATTGAGGAAGAAAGTCACTAAATGCAGGTATTTCCATGAGAAAATTCTCCATTTAAAGAGATGGCAGCTGCTAGAAAATCAAAGCTATCACAAAAAGCAGAGGCACAGTGAAATAGCTAAGCACAAAAAATGAGCTAACCACTAAAGAATTTTTCAGATTCTGATGTCCATCCACAGAATCAAATAGACAGGTTATTTACTTCCGGATATTAACCATTTTTCTCTTTTTTTAGTGCAATCAAACTCCTTGATAGCCCATCACAGTTCACATCAGCACTGCTGTTGGTAATGCGAGAGAGATCATAATAGTCATTTCCCACTTCTTTTTAAATTTGAATATGCAACCTAGTGTCCATAATAGAATCACCTTACAAAACCTGAAAAAGAGCGAATATGCATATATTTACTTATAAACCAAATGAAAGCGATACATAGGAAAATGTATTTATTTAAAGCTTTTCTATACAGTCTTACCTGATACTTTTTATTCCTGTTCATACCCACATCATTCCAGACTCCTGGGATTTGTCTCACTTCCAGCAGATGGAGACAGAGAAAAAAAAAGGTTTCACTGACTCTCCATATAACCATATGCAGTCTCTGATGATAGAGATGTAAAATCTGCTGTCAGCTGGTTTGCTGGATAATTTACACCCAGAAGTGGGTAGGACCTGGTAGGGGCTATCCTCCTGGTCAAGTGAGGATGAGCGGGGGTGGGGGGACACGTGATCCTTGGGTGCTTTTAGTCCTTTCCTGAGGAGGACTGAAAGCCAGTAGTGCTGGCTCCCTCATTCCTGACTCTCCTCCCCTCCTTTAAAAAACTCAGTGCAAAATGATTATATAAATCTTTTTTTTCACAATATTACCAGCACTGAAGTAAACTGTGACAGTCCTTTCTAAGGGGATCAGACTGCACTAAAGAAAAAAGGGTTAAAATTGGGAGTAAAGAAAGTTTGTGATTCTGTGAATGGACAGATTAGCTCTTTTTCTGATACAATGCTTAGTCCTGGGGGAATTCTGCGCTACTGTGGAACACAGAATTTGCGCAGAATTCCCCCCCTGCGCAGAATTGCTATTTTCTGCGCAGAATTTGGCAATTCTGCGCAGAAAATAGCAGAGGAGATCCCGGCATGCCATGAACGGAGCGCATCTTGCACGTGCTGTGGGAAGTGCTCCATTCGCGGTGAAGATGAAGGCCCCAGTGAGTGAGAGAGTGAGTGTGAGTGTGTGTGTGTGAGTGTGTGTGTGTGTGAGAGAGAGAGAGAGGAGAGGGGAAGGGGAGGTGAGAGAGAGCAGGAAAGTGTGAGAGAGAACATGGGAGGTAAGAGAGGGGGGATGCTTGAGTGTGGGTTTCAGAGAGAGGGAGCCCATATGAGGAGATTGTGAAGGAGTGCGTGTGTGTGAGAGAGATTGGGAGGGTGTGTATGTGAGGGTGCTAGTCTGTGTGAAGGGATTGTATATGTGTGTGAGACAGAGCCTGGGTGAACGGGTGCGTGAGAAAGAGACATAGGTAGCCTGTATGAGGATGTATGTGTGAGAGAGAAAAGGAGCTTGTGTGGGTGTGTATGCAAGAAAGAGGACCCTGTATGAGGGGATGTGTGTGCTTGCGAGAGAGTGAGGGTGTGTGTATGTGTATTAGAGAGAGAGAGGGAGCATGTGTGTGAGAGAGGGAGGGTCAGAGGGAGACTGTGTGAGGGGCAGTACTGAGAACGGGGTCAAACTCTGGGACTGGCAATAAAGAGGAAGGGGTTGAGCCTAGAGGTGGAGGGGAGTGATACTGGCAGGTGGAAGATATGGGGCCTGAGAGGGCAAAGTGGCCAGGGGAGTAGTGAGAGCGAGTGGAAGGCACACTCTTACAGTGAATTCCTAGGGAAAGTCTGCTCAAAATATTTAAAATTCTGCATATTTAAGTAATACATTTTAAATTAATACAGAAAAAAAGTTAATTACTTAAAGACTCTCCTGTAAATTATGTTATTTTGACCAATATAAAGTTTGCAGAATTTTGCAGAATTTTAAGTTTTTGTGTCGCAGAATTCCCCCAGGAGTAAATGCTAGAAATTTTAATTGTAATGTGTCTATTTTCCTTTATTATAGGTTAATCTATTAGCCAAAAGTCTCACTAAATTAAATCCTATGCTGGGTTTTTCTCCTCACCACAGCATGATTTGAGCCTAACAGCAGCTTTTTATTTTCAGGCCATATGCCCCACATTATACTTTCTTACCCTAGGATGTTAGATATAAGTAACTGCTTACCCACCCTCTGCATTACATCTAATGTAGTACTGAGTATCGAGGCCTGCACCATTTCTTCTTTTTTCCTTTGCCTTATGGCAAACAAATGTAAGATCTGAGTCATAAGCTGAGAAAGTCCCTTCTTAGCTTTTTGGCCAAGACAGAATTTGTATGATGTGGTGAAGGAAGGGTGACTAATGCTCTGCCATCCAACCACTAGTGGAAACATGATTATATCATGAACATTGTCAAAGCAAAAGAATTAAAAATGCAAAAAAACAAAACAAAACAAAACACAACCATCATGAATCCATCATTTATATAACTTAGAAGAGAAGCTCTCAAAATTGCCATTTTTTATTTTAATATACCTTTGTGGCCAAGTCACCATAAAACGCTGTCTTATTTCTAAAGAGTTTACCTGGTTTTGGGAGGCATGCAACAACCATATATGTGAAGGGGTCTGAACGCTTCAACCTGACAAAGGACTTCATGTACCAGAATTCCCTGCTTCATGACGAGTTTACTTACAGTCTGCAATACAGCTGTAATTAGGACATTGAGAAACTTTCTGTCAGCACATTGCACATTTTCATTTTTTTGGCTTCGCTGTTCTTATTCTCTGATAAGCTTTCACTGCTGTAACCTAGATTAGAACAATGGATGTATTATGTGATGGGCTGTACTACTGCAGACTCGCGAATTCCTTTCCAGAACTGCAAGTCCCAGCAGCCTCTCCTGCAGAACATGGGAGAAGTTTCACGAAAGTTCCAGGGTGTCTAGGGAGGGGGTCAGTAGCCCCTTCAGCCGGAATATGCTCGCTCAGCAATGCTTAGAACGCATGTGTAAAAGATAAGAACTGTAAAGTGCATAAGAGTCTGCTCCTGGATGGGAGGGGCATGCAGTTGTACTGAGCCTTTGTCTTAGCTGCATCTTGCTGGCAATAAAAGTCTATCTTTACGGATCAGTTGTCTGGACCTCCTTACTGACTAAAAAGAGACGGTTACATTTGGCGAGCCAGCCAGGAGGTACCGGGGACGCTATTTTAGCCCCCCAGTTGGTCCAGGGGATTTTGTGGCGGAGTGATCTCCCAGACTTGCCTGGTGAGTGGCCACCGCTGAGTTCAGTGATCAGGTATCTGAGGGGGTCATTCCACGGAGATCCTCTGAGACCTTTGGGCTGGTGATCTGGGAAGAAGGCTTTCATGACGTTCGGAAGAACCCTGCAGGCGAGTATTAAGGGAATGATGGGAAAAGTGAAGAATAGCTAAAAGAGTAGCAAATAACCGGTCCATCCGTGAGGGGACCGAGGGGGCTTTGATCACACCCCAAGCGGTGGTTTGGTAGGAATTGCATTCCGAAAGCCACGCGCATAAAAAGAGGAAAAAGAAGTAATGCATACGATAGTGGGAATAGGTTTCTTGTTGTGTGAAAGTGACCCTTTTGTGTCTGACGGATACGGACCCCTTACCTATCCGTCTTCCCTTCCCTCCTTTGTCTGTGACTCTATCCTAATGGGAGGGGGCGGTTCTACTCCATTAAAAGTCATGACGGAACACTATAGGGAAGTGTTCGATAGACATAAATGTACTAAACCCGGAATGATTCAACGATGCACCCATAGGTGGCCCAGTTTGTGTGTAAATTGGCCTCCGGTAGGGACTTTCAATTTCCAAACGGCCACGAGGGTCCAGAAAATAGTTAGTGAAGAAGGGAATCCGGGTTGCCCTGAGGATATACCGTACATAACTGCTTGGATTGCAGTTATTGAGAATCCTCCGTCGTGGGCAAAGAAGTTAGTGGAGGGAGCCGCCCTCGTAATGGTGGCTCAGGCGCACAAAATGGGGAACTGGAAGTCCCCATTATTAATTAAGGATTGTAATGTATGTAACTGCTATCTGTGAATTGCAAGCACATGTACCAGGGATTCTTTGTTTTTAATTGTTTTAAACCCTAATAAGAAGAGATTTTGGTTTACAGATGCTGCACAAGACTACTATACAACAAATTAATTTACAGTGTTAAGTTAAAATACTGATTTGATTGCTGGAGAATGCATTTACTGGTGTTGAAGTTTAGAACTTGATGGCAGTTAAGGGTTAACGGCAGAGATAATTACAGGAGAGAGGAGGGAATCGAGCCAGAGGGAAAAAAAAAAAAAAAGACGTTGAGCCAGTGCGTAGTGCATTCAACATGGCTGTGCGTTTCAATGCTTGTCTCATATATATTATCTGTTATTTAAAAGTTACATTGGAACGCATGATAAAGTATGAACTCTCTTTTGCTGACACAGTTTATTTTGAAGCTGTCTCTGGGAAATTTAGAGAAATGATTAAGAATGGGTTCTTTGTTAAAGTTTTTCTTGTTGCTTCTTTGGCTAGCAGTAGTTAAATATGCAGAGCTACTCCCTGTTTTAAGGAACTGGCAAGATAAGACAGCCAAGCATGTGCAGCGCTGACTGTGAGAATTACAGGATGCCGTTTGTAAAAAAAAAAAAAAAAAAAAAAAAACCGGAGAAAACAAAGACTTAATATTAAAAATTTTGATTCAGTGGCAGGCGCAAGATAAGGATTATTGGAAGTTGTGGGCAAGAGAAAGGGCCACTATGCAAGATTAGGAACAAGAGCAAATATGAGTCGGCCCAAATGATAAAGTAGTGGCCCCCACACACATATATATATATTGCAATTATGTTCTTTTACCACTGGTGGGGGCTGGGCTCTGGCTATTACCATATGTTCTTAGTGTTTGCAATGTAATTGATACAAGGCTTCCAAGGGTTTGATCATCACTCCTGCACACCTAAAGCGCCCCCCTTGGATCCTTGCCTGCAGATCCAGGTTTACTTTATTGAATTAACCCAATGCCAAACTTACAAGTATGAAGGAAGCAATGTTTTGCAGCTTCTCAGCCTCGTCAGAACTGATTTGCCTCCAGGCGCAGGTCACCTATTCAATTTCCAGATGGACTGTGATCTTTTCATCATATTTTGAGGTGTATTGGAACAGGGATCAGGAAGAGAAGAAAAGGGCCCGTCCCTGCAACCAGGAACTTAATAATAGAGACCCGACATCCGAAAGAAGCTGCAGAAGGCCGAAGGCTTTGAGGGCATGAGCCTCAGCCAGTTAAAAGCTATAGCAGACCAAGTATGTGGAAATAGAGAAGTGGAAGAGAAAAGAGAGAAGCAAGTAGAGACATGAAGGAGAAAGTGACTGTTAGCCGCCGCTCTCGAGGACACGCGGACGGGAAGGAGCCAAGACAATGGCAGACCGCGAAGAGGAGGGGGAACAAGACCCCCCCTTTGGGAAAGAATCAGTGTGCGTACTGCAAAAATGAAGGCCATTGGAAGAGAGACTGTGAAGAATGGCAAAAGAAATACGGGAGCCCTGCAGTGAATACTAACGACAAAAATGGACCTGCACCGACACAAAGGGGCCGAGGAGGAAGGAGATCGGACAACCCCCACTGGCAGATGGCGGGGGAGGCGACAAGGAGCATACAGCCTGAAGAGACCGGGAGGGAAGAATCCCCACTGACCCTCTGGTGGAGATCCACGAGGTAACACAACAAAAATCAGGGGCCTGTTGGACTCAGAGGCCAACGATCTGTCATGACTGCACCAATCGGCCCCCCCCGACGAAAGAGACTGTTTCTATAGTGGGTGCCTCAGGTCAGGTACTCACTGCCCCTCTGCAGAAAGAATGAACTATACAAGTAGGCGGGACCATGGTATCCCTTATCGGATGGAACCTGCTGTGTAAGCCTCAGACCACATTGAGATTTCAACCAACAGGGGAAGTTAAAGCCTCCTTCGGGGACCATCCAGTGATACTCATCTGTCCCCTCCAAGAAGAATGGAGACTACATCTTCCCATAGTCGAACGAACCATCGAACATCGATATGAAAACAACACCCCCCTCAACAAAAACGAAGACAACTGATGGATAGTGTACCCCAAGTATGGTTCGAACAGAACCCGGGAGGAATAGCTATCGACGCTACCCCCATATGGATAGAGATGAAACAGAATGCACAGGTGATTAATCAACCTCAATACCCCATTCCATATATGGCCAGACAAGGAATCCAGATACACCTGCAAAGACTGTATGATTTGGGCATTCTTCGGCGAATCCGATCTGCTTGGAACACCCCTTTGTTGCCAGTAAAGAAGCCTGGATCTAATGACTATCGACCAGTACAAGACTTAAGAAAAGTGAATAGTCAAGTAGCAGATCTAGTAGCCCTCGTCCCAAATCAATATTCAATCTTGGCTCAAGTCTCTCCTGCATCAAAGTGGTACAGTGTCATTGATCTCAAAGATGCCTTCTTCTCCGTCCCTGTGGCGGAGGAATGTCAAAAGATTTTTGCTTTCACATGGGAAGATGCAGATACTGGAGTAAAGCAGCAGTACACATGGACACGGTTGCCTCAAGGGTTTAGGCACTCACCTACGCTGTTCGGTGAGCAACTGGCAAAAGATTTAAAGATGTATCAAGTAAAGTATGGGCCAGTCATACAATACGTGGATGACCTTCTGTTGTTTCGAGAGACGTACCTCGAATGTGCGGTATCCACTCTTCAGCTGCTAAAGACGTTGTACTCAAAAGGGTATCGTGCAAGTAAAAAGAAAGCGCAAATCTGTGAATTGGAAGTAGAGTATTTAGGCTTCCAAATACGTGGAGGAACCCGATGTCTGGGGATTTCTCGCACCAGTTCTATAAGAGATCAACCTGTACCCACTTGCAAGAAAGAGCTCCGGGTGTTCCTTGGAGCTGCAGGATACTGTAGGCTGTGGATTGCTAACTATGCAGTTATTGCCCAACCCCTGTACGACAAGCTGCGGGGTAAAGAGGCAGAATCTCAACCCTTCCAATGGGAAGGAAACGAACTGGCAAGCTTACGTCAATTAAAAGAAGCCTTAATTGAACCACCTGCCTTAGGATTGCCAGATGTGATGAAACCATTCCATCTATTCGTCGACGAGAAAAAAGGCATGGCCATAGGGGTATTGACTCAAACCTTAGGCTCATGGGAGCGACCTGTTGCATATCTCTCAAAAGGAATGGACAATGTTGCAAAAGGATGGCCTGGTTGCCTTCAAAGCATTGCGGCTGCATGCTTACTAATTCCAGAAGCAGTCAAATTAACTTTTGGTCAAACTCTGAACGTAACAACTCCCCACACCATTCAAGGACTGCTAGAGACCCATGGACCAAAATGAATGACTAATTCACGTCTCGTCAAGTATTAAGCCTTACTGTGTGAAACACCTGAAATTCAAATACAAGACAGCAAAAACTTGAACCCGGCCACTCTTATGCCGGCACCTGAACCAGTTGCCCATGATTGTGAAGAAGTCATGACTACAATACATTCCAGTAGACCAGACCTGAGGGATCAACCCTGGCAAGGAGCTTGGACTTTATTAACTGATGGGAGCAGCCAAATCATTCATGAGATACGTTCTGCTGGATATGCTGTTGTATCCGAAGATGAAATCGTTGAGGCTCAACCTCTTCCCCCAGGAACGTCTGCACAAAAAGCTGAACTAATTGCCCTTACTCGAGCTCTGCAGTTGGCAGAAGGACAAACTGTAAATATCTATACAGACTCTAAATATGCCTTTCTTACAATTCAAGTGCATGGAGCATTATAGAGGGAAAACAATTGAACAATGCATCAGAAGTACGTGAATTACTAGACGCAGTTTGGCTTCCTCGCAAGGTGGCTGTAATGCATTGCAAAGCACACACCAGGAAATCAAACCCTATTGTCAAGGAAATCAGAGAGCAGATGAAGCAGCAAAAAGGGGCAACTCGGGAACCCTTCCAAGCAGTATTAATTGCATCGAATCATCAGGCTTCAGGCAGTCCTGGAGCTCATCACCAACGACTGCTTTCGCTCTTAAACTCTGGGCAAAACAAAATACCAAAATTATGACTGCAGTGTACCAGAATAGATTGGTTTTAGATTACCCTCTGGCCCAGGAAGGAGGGTTTGTGGAACATTTAACCTCTCCAATTGTTGTTTACAGGTAGATGACCAAAACAAGGTTATCCAAGACATCACTGATCGCATGGTCAAGATGGCACACGTCCCTGTCCAGCAATGGAATAGTGCTTGGGACTGGACCAATGGATTCCGTGGTTGGTTTTCCATGATCGGTGGATTTAAGAGCTTGTTTGTTATCCCAGCCAGTTTAATTCTGTTTTGTCTTTTAGGACCCTGAATTATTCCTTTCTTGCTCAAACCGCCTTCGTCGGGTGATGAAGGACATTGCTGAACGCAAAACAGCCACGCAGCTTCTGTCACTGTACATGTATTCCTCTGAGCCGATAGAACCTGTTTAACCATCCTCATGTTTTATCCTGGGCCATCTTCCCATACATGACAAGTTCGGGCTACAAAGGGGGGTGGAGCCAATAGGGCCCATCCGTCTCAAACCCGTGAAGAAACCATCGGACTGTTTGGGAAATTAGGGCCCCCTGAGAACTCAAATTGCTAATTTTTCTTGTTTCTGTTTCTTTCAGCTCCACAGTTGCGTTGTGATGGTGTGATACTTTTCATAAAGAATGATAAGTATCAAAGGGGGGAATGAAGGGGTCTGAACGCTTCAACCTGACAAAGGACTTCATGTACCAGAATTCCCTGCTTCATGACGAGTTTACTTACAGTCTGCAATACAGCTGTAATTAGGACATTGAGAAACTTTCTGTCAGCACATTGCACATTTTCATTTTTTTGGCTTCGCTGTTCTTATTCTCTGATAAGCTTTCACTGCTGTAACCTAGATTAGAACAATGGATGTATTATGTGATGGGCTGTACTACTGCAGACTCGCGAATTCCTTTCCAGAACTGCAAGTCCCAGCAGCCTCTCCTGCAGAACATGGGAGAAGTTTCACGAAAGTTCCAGGGTGTCTAGGGAGGGGGTCAGTAGCCCCTTCAGCCGGAATATGCTCGCTCAGCAATGCTTAGAACGCATGTGTAAAAGATAAGAACTGTAAAGTGCATAAGAGTCTGCTCCTGGATGGGAGGGGCATGCAGTTGTACTGAGCCTTTGTCTTAGCTGCATCTTGCTGGCAATAAAAGTCTATCTTTACGGATCAGTTGTCTGGACCTCCTTACTGACTAAAAAGAGACGGTTACATATGCATGGGAACAAAAAAAAAAAAAAGAATAACAGAAACTGCAGGGTTGAATTTACAGAGACTTGTTTCTGTTTCCTGGTTTTCTCAGTCAGGCTGTCATGTGATTGGCTAGCAGAGCACCTGACATATACAGCCAATAAGGAGCCAGAATATACAAGATACAAACAGCAAGGGACCCAGGCAATAGGAAGTGAAATAGCATCACACAAACTGTTCCTGTTTTTTCCCCAGGCAAAAAAAGACACTGCAGCCGTTCTAGTAAAGTTGGTAGGAGAGGAAGGTGAAAGATTGCTTACAAGGGAGCCAAGGCTGATATCCCAGCCTTGGAGAGTGCAGCACTGGAATAATGAAGAGAGAAAGAAACAAAGGCAGGACATCCCTAAAGCTTGGATTTCAAGTTGTTCTCTCTGCAAAGGGATTTGAGATAAGTACTCCATTATCTTCCTAAGAAAACACACAGGTCAATACAGTAAAGTGCAGTCGCGGTTACCCTGCTCCTAACCCGCTTTCTACTCACTTTTCGGCCGCGTTAGTCCAACCCGCGATACACTATCCCCTTTAACCCATTCTTACACCTCTTTAAATCACCGGATAACCCCTTCTGCCCACGGCATGTATATTAGATGTAAACGATCAAATTAGCTATTCCCTCCCATACAGTAACGTGCGCCCCGACTATCGCTTTTTTAACCTGCCGTTTTGCCGCGCGTTTAGCCTGCTAACTTACCTCCTACCCTTACCCCTGCGTTAGAGGCAGGGGTAAGGGTAGGCGGCAAACTTTCCCCCAGCCCCCACTCACCTGCCCTGGCCGCGTCCATGGGTGCTGGACTCCGGGGCAGCCCCAGTCCTCTCCCCTCCTCCCGAAGCAACGAAAGCGGAAAAAAAAATCGAAAAAGCGAAAAAGTGAAAAAAAAAAAATCGAAAAAAAAAGTAGCAACGAAGTGGTCGGTTCTCCTACGCTCGGGATTGCCAGTCCTCTCTCCCCTCCTCCCGAAGCAAGGTGCGTAAAGCAGACTTGCTTCGGGAGGAGGGGAGAGAGGACTGGCAGTGTAAAGCAACGAAGCGACTTACTCTTCTTGCAGCCCCCCTCCGGAGATGGACATCGGCGGAGACGGACCGCGGCTCCCCTGCCTCCAGCTGCCGGCGAAGATGGATGCCTGCACGGGCGAAAGCGGCCGCTGTGCGTGCAATTGGGCCACTCAAGGCGTCACGGCATGTAACGTCACGTCTTGAGCGGCCCAATTGCACGCCCAGGGGCCGCTTTCGCCCGTGCAGGCATCCATCTTCGCCGGCAGCTGGAGGCAGGGGAGCCGCGGTCCGTCTCCGCCGATGTCCATCTCCGGAAGGGGGCTGCAAGAAGAGTAAGTCGCTTCGTTGCTTTACACTGCCAGTCCTCTCTCCCCTCCTCCCGAAGCAAGTCTGCTTTACGCGCCTTGCTTCGGGAAGAGGGGAGAGAGGACTGGCAATCCCGAGCATAGGAGAACCATCCACTTCCTGGTACCTGTCAGATACCAGCGTGTCCGTGAAGCGTTAGGCCAGTGCACCCAGGATACTGTATAGCGCTCTATACAGTAAAATGGGTTGCGCGGGCCTAACGCTTCACGGACGCTTCATGGACGCAGCTTGCATTTGCAAGCTATTTACATACAGTATCGAGCGGTAGGTGAGCCGGACTGTGCGTGCGGCAACCGTGGGTGCGCCCGGCACTAACGCAGCTCTTCCTACCGCTCCTTACTGTATCGGCCTGACAGAGAGGGAGCATCCTTAGAAGGCTTTTTGCACCACTGTAAAGTGAAAACAGCTCCTCCCAGGAGTCTGCAAGGTGAACTAATTGTTGCCTGCCCCTCAGGAAGCCTCCAGAGGACTGGGGTTTCTCCTAGGGAGATAACCTCCCTTAACTTCAGCATGCTTCACCCTCAGGTCTTCTTTAATGTTTGCATTCAAAGAGGAGGAAAAAAAAGAAAAAAAAAACTCCAAACTCTTCAAGGGCCCCGACATAAGATTCCTTATCCCCATTTTCTCTGGATGTGTACCCCATAACTAAGGGACTGGATAAGATTTGGCCATTTTTATCCCCTTTGGGAGTGCTGTTTGGTGGGGATATACTGTAATTATTTGATTGGTTCAAGTTACACAGTTCCCCGTACAACTACATTGTTTTGGGGAAATTACTTGTAATATTTTACCGCAATAATCACTGGGTCCATTTCATATGACATACTTCATTACTGTTATATGGACTATTGAACGGGTTATCTACCTTATTGCCTCCATTTACTCAATGTTTGTGTTTTATCACCATTCTTTAGTAAATAGTTACCCTATTCCTTGTCAGCATGGTAATTCTGCATGGTATATGGTGTTGCAAAAAAAAAAAAAAAATAAATAAATAAATAAACGTTATTAAAACAGACACCTAATACAGAAAGAAAATGTTGATTCTACACGATCTTTTAAAACTAAGCTGCACTTTGTGGCAATTTGGGACAAATACTTAATCACTTTCTCCTAAAGCGAGAAGCTTAAAGGTGAATTTTAAAAGCCAGAAGATAGGCATAGAAGTTGGGCTGGCACAGATTTTAAAAAGCGCACAAGTTTGCACGTATCTCCCAGTATGAGCACAAAAAATGTTTTGGAAAAAAAAAAAAAGTGGGGCATGGTCTAGGCAGGGCATGGGTATTCCTAGATTTCTCAATGAAATCTGCGTATATTTACACGCACAAGTGCCAGCCGGGGTCCCCTATCCCATAACTTTACTTCTATGGATGGGATGCAAGTCCTGAAACAAACAAAAAAAAGTTAGTGGAGTGAACTGGAGAAACTGGTAATTGCATCGCCACATGTATGTACCATAATCCACCCCACTTATGCACTAGAGGTGGCATTTGATTCTATATATATAAGACTATGCACATGTACAGCCTATTTTACCTCATATATGTGCATATGTTATAAAATGGCCACATCCATTAGTGCGAGCTGGCAAATGCGCATACATGTGCACCCACATGGATGTTTAAAAATTATAGTCCCAGTAATTAACTACCCCTGAGAGATATTTCCCCCCTTCTTTTAGACTTCAACAGATGCAAGCATTCACTAGAAATGAAAATTGGTTCTTACCTGCTAATTTTCGTTCCTGTAGTACTCAGGATCAGTCCAGAAAAGTGGGTTGTGTATCCCTACCAGCAGATGGAGTCAGAGAGCAAAACTTTGGGCACTGCCATATATACTCTAGTGCCACCTGCAGTCCCTCAGTACTGAACTGTACCCAAGCCCATCGGTACCAAATTAACAAAGAACAGACAAAGAAAACTTAACCAAACGGCACCAATCTTCGTCCGAAGAACATAGTTAACTAAACGAACTATGAAAAAACTGCTCCAAAAACCATGTCTATAAAATGACGGAGCCCCGTGCAATAAGCAACAGAGAGAGAAAAAAGTTCAGTAAGGCTGTCTTTCGGTAGCTGAAGAAAGGATCAGTCCAGAGGCCCGACCGAGTACTACAGGAACGAAAATTAGCAAGTAAGAACCAAATTTTCATTTCCCTGTACGTACCAGGATCAGTCCAGAAAAGTGGGATGTACCCAAGCCCCCCTACACTGGGCGGGAACCTGAAAGACCCGCAAGCAGAATACTCTCACTGAAGGAAGACTCCTCCGGAGCATGCACATCCAGTCGATAATGCTTAGTGAAAGTGTGCAAGGAAGACCACACCGCCGCCCTGCAGATTTCCTGAGGCGACAGTAACTGACATTCTGCCCAAGAAGTAGCCTGGGCCTTAGTAGAATGAGCGTGGAGACCCAATGGAACTTGGCGCACGCGGGCTATATATGATGAACAAATGGCCTCTTTAATCCAACAAGAGATGGAAGCCTTAGACGCCTTGTCCCCCTTCTTTGGGCACCAAAAAGAACAAATGGTCGGACCTCCAAAAGTCATTAGTAACTTCCAGATAACGTAGCAAATGCACCGCATGTCCAAGAGATGTAGATCTCGGCCTTGGGAGGATTCATGAGACCACTGAGGGAAGCCCAGAAGCTCCACAGTTTGATTGACATGAAACGCCAAAACCACTTTCGGCACGAAGGATGGAACCGTGTGCAAGGACACTTTATCCTCTGAAAGCGAAGAAAGGGGTCCAGACACAACAAAGCCTGTAACTCAAATACGACGAGCAGAGCAAATGGCCATCAAAAATACAGTCTTTAAAGTTAAGTCCTTCAACGATGCCCCGCGGAGAGATTCGAAGGGGGGTCCACAGATCACCCGAAGAACTAAGTTCAAACTCCGATCAGGGCATATCGAATGGATGGGAGGCCGCAAGTGTTTAACCCCCTTGAGAAACCTAGCAATGTCTGGATGAACAGCCAGCGAACCGCCTGCAAACTTGCCAAGCAAGGCACCAAGCGCCGCCACTTGAACCCACAGAGAGTTGAACGCTAACTCCTTCGCGAGACCCTGCTGCAGAAAATCCAGGACCTGAAGAACCATCACTGCTAACAGGGCGAAGGAGCGCTGTGGGCACCATGCCTCAAACAGTTTCCACACTCACACATAGGCCATAGAAGTGGCCGGGCGTCTCGCCTTCAGGAGCGTAGAAATTACTGGTTCGGAATAGCCCTTCAATCATAAATGTCGCCTCTCAAAAGCCAAGCCGCGAGAGAGAAGTGATCCTCCTGATCCGAGAAGATCGGACCCTGCCGAAGAAGTTGTAGTAGATACGAGAGCTGTAATAGTCCCTCAAGAGCCAAGTGAACCAGATCCGCGAACCACGGATGACGCGGCCACCTGAAGCTACTAGCACCACCCTGCCTGGATGGAGCTCTATGCGCCGGAGAAGCCTTCCGATGAGGGGCCAGGGAGGAAAGGCATACAGTAGAATTCCCGTGGGCCAGGGGCACACCAGAGCATCAAGCCCCACTGAGCCCTGCTCGCGCCGATGGCTGAAGAAGCGTTCCATCTTCGCGTTCACTCGCATTGCCATCAGATCCAACTGTGGAACGCCCCACCTGGTGCAAATGAAGTTCCAGGTGTCGGGGGACAGTTCCCACTCTCCCAGATCAAGTTGCTGTCTGCTGAGAAAATCCACCTGTACGTTATCCACCCCTGCGACATGAGACGCGGCAATCCCTTCTAGATGCCTTTCCGCCCAGGCGAATAGCAGGCACGCCTCGAGTGCTACCACCGGACTCCTTGTCCCGCCTTGTCGGTTGATGTAAGCTACCGTTGTCGCATTGTCGGAAAACACTCTCACCATTCTGCCCCGAACCCAGGACAGGAACGTCTGTAGAGTGAGATGAACCGGCCGCGTCTCGAGTCGATTGATGGACCAAGAGGCCTCTGTCAGGGACCAGAGGCCTTGGGTGGACCTGTCCGCGCACACTGCTCCCCAACTGGATAGGCTGGCATCGGTGGAGATTATTAGCCAGTTCGGTGTTTCCAAGTCCATCCCCCGCTCCAGATTGACACATGATAGCCACCACGACAGGCTGAGCCTGGACTCTAGAAGCAAGGGCAACGGCAGGTGAAATTGCTCGGACACCGGACTCCAACGGGATAACAGCGCTCGCTGTAGTGGACAGAGGTGAGCAAACGCCCATGGTACTAAATCCAAGGTGGAGGCCATGGACCCCAATACCTGCAAGTGATGCCACACTGTGGGGTTCCGCCTACAAATGAGAGAATGGATCTGGTCCTGTAACTTCGTCACTCGGTCCGGCGCCAGAAACACCTTGCCGCGGAAGGTGTCGAACCGCACTCCCAAATAAATCAACTCCTGCATGTGTTCTAAGTGATTCTTCTGCACATTTATGACCCACCCGAGTGACTGTAAGGTCATCATCACCATGCGCACCGATCTCTTGCAGGTCTCCCGGGACTTTGCGCGAATTAGCCAGTCGTCCAGGTAAGGATGGACCAAAATCCCCTCCTTGCGAAGAAAGGCCGCTACAACCACCATCACCTTGGTGAACGTGCGGGGCCGCTGCGAGACAAAACGGAAGGGCTCGAAACTGGAAGTGCTGTCCCAAGACCTTGAAACGCAAAAACTGCTGGTGATCCAGTCAGATAGGGATATGCAGGTATGCCTCTGTGAGGTCCAGGGAGGCTAGAAACTCCCCCTTCTGGACAGCCATCATTACCGTCCTCAGGGTTTCCATACGAAAACGAGGGATCGGAAGACAGCGGTTCACCTTCTGAAGATCGAGGATAGGATAACATGCGCCCTCCTTCTTGGGAACCACAAAGTAAATGGAGTATCTTCCCCGTCCCTGCTGCAAATCCGGAACCTGGACAATCGCTTGCAGCTTGAGAAGCCGTTGCAGAGATATCTGGACCACGTCGCATCTGGCTTGAGAGGCCTCGCGGGATTCCATAAAGACCTCCCTCATCGGTCGTGAAAATTTTAGAGCGTTGCCGTTCCTGATTACCTCCAGGACCCAGTGGTCCGAGGTAATCCTTTCCCATTCCGTGTAAAAGTTGGATAATCTGCCACAGACAGCTTCGATAACGGAATGGGGACTCGTGGTTTCATTGTGCGGGTTTACTGGTTCCGGCACCGAGACTTCCTGAGTCTCTGCCGGTGCGATGACCCCCACGAAAGGACTGCTGACATCCTGGAGCTTGTTTGGATGCCGAGGGTGCAGAGTATCTGCCGGAACGAAAACGGTGATACTCCCGAAAGCGAGACCGAGATGGAAAAACCTTCTTAGACGGCCTCCTCTCTTCCGGTAAACTTATGGCCTTTAGACTACCCCAGCAGCTTAACCAGCTGATCAAGTTCTTCTCCGAAGAGGAGTTTGCCCTTAAAGGGGAGATTGCAAAGTTGGGACTTGGAGGACAAGACCGCCACCCAATTCCAAAGCCAGAAGAGGCGACATGCCGACACAACGGACACCATACTCCGCTCCGAAGTCTGCACGAGATCATACAGCGCATCGGCTACATACGCTATGCCCGCTTCTAATCTGGCTGAACACAGAGCCTCTCCGCCCGTGGCCCCGGAGTTGGAATTAGACTCTTGCACCCAGCAGAGACACGCCCTCTGCATGAGGCTAGCGCACACCACCGCCCGCAAACTCAAGGCCGCTACTTCAAAGACGCGCTTCAACTGATCTCCAGCTTGCAGTCCTGCGTATCCTTCAAAGTGGCCACTCCCGCCACCGCGATAGTGGTCTTCTTTGTAACTGCAGAAACTGCCGCGTCCACCTTCGGAACTTTTAGGAGGACCAAAACATCTGATGACAGAGGATATAGCTTAGCCATAGCACTGCCTACTTTCAGGCCCGCATCTGGAGTGTCCCACTCACGGTTAACCAGTTTGCGAAACTTCTTAAGCAATGGAAAGGCCAAAGTGGGGCCCCAGATCCCATCAAGGACTGGATTCTCCCCCTCATTGTCTGAGTCTTCCTGGGAAACCTTCAGCCCCAGGATATCCAACACCTGAGGGATGGGCGGACGCAGCTCATCCCTCTTAAACAGATGCACCACACTGGGATCGTCACCTTCATTAGGCTGGCTGTCAATCCCCATCCCCATCTCCCATATCCGGGACCGGATCCAGATCCGCTGGACTCACGGCTGAGGCTGGCGCAGCCCCTGCCCCAGAAGCCGGATCCTGCGGTACCCGGGTTCCCCTGAAAGGGGACACTCGGCGGACCCTAGCTGTGGCTCCATGCTCTGCCCCAGCTTGGCCGGTGGCTCAGACCAGTCCCCCAGTAGCCCCTGCCTCTTAAATGCTGTATGCTTCCTTGCCAAAAAGGCTTGGTGCATCAGCAAGATAAAGTCAGGGGAAAACCCCTCCGGGTCCCCCTCCCCCACCTGAGGATCAGCAGGTGCGGAATCGGCAGCTCCAAAGCTGAGATTGGCCTCCACCGGGGCCAAAATGGGGGGTGCAGCTTCCTCCCCCGAGCCGTGATGAGAGGCCTCAGAACCCTCCCCACGGGAGGGCACCATCACGTCCGTTAAGTCCTCCATTCCTCAGGCCGCTGCCCAAATTGGGAAGGGCATAAAAAACCCCGGAGCAGCGCAACTGTCCCACGCACTCCCGAGAGGCTGATGACAAAAACGCGGGCCCAACAGAAAAGTGTAACTCCACGCGGCCCAGACAGAGGAGTAAGGCCCGAACAGAAAAAAAATTGCGCACCGGAAAAAAACCCAAAATGGCGCCCGAAACCCCGATGAGATCCCTAAGCGCGGCGAACACGCTGAAACTGAAGCAGGCACTTACCTCCTCCCCCAGGCATGCCTCGGAGCCCCGAGAGCCGAGGAAAATTGACAGCTATTCTCCCTGAATGGCCGCTGGCACACAGGCCCCCCCTGCACCAACTTCTAACCTCAGTCGAGAAGACAGACTTTTTTTTTTTTTTTAACTTTATGGAGACTCCTCCTTCCGCATGGATTGAAGGAGCAGCTGAACCAGGTATGAGGGCAAAAGGCCAGGAGCCCATTGCCTGCCCCCCCCCCCCCCCCGAGGGGTCACGAGCGAAACCCTGGCAGGGGTATTTAACCCCCCGGACACCCGGCTTCAATCGAGGGATGGCCCACGAAGGTACCTAACATCTCAGGAAGCAATCGCAGAAAAAAGGATAAAATTCTAACTATCCAATCTGAAAAAAATCTACACAAAAAACACTAAGACTGCAGGTGTATCCCTAACCATCTGCTGGAGTCAGAGAAATACTGAGGACAGCAGGTGGCACTAGAGTATATATGGCAGTACCCAAAGTTTTGCTCTCTGACTCCATCTGCTGGTAGGGATACACAACCCACTTTTCTGAACTGATCCTGGTATGTATAGGGAACATGTGTTAGATATCTGGGAATAATAGGGGTGCATGGAGGGTTCTATTGGGGAGAAAGTTGTAAACTATGTAATTTTTTATTTTTTTTTTACTGTTACATAGATGCACATAAACAAATGTGCTAAGAATTGTTTGTTTTGTTCTTGTTTTATAATAAAAAAGATTTACAATAAAACAAAGACACCAGGGGTGGTAGCTAGGATTGGGATATAACCTGCCTATCCCTCAGGTTATGAACTCATATTTTTTTTCTTCTATGGTGATTTTTCCCTATCTAAGAAACATCTTTTTCAGTGAATAGAAAGATATTTAGAAAATGTGAGTGCCATCAGAAATATTTAGAGGGGAAATATGCTTATGATTTGCTTTTGCATTTTTTTTTTTACTAGCTTTTTCATTTTTGCCTATTCTACTTCTGCTTTTAATCATTTAGGTTTGCTGTAATTTTTATTTTGTTTTTTAGGAGGGGGGTTGCTTATTTTGCGCTTTTTTTGTGGCGAGGGGGTCAGGGGAGGAGATGGGACACTGCTTTTGGGGGTTTGTCTTTTCTTCCTATTTTGGCTGCTCTAGGCTCTCTTCTATCCATGTATTTTCTTCCTGTCCCTCTCCCAGCCTTTAATCCCCCTATTTCTATTCAGTTTCTTGCCTACACATCCCCCTTTCCAAATACCTGCTTCCCTTTCCAGCTGCCTTCACTCTTCTACTCTCTGCCAGGCCACAGCTGCTCTTCCAGAGCTCCAGTCACAGGCTGACACTCCATCAGGTTACAGCCACTCTCTCCAGTCTTGTGGCTGACAATATGACGAGATACAGTAGTGACTCCAATTCTCAGCATCCCAGCAGCTGATGCTCCACTGGGCTTCAGCTTCATCTCCTGCTCTCCATAACCTGCCAGGCCACAACTGAAAGACTGCCACAGGCACCAGGATTAAGCATGGAGTCACCTGGTGACCATGTCACCATGTTTGTTTGGTTTTTTTTTTTTTTTGTTTGGTTTTTTAATTAACACCTTTAAGGAATCTGTTTTATTCTTGCTTTTCCTCTTAGCATTTCCCACATTTACAGTTATCTCCTAAATAATTTCTGATTCCAGTTCTAGTAGAGATCCTGTTTTGCCTCAGGACACCAATGATATGTTGATCCTTTACCTTTCTGATTCTATAGAACTAGTTGAGGGCTATTTCATGATACACAATACCCTTCACTGACAGAAGTGATTTTCTACCCCAGAGCTATTCTCTTTTGCCCTTTTTTTTTTTTTTTTTGCCCCTCCTTCCTATAAGCCTCCTCCAGCACAGTGCCTCACATTGCATTACCCATGTTGCATCACAGGAATTCCAGGCTCCTGGGAACTGACACAAATCGACCCCCTGTCCCTATTTCACTACTCCCTAAAGATCCATATTTTTATTTTGTCAAAAAAGGCAAGGAAAATGATGAAAATTCAGAGATCCAAAAACAGAAAGTATAGATTTATTTGTATGCTTTATGGTTGGAGAGAATTACCCAATAAGTCATCTTCTCAACATTGTTTATTTTTCCCAAGATGTCTGCTCATGATTTGAAGCAAGCAAAGTCTTATCTAATAATGAAGTTATTCAATATATGTGTGTGTGTGTGTGTGTGTGGCTCCTGTGAGATATCATTAGGAAATACAGACTGGCTTTCATGTTTATGCAGATGACACTTGGCTGTACTTTTCTTTTCCCACGAACTGCCAGAGCAGAGTCTTTGTGACTACAGGGACTCTGGCTGAGATTTGTGCCTGGATGAGAAACAGCTGGCTCATGAGAAACACCACAAAATTGAGGTAGTGCTGAATGGTCATAAAAAAGTATTTAAAGAGGTGGCCGGCTTCCAGTCATTCTTTGTACTGGGTAGAAAGTCTAGGAACTGTGCACTGATGCACAAACTTGTAAGTGTTCTAGGACCACAATTTGTCACAGCAATCACTGGTTGTAATTGTACAAAGCAGTATATTGTCACCAGGTAAGCAACATGTCGAGGACGAAAATTTCCCTAACACAAAAATATTGTCTCTAAAGTATTAGTGTATTTAATGCCTCTCTTTCACTGTGGAACAGCTGAAATAATTCAAAGCATTTGGAACATACCACTAGCTCCTGCCAAGCCAGGAAAAAAGTGACAAACTACATAAAAAGATCAGAAGGATTTTTTAGAAAGAGGAAGCGGGTGTCCTAAAATATCGCACAGAGGTCTCACTGAGCTACGACACTTCCTAACACAGCAGTGGTTCCATGCTTGAATATTTAGTTAAAGAAAGAAGCAATCTTATAAGTGAAAGTTTGTTTTAATAAAAAATGAAGATTGTGAATATAGGACGAGTCAGTCTGACCTCTCATATTCGTTATAAAGAGAGTTTGGTGTATAATCAACAGTGAAGAACATATAGAAATATTTAGTTCTGGTAATGTGTAGAATGCTAGGCATCACTTCACAATCCACAAAAATAAGTAATGTATCCCCCCTAGCGCCAGCACATTCACTCAAGATAGCCTTAAGTTTGATGAGAGAATTAAATATTAAGCATGTGCATGACATATGATATATTACTGGCTACCAACATCCTCTGCAAGTTCCCACATATAATTTCTCATAGTCATTTGTTCTTTATCAATGGCACTGCAAGGGTTTAAAACCTGCCATTCTCAGTCTTACTGCTACACCATGATGCTATGTAATCTATGAAAACATCTCAAAGCTTTATAGTTGAAATAGGGATTAAGTTTGAAAAGACTACGCTGGCATAATTTAAGCTGGTACACTGCCCTAAAAAATACACACCCTCAAACACCCACTACACACAATGGGGCAGATTTTCAAAGGGTTACGCGCGTAAGATATGTGCGCAACCCCCGAAAAGCTGCCCCTTCCAGCCCCTGCGCGCGCCGAGCCTATCTTGCATAGGCTCGGCGGTGTGCGCAAGCCCCGGTACGCGTGAAAGTCCCGAGGCTTTCCGGGGGGGGGGGGGGGATGGCGTGTCGGGAGGCATGTCGGGGCCGGCGCATTATCGAGGGGCGTTCCGGGGGTGGGGCCGCGGGCATGGTTCCGGCCCAGGGGTGCTCCGGGGGCGTGGCCACGGCCTCCGGACCAGCCCCCGGACCGGAACATGGCGCGCCGGCAGCCGGCCGGTGTGCGCAAGTTACGCTTGCCTCGGGCAGGCGTAACTTGTAAAATAAAGGTGGGGGGGGGAATTAGTTAGGGCTGGGGAAGGTGGGGGTGGCCGGAAGGAAAGTTCCCTCCGAGGCCGCTCCGATTTCGGAGCGGCCTCGGAGGGAATGGAGGACAGCTGTGCGGCTTGGCGCGTGCAGGCTGCCGATTTTGTGCAGCCTAGTGCGCACAGACCCTTGTAAAATCGGGAGTAGATTTGTTCACGCCGGGTTGCGCAAACAAATCTACTCCCACATGCACCTTTTAAAATCTACCCCAATATGAAGTCCAAAAGGGCACAAATTAAGCAATTCCTTTTTAGGGTTCTTGGCAAGAAGCAGCAGATGCTTCTACCTCCCAATTTACTTACGTTTATCAGTTACAGTGAGCAAAGGTTTTTAATTAGATTAACAATAAGTATATACTACTGAATGTGACTGATGGCTAAGAAGTGACTTATCTTTAGTCTGCAAAACAGACTTGCTCTATCACCTGCAGAAAGCATGAAATTTATCTTCAATAGACAAAAGGATGCAAAAATTCAATAGATAAGCTGTAAATATAGAACTAGCCTATAGATTTTTACAGTGACAAATCTTAAAAGATTAGAGGATGGTTAAATCCATTTTTCATGATTTAATGACATTATTAACTGGAGGAAGATTGAATTCACAAGTGAAGTAGTGCACCATGGAGAAAATTATCAGCTAATCTTGCACACCTATATAGAAGTATTCACTATATTTCAATAAAAAGATCTTTGTAATGTTATAGAATGACAAATTCCAGAACTGGTCTATTTGTCTTGAATGCATTTTTTTTTCTAAGAAATTGCTAGTGGTGATGCAATCGGGCCTTCCCCAGTTCCCTCCCAGTCAGCTCCAATTAAGAAGCGGACTAGACGGGTACTCCCCTACCTAAACTCCTTCCTTCTTCCCCACCTCCTAAACCCTACCTATCATTTTTTTTTTTTACAACTTACTTCAGGGCCTCCCTCTACATGCTAATCCAGGGAAGATGCAAATACATAAACAATGAAAAAGTCCTTCCTGACCTCCTAATATGGCAGTCAATTCAGAATCATGGTACAATTCATCTTCTCTCCAGGTTATTAGAGTCAGTGCTTATATAAGTCACCAAGCGGGGCAGCATGCAATTCCTGATGTTGCCAAGTCAACCCTGTAAAAATGGGATTTTTTTATTTTATTTATTTATTTTAAAGAGTGTATCAGTTTTCCCACCTGTTTCATCTTTAGCTCCTCCATTCAGACTAGTCAGTAGGGTGCTAGCTGTGATTGTGATTTAAAGATAAAACTAATTTAAGAAAATCAGCACTGTTGATCATAAGGCGGCTCAAATGTTCCTATAGATGTAAAATAGCAAGCATTGTGTACTTTAAAACCAACAGAATAACCAAGGTACTATAAATGATTCTATGACGACTGAGCACAAATAAAATAAACACACCATTACCTTTCATAATAAATGTATGCTTCACAAATAAAATGGAAATATCATAAAAACCATGAACAGCTATTATCAAATATTTTGCTGAAAGGCATTACAGCACATAAAAAAAGCTCATCAGAATGGCTTTTAAATCTTCTATTTCATAAAATCAAAAATTCCTAGATGAAAAAAGGCAATCTCAGATGCAGCAAATATCAAGCACTTCTAGGAGGAACATTGTCCATTAGCGAAAAATAAATAAATAAATAAATAAATATTGTGCTTCAAGGTCTGCTCACCTGAATAAGCCCAATAAGGATCCCCCAATGCTTTGCGCCGTCGTATCTGAATGGAACTACCATGTCTGCTTTCATGTAGCGACCCAACATAACCTTCCGTCAAAGCTGCCAAAACAAGGTGTGAAATTAGTCAGATTCATGACATTACAATGTTAAAAAACAAACATTACAGCCCTATTTTCTTATAATACTAAAGTTGGAATGTTTCCTTATAAGCACATCCACCAAATGCTCAAACACTGTCCCAGTGGGATTGTAGCAGCATACTATACTTTTGTGCTGAAGTCTTTGGAAAGAATTTTTTGAACTATAAGACACACTCATACAGGCCAATACTACAAAGTGCATTCGGCTGAGAACACTCTCTCACCCACAACTGAACGTGTGTTTTCGACGCGCGGCCAATGCCCCTTATATAGTAAGGGATTTAGTGTGTCGAAAACACACATCCAAACCGCTCACCACATGCAAATGCATGTTGATAAGGCTATTAATAATTCACCCAGGATACTGAAAAAAAATGTGTGGTTGATCCACACATTTTACAAAAATGTGTACAGAAAAGAAGAAAATACTGCTTTGCTGTATACCCTCAGACTTAATATCCTAGTGATATTAAGTAGGAAGGATCAAAATGTTAAAAATAAATAAATAAAAATGTGCCTGCCAGTCAGTTAGGAAAACAGAAGCTCAATTTTAACCACATCCATTCTTCCTGTCAGTGGATTCAGAAAATCGACGCTCATTAAATTGAGCATCTGTTTTCTGAACCCACTGACAGCCATCTCTCCTAGGCCAAGGAGGCGCTAGGGACACGTAATCGTCCCTAGTAGCTCCTTTTAGCGAAACCCCTCATTTAAATACAGGATTGCGTGCCCAGGAGAGGTGGCTGGGCACGCGCTGGGAGAGCAGGCGCTCGTTTTCCCACAGACCTTATAGAACCTGCCTAAAAAGAGGTGAAATCCATTTTCATTCCTTGGAATTGATAGAGCGACAATTTACCAGCACTTTCATTAGCCAGCCTGGAATGGAGGGAATCACTCTGTTTATATAAATTAAACAGGGGTGGCCAACTCCACTCCTCAAAAGCCACAAAGAAGCTTGGTTTTCAAGATACCTACAATGAATATGCACGAGATAGATTTACACATAATGAAAGCGATTCAAATCTATCATGCATATTAATTATGGATAATCATAAAAACTAGGCTTGTTTGTGGCTCTTGAGGACTGAGTTGGCCACCCCTGCCCTATGGTATATTACTGTTCTATACTCTTTCAAGTCTCAGATTACTAAAGGCTTAAGACCATAAAAAGTGCCATGTTGGGAAAGACCATCAAGACCACCACCCTATCTTACAGTGGCCAACTCAGGATACTTGAATTATCCATTAGATCAAATGTGAATATTCATATTGTGATCTCCAAGTCTACCTGGCTAATTGTTACTGACCCTGTCCCTCCTCCAGAAGCTTGTACAAAACCTTGTTTTCCCCAACTCATTTATACTATTAGATTTGACCACATTGTCTGGCAACAAGTTCCACAGTTTGTGTGCTGAATATAAAAAAAAACCAAAAAAAAAAAAAAACACACCACAAACTCCTCTTATATTTGTTTTAGATCTATCAGTTTTGTGGAGTACGCCCTAATCACTGTAAACAGGGACAATAACTTTAAAAAGAGCAAATGGGCGCGAGCCCTTATATGCATGAATTTTATATCGCCCACGCAAGTGCGCATGTATTATATAAAATACTATTCAAGTATACGTGTGCTTCTAATTTTAAGCGATTACACGAGGAAAGGTTATTCAAGTATTCTCCTTAGGACTTGTTGGCTTTAACGTGCGCAAGTGAGCACATTTCCTAACCCTCGCATGTGAAAGAAATGACCGGTTTTACCAATTAGTCCACCAGCTTGCCCAATCTCTCTCTAGGTCAACAAGATCCCCATAGTTCTTCCATCCTCCCAGTTTACCCAGACCCCTTGCCCTGTCAGTATTTAGCTATAGTTTTAATATGCACAGGTTCATCGACTATAAAATCGCAACTTCTGCGCATAAATGTAGGCCTCGCCCCGTTCCATCCTTTTTTTTTTTAAACAAACGAAGTTAGTCGCGTACAGGTACTTACGCACATATATGCAATGTTTATAAAAAAAAGCTCTAGTGTGAATAAGCATTTGTTTACATGTCTCTCAAAATTCACCTTATAGTGAGCACAAGAAATCCTAGTATTTGCTTTATACTGACTCGTAGCACACAAACTTGAACTCAACTTATAAAAAGTTACACAAAAGAACATTTTTGCACATGTAGCCATTCAAAATTTAGGAGTAAAACTTAACTCACATTTCTGGTGCCCATAATATTCTATTGCTGTGCCCATGTAGGAGTGTCTTTCTACCAACTGAGCACAGCAACAGAATAACGTTGGCCACCAGAAATTTGAGTTTACTCCACCTCAGACCAAAGAAGGCACAAGCTCTCTGGGGCTTGTGCCTGAACAAAACATAAGCTCTTTAGGGAAGACACCTTCAGCTGAATGGTATGCACTTATGGCCGGATTTTAAATCCCCGCCCCCCACCGTGAGTAAAATCCGGACTTTACTTGCGTGGCTGGGCCTTGCGCGCGCCACGCCTATTTTCGTAAAGGCCAGTACGCGCATAGGTGCCGGCCTTCCTGCCTGCAAGGGACAGGCCTGGACAGCACCATTCCTCGCTGTCCTGGCACGCACAAATTACTTCAGGGCCCAACCTGAAGTAACTTGCAAAACAAAAGGTAAAAACAAAAAAAAAAAAGGGGTTTTGAGAGTGGGGAGAAGAGGGGAAGGGGGGAAGGGAAGTTAGAGTAGGGGATAGGAAAGTTCCCTTCCAGTCTGCTCCTAAACTGAGCGATCTCCAATCTCGTCGCCGGGGAAATTTGCTTCATTCTACCCCCTTGCACGCGCCGCCCCTGATTTTAACACATGTGCGCGCCAGCACGCACATGTTATAAAATCGTGTGTCCATGTGCACACGCCAGGTAGCATGCACACATGGACACGCACGCATATTTTTTAAAAAAAATCTACCCCTTAGTGTTGTGCATCCTGACTGAAGTATATTCAGCTGTAGGTGCCCGACCTAGACAGCTTATATTGGACATGTACATCCTCCTGGGTTTGAGATGGAGTACCACACTGGAAACAACGGTACACAACATTTGTCACCAGAAATGTGAATTTACTCCAGCTCAGACCCAGGAATTAAATTTCCAATGTAAGCTCTGAGGCACAGCTTTTCTTTGTATTCCTGAACAGCAGGACAGCACACGCATATATAATGCTAAAATGTGTACTGTTAGCTTTTGTGCCCACTCAAACAGCCTATGCTTTGTTCATTTAGATGTAGATATGTTCCCCGGTGAGCTTATTCTTTTATTTTTCTTGCTATTCCTTGTTAAATGGCCTTGAATGAGAGAAATGTTCCCATAAGTTGGGATGCACAGCACCATTCTCACATACAATGCTATTTTGGCAAGGCATGGCAAGTACAAGCAAAGCATAAGCTCTCTGGGACTGGCACCTTCAACTGAACAGTATGCACTTTCACACTGTGCATCTGACTTTGGAATCCTGTTCAGCTTTTGTGCCCGCCCAGAGAATTAATGCTTTGTTAAGCTAACTGTGGTTGCCCCCCCAGAGAGCTTATGATTTGATTTTCAACTTGCTATTCCATTTATTTCATTTACTTATTTATTTTATTTAAGTGTTTTTATAAACCGAGGTTTGGAGCATTCCTTCACTCCGGTTTACAGATACAACAACTTATTACAAAGAAATACAAGTTAGGGTAATAACATTTATAGCAACGGAACTGGGTATATTAACTGCATACAGAAACACTTATACATAGCTAGAAAAATAGACAGGCACATTTATACATTACAGGCAACTTTGTACAATGAGTATCATGACTGTTCTACTAAGTTCGTTAATCAACAGTTAAACATGTCCACTAGTAGTCTCATAGTTGGGCATGTTAGCTAAATTAAGCATTTCGCTATCTTATGAGTAATATAAGGGAGATATCAGTTTGTAGGGGTAGATGGGTATATTTAGATATGCGAGGAGCCAGGGGACATTGTTGCAAGTTTAACTTTACTGGTTTTAATGGTGAGTCCGAGTTATTGAGGAGTAAATGGCAACATTGTTTGAGTAAATATAATACAATGGTTTCTTGTGATGGAGTTTATATAGTTGGAGGTGTTGTTAACCGATGCCGTCTTTGTAAGCTTGTTTAAATAGATATGTTTTGCTGCTTTTTGAATAGTTTTGAGTCGTTTTGCAGTCTGAGTTTTTCGGGTAGAGAGTTCCAAAGTTGAGGTCCAGCTATGGAGGGTGCTCTATTTCTAGTTGATGTAAGGTTAGCTGTCGTTACTGAAGGTATGTTGAGCAGGGCTTTGTTGGTAGATCTGGTGTTGCACTGTGGTAGATGTTTCTGGAATATAGAGTTTAGGCATTCTCTTTCATTGTTTATGTTTTTGTGTATTATGGTGAGTAGTTTGAATTCAGCTCGTTTCGTTATGGGCAGCCAGTATAGTTCTTTTAGGACTGGGGTGATGTGTTCCGGTCTTTTGTGAGTGGAGAGTATTCTTGCTGTTGCATTCTGTAGTAGCTGCAGCAGATGGGTGTAGGATTTGGGGAGGCCTAGCGAATTGCAGTAGTCGAAGGTTGTGAAGATAAGGGATTGAAGAATAGTTCTAAACTGTGGTTGGTTTAGGAACGGTTTTAGTCTTTTCAGAATTGAGAGTTTGTAGAATCCTTCTTTGGTTTTCATAGCTATATGTTTTTTGAGGTTCATTTCAGTGTCAAGTCAGATCCCCAGGTCCTTAACATTTTCATTTAATTTGATCATGGTTTTGTCAATTTGTATTGAGTTTGTGTGTTGTGTGAGCTGTTTTTTTCTCTTAAGCAGAATACATTCGGTTTTGTCCATGTTTAGGCATAGATTCATGTGATTTAGAGTATTTTTTATTATGTTGAGATGTTTGGCAGCTAGATTGAGAGCATTTTCTATGGTGTCTGATACGGGGATGAGTAATTGAATGTAGTCTGCGTACATATAGTACGTGATGTTGAGGTTTGAAAGTAGGTGACAAAGAAAGTAGGTAGATATTAAATAGTGTGGCAGATAGGGCAGAACCCTGTGGTACTCCGGTTTCGAGTGTATTAGATCTGATATGGAGTTGTTCATGCCTAAAGGGCCTTGGATGCTCCCCAGGATGGGTATCTACAGCTAAACAGTACACCAAAATTGGATACACTGAGCCAGTGTACTATTCAATTATAGATGCCTTCCCTGAGAGCACCAGAAATTAAATAACTTGGTCCAACATGAAGAAAATTCACATTTCTGATGACCAAACTTATTCTATTGCTGCGCCCAGTGTGGTAGAAACAGCTAGACACTACCATAAGGGGCACAGTAATAGTATAATATAGCAACCAAAATGTGAGTTAAGTTTTACTCCTGCTGAAACCCAGGAGTTAAATTTCCAGCATTAACAAAATGTGCTTTAAGCTATCTGCCCTTTCACACATTACTGAGGAATAGCTAATGCCTTTTACATGGGATTTGCATGTACCCACACAAATCATAGTGCTGGTTTTAATTCCTGTTTTAGTGCACATTTTTTTTTTTTTAGGGATTATCAGTTAACGCCAGAAAAATGTATACTAAAACAAGAGTAAAAACCTGCGCTAACATAAGCACCCATTATTACATTTGCCCCAAGATGTGATCTCAACGGTGTTGATACAAAGGCATTATGAGTTACACAGTTTTCTAAGTGTGAAGTTTAGATATTGCTCTACAGATTAAAAAACAAGCATTCAGATAGGGCATCTGGGATAGGTGGTGGATAGCAAAAGAAATAAAAATCTAGGAGTTGATTTTAAAAAGTCTGCGGTGGAGGGGGGATTTTATAACCTACACGCGGCGATGCAATCGGGCTCCCCCAGTACCCTCCCAGTCCGCTCCAATTAAGGAACGGACTGGGAGGGAACTTTCCTATCCATAACCCTACTCTTCTTACCTCTTTCCCTCTCCCCAACCCCTAACCTATCACTACCTATCATCCCTAATTTTTTTTTATTTTGTTACTTACTGCTCCTGCCAGTGCGCGCTTCCCCTGGACAGCAGCTAATGGCGCAAAGCCCAACCACATATGTAAACCCTGGTTTTTATGCACGTAGCCCTTTGAAAATGTACTTGATTGAGCAGCTGCAGATTTAAACACACACACACACACATATTAAGAGAGACCTTGAAAACCAGGCTGATGTAACAGACATGTTCTGACCACACTGAAAAAAAAAAAAGTATGTAATAAAGAAAAAGATACATGGCTCATGTCAAAATTCATCTGGATTCATCAACCAAATTAATTAGCTTTTTCCCAGAAGTATTTTCTTCAAGGAACATCTGCATTTTGCTTACTTTTGAGCTTCAAATCATATACTAGTCACAAATGTAAATTTCATTTGTTGCAGTTACAACTGACTGAGTCAAATATATGCTCCAAGAAGTCACAGATGTTTGGGAAAGCTAGACAAGGAAAGAAATGCAGGGCCTTAAAGTAAAGGAAAGCCAAATATATTTGGTGTAAAATTAAAAAAAAACAAAAAAACCCTGAATAATGTACTTATGGCAGTAAAAAAAAAAAAAATGTAAACATATGAAAGCAAATGTTGCTTACCTGTTACAGGTGTTCTCATAGGACAGCAGGATGTTAGTCCTCACATATGGGTGACATCACAGGATGGAGCCCAATCATGGAACACTTCTGTCAAAGTTTCCAGAACTTTGGCCCCTACTGGGCATGCCCAGCAAGGCACTAACCCTGCAGCCAGCAGGGGCCCCCTTCAGTCTTATGAAAAAGCTACAGGTAGTGCCGAAAATAAAATAAGAAAACGTTACGAACCCAACACCACGGGGCGGCGGGCAGGTTTCGTGAGGACTAACATCCTGCTGTCCTGTGAGAACACCTGTTACAGGTAAGCAACATTTGCTTTCTCACAGGACAAGCAGGATGGTAGTCCTCACATATGGGTGAGTACCGAGCAGAGGAAGTCCAAGAAATGCACCAAATGTACCCAGGTGTTCAAGGCACTAGGCCTGGGATAAAATTTGGCCGAGGGCATCCTGAATCCCACCGGGCAGGAAGAAGGGTGTTGGTACGTAACGTTGTAAATAGGTTGCGCAAGACAGACTGGCCGAAGATGGAATTTTGTCTTCCGGCTTTATCTAAGCAATAATGGGCTGTAAAGGTATAGGGAGAACTCCATGTTGCAGCCCTGCAAATGTCAGGAAGCAGTACAGAGTGTAGGTGTGCTACTGAAGTCGCCATGGCCCTCACAGAGTGTACTTTAACACGGTCTTGAAGTGGAATGCCCGCTTGCTGATAGCAAAAGGATATGCAGTCCGCCAACCAGGAGGAGAGAGTCTGCTTACCCACCGGCTACCCCAATTTGATAGGATGGAAAGACAAATAATTGAGTGCTTTTCCTGTGAGCAGCTGTACGGTCTAGGTAGAACGCTAGAGCCCGTTTGCAGTAAAGGGTATGCGAAGCATGCTCTCCTGGATTGGAATGGGACCTGGGTAAAAAGGTAGGTAGTATAATGGATTGATTGAGTAGAAACTCCGAACTACCTTAGGCAAGAATTTAGGGTGAGTGCGGAGTACCGCCCGGTCCTGCAGAAGTTTAGTGTAAGGCGGATAGGTAACTAGAGCCTGTAATTCACTAACTCTGCGAGCGGAAGCGATTGCCAAAAGGAAAATCACTTTCCATGTGAGATATCATTTTCAAAAAGAAACTCAAAACCTGGCTCTTCCTCCAAGCCTACCCCCCTTCATCCTCACCTACTGACCCTCCCCCGCTTTGACCTACTTCCAACTTTTACCCTCACTAGCCCCTTTTCCCGTCTTCTTTCCCCCAAACAAGAACCAGCAATACCTACGAACGCATCATGGAACTCTGTATATAACCTTCTCTTGTTTGTTATTGTTTTTTACTCTCTCCCCACTCCCATTACTCCCATTTGAATCCCTCCTACTAATTTACCTAGCCTTTGCTTTGTTACTGCATCTTATTGTTCTCTGTTCTTTGTAAAGGCAATGCCTATATATACATTGGTTAGAAAGTTACATGTAAACCGACACGATGTGCAAACTGTTGTCGGTATATAAAACTGTTTAAATAAATAAAAAATAAATAAAATATTGAAGGTCACAGGATTGAAGAGGCTCGAATGGTGGTTTCATGAGCCGACCCAAAACTAGGTTGAGGTCCCAAGAAGGGGCTGGAGGACGCAGAGGAGGCTTGAGATGAAGCAAGCCCTTCAAAAAACGTGTTACAAGGGGTTGTACTGATATGCGAACATCCCCAACACCTTTATGGAAGGCGGCTACTGCACTGACATGCATCCTGGTGGAGGAAGTTTTGAGACCTGAGTCTGACAAGAGCCAGAGATAGTCCAGGAACTTCGTGATTGGACAAATAAAGGGGTCAAGGGACTGAGAAGAGCACCATGACGTAAACCTGGTCCATTTGTAAGAATAAGATTTTCTCGTGGAAGGCTTCCGTGAAGCAATCAGGACACGGGAAACTGGTTCAGAAAGGTTAAATGGCTGAAGGATTAACTTTTCAACATCCATGCCGTCAGGGACAAGGCTTGACGATTTGGGTGGCATAGGCACCCATCGTTTTGAGTGATTAGAAGCGGATCTTTTCCCAAGGGAATGTGCCTGCGAATGGAGAGATCCTAAAGTATTGGAAACCACCCTTGGCGCGGCCAGTGAGGTGCTATCAGGATCATGCATCCCTTGTCCTGACGTAACTTCAAAAGAATCTTCGAGAGAAGTGGAAGTAGAGGGAATGCATATAGACCAGTTGCCCATGATAGGGAGAACGCGTCTCTTGGCTGACAGTGTTGGCTGCAAGTGAGAGAGCAGAAGTTGTCTACTTTGCGATTTTGAGGTGACGCAAAGAGGTCTATTTGAGGGTAACCCCACTGTTGGAAGATCGAGTTTGATACGAAGGGTTGAGAGACCACTCGTGCGGTTGAAAGGTGCAACTCAACTTGTCTGCCAACACATTGTCCACTCCCAGCAAGTAGGTGGCCCTGAGGTACATCGAGTGGTAGAGGGCCTCCGCCCATATCTGCGCAGCTTCCTGACACAGAAGTTAGGAGCCCGTCCCTCCCTGTTTGTTGATGTACCACATGACCACCTGGTTGTCCGTCTGGATCAGGACGACTTGATTGGAGAGGCGATCCTGAAATATCCTGAGAGCATATCTGATTGCTCGAAGCTCCAGGAAATTGATTTGGTGTTTGGCTTCCTCTGGAGACCAAGATCCTTGTGTCTGCAGATGGGCCATGTGGGCTCCCCATCTGAGGTTGGAAGCATCGGTGGTGAGAGTTATTTGAGGGTCTGGAGCCTGAAAAGGCAAGCCTTGGAGGAGATTGACCTGATTTCTCCACCAGGTGAGAGACTGATCGAGTGAGTTGGTTACATGGACAATGGTTGACAGGGGCTGAATGGATTGAGTCCATTGTAACTTTAGAGTCCACTGCATGACTCTCATGGCCAAGCGGGCCATTGGGGTGACCTGAACTGAGGACGCCATGTGTCCCAGGAGGATGAGAAAGTGGTGTGCAGTTGTGGAGTGCTGAGACTGCAGCTGGTGTGCAAGAGACACAAGAGTGAGAGCTCGTTGTCGAGGCAGAAAAGCCTTTGCCTGCAAGGTGTCCAAGTCTGCCCCAATGAGCGATAAGGTTTGAGATGGGACTAAGTAGGATTTGTCGTAGTTGACGAGAAATCCGAGCGAAATTAGAGTGTGTAAGGTAAGATGTAGGGACAACAGAGCAGTTTGCTGAGTGGGAGCCCTGATTAACCAATCATCTAGATAGGGGTAGATGTGAACATCTTGAGTCATGAGGAAGGCTGCAACTATGACGAGGCATTTTGTGAAGACTCATGGTGCAGACGCGAGGCCGAATGGAAGCACTCGGTACTGATAGTGCTTGGGGCCTACTAAAAACCTCAGGTATTTGTGATGAGATGGAATTATCATAATAGAGTGTATGCATCCTGGAGGTCTAGAGAGCAGAACCAATCTTCTCTTTGGAGAAGAGGAAGAAGAGAGCCCAAGGTTACCATTTTGAACTTCTCTCGCTGGAGGTACTTGAGGGCACTTGGGTCCAGAATTGGATGAACACTTCCCGGTTTTTTAGGGGATTAGAAAGTACTGGGAATAGAACCCTAGGCCATGCTGAGAGTAGGGTACTGGTTCTATTGCCTTGGACTGGAGGAGGAGGGAGACCTCCTGCTCCAGAAGGATAGAGTGATCGGATGTTCTCCACGTCAGTAGAGGTGGGAAGTCCGGTGGGATGGAGAGAAAGTTCAGATGATAACCCTGAGAAATTATTGCCAGGACCCACTGGTCTGAGGAGATGGAGTGCCACCTGTTGTTGAAATGGCACAATCGACCTCCCACTGGTATGTGGGGCAATGGAAGCTGGCTGCTGCTCTCTATGCAGGAGTCAAAAACGGAAGCAGGGCCCGGCTGAGGAGCTGCTTGCTGTTTTTTCTTTTTGTGTCTGACGAGACTGGGCTTTTTGAAACTGTCTCGTAGAACGGGTTCTAGATGGTGGCGGGTAGGATTTCTTCGGGCGGAAGAATGACTTCTTAGAGCCCTTCCGGAAGGGCTGTTTTGAAGAGTACTCAGAAGGCATCAGAGAGAGCTGTCTTAAGGTCTCATGATGATCCTTGAGTTTCGCCACTGTTCGTTGAATCTGCTCGCCAAACAGATTATCTCCTACACAAGGCAGGTCGGATAGTCTGTCTTGTACTTCAGGGCGAAGGTCGGAAGACTTGAACCAGGCCCATCGTCTTGCCGAGATAGCAGCTGCAGATGCCCTGGTAGCAGTGTCAAAGATGTTGTAAGATGATCTGATCTCATGCTTGCCTGCCTCAAAACCCTTGTTTACTAGGGTTTGAAGTTGATCTTGAAATTGCTGAGGCAGGAAGTCTGTTAAGTCTTGTATCTGCTTAAATAAGACCCTATTATATTGGGTCATATAGAGCTGATAAGAGGCAATTCTAAAGATGAGCATTGCTCCCTGGAAGACACGGCGACCAATGGCATCTAGAAATTTCTGTTCCTTGCCTGGGGGGAAGGAAGTATGAGGTTTTGATCTCCTTGCTCTTTTCTGGGCAGATTCTACAACCACAGATTGGTGATCCAATTGAGGTTTGTGAAAACCTGGAGCTGACTAAACAAGATAGGTGGTGTCAGCTTTCCTGTGGACTAGAGCCACAAGCTGTTCCCAGTTCTTTTTGAGGAGATCCAGAAGAACCTGGTGGATAGGGATGGAGGTTATTTTCTTGGGAGGATCCAGGAATTGTAACAGCTCCATCATTTGATGCCTGTCATCTTGTTCAGTCTGCAATTGGAAGGGAACCAATTCAGACATCTCCTTCATGAAATTTATAAAGAAAAGGTCCTCTGGAGGAGAACGTTTTCTGCTTTCAGTAAGTGAAGGTGGTGAAGGCAAATCATCGGTGTCTGGTGAAGAATCATCAGTCCAGGTATCGTAGGGATCAGCACCTGCTCCTCTAGGATTCGATGCATCGCCTGGATTCGATGCATCGCCTTGTTGATGGCCTCCTGAACCATCCGATCCAGTTCTTCTCGGAGACCTGGAGCAAGCAGCCCCGGCTCCGGAACAGAAGGAGGCGGCAGAGGCATAGCCAGAGGTACCACCATTAAAGGCGGAGTCGTGGCTCCAGATACCCTGTTGGGTGAGGGTTGCCTCAGTGACCCGGTCGCCGAAAAGGTTGGTGCCTTTTCTGGACAGGGTTTCTTCGACGGCGACTCGGACGATGGCGAGGTCGATGATTTCGCTCCCTCAATGATCCGAGACTTTCGATGCCGGTGGCGATGTTTATCTCTACGATCCCCATGGTCCTGAGGGGGAGTAGAGAGAGTTAAAGGCCAAGAAGTCATCCATGCCGGATGGTCACCGGCCGGAGGTCGATGCTGGCGCAAAGTTGACAGTGCCGGTTCTGACAACATCAATGCAATAGAAGGCATCGGGGTCTGAGCACGGAAGAGAAGTTCCATCTTCTCCATTCTAGCCTTGCGACCTTTTGGTGTCATTAGGGCACATTTGGTGCAGGTTAGGACATCGTGCTCACATCTGAGACACATTACACAGACTTTGTGAGGGTCTGTGATAGATTACAGTCTGAGCACCGGCAGAACCCCGATGCCATGGCCATTAAAAAAAATTGAGCCGCGGTACGGTCGACGGCCAGTAGGCCGCGAGGGCCAAACTCGACGGTAATCGACGGAAAACTGTTAAAAACTTACCGGAGTACCGCGGCTTGAAAAAGTTGAAGGAGGGACCCGTGTGGGATAAATTAAATTTTAGTAATTCCGTAAGGAAAATTCCTGTCAGGAATCTCTACAGAGTTCCTTAACCGTGTGGCTACTGCTGCGCGGAAAAAAGAAGACTGCAGGGTTAGTGCCATGCTGGGCATGCCCAGTAGGGTCCAGTCAAAGTTCTGGAAACTGACAAAAGTGTTCCGTGATTGGGCTCCATCCTGTGATGTCACCCATATGTGAGGACTACCATCCTGCTTGTCCTGTGAGAAAAAAGTAAACAAAAATTATATACACAAAAGAAATCTCAAATTGACAAACATTTAAAAAAAATGTTTAACACCATCTATTATACAAAAGTAAGCCAAATAGCAGATGATACATATATTCATTGACCAGACATGGCCATGTTTCAGTTAATCGCCTGCTACAGAGGTACAAACACTGACAATAGATCAATGCCTATAAAATTAGTAAACCATAAAAACTAGTAGTTTCATGTCAGTACTGACTAAAGATAAAAGTAATTTAACAAAAACTCAGTCATCATAAACATCAAATCTTAGAAAACAGAAAAAGTAGGCAGATTATATTAAAGAGACATAGTAACACCTCATATTATTGCCTCTTAAAAGAAGATCCCACATCAGACATGCAAAAAAGAGATCCAGTAAATGAGATGCTCAGGGTTGATAGACAAGTGGGTTATTTGACAAAGAAAGGTAGTTTTTAGGTCAAGAATCCCTCAATTCCAATATATGCTCTCTCGAAAACACATTAATCCTTTAATAATCCACTAGGTGAGTCAATTGTTTCTACAAATGGCTCAGTTTTGGAATCTCTTCTTTTATTTTTTTTAATGGTTTTCCTTAGCTCTTTTCTTGCTAAAATTTCATCCTTCATATGTAGTTTATTGTTATATCAATTTTCAAAGGGAATATATGCTCATGTTTGCTTTTAAAATTATCCCATCAAAAGTACCTACATAAGTTACATCTGCTATCCAGCAGGTGCAAATTTCCCATACTTTTTAAAATTAAAAAGTATGCAAGTAGGTGAAAATTCTGCCCACACATTTCCCCTGGGAATGCCTTTGCACAGTCCAGGAAAACGTACATGCAGACAGGACAATATGTGCATAAATTAACCTGCACATTGAGCAGGCAATTAATACTATTCCAGGTCTACATGCGGAAATGCAATTGAAAATTACCTCGTAATGATTTAGTCACACAAAGTGTGGACATGATTAGGTTGGAGGATAAAAGGTTTTTAGCACTAAGCACCCATAACTAGGTGCTGCAAAAGTAGCTTAAACCTAGGAAGCCCAATTTTGGATATCTATACAAACCTAGCCAACTAGGTTCATCTGACAATTGGGACCAGACCTAGGCAGCCCAGTTTTAGGCTGCCTAGGTTTAGACAGTCTCTTAGATTAACTCCTTGATCCCTTTAACCACAGGATGAGAAATTCTCCCAAGTCTACATACAACTGGATCCTTTACTAGATCTACTCAAAGCTTCAGATGGAAAGGAGATTAAAAATATGTTCTCCCTTCCAGGAGTCTTGAAAAGCCAAGGCCCATGGCTGTTCCAATTGACATCAACTCACGAGCGACTTCTTGATTCAGCTTTTATAACCTTGGACCACTGGATCCACCCTTTTGGGGATAGACTCTCCAATCACTCACACAAGCCACTAACTTCCCTTAAACCTCCCATCTATGGGAAATTCCTGCTATTTAACCTATAGTAAGGTCTGGCCAGCCTACATACAGCTTGGTTACCCTGAAAACTAATCATCTTTGTGATTATCAAGGACTGAAACTGTGAACCCTTGCTATAGTGGACAATGCTAAAAGTTTCCTAAACGAATATATCCCAAAGTCTGACAAAAAAAAAAATCAATCAAATCAAGATAGTACTGTTAGTGAGCCACGCGATCAACTATGTGAGAGACTCTGGTTCATTTCCCAGGCCCAGCTTTCACTCCCCTATGCAACCAGGGCTAGGGATACCACAGACACATTTATTCATAGGCCTTAGAAGGGAGGGCATCCCAGATATTACTAGATATTTCTACCTTTTGTTATGAATTTCTACCTTTCGTTATGATGTAAACCGATATGATGTGCATTTTAATGTCGGTAGGAAAAAAGCTGTTAAATAAATAAAAATAGATAGTGACATTTGCTGGTTGGAGCTAGTCTGCATGCATAGCACACACCAGAGGAAATAGTAGTCTGTGATTCCTGATGAAAGGCCATCACTGCAATGAATGGTTTAGGTAAAGTTATAAAAAAGTTAGGGGAATACACCAGTTAGTTGTAAATGAATGCTTAGGGTGTCACTGCCAGTTGTGACCAGATCTGTTTGAAGTGGAAGCTCAAAAGGAAGAGGAAAGACTATAGGGTTACCACCACTACTAAATATTTCTATAGTGCTACACAACATACACAGTGCTGTATAAATCACAATACATCAAGACGACTATTCTTTATTTTACAATTGTTCTTCCAATTAATCTGGAGTGAAGACCCCTCTATGATCTTTCAATGCAAGGATGGACAGGTTTGCAAGATAACTAAGGAATATGTATGAATTAGATTTGCATGCAAATTTATTTCATGCATATTCATTTAGGATTATCCTGAAAACCCAAGTAACTAGAAGAACAAGGAAGTACTCTCAATCTAAAAAAATAGGTGTTATTTTCAGGAGGAGAATGAAATGTTAGGGAGAGTAATATCACTGTGTGCTTGGAGATAAAATGTGCATATAGAAAGTACACACAAACATTTTCCTAAATTTTCAAAGCAGACATGGATGTATGTCAGTTCTGAAAATTATCACGTATGCACCTAACAGTGCATTATACATGCATACAGTAGCATGAGTATCATTATGCAAGTGTATTTATGCATTACTTTCAAAAATCAAAATCTGTGCTTTATACACAAGTGCATCTGAAAATCAGGCCTTTAATGTTTAATTAAGATTGTAAGAGTTCCTCAAAAGAAAGGCAACTAATGCAGAGTCAAGAAATACTTTTTTGGAAGTCAAAATTGCTGCTGATAAAGTTTTCTGCCTACCCTGAGATCACAACCAGGAGCTGTGAAGCAGCTGAAGAAAAGTGAATACAATTGGATTTTGGTCACTCTTCAATCTAACCTATTATGTTGCTCTGTATCGAAGCATAGACAATCTGCTTTTGAAATGCTGAAAAACAGAATATAAATAAAATAAACATATTTATCACTTCTATGAAGCCATACCAAAGTGATGTACAAAGAGTGAAGATATTTCAGCACATAAAATATAATAAATTCTAAAATGCTTTGTTCTTAGTTCAAACAGTCAAAAAATAACAAGAGGCAATTAAATAGCACTGCTATGAATCACGTTATCGATTTCCAATGTTTCTGTGCAGAAAATTAAATTATGCTAATCCTTGCCTTTGCAGGCTTCAATCTAATTGCTTATGTCAGCATCTTATTTATGCAAATGAAAATTTAACATATTTTCAAAAGTGTCTACTTTCTGTCTTCTCTGTCAATAACAATTTTAAATAAATCCATAGCAGAAATGAATGTCTGCATCAAGATATAAGGAATGAAGAAATTCTATTGGCTGACATCTAACAGCCAATGTTTGGCGTTTTAGTCTTTGTCCTTTGATTTCTTGTCTGTCTATGGATAAGTAAACAATGAGTCCTTCCTGAATTAAACCTGATTCTGAAATGATAGAGGTAGTTTTATGATTCCTAGAACTAGTCTTTCCTTTATCCTATTATTATGGCTGTCGATGGAGCATCAGATTCCTGTCAGAACTATGCTGTTTTAGTGCATTTGGGATGCCATCTTAAATCAAAGGACAGCAGAAGGCCCAGCTGCATCATCAGCAGAACACCCTCCACTGTAGCTGGTCAGAACTTCTGGGGGGTGGGGCAGGGGCCGGGAGGGTATTCCCATCATCAGACACTGGGTAGCCTGGCAATAGGCCTGTCAGAGTGGAGCACTTATATCCTTATTGTGTGTGTTATTAGAGAAAGAGACAGGCATTCTATACTGCACTGTGAAATGTATTCTATGAAGATTTATCATATTTTTTCATGAACTCGTGGTAAGAGGAATTTAAGAAGTGTAAAAAAAAATAAATAATAATGTCATTCCCGTCTGCATTTTGTGAATTTTCACAGAGACAGCAGTCAGGGAATTGTTCAAGAGACTAAAGGACAAGCTGCCAGACCAAGTGCGCCGTCACAATTACTTCATTAATACAGATTATTCATTAATGCATGTTAACCCCTTGCGATAGCATTAATATATTTTAGTGCATTGGCCCCATAAGCTCCTAACATATTTCATGCCAAACAGTACAGTAAAGTTAAACTACCAACTGGATCTGCAAAACAGTGTGGTGGTAATTCTCTTTCCTTCCTAGGTAAGATTTCATTGTATAATGAAGTCTAAACCTTACATCTCATTATTCTTTTCCCCTTTTTGGATCAATATATTGAATCATGTCTTTTGCAATGCTTATTTCAAGAGCTTAGGTGTACTCTCAGATCTGCAAGAGTAAGCAACACTGAAAAATCTCTAAGCCTTATCTAGCTCTCATCTTTACAATAAATGTTACAAAAAATACATTTATAACAGCACAACGCTCATTACTTCCAGGATTGACATCCCATGCGCAGCACAACTATCCCCCAAATTAATACTGTCGCTATTCTTATACAATGATGAGAAAAAGTTTCTGAATCCCCTAGCATGTTTGTTTTGGGTTTTTTTAACCACAATTTATATTCAAAATATGATGAAAACCTATTCTAAACCCTGATAAGAGAAAGATAACCACTGAATAAATAACTCAGACAAAAAGGATGTATTTTGATCATTTATTCAACAAAGAGATTCAACAATAAGTAGCCTTGTGTGGAAAAGAATGTGAGCCCTTGATTCAGTAAGCAGTGGCACCTCTTTGAGCAGCTTAAATGTTTCCGGTAACTGCTGATCAGTCTTGCACATTGCCTTTGGAATTTTGGCCTTTTCTTCCAAACAGAAGTTTCAATTTTGTGACATTTGAGGGCTTTCTTGCATAAACAACTTGCTTCAGGTCGTTCCACAACATTTCAATAGGGTTTAGGTCAGGATTTTGACTTGGCTAATCTAATATGAAATCTGTTCTTCAGCCAATGTTTAGGATTGTCTTCTTGCTCAGTGACCTGCTTTCTGCTAAGCTTTATCTCACACACAGGTGGCCTGACATTCTCCTCTAGAATTTTCCAATATAAAGCAGAATTCATGGTTCCACAATGATGGCAAAGCCATGCAGGTACTGATGCAGCAAAGCAGCCTCACACCAAGATACATCAACATGCTTGAGGATGAGGTTCTTACTTTGGAAAGCAATATTTGGTTTTTACCAAAATGAAGTGAAAGAGTAGCCTAATGGTTAGAGCATCAGGCTGCAAACCAGGGAAGCCAGAGTTCAAATCAAGTCAACATTCCATGTGACCTAAGGCAAATCACTTCACCCTCCATTGCCTCAAGTACAAAACGTGAAGGCCTATTTACTAAGCTGTGATAGTTTATTGTGGGAGAGGCCAAATATTGCGGGGAACGCAAAAATAAAAATCGCACCACAGTACCTTCTCTTCCAGCACAAAGCGATGGTGGTCCCTTGATTGGGACCACCATCGCTTAAAGACCAGTGGCCCGAAAAAAAGATGAAATGTTCAAAATTAAACAAAATACACCCCAGGGAGCCATCCTTCCCATCCCCTGCCACCTAACTAGGTGTCTAGTGTCCCCTCCCCATCTCCCAACACCACAAAGTAGAACCCTGATGGTGTGGGGGCTGGTAGACCCCAGCCCTTCCCCAAACTCACAGTACCTTGGCAAAAGGGTCTTTGACAGCTCAATGGGGAACCCTCTAGACCCAGGACTAAGTGCCATTATTCAAAATGGAGCCGACCCAACCTTGCCCCATCTCATGGCTTAAATCCAATCCCCAGGTCTTGTCCCTATCACGCGATATGGAGCAAGATTGGGCTGGTGCCATTTTGAATAGCACCACCAACTGGGCCTGGGACTAGTGGGGGCCCCAGGCCCCCCACCCAGCAAGCTGTCAAAGACCCTTTAGCATGGTACTGGGGTTATTTTTATTTGGATGGGATGTTGGGATGGGACAAGGTAAGCAGGCTATTCTGTCTCTGGGGTCACTTTTGACTTTAAAGAGGGGGGGGGGGGCGGAGAAGGGCAGAAGTTGCATGTACCAAAAAGGGTTTGTTTTTTTTTGTTTGTTTTGTTTTAATTTCCTGGGGCTCGTCATCAACCCCAAGGGTGGTTTTTTATAGAGATGTGAATCGTTTTCCATATCGTCTTAACGATAGAAATCGTGTGGCAGGGCAAGAAAATCGTGTTAGGCACGATTTTTTAGTTAAAAAATAGTTAAAAATCGTTTTTTCCGATTAGTGCGCACTAACGGGAGTTAGTGCGCACTAACTGAAAATGATACAATTTGACACTTTTCAGGTCAGTTAAGGTCAGTTTAGGAATGAATATGTATTCCTATTGGCTGCCCTCTTATTTATTCATGTTACCAAGCTTCCCACTGACAGTATATGGGGGATGGGAAATGGAAACAGTTGGTAGCTTGACAAAACAAGTAATGTGATCAGTCAATGTGACTAGAACTTGTGCCCTAACCCTGATACCAGGGGTATTGTGATCTTCCTGCACACAGTACCCTATCCCTATTAATACCAGGAGTGTTGTGATCTTCCTGCACACAGTGCCCTAACCCTGGCACCAGGGGTGTTGTGATCTTCCTGCACACAGTGCCCTATCCCTATTAATACCAGGAGTGTTGTGATCTTCCTGCACACAGTGCCCTAACCCTGGCACCAGGGGTGTTGTGATCTTCCTTGCACACAGTGCCCTATCCCTATTAATACCAGGAGTGTTGTGATCTTCCTGCACACAGTGCCCTAACCCTGGCACCAGGGTTGTTGTGATCTTCCTGCACACAGTGCCCTATCCCTATTAATACCAGGAGTGTTGTGATCTTCCTGCACACAGTGCCCTAACCCTGGCACCAGGGGTGTTGTGATCTTCCTGCACACAGTGCCCTATCCCTATTAATACCAGGAGTGTTGTGATCTTCCTGCACACAGTGCCCTAACCCTGGCACCAGGGGTGTTGTGATCTTCCTGCACACAGTGCCCTATCCCTATTAATACCAGGGGTGTTGTGATCTTCCTGCACACACAGTGCCCTATCCCTATTAATACCAGGAGTGTTGTGATCTTCCTGCACACAGTGCCCTAACCCTGGCACCAGGGGTGTTGTGATCTTCCTGCACACAGTGCCCTATCCCTATTAATACCAGGAGTGTTGTGATCTTCCTGCACACAGTGCCCTAACCCTGACACCAGGGGTGTTGTGATCTTCCTGCACACAGTGCCCTATCTCTGGCACCAGGGGTGTTGTGATCTTCATGTACACAGTGCCCTATCCCTATTAATACCAGGAGTGTTGTGATCTTCCTGCACACAGTGCCCTATCCCTAATACCAGGGGTGTTGTGATCTTCCTGCACACAGTGCCCTATTCCTGATACCGGGGGTGTTGGGATCTTCTTGCACACATCCCGGTATCAGGGATAGGGCACTGCATGCAGGAAGATCACAACACTCCTGGTATCAGGAATAGGGCACTGTGTGCAGGAAGATCACAACACCCCTGTTATTAGGGATAGGGCACTGCGTGCAGGAAGATCACAACACTCCTGATATTAATAGGGATAGGGCACTGCATGCAGGAAGATCACAACACCCCTGGTATCAGGGATAGGGCACTGTGTGCAGGAAGATCACAATACCCCGGAGGAGTGAGGGTCAGGCAGCTCCCCCCTGTCTGTGAAGCCAGCCTCTCACTAGTAATGCAGGGAGGGAGCTGTCTCAGAATTCACCATCCTCCCCCCCCCCCTCACCCACACACCATTCACTAGCTGGGACATGGGGGAAGTCAGGAGTGAGGGTCAGGCAGCTCCCCCCTGTCTGTGAAGCCAGCCTCTCACTAGTAATGCAGGGAGGGAGCTGTCTCAGACTTCACCATCCTCGCCCCCCCCCCTCACCCACACACCATTCACTAGCTGGGACATGGGGGAAGTCAGGAGTGAGGGTCAGGCAGCTCCCCCTGTCTGTGAAGCCAGCCTCTCACTAGTAATGCAGGGAGGGAGCTGTCTCAGACTTCACCATCCCCCCCCCCCCCCCTCACCCACACACCATTCACTAGCTGGGACATGGGGGAAGTCAGGAGTGAGGGTCAGGCAGCCCCCCCTGTCTGTGAAGCCAGCCTCTCACTAGTAATGCAGGGAGGGAGCTGTCTCAGACTTCACCATCCTCCTCCCCCCCCCCCTCACCCACACACCATTCACTAGCTGGGACATGGGGGAAGTCAGGAGTGAGGGTCAGGTAGCTCCCCCCTGTCTGTGAAGCCAGCCTCTCACTAGTAATGCACGGAGGGAGCTGTCTCAGACTTCACCATCCTCCCCCCCCCCCCTCACCCACACACCATTTACTAGCTGGGACATGGGGGAAGTCAGGAGTGAGGGTCAGGCAGCTCCCCCCTGTCTGTGAAGCCAGCCTCTCACTAGTAATGCAGGGAGGGAGCTGTCCCAGACTTCACCATCCTCCCCCCCCCCCTCACCCACACACCATTCACTAGCTGGGACATGGGGGAAGTCAGGAGTGAGGGTCAGGCAGCTCCCCCCTGTCTGTGAAGCCAGCCTCTCACTAGTAATGCAGGGAGGGAGCTGTCTCAGACTGGTATCAGGGTTAGGGCACTGTGTGCAGGAAGATCACAACACCCCTGGTGCCAGGGTTAGGGCACTGTGTGCAGGAAAATCACAACACCCCTGGTGCCAGGGTTAGGGCACTGTGTGTGCAGGAAGATCACAACACTCCTGGTATTAATAGGGATAGGGCACTGTGTGCAGGAAAATCACAACACCCCTGGTGCCAGGGTTAGGGCACTGTGTGTGCAGGAAGATCACAACACCCCTGGTGCCAGGGTTAGGGCACTGTGTGCAGGAAAATCACAACACCCCTGGTGCCAGGGTTAGGGCACTGTGTGCAGGAAGATCACAACAGTCCTGGTATTAATACGGTTAGGGCACTGTGTGCAGGAAGATCACAACACCCCTGGTGCCAGGGTTAGGGCACTGTGTGTGCAGGAAAATCACAACACCCCTGGTGCCAGGGTTAGGGCACTGTGTGTGCAGGAAGATCACAACACCCCTGGTGCCAGGGTTAGGGCACTGTGTGCAGGAAAATCACAACACCCCTGGTGCCAGGGTTAGGGCACTGTGTGCAGGAAGATCACAACAGTCCTGGTATTAATAGGGTTAGGGCACTGTGTGCAGGAAAATCACAATACCCCTGGTGCCAGGGTTAGGGCACTGTGTGTGCAGGAAGATCACAACACCCCTGGTGCCAGGGTTAGGGCACTGTGTGCAGGAAGATCACAACAGTCCTGGTATTAATAGGGTTAGGGCACTGTGTGCAGGAAGATCACAACACCCCTGGTGCCAGGGTTAGGGCACTGTGTGCAGGAAAATCACAACACCCCTGGTGCCAGGGTTAGGGCACTGTGTGTGCAGGAAGATCACAACACCCCTGGTGCCAGGGTTAGGGCACTGTGTGTGCAGGAAGATCACAACACCCCTGGTGCCAGGGTTAGGGCACTGTGTGCAGGAAAATCACAACACCCCTGTTGCCAGGGTTAGGGCACTGTGTGTGCAGGAAGATCACAACACCCCTGTTGCCAGGGTTAGGGCACTGTGTGTGCAGGAAGATCACAACACTCCTGGTATTAATAGGGATAGGGCACTGTAAGAGATGACTGTAGTAGATTGAATAAAGATCTGATGTTTCTGCTCCCCTCACACCAAACAAAAGCAACACACAAGCAGAGAAGCCCTTCTTACAAAGCTGAGCTAGTGAGTTAAGTAGGAGGAAAAGTAAACATGCTGGTGCCAGTGTGGCTACTTAAAAAATACACTTACCAACAATCAATTACATATATTTGAACTGTGTACAGTTCCAGCCAGGACCACCTTTCTAAAATGCACAGTGGCAAATTCAACATGCACTAGCATTTCAGGTGCCTGCTAACAAAAATTATAAACAAACAAGTTCTAGTCACGTGAGTGCTGATCATCACATTACTTTTTTTGTCAAGCTTCCAACTGTTTCCATTTCACATCCCCCCAACCATTACCTCAGTGTTAACCTTGGTAACATCAATAAATAAGAGCACAGCCAGCCAATAGGAATACATATTCATTCCTAAGTGACCTTTACTGACCTGGGAAGTGTGAACACTTTGTTTCATTTTCTGTTGGTGTTCGTGAGTTTCCAGTTCAATTTCCCATCCCCCCAACCATCACCTCAGTGGTAACCTTGGTAACATCAATAGATAAGAGGGCAGCCAGCCAATAGGAACACATATTCATTCCTAACTGACCTTCAGTGACCTGGAAAGTGTTTATTTGTATCATTTTCAGTTAGTGCGCACTAACTCGAGTTAGCGCACTAACTGGGAGTTAGTGCGCACTAACTCCCGTTAGTGCGCACTAACACGATTTAACGATTTTTAACGATAAATCGTTAGAATTTCTATTGTATCGTGTTCTATAACGATTTAAGACGATATTAACATTATCGGACGATAATTTTAATCGTTGAAAAACGATTCACATCCCTAGTTTTTTATGCTTTTGAGGTAGGTGTGCATAAGGCATCTTTGCCCTTTAAATTTTCCAATGGAACATCAGGGAGCCACATTAGCGGCATGATGCTCCCAGGGGAAATTTAAACACTCCTTCCTCAAATATGATAAAACTAGCCGTTAAGCCCGTAACAACGGGCTACATTAAAATGTTTTTTTGCAGGCCATTTCCTTCCCCCCTCCCCCTCATTCTCCCCTCCCCTCTCTAGTCTCCCCCTCTATTCTCCCTCCCCCTCCCGTCTCCCTCCCTCCCTCTCACCTTCCCCCTCAGTCACTCCCCCTTCCCTCAGTCACTCCCTCCCCCTCCCCCCTCCCCTCAGTCACTTCCCCCTCCCCTCAGTCACTCCCTCCCCTCTCCCCCCCTCCTCTCACCCCTCAGTCACTCCCTCCTCTCTCAGCTCATTCACAACCTCTTCGGATGGCATAAACGGAAGATCTCCAGGGGAGGTCCCTCCCTCCCTCATGCACGCCACCACCGCCCCTACCTCTACTGCTCCACCCAGCGCCATTTTTGTTACAGGCAAGCTCTGACCGACGTGCTCGCCCGCACATGCGCGGTAGAGCTGCTCTCTACTGCGCATTTGCGGTACGTCGGTCAAGCTTCATTTATCTAGTAGATAACAGGGCTGACTTTTTTCTAAGTCTGCCGCATTATTTTATTAGCATTGGAGTGCCTATGCATAAGCTGCTTTGCATGCATTAAGCAATTTTATCCCTGCAAATGCATGTAAAAGTTTATTTCCATAAAGGGAGGAAATATTTGCTTATATCACGCAATAGTGCCGCAATATGACAACCTCATGAGATAAAAAAGCATTTAACACGCATTAAATGTTTAACACGTGATATTGCCATATTGCGGCTTAGTCCCTTCTACATTGAAAACCTTCTGAAGACAAAATAAATACCTATAGTATCTAAATGAAAGGCAGAGCCTAAATAAAAAATTAAAGTAAAATTTAAGCGTAAAAAAAGTCCAATTCTTGACTCATCTGTCACATTTCAGAATCTTATGGATCATCCAGATGCTTTGGTGAATCTGAAACAGACATTTGGATAGAAGTGTTTTTTTCCCTAGCTATCCTCCCATGAGCACCCTTCCCATTCTTTGTCCTCCTGATGACTGATGCATGAACCCTTACATCAGCTGCAGCAAGACAGGCCTTCACATCTTTAGGTATTAATCTGGTGTTCTTTGTGACTTTGTGGATGATTTTCTGATTTGCTCTTGGTGATATTGACAATATGACTCTTCCTGGGTACAATCACTGTAGCCTTCAAATTATTCCATGTATAGACTGTCCATCTGGTAGTGGATATATGGAACTCCAAATCTTTAGAAATGGTCTTGTAACCCTGTCCTGAAAGATGAGAATCAGCTGCTCTTTCAGAAGTCTTTTGAAATATATTTTGTTCATGGCATGAGTTCCCACTAACTCTTATAGTGAAGACAAAACTCAAAACCTCACTCAGTAATACAGATTTATCTGAAGGGTGGTTTACTCGTTAACCAAATATTTGGGAAATACAATCTTGTTTGTGCAAGCCTTCTCTATTAGAAAGACTTAGAGCTTTAATAAAAATTACTTGGTAAAGGTCAATTGGTATAGCTGGAGATTGAATAAATGTGATTAACTGCTGTTTGTATGTGTCTTTTTGAAGATTTTGAATTTAGCTTTGTAATAAATATATACATTTAAATACCTGATTCTAATTAGCCAACTAATAGTGCTAAAAACACATTGATTCAAAATTAGTCTTATTTTCCTACTTTGTGCATTATATATATCAAACAACATTGTTTAATTTATTATTTGCAACAGACTAGTTTCAATTAAACAAGGGTATAATGTTAAGAACTCATTTTTTCATCATTATACTTGGGGTTCACAAACTCTCAGCACTGTATGTTCTGAAGAAAAGTGCTTTAAACTGTGTAAAAAGCAAAAAATAAAATTCAGTGGCATCACATCTTATAGCACAAATCCACTCAAACATAAGTAAAGCAAAAATGAGGACGATCTATTTGCCTACCCCAATGCTGTCTTGAAAATCAATTGCTGGAGGCAACATTTAAAAAAAAAAAATGTAGTTCAGACTTTGCAGTTCCAATGTTAGGTTCAGGAAGCCAAAAAAAAAAAAGAGACTAAACTTCTCTTACTTTAGACCCAAATCAGTCAGAAAAATTAGCAGCTAAACATACTGGGGGTCATTTTCAAAGGAGTTACGCATGTAAATGTGACATACTATCGTAGCAATTTTCAAAAGCTATTTACTCGAGTAAAGTGCACTTACTTGAGTAAATCCTATGGACAATTCAATGGCATATATTGTAGCAATTTTGAAAAGCCCACTTACTTGAGTAAAGTGTATTTACTCGAGCAAAAACCAGTTTTGCTCGAGTAAATGCTTTTTAAAATCTACCCCACTGCTTGCAGATAAGTGCCTAAATGTGCAGTGATATCAAAATTATACCCATGAAGCACAGACACAATGAAGCAATCCTAAAGAGCCATAAAAAATGGAAGGAAAAAAAAATAAAAGCCATGTATGGGTAGTTTATTTTTATCAAAAGGGAAAATAAAGTACCGATGGTAGGTGAATCACACAAAAACAGATTTTACTAACAGCATAAAAATAATTTAATTTCTTAAGCATCTTTTGTAGCAGCTGCTGAACTGACAAATACTGTAAATAAACTTGAAACAAGTCCATAATAATTAAACTAAATTCAAGATGTGAAATATTAATCCTAATGAGGAAGATGTTAGCATCATGCATGAATTCCCTGATGAATGGTTTTGCACACAGCCAAATTCCAGATTTTAAAAGATGCCCATCAGAATGGTATTTTCTGGGTTTATAAACAAAATAAATCTGATCTTTAAAAAAAAAGTGTATTGCCATAAGCATAATTACTCAATAGTACACTTGTTTGTGTTTGTAATTTTGATGCTCATGAAAGCATGGTACTCTCTCAGCACTACATCAATATAAGCCAAGTACAGCTTTCCTATGCAACTCTGCCAGCTTAACTAGAACCATAAATCTCATCACATTGCTAGTATTTTAGTCTTCTGCACTTCCTATGCAGAGACAAAGCATGGGACAGTTTGATTTCAATCAACTAGATAGTAATTTGAATGAGCCAGTCAAACTCACTACACATGTATATTTGCCAAGCTCTGAATTCAAGTCACCAGAGGGGGGAAAAATAAGTCTTAAAATGTCCTAAGCCACCTTCAGTACTTTTTTCTTCTCATCTACATTCCAGTTTTTACATCCAACAAATCTAGTTAAAAAGCCAATACATACAAAACTGGGCATTTGCTAAAACCAGCAGACATCTGTGAGACATACAAGGGTAGCAAAGTCTCACAAATAGTTACTATAAAATTATAAGGTGTGTCCCACATTTCACAAGCAAATCCCCATCTTCTAATTATAAGCCTTCCAATTAGGATTCACTTAACACAAGCTGTGCAAGAATCCTTACTTGTATTAGGTACCAAAGAAAATCCATTTTCCTGTTTTTACATAAAGTGCAAGGACCAGAAAACAGGAGGATGAATGACCTTCCTACACATTCCTTGTCCACAGCTACTCATGCTGATCCTTTGGTGTTTACAGCAGAACTCCGTGCATATTATGTGCACTGTAGCAGAATGAAAAGGAAGCACTTGAAATACCAAGGGCAGTTTTCAAACTCCCTGAGAAACTTGCAGTACTCGTGGAGTTTCCCTTAGAAAATGAAGGTACAAAAAATACCTGCATACTTTTTGCACGGGGCAGGTGCAAAGAAAGTGCTGGAAAATATGCATGAAGATCTGAAACTTCTGCATGTACTTTCACTCCCCCCCCCCCCCCCTGTCCTTGCTACTTTGTTTTATGTAAGTAAAACTTATGTGCAATTATTCCAGCATGGGGAGGAGGGGCAATATTAAAATATTTACCCACCTGCAGAGCTTTGCACCCACCATGTCATCTTATTTTAACTTCTGCTTGTATTTGAACTGACACAAACAGTATCTCATATACTCACACATGTATTATACATATCAACTGGATACCCACGGTTCTCTGATGGAATGCAGGATGGCAGTCCTTGCATGTGGGTTAAGTCAGATGGAAGCTAGCACAGAATGTTGATTTCAAAGCTTCTAAGCAGCTCTGAGCACGAACAGTCCTATCCACCTGCCTGCCTTCCGGGCAGGGCTGCCCTCCCTGTCCATGATAACACCAAGACTTGGAGAAACCAACTCCAAGGGAAGGTGGGAGGGTTTTGTGCAGATTGACATCCTCCTATCCATCAGAGAACCATCATTACAGGTAAATAACTTCACTTTCTCTGAGGACAAGCAAATGGCAGTCATCAAAAGTGGAGACTCAGATGCTATAAGCTGCCTCAAACAAAAGAGAAAAAAAAAAAAAACCAGTGCCTATGGTATTTTAAGTTTTGGCCAATAGTAAATTACTTTGTTTTCCTTTTTCAACCATCTAACCAATAGCATACTCTATTCCCTCCTAGAGCTGAGTTCTATTCTTCAAAGGCTCCATAGGACAGTTTAAAATTCAGTTTTGCATCAGTAACCCCTACCAAAATACAGGTATATTGGGAATGTGTGGTGCTTGATACTTAGGAGTGCACAGCACCTGACAATGGTTTCCAACTGTACTGCAATGCCCAACATCAGTGCATCTGCATGGATGCCCCTGGTACCATGCAACATCTGCATCATGGTGCCAGAAACTGATGTGCCAGCGCCCTAATGCCCCTCGGCACAGCTGCCTACACTAACACCCTCATGGTGGTGCATCTTATTGTCCCTGCCACGGCAGCATCCAACATTATTGGCGGTGCCCAATGTAGAATCTCCAGTGCCTGCCATTGATTCCAGATGCCTGCAGCGGCCCACGGTGCTTGATATAGATTCCTATTCCACTGACATCTATTCCAAAGTAGCATGCTTTTACTGAAGTAAATCTTATCAGATGACTATGATCAGTTTCTTTGATTGGGTGACCAGACAGTTGTATCGAGGGAGAGCACTAGAGTGTGTCCTTGGATTTCAGAAATGCCTTTGACAGTTCCACACAGGAGATTTATAAATAAATAGAGTGGAACCTGGAGTGACTGTCTGAATTAGAAACTGGCTGAGTGAGAGGTGATAAAGGGCAGTGGCAAATGGAGTTTATTTTGAGGGAGCATTATTAGTGGTGTGCTTCAGGGATCAGTTCTGGGACCACTTTTTTCAAAATTTCTGTGAGCAATATTGTGGAAGGATTATGTTCTGTACCTGGACAAGTCCCTGAAGCCAGGGTACAAGACCTAGCCTGCCCAAGCAGAGGTTCTGAAAATTGCAGGCCCCATAAGACACTGGACTAAGGCAAAAACATGACACAGACTAAGAAAAAACCTTGACCAAGGTGCACTGGGCACCAGGCCTGTGCACCATGTGGTTGACAGAAATAAAGGGGGAAAAAAACCCCAAATAAAACCTGCCTAAAAGCACTCGAGAGAGAAAACAAATCCACAGGGCCCTGCAAGAAAAAATATAGCTCCTGCAGCTTAAACTTTCACTGCAGTAGCTGAGATAGAGGAGAAAAGAAAACATGACTTGCAGACTCTGAGGGAAAAAAAATGCGGCAAGGGGCACTGCCTCAGAGGCACGGTAATGACTAGCACTACACATGCCCATTAGGGAATCTTGAAGCTTTAAAATCAAAGTTCCTTGCTGAACTTCATCTGATGTGAGGACTACCATCCTGCTTATCCTCAGAGAAAATGGTCATGCCAAAAAGAAGATCTCAGGAAATGCTTAACTCAGTAGTTACAAAACTGTGGGCAGAGACTCTAAATAGGGATCACAAAATCAGTGGATGAGGGTCACAACAAACAGTCTCTTCCCTTGCATGGCTCTCTGCTTCCCTTTCCTCTAGGCCTCCACTCAAACCGTTGTGGCAAAGTAGCATATGGCATGTGAACCTGCACAGGTTCACAGGCCCCATCACCTCCCACACAAGCTTCTCTTTAGACTGGAAACCCATGCAGATTGCCTGATCCTGTGATTGTGATCATGCACAACTTACTAGTCCTGCGCTGACTGGTGCAGTCACCACCGCCGCTCTTCTGCTTTTGGTGATTGGGGGGGGGGGGGGGGAGGGATAGTTGAGGTCTTCTATTTTGTTTTGGGTGGCATCTAAGGTCATGTGAATTTAAGTGTTAAAATGGGGACAAACTGGATAAAGGTTTAGGAAGCACTGATTTAAACTACAAAAACTCACCTAGACTCAAAACATCAAGCTAAGTTAAAAAAAAAAACAAAACAAAAAAAAAACACCTCACCTTGAAGGAATATAGTGCTTTCACAAATGCAATAATCTCTTCAATAGAAGGCTATTTTCTATATTATTTGAACCTTGCTTTGCAGTGCCATGTACCCAGGAGACCATGGCACACTCCTCCCCCTCCGAATCACAGTCACAAGCCACAGCTCCTAATCTGTTCTTGATAGCTTCCAGATAGCCTCAAAAATATCACATGGCTAGGTAAACTTGCTTCAAGCTGCACTGTTATTCAGTTTCCAAATCTGTTGCTTCACACTAAGGTCTATTTTTCAGAGACCTCCAAGTATGATAGACATGTTCAGCAGGTACTTACATACAGGCTAGCATAAAAGACTTCATGCTGCTGCCCCAAAACTCCCTTCTGAGCTATAGCTTGTCGCACAGCTAAGTTCCCAGCAGTAGATTCTCCAGTTTACTTCCAGGAATACCACCTGGAGTGGTAATTCTAAGGTAATAAGGTCCGACTTCAACCAGCCTTTGTTTATCTGACTGCTCTACTCCTCTGGCATCCCTCGTGCTCTGCCTTTCTATCAGTTTCCTCTTAGTTTAAGAAGGACCTGTTATCTAAATATCACCTTAATTAATCTCACTTGACTCTCAGCCTCATTTTTCTGGTCAGTGTCCTCTTCCTGACTGGCTTCAGATTCAAACTACTGGAATCTACCTCTCCAATCAGCACCCTACTTCCTACACTCCTCAGAACTATGGTTCCCAATGATCTTTTGTTTCTGGTTCCTTGAGATTACAACTCCCAATGGTCTATTTCCCATTTTTTCCTTTCACAAAAAAGCATCCCAGTGCTTTCCATGCCGCTGGCTGGATAATTTTTCCCCATCTGGGCTGCTCTTGACTGTGAGAGGAGATCTCACCAAGGTCACCTCTCTAGGAACCCTCTGTGCCACGTGGAAAGAACTCATTTTCTATGCATGTCCAAAAGTTGAAAACCACAGGGGCCTCTCTCTTCTGCCTAATCCTACTACAATCACTTAACAGTCTTCAACTTCTCTCTTTTTTTTTTTTTTTTCCTCTTTCAACCAGCTCAGGCCTATTCAGTTTTAACTCATGGACATCTCCCCATGTGCATAACTGTTTGTACATATCTAAAGTTTTCAAAATAGAAGTCAGACAAAATAATTTTACATTAGTTCTCCATATGGAGGATGTAGAGAGTGATTTAGTGTTACACAGTTTTAGGAAGAATTTTACCCCAATTTAGACAGACAAGTTAAAATGATGCTCTAAATGTTTATTTTTTTTTTTTTTACTTTACATAGATTCAGTAGTTTTAGTCACCATAGGGACTTTTGAAATGCTGCCTAGTGTATGACAACTAGTGTATTGTCTTACCCTAGACAGCTGGTGACTAACTAGGCAGCTATCCAAGATAACTCCCAAATTACACACACCACACTTCAGGAACCAAGCTCCTCCCAACCGATGGTGGGAAGCAAAAAGCCCCTACAGTTATCTGTTAGCTTTATACAACTGGCTAGAATAAAATATTGGTCTTGTCTGGACTGAGCTAAAACCAACTTTTTTTCCCCCTCATTCTAGTTGAAATCAGGGATGGAAACTTTTTAACAGGTGTGCGGTTGTACATCTGCATACCTGCGTCAGCCCAAGCCCAGAGACATGGCCATTTTACAAAATTGCCTGACGGCGCACAAATGTGTGCGCAATTTTAAGTGGATGCACACCTAAGCGTACAAATGCCGCATAGTCACGTGAGAGGATTTTTAAAAAGTCACATGCTCCAATGCCATTACCAGTTTCACCACTTCGTTCCCAGTTCACCTAGGTAAGCAATAGGACTTCCAAACCCCCACTAGTTTAGCCTACCGTCTCCCCTTAGCGTCGACCCTTAAAACCCCACCGATCTATTCGTCTTTATTTTATAACTTTCCTGTCATCCCTAGCAGAAGTAAAGTTATGCAGCAAGGGACCCCAGCCCGTTATGCAGAGATTTCAATGTGAAATCCAGGCATGCCCCTGTCCCGCCCAGACCATGCTTAAGCCCTGCACCTTTTTTTGGGAACTTTTCATTTATGCACACAGCAGCAAGTACACCTGTACGTAGGCAGCATTTATTATCCTCTCAGCATGCCAGCCCACCCTGTGCACACGCCGGGCTTTTAAAACTCGCGTTTCGGTGAGGCCATGAAGATAGTATGGAAACCAACAGTAAAAGTGACATACATCTGGTTTTGCAAGTGAGCATAAAAATAGGGTAAGAAAAAAAAAAATTAAAAAAAAGACAATTTTTTAAAAATGCTATTGACTAGGAGCCTAAAGTTAAATCACATGGAAGGACAACAGTTCCTATACAGCATCACAACAGTGACAAAAATATTCTTCTATGCAAATACTACAGCTCCCAGAATGCACTATGTCATCACAGATAGTGATTCTTCTACGAAAGGATTAAGAAAGTACATGAGCTCCCATAGTACATTGCAACAGTGTTTGTGGGGTGCTATTGGTTGGTAATTTAGTACTAGCCTATAAGATGGAGCCTTTTTAGATTTTAATGTTCACATAAAAGAGCAATAGATTTATGAAAAAGATTAGGTGTCTGTTATCCAGAGAAATCTGAGCCGGATAAGTTGGACTTATCTGGCTAAGTGGCACCACTTAATATCTGGCTACAATTAGCGAGTGCCATGTATACAGATAAGTGACTTATTCAGCTAAGGGGTAGATTTTAAAAGGTGCATGTGGGGGTAGATTTGTTTGCACAACCCGGCGCGAACAAGTCTACTCCCGATTTTATAACATGCGTGTGCTGCCGCACGCATGTTATAAAACACAGGGTCGGCGCGCAAAATCGGCAGCCTGTGCGCGCCGAGCCGCACAGCCATCCTCCATTCCCTCCGAGGCCGCTCCGAAATCGGAGCGGCCTCGGAGGGAACTTTCCTTCCAACCCCCCCACCTTCCCCTCCCTTCCCCTACCTAACCCACCCCCCAGCCCTATCTAAACCCTCCCTACCTTTATTTTACAAGTTATGCCTGCCTAACTTGCGTGCGCCATCCAGCTGCCGGCGCGCTATGTTCTGGCCCGGGGGCTGGTCCGGAGGCCGTGGCCACGCCCCCAGAATGTCCCTGGGCTGGAACCACGCCCACGGGCCCCGCCCCCGGAATGCCCCCGACGACGCGCCGGCTGCGACACACCCCCGACACGCCCCCCAGAAAAGCCCGGGGACTTGCGCGCCGCCGAGCCTATGCAAGATAGGCTCGGCGCGCGCAGGGGGTGGAAGGGGCAGCTTTTCGGGGGTTACGCGCATAATCCTTTGAAAATCTGCCCCTAAGTGTTTAGCCAAATAATTCAGGGATAGAGAATAGGAAGCTTAGGGAGGAGTTGAGTTATTCAGCTAACTCTGGTTGGGCCACAGGGCGAAGTTAGCTGGATAAGTATATTGGGAACTTGCCGACCCCCAGATGTCCATCAGAACATAAAAAAGATGTGCCATGCTAAGTCAGATTGAAAGATCCATCAAGCCCAGCATCCTGTCTTCAATAGTGGCCAATCCAGTTCTCAAGTATCTAGAAAAAAGAGAGAACAGATCCAAAACATTTCTTGTGATTCGCTCCTAGGTATAAAGTGATGGCTTTCCTAAATCTACCTGGCTAATAATGTTTAATGGACTTTTCCAAATGGAAGTGTTTGAAGAAAAAAAAAATCTTGACTGCTTTGAATGAGAAAATGCTTCTTCCACAGCAATGAAATAGCAGCCACCAATGAAGATATCCTGTTGGTGTCGAATCAAGTATATCTCCACCCCAATTTACAGTAAGGATCACTACTCCATTGAGTATGCTAAAGTACGAATTAGACATTTGCAAGCAATCTGTTTAAAATTTCTGAACTTAACTGAGAATTGTTCAATGGATTGCAGCTTATATGTTTATGGAGGATACTTTTTTTTTTTTAACACAGAAGAATGATGACACAATAGAAGTATATTTGTTTAAAAATGTTAGCAATAATTGTGCATCTTTTTTTTTTTTTTTAGAACATTTTAGGAAAAGAATAGTTGAAGGGCAGAGATTGTGATTAAGGTGGTTTACCAACTTGTTTTTATTGGGGGTGATTTGAACAATGCTATAGAACCCATTTCACTCCCCGGGGTTGTGATTAATAGCTTTAAGCCCTACAGAAGCAATTCCAGTCCTTTAGGACTAGCTACCAACAGGTTTTCAGAATATCCTTAATGAATATGTATGAGATAGCGCACATGCAAATCTGCCATAATTGTATGCAAATATATCCTGCGTATTCATTAGGAATATCCTGAAAACTCAACCAGATGGTGGCCCTCAAAGACTGGAATTGGCCATCCCTGTTTTAGGCTCCTATGGGGCAATTTTCACACGAAAGAATTTCCCTTTGAAAATGAGCTTCCAGGATTTGGCATAGTCATAGATGGTATTTTTTCCATGTTCTTTGTGCACTTCCTTCAGATATATTTAGAATTGTAGATCAAGTTATAAACAAAGTTATAGATTTTGGAATGTCAGGTTATAAAAACCCCTTAAAAAAAAAACACACAGAAGGAAGATAAAGATCAATTGGTCCATCTAGTTTGCCATTTTTAATAAGAAAAAAAGAAAAACTAAGTTTAAGTGGTAACAATTTGCTTCAATGTTCAAAGTGCTATGAAACTGAGAATATGAATTATTTTCATATGATTTTTCAGACACCATCTGCAGACCTTAAAAAACATTAAATTGCAATGCTCCTCTGAAGCAAGTCTGCCCATATACTTTTCTAATATCGCCTCTTTCTGTAAAGCTAACAATGACAAGTTAATAACTGTCATGAGCGAAGTGAATTTAAGTCTATTCACTGGACTTTGAACCATTTTATTTTTTTTTTTTTTGCACGCCTGTACTCAACTGTGTGATTTGAGTTTTATGCCAACAAACAGATTTTTCAGTTGAGGGCACATTTAATATTCTCTATCAGGTTTTTTTTTTGTTTGTTTTATTATTCCTGATCTAAACTCTCACACAATGACCACCAAGCACAAGAACAGTTTACAAGTGTAAAACTTTAGACTCTGTCAGACATTTATTTTTGCAAAACAAGTTTTATAAACATAAAAAGCTTCCATTACAAATGCAATAAAGAAAAATAGACCCATAATTTACAAGTATATTTTAAAGATAAAATTATGGTTGACGACCATAGCAATGCACTCAGCAACAGCATTCTGTATCATTGAACTTTTAGCCTGGATTAAGGCATCCTCTTCATTATGTCACCATTTGCTTCAAAGAAGGAAAAGAAGCTATAAAAAGGGGCCTATGAAATACCGTACAAGAACTAGTATTGGGGAAGCTTATTAGATTTTTCAAATGCCAGTGTCTACACTCTGACCAAAGTTTGTTGACAAATCACTAGAAGGTGTGTGATGTAGGGATCAGAGTATGCCTTGAGATTTTAAGAAAAAAGTTAAACTACTGCTTAAAAAACAACAAAAAATAATTTTCTTCCATTGAATTTGCATGTTACCTTAAATAAGCTATGTCCCTGTTATTCACGTTTACCCAAAATGTAATTGCATAGTAGAAATAATTTTGTTCCTTCTCTTCTTCAGAGAAAAAGTTTGCTCATCATAAACTGTGTTTTCCATATATAATAGGATGAGGTAGCCATATCATGTGGGTGACATCATCCAGCAGCACCAAACAGTACCCTCTCTCTCACAGGCAGATACAGTACAGTGCGCTCCGGTGGAGCGCACTGTTAACCCACATTTGGACGCGCGTTTGATGAGCTAGTTTACCCCTTATTCAGTAAGGGGTAATAGCGCGTCGAAAATGCGTGTCCAAACTCCCCCCCCCCCCCCCCGAGACCAATAGCGCCGGCAACATGCAAATGCATGTTGATGGCCCTATTAGTTATTCCCGCGTGATTCAGTAAGTAAAATGTGCAGCCAAGCCGCACATTTTACTTTCAGAAAATAGCGCCTACCCAAAGGTAGGCGTTAATTTCTGCCGGCACTGGGAAAGTGGACAGAAAAGCAGTAAAAACTGCTTTTCTGTACACCCTCCGATTTAATATCATGGCGATATTAAGTTTGAAGTCCCAAAAGTTAAAAATAATTAAAAATAAAAATAAAAAAAATTTAAAAATCGGCCCACGGTTCGCAGGTTGAAAACCGGATGCTCAATTTTGCTGGTTTCCGAACCCGTAGCTGTCAGCGGATTTGAGAACCAACTCCGGCAAAATTGAGCGTCAGCTGTCAAACTCGCTGACAGCCGCCACTCCTGTCAAAAAAGAGGCGCTAGGGATGCGCTAGTGTCCCTAGAGCCTCTTTTTACCACAGGCCCTAATTTGAATATTTTTTTTTACTGAATCGCCCACTCTCCCGTGACTTTTACTGTATCGGCCTGTCAGCTAGTAGAGCTTTTTGTTTTACTAAGCATATCCATAAATTCCCATATGGGCAATGCCTTGAGAGACCCCTCAGCAGGTTTTAAAGCCAATAGCTAGGTAGTTGACTTTCCAGAGAGGTGGATGGGTATTTAGCATAGTTAATTCATCCTGCTATCAATGGAAAACACTGCTCACAAGAGCAAGCTTACTTTTTCAGTCAATAAGCAGGGCTGAATTAGTCATGTCATGTAGGAAGTTCCAAGCTGAGGATTGCAATGGAGTGATTACTGAATAGGCAACGAAGACACCACCATGGAGAGTAGGCTTCTGAGTGAAAAGGCTATTCAAACATGCTCGTCCAAATATGTTGACACTCCTGGAGAGACTGTCCAGACAGTAATGGGTTAAAAAGGTGTGCAGTCACTTGTGTATCAAGACTTATAGGATTGTCGCCAATCATCTTGCCCGATTTGTTTAGACAATTTTAATTTAAAATTTTGTTCCATTGAAGACAGGCACTCCCAGAGGCTAGTTAAAGAATCAGATGGGATTTCTATAAACAGCCCTTCCAAATAATAGTTCAAAAGGATACTGATTCCAGACCTTAATGAAGTTGTTTCAGTGGCCTCTGAGGAGTAAGCTCCAGGGAAGATTCCAATCCCTGTGGTTCCATGTCCAAACATGTGACTTGAACCCATCTATCAGAATGGAAAGATTTCCCCCTATGGGACTGAGCTGAATATTCATCCCAGGTTTAATAGCAGAAGTACCGGGAGGCAAGAATGGACTATCCTTAGCAATAAGTCAAACACTTAGGAAAGAATTCAACTTCTTTCCTAGTCATTAAAAATAACAAGGTAAAGATGACGGCGTCTTCTGAGTTTCGAGGCAGCTCTTCTTCCTGGAGCTCTGTCGAAGTGTTGTAGACTATGGAGGTCAAAGCTCCAATTGCTCTGAGATTTTGATTTTGAGTGCCATGTGCTATATTTTGCTACCATAGCACTGGACTTTGCTTCATGCCAGAGGAGCTGCAACACCACCCTTAGTACTGGAGGAATGCATGGAAGGCACCATAGTGCAGGAGTTGCCTCAATACCACAATAACTATTTAAATTTTATTCAATCATGCCAGGGTGCTGTATTTACTTTGATGAAGCTGGAATTCTAGCCAGCGCCCCAGATTTATTTCAATAGTGTTCAAGAATTTCAAAAGCACCGGAGTAGAGGACTTGCATTCATGGCACCAGATTAGAGTTGGTTCAGTGCCAAAGTTGTGCATCAACATTCCAGGATGGTCCCAAGGGGCTGAATGAGCTTCGACAGCACTGGCGCATCAATGTGCTTCCATGGCCAGTGCTTTGACTTTCACATTGTCATGTATGTCAACTCTTGGGCTGTGGCATAGTTGATGCAGACTAGCAGGCAAACCAACTAGGCCCACGCCAACAGCAGGTGGAACTCACTCTTACTAGGACTGGAGCTTCACCTATACCAGTCTCATTCCCTGCAGGTTGAGCCCTTGGGTTCCAGGTGCTGGCAGGGCTTAGGTGAAAGTACTGTAAGTAGCAATCTGATTAAATCAAGTCTCGGGCAAAAGTCAGGGCTGGCAGTGAGCTACTATATTCGGATTAAGGCCAAGGTTGGGGCAGGCAGAAAAAAAATCAATATCCAGGTCTAGGCCAGGTAGAGAGTAATCAGTATTCAGTCGGGGCAAGCAGCGAGAAGGCAGGTTGAGGTCCAAGCTGGGGTCAGGGTAGGCAGCAGTCCAGAACAGTAGAGTAGTCAGGATCCGTAGCAGAGGTCAAAACCATTCCAGGTCACTTAGTACTAATCATATCCTAAAAGAGAAATCCAATCCCTACTGATCATTCCCAGAAGTAACAGTGGATTTTCAAACACTGTAAATCTGATGCATGGAAATGAAGAACTACAAGTTTAGGTGCGAGCAATGCCTGCATCAAAACTGAAAGTGGTATCTCAGTGTGAATTAAAAAGAGGATTTAAATTATCTTAATGAGACCCCTGATGTAGTATTTCAAGAAAAACATCTCTGTTATAACCACTAAAGTTGAAAACAGGGCTGGGAGTGGAATAAAAAAATGTGCCTTTTCACCAATGATGACAAAAATAAGTAAAGTAACTCATGTTTCAAAAAATTCATGAACCTTAAATTGAACATAAGAACAAAAGAATTGCCATACTGGATCAGGCCAAGGGTCTATCAAGCCCAGTATCCTGTTTCCAACAGTGGCCAATCCAAGTCACAAGTACATGGCAGGTACCCAAACATTAAATAAATCTCAAGCTACTATTGCTTATTAATTAAAAGTAGTTTATGGATTTTTCCTCTAGGAACTTATCCAAACCTTTTCTAAACCCAGTTACACTAACTGCTGTAACCACATCCTCTGGCAATGAATTCTAGAGCTTAACTATGCGCTGAGTAAAAAACTAATTTTCTTCGATTTGTTTTAATTGAGCTACTTGCTAACTTCATGGAGTGCCCCCTAGTCCTATTATCTGAGAGAGTAAATAACTGATTTACATTAACTTTTTCATGATTTTGTAGACATCTATCAAAACCCCCCCCCTCAGTCATCTTCTCCAAACTGAACAACCCTAACCTTCCTTAGTCTTACCTCATAGGGCAGCTGTTCCATGCCCCTTATTTTGGTCGCCTTTCTCTGCACTTTCTCCAGTGCAACTATATTTTTTTTGAGATGCGGCGACCAGAACTGCACACAGTATTCAAGATGCAGTCTCACCATGGAGCGATGCAGAGGCATTATAAAATCCATTGTTTTATTTGCCATTCCCTTCTTAATTCCTAATATTCTGATTGCTTTTTTGATCACCACAGCACACTGTGCCAACAATTTCAATGTATTATCCATTATGATGCCTAGATCTCTTTCTTGGGTGGTAACTCCTAAGATAAAAATCTAACATTGTATAACTACAGCAAGGGTTATTTTTCCCATATGCATGACTTTGCACTTGGCAGATGAAATTTAACATGGACATTTGGAAGTCCAATCTTCCAGTCTCGCAAGATCCTCCTGCAATTCATCACAATCTGCTTGAGATTTAACTTCTCTGCATAATTTTGTGTCATCCACAAATGTAATTACCTCACACATCGTACCCCTTTCCAGATCATTTATAAATATATTAAAAAGCACTGGTCCAAATACAGATCCCTGAAGCATGCCAGTGTTCACCTTTCTCCACTGTGAAAACAGACCATTTAATCCTACTCTATTTCTCGTCTTTTAACCAGCTTGTAATCCACAAAAGGACATCGCCTCTTATCCCATGACTTTTTAGCTTTCTTAGAAATCGCTCATGTGGGACTCTTGTCGAAAGCCTTCTGAAAATCCAAATACACCACATCTACCATTTCACCTTCATCCACATGTTTATTCACCCCTTCAAAAAAAAAAAAAAATGTAGGAGATTTGTGAGGCAAGACTTTTCTTGGGTAAATTCATGCTGGATATGTCCCATTAAATCAAGACTATTTAAATGTTTTGCGATTTTATTCTTTATAACTGGAGTCAGGCTCATCGGTCTATATTTTCCCGGATCTCCCCTGGATGATTGATTTCTCAAACATCAGATACTGAAAAAAAGAGTTTCTGATAGCATAGGCCTATATCTCTTAACAGTGGATCCCCCAGAATTGTTTTGAGTTTTGCAAATCAGATTTTTTTTTTCAGAGGATTTACCTATTATAGGACAGAACTTCAATAAATTGCAGAATTTTATATAATGGTTAAAACGCGTATTATCGAACATTGTTCTAACATTAGGAACTCCAGAGAAAATGAACCCCTGGTGGAACACTGGGCTCAAAATTCGCATACCATTTCTGACCTTTTTTTTCTTTGTCATTGACGTGGTCCCTCGTCCTCCTCGGGGAGGGAATTATGCTGAACATCTTGGTCGTAAGAAACAAAGGTGGATCTTTTTGTTAGACACTGTTATTCCTAAGGGCTTGAATCGTGAACTTGAATGGCATTTATTCACTTGACTGTGTGTTTGACATCCGCTCATCTGACTGCTAGTTGCGCTTCAGGGTCGGGAGAGCCTCTGATTGGCTCCCTGGAATCACATGATTGCTTCACCTGAGTATCACGCCAACTCTGTCTGGTTCAAATACCTGTCTGCATTGAGGTTCTATGCACTCCCTGCCATGCTTTAAATGTTTTGCACTCAGGTATGGGAACCTATGTAAATGTGACATGTTTTTAGTTCTGTGGGGTTGGCACTAAGTCCATTGTTTGTCCTGATCTTTTATATGTTCTCTTACAGTTTTGCTTTTGAAATTTCTGGTCCCTCCCGTTGCAGCCTCTGGCGAAACACGGGACCGTGTCGGGGGACGCTTCTAAAAAGATGCCTGTACTGTAAGCCAGTGGATTTGCCGAATTAAATACAAAAACTTGACTACAAAAGTTTGCATTTTGAACTTTTCTGATTGGGACTTAACGTGGGTGGTCTGCACTCTCTGTTGTGGATAAGACTTCAATTACCCCAATATTGACTGGGTAAATGTATCATCAGGACATGCTAGAGAGATAACATTCCTGGATGGAATAAATGATAGCTTTATGGAGCAATTGGTTCAGGAACTGACGCGAGAGGGAACAATTTTAGATCTAATTCTCAGTGGAGCACAGGATTTGGTGAGAGAGGTAATGGTGGTGGGGCCGCTTGGCAATAGTGATCATAATATGATCAAATTTGAATTAATGACTGGAAGAGGAACCGTATGCAAATCCACGGCTCTCGTGCTAAACTTTCAAAAGGGAAACTTTGATAAAATGAGGAAAATTGTTAGAAAAAAACTGAAAGGAGCAGCTACAAAAGTAAAAAGTGTGCAAGAGGCGTGGTCATTGTTAAAAAATACCATTCTAGAAGTACAGTCTAGATGTATTCCACATTAAGAAAGGTGGAAAGAAGGCAATACGATTAACTGGCATGGTTAAAAGGGGAGGTGAAAAAAGCTATTTTAGCCAAAAGATCTTCATTCAAAAATTGGAAGAAGGATCCAACAGAAGAAAATAGGATAATGCATAAACGTTGGCAAGTTAAATGTAAGACACTGATAAGATAGGCTAAGAGAGAATTTGGAAAAGAAGTTGGCCGTAGAGGCAAAAACTCACAGTAAAAACTTTTTAAAATATATCCGAAGCAGAAAGCCTGTGAGGGAGTCAGTTGGACTGTTAGATGATCGAGGGGTTAAAGGGGCACTTAGAGAAGATAAGGCCATCGCGGAAAGATTAAATTATTTCTTTGCTTCTGTGTTTACTGAAGAGGATGTTGCGGAGGTCCCTGTACTGGAGAAGGTTTTCATGGGTAATGATTCAGATGGACTGAATCAAATCACGGTAAACTCAAAAGATGTGGTAGACCTGATTGACACCTGGACTGGATGGTATACACCCCAGAGTTCTGAAGCAACTAAAAAAATGAAATTTCAGACCTATTAGTAAAAATTTGTAACCTGTCATTAAAATCATCCATTGTACCTGAAGACTGAAGGATAGCTAATGTAACCCCAATATTTAAAAAGGGCTCCAGGTGCGATCCGGGAAACTACAGACCAGTTAGCCTGACTTCAGTGCCAGGAAAAATAGTGGAAAGTGTTCTAAACATCAAAATCACAGAACATATAGAAAGACATGGTTTAATGGAACAAAGTCAGCATAGCTTTACCCAAGGCAAGTCATGCTTCACAAATCTGTTTCACTTTTTTGAAGGAGTTAATAAACATGTGGATAAAGGTGAACTGGTAGATGTAGTGTACTTGGATTTTCAGAAGGCATTTGACAAAGTTCCTCATGAGAGGCTTCTAGGAAAAGTAAAAAGTCATGGGATAGGTGGCGATGTCCTTTTGTGGATTGCAAATTGTCTAAAAGACAGGAAACAGAGTAGGATTAAATGGACAATTTTCTCAGTGGAAGGGAGTGGGCAGTGGAGTGCCTCAGGGATCTGTATTGGGACCCTTACTTTTCAATATATTTATAAATGATCTGGAAAGAAATACGACAAGTGAGATAATCAAATTTGCAGATGATACAAAATTGTTCAGAGTAGTTAAATCACAAGCAGATTGTGATAAATTGCAGGAAGACCTTGTGAGACTAGAAGACTGGGCATCAAAATGACAGATGAAATTTAATGTGGATAAGTGCAAGGTGATGCATATAGGGAAAAATAACCCATGCTATAGTTACACAATGTTAGGTTCCATATTAGGTGCTACAACGCAAGAAAGAGATCTAGGCGTCATAGTGGATAACACATTGAAATTGTCGGTTCAGTGTGCTGCGGCAGTCAAAAAAGCAAACAGAATGTTGGGAATTATTAGAAAGGGAATGGTGAATAAAACGGAAAATGTCATAATGCCTCTATCTCTCCATGGTGAGACCACACCTTGAATACTGTGTACAATTCTGGTCACCGCATCGCAAAAAAGATAAAATTGCGATGGAGAAGGTACAGAGAAGGGCTACCAAAATGATAAGGGGAATGGAACAGCTCCCCTATGAGGAAAGACTAAAGAGGTTAGGACTTTTCAGCTTGGAGAAGAGACGGCTGAGGGGGGATATGATAAAGGTGTTTAAAATCATGAGAAGTCTATAACAGGTAGATGTGAATCTGTTATTTACTCTTTCGGATAACAGAAAGACTAGGGGGCACTCCATGAAGTTAGCATGTGGCACATTTAAAACTAATTGGAGAAAGTTCTTTTTTACTCAGCGCACAATTAAACTCTGGAATTTGTTGCCAGAGGATGTGGTTAGTGCAGTTAGTATAGCTGTGTTTAAAAAAGGATTGGATAATTTCTTGGAGGAGAAGTCCATTACCTGCTATTAAGTTGTCATAGAAAATAGCCACTGCTATTACTAGCAATGGTAACATGGAATAGACTTAGTTTTTGGGTACCTGCCAGGTTCTTATGGCCTGGAATGGCCACTGTTGGAAACAGGATGCTGGGCTTGATGGACCCTTGGTCTGACCCAGTATGGCTTGTTCTTATGTTCTTATGGACCAAGCTATATATTTAATTTAAAATATTTCTGAATTGCTTCCCCATTCAAAAAGAATGCCCAAAGCTATGTACAAAAAAACCAAGTCTCCAAATCAGATTTATTTAAAATAGATTTCCCGCCCTTCCTACATTCAGAGTGGGGTACAATGTAAAAGCATATATACAGATAAAAGGAAGAAAGGGGGAAAGAAAACAATGCAAATAAAGCGGGAGGAGAGCACATGTATCAAGGGAGTAGGATCATTTGCAAAGGGGATTGAGGTTCAAATGCAGAAAGGGGTAGAAGAGGGAGAGGAAGATTAAGTAGCATCCTCCAAGGGAGGGCATGTAGGGGGTAATCATTGTCATTTAGTTTGGGGAAAACTTTCTTGAAGACAAAGGTTTTAGGACTTTTTTTTTTTAAGTCCTTTCACGGAGATATCTTACTTCGTTAGGTAGGCTGTTCCATAGGCGTGGTCCTGCAGAGAACAATGAACGCATTCTGGTTTTTAAAGGTGTATGAGCTTTGGATATGGAATATCCAGTAGCATTTGGTTAGATGATCTGAGCGGTCAGGATGGTGCGTGGATTTTTATTGTTGAGGAGAATGATGGGGAGTCTAAGTTGTGTATAGAGGAGTGAAGAATCATTGCTAGCTTATATTGGACTTAGTAGGAGATAGGAGGCCAGTGAAGAGCTTTGAGTACAGATGAGATGCGATCATACATGGGCGTGCTGGTAAAGAGTCTTGCTGCTGAGTTTTGAATGATTGGTAGTAGGCGTGTAGCCTTTAACAGTAGACCTGACAAGAAGGGTTGCAGTAGCCTAACTCAGAGAATAGCAGGTATTGAAGGACTGACCAGAAGTCTGATAATTCGAGAAGGGGCTTGAGATGACGGAGCAGCTGCGGTCTGTAGAAGGAATTGGTGATAGCTTTTATATGGGTGCACATAGAGAATGAGGGGGTCAATAATGACTCCCAAGTTTTGTACACTTTGGGAAATAGAGATGGAAAGGTAATCAAGAGATATGGTTGGGAGTGTTCACAACAGGATGGCGTGACAGCACAATGATTTCAGTTTTAGGTATGTTAAGTGCTAGCTTATTGCAGTATAGACTTTTTTGAAAGGATGAAGGCAGTTGGTGAGGAAATATTCAGTCATGGCCCATATTTCCTTGAGAGGAAAAAAGGATTGATTATAGTCAGCATAGATTTTATAGTGAACTCCAAGGTTGTTGAGGATCCAGCATAATGGAGTTAGGTAGAGATTAAATAATGCAGCAGAAAGAGCAGACCCCTGGGTACTCCAGAGCTCAGAGGCATCAAGGGGAGATAACAGTCAATTTGGACTTCTTGTGTCTTGTTTAAAGTATGAAGAGAACCAGGCCAACACTGAACCAGTTATCCTGAAGGAGGGCAGTCCTGAGAATAGGATAGAGTGATTGACCATGTCGAATGCAGCAGAGATGGCTAGTAGACACAGGAGGAATGAGGAGCCTTGGTAAAAACCTTGTCTCAACATGTCGAAGCTGGATAAAAGTAGCAGTTTGGTGCTGTAGTGCTTCCTAAACGTGAACTGTATTGGTTGAGGATATATTATTTGTATCAGTGAAGTCACACAGCTGGTAGAGAACAGCAGTTTCTAGACATTTGGCCATGAAAGATAGGGAGGAGATTGGGCAGTAGTTGGAGGTGATGGTAGGATCAGCTATCTGTGTCTTACTGATAATGGGTCAGACTGTGGTTTGTTTTAGGAGATCAGGGACGACCCCATTATGTAGCAAAGAATTAATGAACTTAAAGATGAATGGAACAATATCCAGCTTGATAAGTAGAGATGTATGGTAAGGGTTCAGGGATTAGAAGAATGTTTCAGGTTATTGATAATTTTAGTGGTGTCAGATGCTGTGATTTCATCTAAGCGTTCCCAGATTGGGCCTTGAGTGATCGGGACACTGTTGGAATCATCTTAATCAGATTTAATGAAGGAGTTAATGACAGTTGCTGTCTTGTTGATGAAGTGTACAGCAAATGTCTCCACAATATTCATTCCAGGAATATGGGGGGGGGGGGGGGGGAAGAAGAGGTGGTCGAACTAGGGTTAATTATATTCTTTACGGAGGAATATAGTTCTCTGGGGCTGTTTCATGAGGCTGATAACCTCCTGTAGATATAAGATTTCTTTGCAGAGTTTAAGGTCTCTTGAGAATATGCTAGTTTATCATTATACATAGTTTTATTCATGTGGGAAGGGTCATTCCTCCATTTTCTCATGTCTCTTCAGCTCTCCCTTTAGGGATTAGAGTGTGGTATTATACCATTGTGCAGATTTTGTTGAGAATGGTTTCAGAGAGGCTAGTTTGTCAAGGGAAGAGTTACAATATTCTAAGAGTTCTTCAAGCAAGTTATATGAGTTATTATCTAGAATTGGAACAAGGTTGAATGCAAGAGACTCAGGGCAATATGGCCTCGTATCATGATGTGGTATTATTTCTATGGGAGATTTGTTCATAGGATTGGGTTTGAGAGCAAAGTTGATAAGGAAGTGGCCAAGGAATTTCAGTTACAGTTGTATTCAGAAATGTTGCTTGAAAACCCTCGGGGTTAACGAATCCTAGGTCCAGGCAATTGCCTTTTCTGTGAGTGGGGGATGAGATGATTTGCTTCTAGCCGAAAGAAAGAAGGATATCGAACAAAATGTTGGTAGGGGATGAGGTGTGTGGCTGGCAGGAGGAGGTTGAAGTCACCTAGGATTATGATTGTAGACTGATTCAGGTTGAGATTAAGAATTGCCTCTCACATGGGGAGAGTATTTTTGGCAAGGAGCCTGGGAGAGCTATAGGTCAAGGATTTCAGGCACAGCATCTCATAAGATGCAGGGGTAGAGACATTTAACAATGAATTTCTGCCAAACCTCCTCCACTTCATCCTATTCTCAGTCTATGAAAGTATAAGAAGTTAGGTGGGCAACAGTGGTTGAGAATTGGAATGTTGTAATCTTTTAGCCAAGTTTTGGTAATACATAGATAGTCATAAGATCCAGAGGCAAGCAGGATGTAGATGGCGGAAGAATAAGTAGTAACTTATTGTTGGTGAGAGTTCTTGCTTGAGGAGTGTGGAATGCTTTCGGAAAGCTGCACCACAGTAATGACCCTGGCCAGTGATTACGGGGATGGGGAACTGAGATAGGGGAGATGAGATATTCTACTCATAGTATTCCATAGTAGTGGTGGTTATTCCGTAAGTAGGCGAGAATTAGGCACACAATGGGGCGCGTCAATGGGGTTCCTTCATGTGCACGCCCTTCGGTGGTGCCACCGCGGTGGTTCTTGGTCGGTGTGGTGGGTGGGCAGGCCCCGGGCAGGGGAGATGCTCTGCACTACTGTGTTGGTGCTCCTAGGTTGGTTTCTGGTGAAGGGAGAGGGGCGCAATCTTCCACTCTCAGAGCCGGTGAATGGCTCGAGCCTCTGCATCCCTTCGCTCACCTCCTGTGTCACCACTGCGGTGTGGTGGGTGGGCAGTGGACAAGCCGCGGCCAGGGGAGGCACTCCGCATCACAGAGATCACGCTCCTAGGTTGGTTTCCAGAAGAAGGAAGGGGAACGCAGTCTTCCGCTCCCAGAGCTGGGCAGTGGCTTGAGCCTCTGCACCCCTTCGCTCACCTCCACCTACAAATATTAAACATTCTAGTTATCTTGTAGGAATTAGGGATGTGAATCAGGTCCAGAATCGTAGCCGAAATCAGAATCTTACACGAATCGTGGGAAAATTTTTGTTCCCGCGATTGGTAGTGTTTTAATCGGCTGCGCCTGAGCCGAAAAATGAAAAAAAAACAAACCTCACTGACACTTAAAATCGAATTCTTTAGAATCCCCCACCCTCCCAAAACTAAGTACCTGGTGGTTCAGCGGCCCCTCCCGACCCCCCCCCCCAAAAAAAAAACTTTCTTAAAATACCTGGTGGTCCAGCGGGGTTCCCGGGAGCGATCTCTCACTCTTGGGCTGTTGGCTGCCAGTAAACAAAATGGCGCCGATGGCCCTTTGCCCTTACCATGTGACAAGGGTTCTTGGTGCTATTGGCCGGCCCCTGTCACATGGTAGGAGCAATGGATGGCCCGCGCCATGTTTAAAGATGGTGCGGGACATCCAGTGCTCCTACCACCCACTAACACCTTCTTCCCTGGGTGGAGGCACCAGGCTCCAAGAACATGAGGACCAAAGGAGTCTGCCCTAAGGGGGCTCCTCCCAGGTCAGTCTCGTAGCTAGGAACATCTTGCGAGGTAAGCAGTCAAGAGGGTTTTACATAAAATTCAAAGCGATTAACAATATATTAAAAATAATCAAAGTGTAAATTGGACTCTACAAATATAGGCAAAGATATTCAGGAAGCCAATAAATCACTAACTCCTCATAATTCACAAAGACTAGATAGTTTTACAGTGGAATTTATCAAGCCTTTAAACAAGCTGATTCCCAAACTAAATAATGATTTTATTTCTATGAGTAAAATAGAGGCTATTTTTGTTGAGACTGTGAGGATAGTATTGGAAAATTAGGTAGAGATCCTAAGCTTTTCAATTTATGTGGTCTGGAAGAAATACCCTAGAACTTTGTCCTAAAAATTAAAGCATAGTCATAAGAAGATTAATACACATGGTCAGTCTAGTTTTCTAAAAAGAGTTATTACATCATAGATAATACATGGATATTATTTAATATCCTGCACAAAGCTAAAGGGTTAGAGATGGTTAGATTCCTAACAGACCTTTGATCAGTTGAGGCAGGAATATTTAAGATGTTAGATTATTTTGGTTTTAGAAAATATTTTGTGCAAACAATATGTATGTTGTATGGAGTCCCTTTAGCAAGGTTACTGATAATATTTTAAAGTCCTATACAGAGATATATAGTAATTCCTATACAGAGTTGTAAAGCAAGTGCTATTAGACAAATTAAAAATATTCATGGGTACAGTGTTAATGATACTAAATGTAAAATTATCCATCCATGCAGATATATTTATGTTTCCATTCCTAAACTATTACACCTGTACCTTGTTTCTGGATGTGAGGCTACAAAATCAATTGATTCAATTCAAATGTCTCTCTTTCTAGTCTCTGTGCAAAGGTTATATACATTAGAGCCTTACTCATTTCAATGAGAACAGAAAGGGATAAGATACTTGGGAAGGATGTACTATAGTGATAAAGAAAAGATAATTCTATAATGCGCTTACTGGGGGATACCTAAGGGTTAAAAAAAAGTGATGGAAAACAAAATGGAGAACCAATACAGAACTACACCATGGTTATATTTTGGAGCGTGTCAATGCAAGTTTTGATTTCTGCCTCTCTCTAAGGCATTGCATTTATTGTTCATAAGGTGTTTTTACAGGCAAGTGCTTCATAGATTACTTAACAATGGTGGAGTGAAGACAAAGGGAGAAAGAGGAAAGGCTGGTTGATGTGTTTGCAGAGTGATAAGAAAGTGACAGAGAGACAATAGAATCATGTCTGTTAGTGAGTTAAAAAAAAGTCTCCATTAAGTCCTTTTATGAACAGAAATAAGGGTTAACAAATAAAAATATATAAGGCAATACTTTTTCATTGGACCAACAGTACAATTCTTTCAATAACTTAATACAACTTCTATACTTTTTTGTTTTATTTTTATTAACCATTATTTCTATACATTCAAGTAGACTAACAGGGCAGCCAAACTACTTTATCCAAAAGCTTTCATGTTAGTTTTGAAATGTCTGATCATTTAAATATCAAATCTTATACACCTGGTGTTGTTCTAATTTCCCTTCTAGTATCCTGACCATGAAGTCACTATTAAAGCTGTCTGGTTCCAAAAAATTGTCTTCCTCCAATCCCCTCATGCCTTGCTCTTCTTTCTAATGTGCAATCTTGCATTTGTGTAGGTTTATTCTTGTCTAATTACTGGCCTATTTCAACATAGCATTTCCTTCACATTTTCTGAACTGAATGTAATATATACTGTGCTAGACGAATTATACATATAGGGCCGGATTTTAGAAGGGTTATTTTAAAAAGGTCCGGGGCTTGCAAAAAGAGGCAAGGAGGGGGTGGGGCGTGGGCGAGGGGGGTCAGGCTCCTGGCATAGCGGCCATATTTGCCTCTGTGCCGGGGATCGCACGCCGGCAGTCAGCCAGCGAGCGCAACTTACTTCAGCCCCAGGGCTTAAATAAGTTTCCAGATTAAAAAAAAAAAAAAGGTAAGGGGGAAAGGACAGGGGACGTAGGGAAGTTCCCTCCGAGGCCACTCCGATTTCGGAGCTGCCTGGGAGGAGACAGGAGAAGGCAGCGCAGCTCGGAGCGGGCTCGGTGCACGCAAGGTGCACAATTGTGCACCCCCCTTGCTCGCGCCGACCCCGGATTTTATAACATGCGCGTGCCTTTATAAAATCTGATGTACATATGCACGCGCTGGGTAGCGCACGCACATGTACGCCACGCGCGCTGTTTTTAAAATCTACCCCATATTATTCAATGCACAAAATGTTAAGAGAACTGCTACATTGAAAAAAAAGCCAGAAGTGAAAAACAAGAATGGCCTACTCAATTTGTTTTGATTCAGTGTAGCTCCTGAAAGCCAATCAGGAAATGTATTAACTTAGTCCAAAAAAAGAGAAACTTTTTTTTCCCCCTATTTACCTTTATTTCCATGGATAAAAAAGCACAAGAATCATACTAAATTTGGAAATCAATTACAATTCAAATATTTCCATCTGTAATAAGAAATTTATATTTTATTACCCTTAGCCTTTTATCTCATCTACAACTAATGATATGTACATAAGAATTGTCATACTGGGTCAGACCAAGGGACAATCAAGCCCAGAATCCTGATTCCAACAGTGGCAAATCCAGGTCACAAGTACAAGGCAGGATCCCAAACAATATATAGATCCCATGCTGCTCATGCCCAGAGATAAGAAGTGGCTTGTCCTAAGTCTATCTAGTTAATTATTCTATTGTCCTCCAGGAACTTGTCCAAAACTTTTTTAAACCCAACTACACTAGCTGGCTTTACCAGCAGTGAATTACAGAGCGTTGAGTGAAAAAGAATTGTCTTCAATTTAACTGTCTAACATGGAGTGCCCCCTCGTCTTTTTAAATTATTTGTAAGAATAAACAGATTCAAATTTACCTGTTCTATTCCATGCAAGATGTTATAGACCTTTCATACCCCCCCTACCCCCACCCCCAGCTCTCTCTTCTCTCCAAGCTGATCAGCCCAAACCTCTTTAGCCTTTCCTCATAGGGGATCAGTTCTGTTGAGGGCTGAAACAAATGCTTAACACCAAACGAGAGAAAAATAATTTGAGATATTCCAGGAAAAAAAGTGTAATTACCAGCAAAAGCAAATCAGGAGCAGTCTCAGAGAACATTAATTTGCACACCAATGAGTTAGCTACTTAGTAAACATAAAATCGGGCAGATTTTAAGAAGGCCACGCATGTGCCCATAAATGCGCAGATTTCGCCGCTCACAAACATACGCACTATTTGATAATCTATACGCGTAGGTTATAAAATAGTTTTCATGCGCACATGTCTGCAGCTCTGCGTACATCTTACATGCACTTGGGAGGAGAGAGAGAGAGAGAGAGAGAGAGAGAGACCCTCTTTATAAGGGTCAGTCTGATACTCTATATATGGATCATTGTAAGGGGGGCACTTTGATTTGGGGTGAGTTTTGGGGATGTGGGTTGGGGGGGGGGGGGGGGTTACAGACGCATTCAGAGGTATCCATTGTAAAATTGACATTCATTCAGTTTATCAAAGGACAGCCCTGCTCTGACACTCGCTGAAGGTTAAATTAGCTGATTAAAAGCTACTGATCCTTTTCCTTTGATAAACTGAATGACGCTGAGTTAGCACCACTCAGGCTGTTACTATGTAGCAACACAGCATGCCTGTACAGAGTTTATCACAGCATCCCCCTCCCTGAGGAAGCCAGCATTGGCGAAACATCTGAAGGCCTGTTTGTCAGGGTGTGTTCACACATGCACTGAATACTCTACACTCTCTTTAATATGATACACTACACAGTGAACAATGATTTCACATGGGTTTCTAATGGAACAGCTTCCTTAAACACATTTGTGCTGCATGTGTTTTCAAACTTTGTATGACCAACATCTCTGCATAAAGACATTTTTGCACTTTTACCCTTTTCAACATCTGGTGCTAGCCAATCCTTTTCTATATTGTATTATTTTCTATAATTCTGAAAAAATATTTTTGTTATTTTTGTGCATCAATCTCTAAGGTGTTCCTATTCTTCTATAGTTACTATATATATATATATATATGTGTGTGTGTGTGTGTGTGTGTGAGTGTGATGAGCTCCATGTTTGGGGGGGACGACGACAAATTGACCCCTAGATTCATCAAAAAGTCTTATTGCAGTGATAACGCCAGCAATAAGAAAAAGGAGTGTGTTTAAGGAAATTTGGGAATTACCATGCTGAGCGATAAACCCTACTTTTTGAGAGAGAGAGAGAGAGAGAGCGAGAGAGAGAGTGCACCAGAGAGCGTGCCTCTGGGGGTGGCACCATAGTAAGCAGCTATTTATGCTACTATAGGAGGCCCACCTAGTAAGCCAAGGTGAGGTTTACGTAGTAGTGTAAGATTTGATGTCCTATATTTATACAATGTTCTCTCAACCTAGAATGATGTTACCCAGGTAGAGAATCCATCAAGCTAGGTTGAGAGAAACTGTACAAATCTCATCTTTGTGTGAATTTCCTAACTCCAAAGGTCATCAAATCTTCACAAGAGTGTACTGTTCTGTTCGTACGTCTCACTCTGCATGTAAAAGTGGCCCCTAACCCTACACTACTACATAAACCTCATCTCAGCTTACTAGGTGGGCTTCCTATAGTAGTATAAATAACTGCTTACTATAGTGCCACCCCCAGAGGCTCTCGCTCTCTCTCCTTCCCCTCATCTCAGGCTCTTTTCCACTCTCCTCCCACATCACAGGCCCTTCCCCAGCCTAAAAATGCCCAAAACGTAATTAGCAAAAAAATCTTAAATTGTGTTATGATATCGCACAGCTTAGCACTATTGAAAAAGGTATAGTTATTTTCGGCATTAAAACTGTGTGATATCGTGCGTTATGGCTTCACATTTTGTGAAACCAGCCCAGTTTTGTATTAATCCCACCCCCAACTCCTCCCCAATCCCTCCCCTTTTAAAAATTTGTATCACAACATGTGTTATGGTGCTTATCACATACATTAATGCCATAATGGATTTTGAAGAATGATGCGGTGAGCAAGTTCTGTTTTTACCCTATTGCATGAAGGGAGATGTAAAACCAGGACTGGCTCGGTTTGTCACCCTAATTACAAAAGACTGCTTTTCCCCCTTTCAAAATATACAAAAAAGCACAGGAAATAAAAGCTTCCATATACAAATGTAAAGGACACAATTAAAATGTCTCTTAAGTGTTAGAATTTATTCAGGTTTGCTTTTTGCATGCCAGAATACAGAGTCCAGCATGGAAAATTTCTATACATAAATTCACTTTCAAAAGACTGGCTAATCAATTACTTTCTGTAAAATCAATCTGGTTATACCCTGCAGCAAACCAGAAACACAAGCTGTGGCAGCGCATTTAACTGAAAAACAGAGCAAGAAGATTCTCCAGCAACTGCCTGCAAAGAGGAGGCAACCAACAGAAAAACAAAAGATGGCTTAACAGGAATTTTATATCAAATGAGTGCCCGTGTTGAGCACTGGTTATCAAGATATATTATTTGATACCCAAGGAGCTTAAATATATCCTACCTATGTTAGAAGGCCCAAAATAAAGAGAGTTTTATGATATTAGAAACTATAAAGGGAAAAAAAATAGAAAAAAATGGCATCTTAACAGCATGAAGAAATGCTCATTTACTTGTCTTACCCAGGCATTCCTATTCAGCCTTTGGCTTAATGCCTAATAATGCACGTGTTGTGATGGCCAGACATTAGCACTCCCTGTTGCGACTTAATGCTCAATTCACAAGCTAATAGCTATAGCATACTATATCAGTGCTCATGAAAATCACTGTATGTCATCACTACATGTTTAATCAACAACATCTAAAAAGGGAAAGCATCAGCTGTACAGATTTTACATATCTTGCTCCTTTGTTGAGCAGAAATTGAAAAACAGCAGGGATTTCCCACCCCCACCTTAGGCAGTATATTAAAAAATAAATAAATAAAACTGCTTTGTCTCCTAGCTTCAGGATTAACATGCTTGCAGCCACAATGCCACTCTCTTTCTCTGCAGGTGCCAGGAGTTAGCACAAGATGAAACTCTTTTGGTGAGATCAGTGCCATTTTATCCATAGTATTCATGCGATAGTATTGCTAGTACTAGCAACTGTGTACAAGCATTTCTGTTTCTTCTTGTAGCAACTGAATCTGACCGGATCCCATATTTGAAATAAAGCAAGAAGTATGATTAACTTTTAATAAAGTAGCATATACAGTATATTTCTTGATATACAGTTTACTGGATCTCTAATAAAAAAAAAATGTGATACTATTTGAGCATCACATATTCAACTTGGTCATCAGAACAATGTTATTTTTATGTATTTCTTTATATGGATTTGATATTCTGACTCTTTCTAAAAGGTAGGCCCAAAGTGGATTAGATAATATACTGGATTAAAAAAAAGCAAACTTTTTTTTTTTTTTCACACAATTCTACCATAACCTATTCAAATTCATATTTGCAATCAGCTTGAAGCCAAAGATCAAATGATAACAATCTTTAATCTAGAAAAAAAGAAAGGCTGCTAATACAGCAGCAACTAATCCCATTTACGTCTTCAGAAAAGATAAACTAAACTAATTTAATCCAACTCCCAATACACTGGAAATGCTGGAAGACAATATGACTGCATCATTATCATCTGACTTAGATTTTCTCTAGAAAATCAACAACTATGAGCTGGGCTGGATCAAAAGAAGACCTGCATGATCATTTCCTTTAAGTTTTGCATTTACAAGGATTTATAATTATATTATGTGATAATAACAGATTTTGAAAAGAAATTAGTATGTAGATTGTGAATAGACCCAAATCAAGAGTTTCAGAAGTACTGCCTGAGGAAGCAACTTTGTTTCTTTTATTCTGGAACTGGACCATGGCTGCTTACTGAAATAGTGCTTTTCTAGGAAAAAAAAGTTATGTTTTTCTATCAAAAAATTAGATTTCATTAATAAAAAGGTAACTCTTCCTTTGGTATCTGTAAACACACCAGCAGCTATTCATTAAATAATTCAATAATTAGAAATATCAACAACTAGAAAATGTACACTTAAGGGTACATTTTAAAAGAAGCACGCGGGCGTCCATGTGCATGCTGTTCCCAGCATGCGCACATGGACACGTCGATTTTATAACATGCGCACAGTGTCCTATACCCGCGCGCAAAGCAGGGGGTTTTAAACAAACATGTGCCGACACGACTAGGCCTTCCCCAGTTCCATCCCAGATGCTCCAATAAAGGAGCAGACTAGGAGGGAACTTCCTAAACCCCCTTAGCTAACCTGCCCCCCTTTTCCCCCTCTCTGCCCCGACCCCAAACCCCTAACTAACCTAATTTATTTTTTTATTTTTGAACGCTGCTCTCCTAGCCGGCCCCCACCCCGCCCAGACCCCACCCCTTTTTCAAAACCTGGCTCTTCCGCATGTGCCTAGCCCATGCGTGGCCCGGCCATGCGTGTATCTCCCGGTATTGGCGTGTGCTAGGGAATTAAAATTAGGCTGTTAGACAGTAACTTTTAAACAGGCACACGGGTGCCCACATTTGTCGGCCCACACCCAGGGTGGCGGCCGTTTTACAACATACGCGCGTATGTGTGCCTGTTATAAAATAGCCCGTGCGAGCAATTTTAAGTGGACGCGTGCTTATGCACGCAAACGTCGCTTCTACCACGTAAGTGGAGGGATTATAAAACACACGTGCGCCATTACAACTTTTCCCAGGTAATGAATAGGATTTCCAAATCCTCCCCCTAGTTTGCATCCCTTTCCCCCCCCCATTGGCTGCAACCCTTTAAACCCCTGCCTATTTCTCTTTATTTTATTACTTACATGTCCCCCATAGCAGAGCTAAGTTACACGGCAAGGGTCCCCAGCGCGCCTATGCGCACATGTATTTAGGTGCAAATTTGAAGTTGAAATCCATGAACGCCTGTGCCACGCCCGGCTTTTAATATCCGCTCCACACATGCCGGATCAACATATTTGAGTATCTTCCGATTTTGGTATGCACCAGGATTAAAAAAAAAATTCACCTTTTAAAATGTATACCTTTTAAAAATGTCATACTATTTCTTAAAATTTCCGATTTCATCCTCAAAATTCCATTTGCACGAATTCAAGTTTTACTCGTATCCTGGCATATCCCTTTTTCTAAATCCTCCTATCCATTTTTCAATCCTTCTCAATACCTACTTTTTTTTTAATATTAGTTTATTTCCCCATTTTTTGTCCAGAATTGTTTGCCGAACCAGCAATAAAGTCATATTTACCAGGGTAAAGTCAGCTCCACTGTTCACCAGTTGTTATTTAGGATATCTGAGGATGGCGTTGAACTCAATACTATTTCTCAAGGTGACTTGAATATCAGGATATTGCATTTCTCTGCAAGATTCCCCGAGTTAGAACACAAGACAGAATCCACCACTGCAGCCAGGATTGCCAAAACCTCTGCACAGAGACGATCTAACTAACTTCTCTGGTTTGGCTACCAGAGGCAGGTGTAAAAAAATAAAGGTGGGGGGGGGCAGAAGGAAAGTTCCCTCCGAGGCCGCTCCAAAATCGGAACGACCTCGGAGGGAACGGGGAAAGCCATCGGGGCTCCCCTAGGGCTCGGCGCGCACAAGGTGCACAAGTGTGCACCTTGCGCGCGCCAACCCCGGATTTTATAACATGCGCGTGGCTGCGCACGCATGTTATAAAATCGGGTGTAGATACGAAAATCTGGCCTTTAATGTTTTTTTTTTTTCCTCTTGTTTAAACTCCCTTAATATTTTCTATTCCCCCCCCCCTTTTTTTGGTTATTTTTGGAAATGAGAACATTTCTTATTATATTAGTTACTTTTTGTTTGTTTCAAGAAATCTTATGTTGCTGTATATAAAGTGTTTTACTTTGCATTGTAACTGAAATCTGATAAATAAAAACATTAATACAGGTTGATACAAAATTTTGTGTTAGCTCTGCATATGTTAACACTTGCAGGCACATTAATGGCTCTATGTACTAAAATGCACTAATGTAATAAAAATATTAGCTATTTTCCACTTGGAACTTCAAACTCTGGAACAGATCACAATGTTGTCCATATGAAAAACAGCATAATCAAATCTATGCCTACAACTTTTAAAGACTGTTTTACTGATATTCATAACTAAAGGTTTTACTGGAAATAGTAAAAACGTATGAGAGATACATGTTCTGTGTTTCCCTGCCAGGAGCTGGGGACAGAAAAATGTGTACATGAGGTGCATGTACTATTCTTAGCCAGTGTTACAAAGTTACCAGACCTGCTGGTGTCTCATCAACCAAATCAGCAAGTGTGGCTATCCAGTGCTCACACCGATCAGTTGGCGAGACTGTACGACAACATAAACCCTCTGGCTAGGATTCCAGACAGGCACCCACTGGCCATGCATAACATTTAATTATATATTATTCATTTATTCACATTTATTTCATGCTCAATATTAAACATCACTGAGCAAGGACAACATTCATAAACAATGTTACAACTGTAAAACAGTAAAAAAAAAAAAAAGAAATATTCCACAAAAATCTAAAAAAAAACCTAAGTAATCCAGAGATATCCTCAGCAGCCATTCCAAAATTTAGGGTAGCTTTTCCTCAACCTTTTTAATGTGAAGGAACCCTTGAAAAATTTCAGGTCTCAAGGAACCCCTGCATAAAAATTATTATATCTACAGCACATGGTACGTTAGCAAAATCACTAAATGGTAGATAATCCCATAATTGTCATTGCTCTTTTGAGTAGAGAATGATATTTTCTGTGGCTCCGTTTATTTTGGCCTACTCTTTTTATTAGCCTATTCTTTTTGTTTGATTCTCCCTCCATAAATTTTAAAAACTCTTCTATAGGCCTATATATGCATAAAATATGTTATTGTTGAAACTAAAAATAAAGAATATGAAATCTGCACTTGTTTGTTGCTGCACAAATACTTAATTCTGTGTCAAACTTGAGATAAGCACACATGGATTTCATCTTCAGTTGAAATAAGACAATTTCTGTCCTTACTCTTGTTGCTTGTTAAACAAGAAAAGGCTTACTTACACATGGAAGAAGATGAAAACTGCAGCAAAATGTTTGTTGTTTTCCTGTGAACGGAAGGATGGCACACAAAGTTTAAAAAAAAAAAGTGTTTTATGTTTGTTATTTTTAAATCGTGATTTCTCTTGGAATCCCTAGCAATCTCTTGAGGAACCCTAGTTGAGAAAGACTGATCTAGGGTCAATAAATTTAAAAGTCCTCTTCCATGTAGAAACCCAAAGACCCTTCTTTAGAGACGGAATTTCCAACAAATCCCCAGCAAGGTCCACCCTAGTTTATAAAGGCCCAAATGTCCCTTCAGGCAGCCAGCACCCATCCCTCATGCTGCCTTAAAAACCAAAAATAGAATCTTGAAGGAATGGCACCCACAGCAGATCCCTTAAAATGGAAGAAATGCTCACCCCATACTTAATCCCAGCAATTTCTCATGCTGCTGCATTCTGAACTAGAAGACTGAAAGCCAATTACAATACCGGAAGGTCAAGAGTTACTTGGTGGGACTGCTAATGCGTTAAGCGTGACTCTTCAAACTAATAGTTTTAAACAGCACCGACACAAAGCATGCATGGGGAGGGGGGGGGGAGGGTTGTCAATGAGATTAAATTTAGTCACATTCCTCATCAAGGTTATCTATCCATATGCACAACTTCTTGGCTGCCAACCAAAAAGAGATCCTTCAGCTCATCTGCCCACCCAGCCATGAAATAAACATATGAGGATACTGTTAATTGATATCAGTAAAGTGTTGATAGAACTGACAGTGAATGACAAAGCACCTGTAGGAGGGTGGGATAATAGAAGTGACAAGTCAGCAGGAAGCATTTTCTTACTACAGTGCATGCCTGACATATGGTACAGCACACAAACCACATCCTTAAGTAGCTTGTGATGTGTGCGCTGCCTGTAAATGGTATACAAACTTCACTATAGGGCATTACCTATGAAACCAGTTGTGTCCCAAAATATACTACATTTACCCTTTTGGCAAAGTACACACTAATTCAGAAATATAAATGGGGAGGAGAAGGAAGACCTATATAAGAGGCCATAACCACCCTTCCATCTCCTGAACAAGTATTTGAATTAGCAATTTTTGGGCATGGCAAATGAATACCGTATTTTCGCGTATATACCCCGCACCCATGGATAACCTGCATATAAGTGTGTGTATAGCCCGCACCTGTGTACACCCCGCACATGTTGAGACAATATCCGAGCTTAGGATCGGTACCACTACCTTGAGTTTGCATGTTACTGTCTGCACATTTAAATACATGTATAGCCCGCACACAATCGGTTTGGAATGTAAATTTGTGCATAACTCGTGGGTTATATACATGAAAATACACTAATCAGACCACCACCACTCTGAGCACCATTTTATTTTGATCATTATAAATCTTCACTTGTCTCCTGAATAATCTTTCCTGTGCAACCTGCAAAATTAAAAACCAAATTTATAAAAGCAGCTATCATTGTTAAACAGCAAGGACATCTTGTCACTAGAAGAGTTACCATGTTATTTGCAAATGATCCCTTGTGCTTTAGAGTCTCTTGTGCATGAAGCTGCACTGCTTAGCAACACCAATTCCCAGTTACTGTAGGCAGCCATTAACTCAAAAAAAAAATATGCGCCTTTTATTTACATAGTCCTACCTTGTATATAAATTCCATGGAGGACAGCAAATGGGAACAGTTGGTGTACTTAAAATATTGTACAGTAAGCTACAGGTAAAAATGGACAACACTAGAATTTGCATAGTAGTAACGGAATTGTATAAAGAAGACTAAGCATCTAACCAGGGTATGGGACTTAAACTCCTGTGCCATTTAACTGGATCTTGCTAAATGCATATTCATAGAAAACAGATTGTACATTATGGCAGCGTTATAGGTATCAGTCTACCTCATTACTGGTGGACATGAGTGAGAAATTTCATGCTGGGTTACCTATATTTGCATAGACAGGACCACAAGCGGCTGCAGTCCCCAGAGAAACACAGGTCTTAGCAAGCAATTAATCACCAGAGAAAGAATACCAGATGGCTCGATGCTACAGTGCACCGTGTACAATGGGAAATCTCTAGCCCATAGTAATCTGAGCAGGAAAAAGTGGGTGGCAGGAGTCAAGCACAGCATCTACATTCCAGAGCACAAATACAGATGGACTTGCCTCTCAGTCTATAGACTCCTGTTTTATCAGTTTTAATTGCAGAGCACAGACTCCATCTGGATGACTGAAGCTTTCAGTTAAGAAGACACGGACATTCCTGCTGCAACTACGTCTCTTTCAGTGCTCTGAATAAGTAACTGAATCAATACCAATGCCCAAAAGATTTATATTAGTAAAGGGGCAAAAATAATTAAGGATTTTTGTTTTTAATTCACAATTTCTCTGTATTACCTGAACGTTCTATAAAAAAAAATGTTGAAAATCTTCGTATTGATGATGGTATATTAAAAGCTAAGTCAAGGATTTTTCTTTATGTTTCTTTTAAATATATTTAGTCAAGACACAAGATTACAGTAAGCTACAAAGTGAATCATTTACAATATCAGTGCCGTGTCATAATATGAAGGGTGGTTTGGTGGGGGGGGAGGCACTCCAACCTTCCTAATCACTGGAGAGCAGCAATTGAAAGAGAAGAAAACCATTCATGATGATACTATCACAATCACAAGAGCCTTTTATGTAAAAACGTGTCTCCAACATTGTCGCATTCCATAGAAAAACTCAAAATACATAGCTGATATCATTTGAAATGTATACACAATTCCTGAAGGGATTCATAAATCAGTCTGCTTTTTGCTTTTATAGCAATGCAAGTTAGACATGGCCCACTTAAAACAAAATACAAAAAAACCCCCAAAAAAACCAACCCCAACATCAGTAAAGTCAAGCCCTTTTGGTTTACCATTTTACTTCAATGCATCCTCATCCATAAAACAGCTCATTTCTCAAGATTTATTTAGCATTTTTATATACCGACTTTCCAATAACAGAGTTACTGATCAAATCGGTTTAAAAAAACTTCTTTAAAAATCGATTTAAAAAAAACTTCTTGTGATACAATGCACCTGACTGGATGTGTGCTGGAGGCGGCTTTGTAAGAGGCCCCTACTAGTCTGCCATTGCTTCATTTTATTTAAACTCTATAACGAAGTTTCTTTTGACAGGAAATATCTCCCTTCTTCTGTGGACAAGTTTGTATTTGTGAAAGAGAGGGATAGGAGTAACAAATCATCCTAAATGCAATGTGAGAAAGGAAAGTTGCTGGAAAACAAACTGGCTAGAGCTGGATAAAAACATGGCAGATAAAGTTGTTGCGATTTTGGATGAGATGATTTTGAATCTCTCAAGATCATTTCAGCAGCGATAAAAGACCACCCAAGCAAGTTACAATCAGATATGAACAAAATCAGAGACAACTTTGAATTATAGACTAAAAAAATATCATCTGCTAAACAGAGGACCACTATCCAAGAAGATCGGGGTGATCGCAGGATCCCCAAATTGCAGAACTTAAAAAAAAAAAAAAAGGATTGTCTGATTGAATGTATTGACGATCAGAAGAACCTGATCCGCTGAAATAATTTACGACCAATTGACTTGATGAAAACGGTAAGAGAATCTGAGCTCTCCCAATTCTTTAAGAACTGGCTGCCTGACAAGATGGGCCTTGATGCAAAAATTTTCTGAGAAATGCAAGAGAGCTCACAGGATAGGTGACCTGAGAGATTATGTTCTATGGCCTCAACCGGTTATCACATGAATTTTGAACTAGGTGGATAAGATGAAGCTGTTCCATGAATTCAGGATGAAAATTTGTGGAGTATGAAGGCCACAAGATTAGGATTTTAATAATTTATCATCAACAGTTGTTGCACAACCCAACTAACTCTCCCCTATTTGCTCAGAATTATACCAGAAGGACATAAGCATCACAGTACTCTTTCCAACAAAACTGAGTGCAATATTAAGTTAGAGCTCTGTTTCTCACTACACCAGATCAAATTGAAGTATTCATGACCAAGATACTTAATGGAAAAAAGGCACATCTGCATTACCATTTCGACCAGTGTCTGGGAGAGATTAGTAAGCGATATAGTGTTTTTCGAGTGGCCATACTGAATTTGTCAGAAATTGCAGTCTATGTAATCTGAGCAGCCTAAGCATGTTCTGTTCCTCTTTTCTCTGATTTGGACTATCGTTTTGGTTTGTGATAATTGTAGGACCAGCTGAAACTTTCCTTTAACTGTCCGACAGACAATTGCTACATTGCTTATTTGGTTCCCAATCGTGTGATGTGAACTCATTTCTGTAGATTATTGAAATCTAAATGGGGAAATACTTTTTTTTTTTATATCATATGGATGGCTTCATTCAGTGTTTGAGTTTTGCTGAAAACCTAACATTATGCTATTTTTCTCACTTATACAATGATGATCATGAATAGCAACAAGAATGACTCATTTTCATTCATTCCTTCTTTCATGAATATATCAGAGTCCATGTGTGCGCTTTACCACTGATCCTGTTTGATAAAGGGGAATTGCTAAATTTGCTCCTGAAGCGTGTTGATCTTTTCACCTTGGAATTTTTTCATTTTACACAGATTGTTGTAATTACAACCATGGTTAACATTTTCATATGGAGATTCTCACATGGGCTCACCCTCTGGATTATGCATCTCAGAGTATGGTGATGAGGATGCATGGTCAGAGAGTGGAGATCCCTTGGAGCAAGTTAGTTTTGGGTTTTTTTGGTGTGTGTGGTATGACTGGTGTGGTATGAGGGGGATGTGTTTCAGGAGGGGCAGAGTGCAGTACACTGGGGCAGATTTTGACAGCATTCTATGGGGTTTTTACTCCATCTCGAATTAAGAGGAAGGCATTCTAGATGTATCTCTGTTCCCAGGTTGGGGAGGGGGGTGTTGACAGCTCCTCTGGGAGTGTTGGTTGTCTTTTTGGGTAGGGTTCCAAATCATTTGGAATTCTTGGGAATATGGCTAATGTATTTCCACTTTAAACTTAGATGGAATTCATTCACCAAGCAAGCATACTATATTTTCTTTGTTGAAGAGGGCCAAAATGCATATCTCCTTTCTGCAGGAATATCATATTACTGACATAGAGCATGCTAAGCTTCATAGCAACTGGGATGAGGCGTGCAGTTTCTCTTCATATTGCAGAAGCAAAGATATGTAGCTCTATTGCTACATAAAGTGCTTACATTTATTGTGGAAAAAAATGAAAAAGATGAAGAGGGAAGATATGTCTTGTTAGGTATCTTATATGGACTCATATCTACTAGATAACATTTATGCACCGAATAGCTACTGATTTATTTATTTTTTTTACTTTGTTGACTAAATTATTACAGCATCCTGTATATCACACTCTGTGGGGAATTTAATTCCAATAGTAGAAAAGATTATAATCCCCTCCCACCACAAAGCCTACAAAATTGCAAAATATCAAAAACGGGGTAATTCTAATGACTCAAGAACTGGAGTTATTGGATATCTGGAGAACTTTGCATTGTGGGGAAAGGGACTATTTGTTTCTCAAATCCCCATAAAAGCTACTCATTTCTAAATCATTTCTCCAGGGTTTGTTCCATCATTTATGTATTTAGATTTATATTCCACCTTTCAGCCCCTTCAACCTGGATTACATTCAGGTACTGTAAGTATTTCCTTATCCCCAGAGCAATTTCTATTTCTGATCATGATCCGGTATAGACAAATTTGCAATTAGGAGACCTTCAATGTGGAGTTAATTGGAGGATGAAACTTGGTCTTTTTCAAGGCATCATTTTTTGTGAGTTTCTTAATACAAAATGGGCAAGATACATTAGTGTTAATAAAGTTTCTGAGATTTCTCCACCTTTGTTGTGGGAAACAGGAAAACAGTGATGCAAGGTGAAGTACTGACCTATGTTGCTCAGAAAAGGAAATGAAGGGATGCTGAAAATTTTAAGACTGTCAAATCTCATCTTTAAAAAAAAAAGAGAACCACATTAAAAATATGTCTCCTGAATCAAAAGAACAAATGGACCAAATCAGACATGCTTTAAAGCAGCTCCTGCATCAAAAGGCATTCCAATCTTAGTTATTACAAGTATCAATTCCATAAAATTTGATAAGGTTAGTAAAATGATGGCTCATTTAATGAAAGGTATGAGATCTATATCTATAATTACCGGTCTTAAGAATAAGCAAGGGCAGCTATATAAGGGTACTGATACTATTATAGAACTTTTTCAAGAGTATTATGGGCAACTTTATGGGAAGAAAGAGGTCAATTGTAATACCCGGGATGCATTTTTCTTTTAAGAGACCTTCTCCTTCCCAAATTAACTACTGAGCAAGTGGACAAGTTAAATGTAGAGGTTTTCAAAGTTATTTAAAAATGGAAACTGGGAAAGGCCCCATGTATTGATGGACTGGGACCTGAATTTTATAAAATATAAAATTTCAGATTCTTACTCCCCTGAGAGATTTAATTCTACTTTACAGGAGAGGTTTTTCTCCTCTGAGATGAATCAGTCAGTATTGCATTTCTCCCTAAAAAGGGGAAGGACCTGGGGGAGACTTCTGCATATAGACCTCCTTCTTTGTTGAATGTAGATATGAAGATCTTAGCAGCTATAGTGGCTGCTTGACAACATTATCATAACCCATCTGGTGGCACCTGATCAAACTGGGTGTGTGGTGAGTAGGAATGGAGTTTGAGTGTGGCATACAGAGGGACTTAATTTGAGTCTTGATTCACAAAACGCATTCAAAGTAATTATGAAATTATTTGTTCTGAGTATTAGGCCAATTTGGTCTTGCAGGCCCCATATATAACTGGATAAAGATTCTATACAAAAAATGTCAGGCTAGGTATAACATTCTGCTAACCACGAGGTGCTGCACCATGGTTGGCGTCCTGTGCCTCATGGGCTCACACCCAGCGCTGTGTCCTGTGACCTACTGGGGCCTCCCAACATTTGGCTCCTCTGCCGGTTCATGCTGCTCTGATTAAGGGACTGTAGCAACTCACTAGCTTTATAGGGCTAGTGCCCAGGATCTCCCATAGCATGGACTGATGACATCAGCACTACTCTCGCATAAAAAGAAGCTCAAGCCTCTGGGCAAGTGCCTGAGCAACAGGTCCTGTTTCTTCATTCCTCTATAGTTGGCTGCTCCTGATCCTGACTACTGATTGAGACCCAGCCTGGTTCCCGACTTTACTTCCATCTGCTGCCTGCTCTGCTCCTTGCTTGTCTCTTGCTTCTGAACAGACACTACCTGCCTCGACCTTGCCTGCCCAGCCACGTCTCTACCTCTTGATTCTGTACTGTGCCTTGGTCCTGTTAGTCAGTAGTCCCAGGGTCCACTCTTTCATTTATTAATAAATGAACTTAGTGTCAGGGACTTGGAAGCATGTCCCTTAAGTTTAAGCTAAAAGGGAGGAACAAGACAGATATGCCCTTTACTAACTCTGGAACCTCTAGCGATCAAACTGCATAGCACTGCCCAGGAGAGAAGTATAAAGGTGGGATGTCAGGAGTTAAACCTTTGTGGGCCCGATATTTAAAGCGTGTTCAGCACTATTTAGCCAGATAAATGGGACATGCTGAATATGTGCCTATGTTCAGCGGCTGCTGCTTAGCTGTCTAAGTCCCTTGTAAGGCTAAAAGTTACATGCACAAAAAGTGGATGTTTACTGGCTGGATCAGGGGCAGAACAAGTTAGCTGTATAACTTATATGGCTAAATACAAATATTCAGAGTTAGCCAAATAAGTTTACATCCAAGTTTAGACGCCTCAGAGCAGGTCTAAACTTAGCCAGTAGACTTATCCAGCAAAGTGCACACAATTACGTATATATTCAGCAGCTTTGCCATGCCACTGAATATACATCGTAACCTAGCTGGATTAGTTCTAACCAGTTATTTACATAGCCAGCTTTGAACATCTTTGTATGTTTGCAGATGATATATTAACATTTGTTGACAATGTTCCTTTTTCGATTGGACAGATATGCATTTTTTCTCAATTCAAGTCATTTGCAGGTTTGAAAATTAACATGAAAAAGTCTGGACCCTTTTCCCTTCAAGTAGACAGACAATAAGATAAAAAAAATATGTGGGTATATGGGTTCCTTGTCATTTGAGTTTATTATAGAGGGTAAACTTTAAAGAAACTATTTAAGGCATCGCTAAACTACTGAATGCTTGGCATGAATTGCCTTTATCACTTTTGAGCAGTTGTGCTCTATTCAAAATGGAGGTGCTTTCAAAATTATTATATAAATTACTTCCCTGTTAGCTAAAGCAAGCTGATCTGCAAATCCTCAGGTCTATGGTGATTAGATTTTTGTGGCAGGGAAGGAGGCCTCAGGTAAGCTATGAAAAATTAGTGCTTATGCTGTTTCCTTCAATTAGATCCCTTTTCCAATTCTTGAAAGATGTTCTTTTAACTATTATAACCTCTATCACCTCGCCTCTAAACCACACCTGTTATTTAGTCTTCCTTCCACCTTTTCTAAAATGTGGAATACTTCTGATCTGGGCTTCCAAGAAGGTATTTTTAATCATCCATGCCTGATATAAACACTTAGGGGCGGATTTTAAGAGCCCTGCTCGCCGGTGAGCCTATTTTACATAGGCCTACCGGCGCGCGCAGAGCCCCGGGACTCGCGTAAGTCCCGGGGTTTTCGGAGGGGGGCGTGTCGGGGCGTGTCGGGGGCGGGGCCAAGCGCTGCGCCGTTTTCGGGGCGTGTCGGCAGCGTTTTGGGGGCGGGCCCGGGGGCGTGGTGACGGCCCGGGGCGGTCCGGGGGCATGGCCGCGCCCTCCGTACCCGCCCCCAGGTCGCGTCCCGGCGCGCTAGCGGCCCGCTGGCGCACGGGGATTTACACCTCCCTCTGGGAGGCGTAAATCCCCCGACAAAGGTAAGGATGGGGTTTAGACAGGGCCGGGCAGGTGGGTTAGGTAGGGGAAGGGAGGGGAAGGTGAGGGGATGGCAAAAGAAAGTTCCCTCCGAGGCCGCTCCGATTTCGGAGCGGCCTCGGAGGGAACGGAGGTAGGCTGCGCGGCTTGGCGCGCGCCGGCTATACAGAATCCATAGCCTTGCGTGCGCCGATCCCGTATTTTAGCGGATACGCGCGGCTCCGCGCGTATCTACTAAAATCCAGCGTACTTTTGCTGGCGCCTGATGCGCCAGCAAAAGTAGGCCAAATCGCGCGGTTTGAAAATCTACCCCTTAACCTTTGCAGTTGCTCCTCAGTTTGTTCCTATTTTCCTCAGTTTATCATTGGCACATTTCTGAAAGTTAGATGCTATCACAGTGGATTTCTTTGGTGTCCTGCCTCCTCTTAAGTCAAATGTTATCATGCTGTGATTACTATTGCTAAGTGGCTCTTTTCACCAAATCCTCACTTTTCCTCAGACTCTAGATATTCTCCACTTCAACTCTGAATCTCACAAAGCCATTTCTGAATTTAGTCTATCACTAAATCTTGTTCCTTGTTTTGCCATATTTGCTAATTTTTTCTTCCATTTATATTTTTGAACTCCTGACTACTTTCTCCAACTTTTCCTAGCTCTTCCAGATATTGTTCTGTTTTCACTTTGTTTTCTCTTGTAGTTTATGAATGCTAACCCTTTTCTCCTTTACTTTTTCAGCTACTTCTTTAGAAAACCATGATAGCCATTTTTACTTCTCTTAACAAAAGGGTTACCTGCCCTTATAATCTCTCTCTAAGTGTACAAATTCTGATCAACTAAAACAAATCTATGTCAATGGAGGATACAATAGATTAGATTAACAAAACTAAAGAGTAACAAATCACCGGGAAAGGACAGCATCAACCCCAGAGTTCTAAAATAACTAAATTATTAAGTCACAAATCTGTTACTAGTAATTTGTAACCTATTTAAAATAGCCATGATTCCTGAAGACTGGATGCTGATTTGTTTTTTATAAAGGGCTCCAGGGGTAATCCGGGAAACTATAAACTGGTGAACCTGATGACAGTTCCTAGCAAAACGATAGAAACCATTTTTAAAAACAAAATCACTGCCTATATAGATAAATGAGCTGAGAAGCAGGAACCAAATCTTCCTTGGCCAAGAACGGGCTATGAGTATCATGGTCCTCCTATCTTTCAGTTTCAGTGCAGTCTTCGCAACTAGTGACATTTGAGGGTTTGCATATAGTAGACCCCAGCCCCAAATGAGAGGGAAGGTATCTGAAGCTGATTTACCCCTTGCACATTTCCTGGAATAGAAAATGTACTAAGGGGACACAATCAGATCCATCGCAGGCATGCCCCACTCACAGGAAACCTGGTTTGCTAGCCTCCAGTCCAAGGATCATTTGTGGGGTTCTATGGCTCAGACTTGATCCGTCTGCAAAGACATTCTCCATGCTTGCTAGATAGTTGACCCCAAGAACAAGCCTTTGAAATATGGCTCAGTCCCACAATTTGATAGTCTCCTGATGCAGAAAGAATGATCCTGTGCCTCTTTGCTGTTTTCTGTAAAACATTGCAACATAGTAGGCCATTTGGAAAGGACTACATTTGTTGGCTAGCTGATCTCTGGAAGCTTTTAGAGCATACCAGATCACCATTATCTCCAGGAAGTTTATCTAATAAAGCTTTTCCAGAGTAGACGAGCCCCTCTACATGAGCTCCCCACCTCAGGGTGGACATATCCATGGTGAAGACAATTAGAACCTGAGAAACTTGAAAGGGTACACCCCCGGTCAGATTAAATTGTTCCACCAAGACAGATTCCCTAAGCAGTTGAGTGAGATGGATGTTGTCTCACAGATCCTGAGTAGTCTACAGCCATTGTGATCTACAGTCCACTGGACTCTTCTCATTTGGAGATGTGCCAAGGGAGTGACATTAACAGTTGAGGCTATGAAGCCTAACATTCTCAACATGTCCCATGCTGATCTCTGCTTACTCATCTAGATCCTTTCCACTGTAGATATCAAGGTGATAGTTCTCTGCTACAGAAGGAAGACTCTTGCCTAACAGTGCTCCTATAGATACCAATTGAGATGATAGTCTTAAGTGGAACATGGGATAGTTTATGAACCCTAGCAACTCCAATATCCGGATAGTCTTGCACATTGATTCTGTGGCATCCACTTGCAACGTTCGCTTGTCCAGCCAATCATCCAGATAGGGAAGAACATGCTCCACCTGATAGCAAAGGTATGCTATTATCTGATGAGGACATGTGGGGCCAACACAAGGCCAAAAGGCAACATGTGATAGTGAAAATAATGTTCTCCCACAACAAATCTGAGATACTTCATACGATAGGGGAATATCTATGTGGGTGTAAGCATCCTTGAAATCAAGAGGATAGCCAGATCCATTTTTGAAAGAAAGATTTCAAGGTACCCAAGGAAACCATCTTGAACATTCTCTTTTTAGAAATTTGTTCAAGGCGCTTAGGTCTAAGATGAGTCAGAGCACCCCTGTCAGGAAATACTTGGAGTAGAATCCTCATCCTCTTTCCCTGATGGAACAGGTTCAACCACATTGGTCTCCAAGACAGAAGAGAGTTCCTTTTGAAGCAGTTCCTGATGTGGTGAGTGACCCTCAACTGGGTCACCACCACTCACTCTGGGAAGAAGATTTTGTGGGAGACCCAACAGATGTAATTTGTACCCTCTCTTCATGTCCAAATAACACTAGGCCAACTGTTTATGTAAAACTTCAGCCTGCCTTCAACAGGAAGTCCTCTGACACAGGTACTAGGATGCAGGCTATGCTCTCTGTGATCCAATCAAAACCCTGTCCCAGGTATGGACTGGGATGCTGGCTATAGCATGGACTGGGATGCTGGCTATAGCACCACTATTGCCTTGGATGGCCTGTGTACAGGACCAAGGGGTAGAGAATGGCGCCTCATTACCTAGGAAAAGTGCCTCTTCTGCCCCATCCTCAGATACCTCCTGGAAGAGAAGGGTTGGTCTGGAGTGACTTAAGAGCTGTTGAAGCATTGTGCAGGTTTCACATAATCTTCATTACTACTTCTTTACCCCTTTCTAAAGAGATTCTCTCCAGTGCTTAGTATGTCTGCAAGTCTTTCCTGCATTTCAGGTTGTAGGTATGAAGCCTGCAGCCAGATGAGTCTGCAAACACCAATCCCCATTGCAGATACTTTCTATGCCATTTCAAAAACAAAGATCAAGTGAACCATGTGTTTTCTGCACTCTATTCCCTTTTCCACTAGTGACTAGAAGGTGTCCTGCTATTTTTGAGAAAGCTGCTCAACCACCCTCAGCTTCAATAAATTCTGCCCCATAAAGAGCTGGTAGGAGGCTTTATGGGCATTTAACATAACTCCCTGAAATACCTTCCTCCCAAGAGTATCCAGGGTTCTAGGTTCCTTTCACCAGGAGAAGTGAGTCAGAACCCCCACCCCCCCCACCCCTGATGGTGCCCATCACACAGAGAAGGTCTTAAAGATGGATGTGTTAGTCTGCTTGGGCCTGAAACTTGAGAAGCTCTGGCACATTGGGAAGGCATTCCCATTCGCCACCCCTCCCACAGGCTGGAGATCACCTTCGGAGCATCTGCCCTCAACCCCAACTCCTCTCCAGAAAGCGGCATCAGTGCAAGGCTGTCACACAGCCTTGGCCTGGGCAGGTCCCAGTGCTCACCATGTCAGAGCACCATGGCCTCACAATGCCTTGTCTAAGGCCTGCTGGGTCTTTTCTCCCACTCCTTCTCAAAGACAGCCAATGCTCACACCAAATGGGATAATCATAATCTCACCTCAACAAGCCAAAAAATGTGGAGATGTAAACATTTATCAAACATATGAATGACCATCATACAGCACCAGGTGGACACAATAAATATGTGCTTCCAGCCAAACATCTTTGTGCTGAAATTTTTAATCATCAGCCATTCATGATGAAAAGTGTGTGCTTACATATTTTTTTGTCAATTTTTAACTGCATTTAACATATCTCTTATAAAAAATATATTAAGAAACTGCACTTATCTGAGTACTTGTTGAGCTGGGAGATGTCCAAGATATTTATAACAACCTTCTGTTTTGCCCAATGTGTCTAATATCCACGATGTTTTTCACAACTTTTAGTTTAACTTGACATTGCAATGTTTCGGAAGGAAACTGCCTTCCTTTTTCAGTGGCGATTCAAATATACACCAGTGGTGTTAGTGGAGATTCTGGTTTTTTTGTAAAGATGTTTTTCAGCAACAGATCACTCGTCTGAGCACCGCTTCTAAAATAGCAGTGGTACTGCAGCACTGAAAAACATCTTTATAACAAAACCAGGATCTCCACTGATACCACTGGTATGTATTTGAATCACCCCTGAAGAAGGAAGGAAGTTTCCTTCAGAAATGTTGCAATATTGAATTAAACAGAAGGTTGTGATAAATATCGTGGATATTAGTCACACTGGACAAAACAGAAGGGTGTTATAAATATCTTGGACATCTCCCAGCTCAAAAAGCACTCAGATAAGTGCAGTTTCTTAATATATTTTTTTTTATAAGAAATATGTTAAATGCAGTTAAAAATTGACCAAAATTATGTAAGCACACACTTATCACCATGAATGACTGATGATTAAAAATTGCAGCACAAAATTTGTTTGGTTGAAAACATGTATTTATTGTGTCCATCCAGTGCTGTATGATGGTCATTCATGTGTTTCATAAATGTTTACATCCCCACATTTTATGGATTGTTGAGGTGAGATTTTATTTATGATTATTTAAAATTATTCTTACCAATAACAATGAACCCAAAAAGCATATTACTACACCAAATGGGAGGCAGGAGGGTTGCCCACATCCTCCTGGAACTGAGAGGCATATCAATGGAGACTTGTGACGTTCATAGGCTATCGGCAAGCATGAGCTCTCCATGGGACTACTTCCGGGGGGGGGGGGGGGGGGGGATTTCTCTGCTATTGCCAGACTATCCCCACTCCTGGAATCATGAACCAAAGGAGACAGATGCCGGTGCTTCTTTGCTTCACCAGCATCCACTGCAGCTCCATGGTCCTTCAATGTTGATGCCTTGATCTTTCAGTGCCTGAAATGCTTATCCATCAGTTCCAGCTGAAACAGTCATCCGTTTGTTATCATGGACATGCATGATGACACCTCAGGACATCATGTAATGCCCCAAGCACAGGATACATCTATCATGGGGATCTGTGATCTGGAGCACTGAGGACATCATTGGAAACCGATGGACATGGCTGACCAGAAAATAAGGTGGTAACATCAAATTTGATCTCTACAAATGATCGATGTTCATTGGACACGAACAGCACACTGACCAGGCACCAAGACCAAATGAAACAAAAAAATAACAACCTACCTAGGGAACTACAAGGAAAACAAACAAGACCTTGGGGCCCCATGGCGAATTACCCCCAAGAAAGAAGAGGAGAAGTAGAAGAATCATGACTTTTGGGCACTGTAGAACAGAAGAGACTGAAGGGGCCTCTGGCTGGATGCTTATTAGTGACATACTGGGCATGCCAAGTAAAGCATAGTCAAAGTTCTAGAAACTTTGGTATAAATGTTCTGGTCTCGACTCCATCAGATGATGTCACTCACATGTGACAACTGCCATCCTGCTTGTTGTCAAAGATAAAAAAAATTGTATACATTTGCCTAGAGTTTTATAAAATATCTACAATCTAGGAAAAAGTTAATTCTTTAAGTGTTTGGGGTAATATTTACATTTCAGTCTAAAAAAGGGCAAAAACAAACAGGAAGCCAAAATGCCAATTTTTGAAACACAGGGCCCATAGATTTTATTTCCTGTGAAATCAGAAAGGCAACAAAAAATTTTTTTGCAAAACCTCATTGTATTTCACATAGTTCTTTAAAAGCAAAGAAAAAACTGTTCTTGCTGCAGTACATGAATTGAAGTCAAACTCCGCCACAAACAGATCTATTTGGAAGATGTCTGCTTCCTCAGGCAGCCAGAATATGAAAGGAGTTGGGTTTTGAAAAGCCACTCTCCTATATGCAGACATGTCAGGGTAGGAGCTACACAGAAGCTGCTCAAACAGTCTGACTAAAGTGCTATACCATGTTACTATTAGTTATTACATGTTCACACAGTAACACACTTTAATAAAGGAGGCTGAAAAAGTTATTATGCAAAATTCCTTTTAGTGGTGAGAAAAGATACCACACCCTTTCCTCTCTATATAGTCATCACTATGGCTGGTGGTTTTAAATCCAATTCCATACAGTCTGATAAAATCCATTTATATAAGAAAAAAATACTATCAAAATGAATTTAGTCTTCAATTAATCCATTGAAGAAAATTATGGAGAGAGTAATAGGGGACTTCACTCCACTCTACAATTCTGGCCTGTATAAATCTTACATTTTTCATTAAATTTTTCATCAGCCTGTGAAACAAATAGCACTACTCTATCTAAAATAGGTTACTTAGTTTAAGATGCTATTTTCCAACTAAGAACCTGAGGATTTAAATCTGAAACCTTCCGATTCAAAAAAGTCAGGGTCTCTGCTAAGCTAAAGAAGCAGCTCCTCCAACTGAGCTGGCAGAGAACTGATCTGCTTTAGCCTGATTGACTTTCTTCCAACTATTATGGTTTCTTTTTTTTACATTGCATTATCTTTCCTATGCACTTTTTTTTTTTTGGTCAATAGAAATCCCCTAATTAAGGAGCTCTCCAAATTAACTGGCTCAATTATGTATTGGTTTATTTATTTTATTTGAGTGTTTTATATTCCATCATTTCATGTGGGAATCACTAGTTCACAACAGTGTTTGGTTAGGTTGAAAAGACTAGAGATTCATCAAATTCAACCCCGAATACATACAAGAAGTGAACATCTCAGTAAAATGCTGCTTTCCCCAGCATTTGTAGTTTGGAAATATGCCAAAAGAATCTATTTCCTTGTCCTAGTGCCAAATGCCTACTATGCTCTTCAGGAAGCTACATGCTCCCACAGTAAACTCCTGATAGCAGCAGTAGGGTGCAACATTACCATTTAGAAAATTACTCAGAATTTAATTTTTTTTTAAACTAAAAAGCTATTCCCCCCTCCCTTCAAAGGACCATAATCCTATACTTTAGTGATAAATAGATATCTATCTATCTAGAGAGAGAGATCATTTGGGAGCATTTCAACTTAATAGACTTATTGGACCATGTAAAATAAAGTACTTCTCAAATTTCATGATGTTAGCAGGATTTGCTTCTTCAGCGTATTCTCCCCACCCTGATTCCCTGTTGGATCCCTTATATATCCACATATATCTTTTCTATGTATCTTTTTTTGGTCAATAGAAATTCCCTAATTAAGGAGCTCTCCAAATTAACTGACTCAACTATTACATAGTTGGTTAGGTTGAAAAAAAAATCTAGAGATTCATCAAATTCAACCTTGAATACAGAAAAGGAAGTGAGCATCTCAATAAAATGCTACTTTCTCCATCATCTGGAGAGCTGCTCTCACACTGAACCCAACAAGAGAGGTCACACATTGCTATGGGCAAATCCAGCCTAAAATAGCAACCACAAGAGCAAACAATATTTAAAGATTTTCTTTAAATACCAGTAGAATTAAAAACCCTAACCCTGACTTATTTCAGTCCTGACAAGATTAGTGTTAAAGGATTTTTGACAGCTCCTCCTACTTGGTTATTCTGAGCAGTATGTATTTATAGAAATCAAAGCTCTTCTTCAGAATCCCATTTAAATTGTACATAGATACATATGATGCATTGATATAGCTTGATCTGCTGAAGACTAAACTCAAGAAAGGAGATTTTAAATTAAAAAAAGCCATAACCAAAGGAAACCTAGTAATAAGACCCAGTGAGTAAAGAGGCATCAATAGTGTGAGAAACATAGCTAGTAATATTTCACAAAAATGACACATAAGCCAGCACCAGAATGTAAAGCAAAACACTTTGTTATTTTGATAGAACAGTCACTCCATCAGGACGTGGGAGGAGAGTCATTCAAAGAGGGCAAGACAAAGTCAACCTGCAAGGAAGACTAAACCTCCAGAGCAAAAGAATGAGAGTGGAAAGGTATCTCCCAAGAGGCTTGGAAGTAGAGCAGACAAATGGGAATCAAGTCAGAATTGGGTAGGTAGAGATGCTAATCCCACTTTCATCATAGATGAAGAGAGTTTTTCAGTGGAGGATAAACAGAAAAGGACAAGAACTCTTCGGGATCTGGAGGACTACAGCAAAGAAAGTAAGATATGGCTCTTGACAAATGACTGGATTTGAAGTTTATTTTGGGTTAAGTTTTCCAGCAAAGCTAGGCTAGGGAGACGCCTAAGAACTGAACTATGTTTGGGCATAATTTGGGGGGTAGGCTAGTGGCTAGGGTTGCAGCAAACAAGATTCGAGCATGGCTTGAGGTTTACACAGCATTTAAGGATTTTTTTTTCTTTACAAACAGACAGATTGCAAGGGGGGGGGGCAGGGGCAGTGAGGCCTGTCTTAGATCTGGAAAAAGCCAGGTACTGAACTTCTCTGTGTTCAAACAAGCTATTGTAGCAGCTGGGAAGCAGGGATGATGTCTGTGAAGGCAGCCACAGTAGTATCAAATGGCAGAGGAAATAGGACCTGGGTGTGGAAGGATAGTGCCAGAAATCCTAAACAGAGAAATGATGGCAGAAAAGGACCAAATGGTCCAGCCAATCTGCCCAGTAAGCTTATAGTAGTATCTGCTGTGTCATGTAGGTTACCCCATGCTTATCAATTTCCCACACTGTAGAAGTCAGGGCCCTCGTTTGCTGTTTGAATCCAATTCCCATTACGCCTTGCCATTGAAGCAGAGAGCAATGATGGAGTTGCATCAACAGTATCAAGGCTTATTGGCTAAGGGTAGTAACCGCTGCATCAGCAATTTACCCCCATACTTGTTTTTCATGACTGTAAATGTCAGGGCCCTCGGTTGCTGTACAAATCCAATTCCCCCCTGCGTTGAAGCAGAGAGCAATGACGGAGTTATATCAACAGTATCAAGGCCACACCAGTAAGTTACTCCATTCACGGTTTTCTTCATTTCCATCCTTTAGCCTTTAGGGATCCACAGTATTTATCCCTTGCCCTTTTGAATTCTTTCACTGTTTTGGTTTTCACCTCCTTCTCCCTAAGATACTAAAATAATGCTACAAGAGGACGACAGCAGCTGTGTCCATATCAGAGGTGAGCAATGCCAGTTCTTAAGGTCCACAAACCCATCTTTTCTTTTTTAGGATAACTCTAATGAATATGTATGAAATATATATGCATACCATTGAGGCAGTACACCTGCAAATCTCTTTCATGCACATTCAGTAAGTGATATCCCAAAAAATGACAGGTTTGCAGCCCTCAAAGCCAGGAGCTCGATCAGTAAAAAAGCATTCTGACAATATTTTAAAGATTACACATTACTTCTTTCTTATTTAAAAAGAATATTAGAAACTGCAACTAAAAAATTTAATCTAGTGCAGGGGTGGACAATTCTGGTCTTTGAGAGCCACAAACAGGCCAAGGTTTCAGGATATCCACAATGAATATGATGAGGTAGACTTGCATGCCTTGCCTCCATTGTATGGAAATCTCTCTCATGCATATCCATTAACCCTAGCCTGTTTGTGTTCTCGAGGACCAGAATTGGCCACTCCTGATCTAATTATATTGAATCCCAGCCCTGAGGGCTGACAAAAAGGTCAGATTTCCAGGATATCCCTAACAAATATGCATAAATTGAGGCAGTGAGCATGCAAATCTATTTCATGCATATTCGTTAGAGTAATCCTGAAAAACTGACCTGCTGGTAAGTCCTGAGATCTGGGACGGAATACCAGTGGCATAATCAAATTGGTTGGAACACAGCACTAATCCCCTTTGAAATGCTGTGTTTTACTAAGACTAGATTTAGGAATAAACATAGGTACATGTATAGGATATCAAACTATGGATGCTCAAAAATTGGGCGCACATTCACTGTTCTTTCACCACCCTTCCCCAATACACAGAGTTCTCCGGGGGGGGGGGGGGGGGGGAGACACCTCCCTCCTCAGTCCTGTCTATGGGTGCCAATTTTGAATCTGGAACTGCCAAATGGCACATTTTGAAAAACTAAGCACAACTAAAACCACTTTTCACAATCACAAATCTTTAGAAAGTGACTATTCCTATTTCTAGATTCAATGCTATATGCAGCATTTTGTCAGTGAAGATTTATTTGTTTGTACCCCAATTGTCAATATGATGAAATGTATAAGACCTTGTGTGTTTTTTCTTTTTTGAAGGATTATATCATTATTATGGTAATTTAGTATTTCTTGATGTCTATTATGTAATTTTATGTATGTGTATTTAGATGTACACCACATTGTTTTATTGCAATTATGCAGTCAATTAAGAACTTTAAAACTAAAACTAAATAAAAGTTAATAACCTATGCTTTCATAAAAAGCAAAATGTTTAATGTTATATCTATTAAGTGTTGTGTTGTTATGGAATAGGCTTAATGTCTCTGGGACTACATGCAACATATTTGGACTTCAAGCATGCTTTATCTTTTCTTCTCTATTACTGTGGGAAAAACAAATGTTAATAGCAACTTAAAAGATACTAAAAAAATACAAAGATAAAAATTGCAGTAGCAACAGCAAACTCCTAGACCAGAGGTTCCCAACCTGGGGTCCATGGACACCCAGGTATCCATGAGACCATCCTAGGGAGTTCTCCAGTAGGGACGCAAGAACGTTTAGCTGGGGAGAAAGTGTGTAGACTGCTGCTACCTGTAATTATTTGAGCTGCTGCCACAGGCCAGGAGAGTAGGGACTATTAAAGCCCTGAAAATTTCACCCCACATTACTGGAGACCAGAAGGAGGAGGAACAGAGAGGGGCCATAAAATCATAAAAGAAAAAGTATAATAGACAAGCAGGCTAAAAGGAAGTCAATTTTCAGGGAGGGTATGTGGGTACCTGTCTAAAAAGGTCCTTTTGAAAGTTGATATACCCCGTCACTGAGGGTAAAAAGACCTACACTGAACAGCAAGCAGACTCATCTGCGGGGGGGGGGGGGGGGGAGAAAAGGAGCTGGGCTATCTTTGGGGAAGAAACATTCATGCAGAGATTTAATTTTGAAATACTTGTGCACACTGTCATGCATGGACTTTTGCTCCCACATACTTTTCATCTGCTTTGAAGCAGGTGCAGAGTACTAGCTTTCTCCCACCAGCCTGAGTTTAAAAAAAGGAAACTCCCCAGACAGTTTCCCTTTGAAAATTAGTTAGCAGGTCTGCAGGTATCAGTGCTGAGTTTCTTGGCAGGTCATACCAAGTTGCCAGCCTGGAACTTTTTTTTGAACTTGCTTCCTTTTCCCCATTGCAGATGGACTGGAAGGCAATTTTTAAATAGCTTTGGAGAGTGCCCTCCCCTCCATATTCAGTGAAGATCAACGGTTTATACATTATGAATGGTTCTGGAGTTCATATCACTTTATTATGCAATGCAAAAATTAAAAAGGTGTACAGAGATCTGTGAAACTTTATGAATTTGAAAAGGGGTCTGTGTTCACTGAAAGGTTGGGAACCCCTATCTTAGACTAAATGAGAAGACTGCCAAGATTACAAAGTCAAGAGTTAATTATGAAAAACTAAATAGACATAGAAGCTGGGCCTCAGGACTATGCACTACTCCTCAAGCATGATAAGTAATAAATCAAATTTTTCACTCAAAGAAATTACAAATATGACCTCAGAAGGCTACTTTTTAATTGCACCATGAATCGTACATTAGGATCCTCAAAGGGCAACATGCTCATTACTATGAGAACTTTAGCCCCTCAGGGATCAGTGCAGATGCGTCTGAAAAGCAAAACAAGAAGCGTATTAAGAGGCTCTTGCCTAGACACGTTTTCACTATCAAGGTCTGTTTCTTGACAAGCTAGTACAAGAATACATTGGTAATAGCATGAAAGAAGAAAGAAGTACCAAGGTTTTGAAAGGAATTTTAATGTGTGAGGAGGAGGAGCTACAGGTTATGCCAATCTACTAGAAATTGGTTTCGGGAAAGACAATTGATGTAACATCAAAACGACTAAAGCTATGGGGGGGGGGGGGTTTCTATTCTAAAAATTGTTTAGGTACTCGAACATGTTTGAAACCTTTGCCGAACTGCATATGTGTACAGTTCAGAAACATAAATAATCATGTTTTAATCAATTTTATAATAATTACAGATTTAGTACTTAGGAAAAAGATTATTCCTGTACATAAGAAAGTAAGGGCCTCTAACAGGAGGGGGAGATGAAAAGTTGAGAGCATATAGTACCATTTCTGCCACCAATTAAAACAAAGCACCCAATTCAACACTGAAAAAAACTATTTAGATTCTATGGCAAAAATGTGTTCCTAAGGAGGCAGAGGGTGTTTCAAACCACTTCAGATTAAATCACAGATTGAGACTTATCACAGTCATTTCAGTGTGTTGTGAAATCACTGAAAAGAAAATGTGTGCTCCAAAAGTACACAACAATGATAGAATGCCAATTAATACTACTGAATATTTGTAAAAGCTGTATATTCAGTTTCTCCTAAGCTTACTTTTTAATTACTAATTACATTCCACTATAGTTCAATATTAGCATTTTTATACCATTTGGAAGTTTTTAAATATTAAATAATATTGTGCTTGGCAAGCCAGAAAATTATGTTATTAATAAACATGATAACATATCTAAAAATTAGAGAGACTCTAAATGCTGTTTGCTGCACAGGTATTACATATTCATTTTCTATATAACTCACGGCATGTAACTATTGATTTTCTGCCCTCTCCTGCATTCTACTCTCTAAAGAATACCATTTTAATAATGTTAGCATTAAGACATGAATAATATGCTTCATGAACTACCAGACACTATCTGCTTCTTCGTTGTTCCAAGAGCCTGGAGTTGCCATTATAATTTTTAAGGTAGGGACTTTGTCACTAGCTTCCCAGTGACAGTAAATGTTTGTCAATAAAATAAAACAAAAAAAACCAGAATATAATCCCCACTACAATATTCTTTGTATGGGCTAAAGAGCACTATGGTGCACTGCTCAATTTCCCCAAAATACCAGCCTTACCAAAAAAAAAAATCCTCTTTTATTTTTATTTGTCAATGTTAAAAATGAGAAGTCCTGGAAAAAACTAAACATTTAGGGTAGATTTCACATAAAATTAATTAAACTACACTTGCTCTTGCTAAGAGGCAGCACAAATATCACTAGCATGAGGAACTGGATGGATGAAATGTAGTGATCATGCTGAACTTTAAAAAAAAGATTGCGTGCTCCCCCACCTATCACACTATTTTATTTAAATAAGCTCAAAACCACTTATGCAGTTCAACTCCATAAGAAGCAATGGGAAAGCATAAGACATTCTCAAGTAGCTATTATGAAACCCTACAATACCTAAATCACACCTGTTAAAAAGAATACAAGTAGCAGAGAACAAACAAAAACACTCAATACAGGTTTGATTCAGATGGATTTTATCAAAGAAATAACACTCATTGACTTTTCCAAAAAAAATTAAAAAATGACTAAAAATAGCTAAATGAAAGCACCACATATCTTTACTTCTTGCAGAACATATGCACCAAATAAGAGATCACAACATTTATGTTCTCACTTCAATAGGAGATAGCATAGTCAACAGCAGTGTTTCCCAACTCGTCCTTGGAGGTACAACTACCCAATCAGGTTATCAGGATTGCCACAATGTCTGTGCATGAGAGGTTTGCATACCCTGGGTCTCCAATGTATGCTAATCTCTCTCACACATATTCATTATGGATACCTTGAAAACCCAACTGGTTAGGTGTGTCTCCAGAGAGGTCTGGGAAACAATGGTCTGCAGGGACCTAGCTCTCACATGAATGTCCACAGCTTCTATAAAACAGGAATCTTGACCATCTCTCATGTTCCAGGGACCTCAGGATTACAGTCTCCTCTTGCTACTGGCAAGCAGCAAAACATAGAAAGGACGCACTACCCCACAAAATCATCTTTCATCCTAATCACAGAATGTTGACAATGATAGGAAGCAGCAAATCTGGCATCGTTCAGAATGATGTCAATACTGGCATGGCATACAGAGAGAATGATTTCTTAAAAGTAGATAAAGAGCAATATTCCTTTTAAAGTGTGCAGGAGACAGTCAACATCCTTCTCCATCCCCCTTCTCAACTCCAATAGTCATATTCCAGCTGTGCAGCAATTTAAACTTCCAGGGCTGGCAATTCCTGCAGACTTTTTGGATCCCCATGCGGTTTAAACTGCAGGATGGCTGGGGCATGCCTGGCAAAGAGATAGGTGTTGACAGTCTATCGCACACCTTAGAAGGAACATTGATAGAGACACTGTGGACAGTATGTATGCAAGTCTAACATGTATTTGTAGTCCAGAGTTCTTAGAATATATAAACATGCAGGCCAAATGGATCTGCCACACTTGAACTCTATGGGAGAGCATTTGAGAGTGGCCTTTGTGATGATGAGTGTCTATGGTTGTTTCACAGGTTTTCAGTTTATGGCATGAACTGAATGCATTCTCCGTGAGATATCCTATTTTCACACACACAACAAAGGGGAAATGAATATATAAAACTATTCTGGCAATAAGAAAGCACCAGTTTAAATCAGAACCAAGTCTGAGGATTTTTACCTCTTTTATATTGTCCACCTTTCCCATCCTTCCTCCTTCCCTCCCCCAGTTAACCGAGTCTGGTCACTGCAGCAACGGTCTCAGGGTCGGGGGGTCATGCACCAGAGCTCCTTCAGGAACACTACAACTATGGGCCTTGAAAATGGCCACTAGGTGCTAATCTTGAGTGATAATCTCAACTCTCTCCATCAAGAACAGTGGCAGTCCCAACTCAGGGACCAAAATGGGGTCCTTCTGCATTACAGTGAAAAAAAATTCTAAAGAATGGCAAAAAAAAAAACCAACCCAAAAAACAAAACAAAAATAAAAATACAATGAGAGAAATGGTACACTATTGTAATTTGTAAAAAAAAAAAAAATCAGGAATGTAGATTTACATGTTAGAAAAATATACATCCATTATAAATGGGCACTTTGCTGATATGGCCATGTTCCTGCCAAAGTTACAGCAGCCTGGATCAGAAATAAACACACTCAAGTCCAAGTATTACCAGAGGTGAACAAAAGGAAGGAATATGTTTGGGGTAAAGGTATGATTGTAGGAAGGTGTGCGGGTGTATCGGAGTGTGTCCTTGGTGGGTCCTCCTTTCTGTGTGCAATATTTTTTTTCCAGGCCAAGATAAAATTGGTCTCAAAATTACAACACTTGCTATTAATATATGTTTTCCACTTTATCCTCCAGGGATTAAAATAATTTTTAAAAGAATCGATCCCACAGGAATCTATTCTGTACAGAAAAAAACAAAAAACAGTTATCTATGAAAATAAACCTCTGCAGCAAAAATACCTATCCCAAAGACCCTAGTTAGTATCTTTTCATGCTGTTAAAACAAATACAAAAACTGTGGTGCCAAAAAATTCCAAATAGCTGTCTAATCCCTGGTGAGGAATTTTACAGAAGATACTTTAAAGAATGTCAGACAGAGGTAAACAGGCCACACAGTCAGATATTCTAATGAATGTTCCCCCAGAAGTCCAGCCTCTCAAAATTATACAGCACTGAGCTGGGTTTAAGAGCAAGATAATGAGGCCCTTTATCATCCTGTTATTCCTCATGTACTTGGTTTTAAATTAATGCATTTCTAGCACTTTTCTACATTAACTTATTTTGTAAGCTTAGTGTGAACAGGAAAGTGGGTGTTAACTGCTCATGGGGGAGCTGTTCTGCAGTACTTTGCATTCTCCTTAGTTACCATTACCTACTTACATGGTTAAAAAAATAAATAAACCCACTACCCACTCATGAATATTCTATTTTCTTACCATTTCTATGGAAAACCAAGAGTCATAATTAAAAAGCCATTTCTGTTATGTTTAGCATAGAAGCAATTGGTGACTCAATGTCTCACTAGCTAAACTAGCAGTTCATCACTTACATTTACATTTTAGCTATTATAGCTTGAATGGAACAAGAATTTACACTTAAAATAAAATGAAACTGCTTGTCATCTAACTTTTTTTTTTTTTAAACAACTTGCATATACTCTTCAAAGGAATGGAACATCTCTCTGTGCTTTTTTGCCCTAAATACTCCTATTATATCTATCTCGCTAAAACCAAGCAATACAGATTTGGATGGTTTGATTATTGATCACCATTCTGCTAAATCTGCAGTATCCAAACTAGGAACTATTAGTTTTTCATATCTAAATCTGGCAAAATCTTTTTTTGACTTGCTTTTTAAATAAACCACATTTGAATGCAAATCCTGAAAGTCAGCATACCAGTTAAGCAGACAAATATTAGGGGTGTGCATTCGTTTGACATATTGGCAATCCACAATGTATATGTCCCTATTTGTTGTATTCGTGGGGTCACGAAACGTATGGCGAACCCCCACGAATACAACATATCTAATGAATAAACCCCCAACCCTCCTGACCCCCCCCAAGACTTACCAAAAGTCCCTGGTGGTTCAGCGGGGGTCCCGGCGCGATCTCCTGCACTCGGGCTGTCGGCTGCCGGTAGTCAAATGGCGCCAATAGCCTTTGCCCTCACTATGTCACAGGGGCTACCGGTGCCATTGGTTGGCCCTTGTGACATAGTGAGGGCAAAGGCTATTGGCGCCATTTGACTACTGGCAGCCGACAGCCCGAGTGCAGGAGATCGCACCGGGACTCCCGCTGGACCACCAGGGACTTTTGGTAAGTCTTGGGGGGGGATCGGGAGGGTGGGGGTTGTAGTTAATTAAATGTAAAGGGTTGGGATGGGGGGGTTTTTGGGAAACGAATACATACGTAACTAATGAATGGATCGGGGTCCCCGAGAACAGATACAACAGATTTGGCTCCCCACGAATACGAATACAGAATGGGACGAATCTGTCCCTACTGCACATCCCTAACAAATACTAATTACAAAAAAAAAGACACAGCTTGACCCTTGCTTTCCTTCTACAGAGCTGCTCCTGCCTTCCTGTGTGTTCCAATATAGAAGCATATCTGAGGACAAGGTGAAAAAAATATCATGCTCAGGACACTGCAACGAGTCAAAAATCACTTCAGCTAAAGAAATGAAATTTACAAGTCCAATTTTCTAACTAGGAGGTCAATGCACTAAATTGCAATAATGCATGACAACAGCTCGTCATATTAAACATCCCATGGTAATAGCATACAAACTACATTCAATGCACTATACTTATAGCAAAACTAACATGTTAATGTTAACAGTAATGCAAAAACGTAATCCAAAAAAGAAAACACAAAACAAAACAAGGTGTAGTTAAGTTTGTCAAGGTAATAGCTGTGTATTTGCATGCTTTAACACACATTTAACTTTGTATTAGGGTAACGAGTTGATTTACATGATTATACAGATCACCTATTTTGCATAAGCTTTGTACTGATTTTAACTAAATAAATATTAAAGCACAGGTATCACACGATAGCAGTGCTTTTAACATGTAACACTGCGATCAGCAGTATTCTTTAGTACAGCTTGTCTACTCTTGTCCCCCCTTGCCAAATAAGAACTTTTCAGCAGACCTGTGTTCCTGTCAATCTGAAATTTGGATGGATAACTTTTTCTCTTTAAAATTCAAATCAATAAACAAGTCTTCAAAGCTAGGCCAGGCTGGGTTTAATATGCACCAGATAAGTATTCTGTCAATTAGATGCAAGCAGAAAGCTTTCTGTGAGGGCTTAGAGCAATTTCAGATAAACTGTTGTGTGTGATGGAGTGAGGTTGGTTAATGAATGATTGCAGCTAGAGCAACATATTTTTAGCACACGATAGCACACATCTGGAAAATGTTTCGAAAAACAGGTTTTGTGATCTTCTCAGATCTCTCTAGCTGTCAGCAAAGTGGCTACAACATTCAATGACAGGTAACACAAACCAACTTTTAACTGATAAAAATGTAAACTGAATCAGGAATTGCCTATATTAGAAAAAACAAACACCTTTTTCAATAATTTCTCATTTTGTTTAGTCAGAAATTAACATTTAAATGTCAAGACGTGACTCATTTTTTGAAAAGATAATTTAGAACAGCTACCTAGGAGCTTGTAAAAGGAAGGGCTTAATTTGTAGGCAAAAAGGAAGTGAACTGTGGCAAAGTAGGGGGTTGTGGGGTCAGGTGTGACCTGTGCGAGGGGGTAGGGAACAAGGCCAGGTGTGAAAGCTCTGGCATATATGAACACACCCAGCAGCACTAATCGGGCTTTCACCTCTGGTCTCTTGGACTCTGACCATTCTCCCTTACGGCCTCCTCAATTGTTCCAGCAAACTGAACAAAAATCAAAGCCATGCGGCTGCTCCTGTCTCAGAGTAAGCAGCTCCAAACATACTCTCTGCTCTGCCTCCTCTGGGGGTCTGCTGGGGGCCCAGAAATGATTCATGCCAACACCAGCTCTACTCCTTTTCTGCAGGGGTGCCAAAACTCATTTCCACTGTTGGCTCTATTCTGTCTCCTTGATTACCAGAAAAAAAGGTGGCAGGCGGCCATTCTGGGTGATTGTGCCAGAAATTAATCCCTGGTTAAAAGACACAAAAAGGAGGTGGAATCTGTATAAAATTAGAACTGTAATTCACAAGTTTCAATCACCAAGGCCAGGAAGTCTTGATAACTGGCACTGTTGCTCATTGATTGGATTAACACAATCTTTTTTGTACTTGTTTATTGCTCTTTGCTTTGCAAAGCCCGCTTCATTATCACCCCTTCCTCCTCCTGTTCCCTATAGGACTGGTTTAAGGAGCAGAGTAGCTGTCCTCTGCTTTGTCTGCCCCAGGCTAACACCCTCCCCGTTTCTTCCCTATAGGCCAGTGATGGCAAACTCCAGTTCTCGGGTGCCACAAAAAGGCCAGGTTTTTACGATATCTACAATGGATATGCATGAGAAAGATTTGCATGCACTGCCTCCACGTATGCAAATCTATCTGCGGGCCAGTTCTTTCAGTTACACAGGGTTTGTTCATCTTCTAAGATGTTTAAGATTGATGTGGCAATAAATGTATAATTGGTTTTTACAGCAGAGTTACCGCCTCAATAGGGACCACCTTCTTCAGAAGCTACACGTCAAGAATCAGGACAGTGTTGTATGTTTATGCACTAAATATTGAGGACATTAAGAAAAAAAATTGCTACCTTTGGCTAGTTCCTAAATTGTTTAAACAACTGCTTATATTTAAGCGATTGCAAAATTTGCAGATTTAGTTTCTTCTCATTTTGCATTATCAGCAGTTGGAAATAATATGCATGGTCATAGTTGTGGTCGTTGTAAGGTTTGACCTCTTTATTGATTCAAAGTTTCTCTCAACCAATTTCCGTAAAAAAGGGTTTGACAACTTACAAGTGTAAGCTAGAGATGTGAATCGTGTCCTCGATCGTCTTAACGATCGATTTCGGCTGGGAGGGGGAGGGAATCGTATTGTTGCCGTTTGGGTGTGTAAACTATCGTGAAAATCGTTAAAATCGTGAGCCGACACACTAAAACCCCCTAAAACCCACCCCCGACCCTTTAAATTAAATCCCCCACCCTCCCGAAACCCCCCCCCCCAATGCTTTAAATTACCTGGGGATCCAGCGGTGGTCCAGAACGGTGGCGGTCCGGAACGGCCCCCTCAATTGAATCCTGTTGTCTTCAGCCGGCGCCATTTTGCAAAATGGCCGCCGCAAAATGGCGGCGGCCATAGACAAAAGCGATTCGACGCAGGAGGTCGTTCCGGACCCCCGCTGGACTTTTGGCAAGTCTTGTGGGGGTCAGGAGGCCCCCCCAAGCTGGCCAAAAGTTTCTGGGAGTCCAGCGGGGTTCAGGAAGCAATTTCTTGCCGCGAATCGTTTTCCGTACGGAAAATGGCGCCGGCAGGAGATAGACTGCAGGAGGTCGTTCAGCGGCGGTCCGGAACCCCCGCTGAACGACCTCCTGCAGTCAATCTCCTGCCGGCGCCATTTTCCGTGGAGGCACCGGTGTTATAGCTTCTAAGGCTAGCAATCTGGTCAGTGTAGCTTCCACTGCCATCCTCTTGGAAGGGTCATGGCAGGGGGATTCCACAAACTTGTCCGGAGGGAGGTAGTGGAAATCCAGGTAATAACCCTCTCGAATGATGGCTAGGACCCACTTGTCCGAAATTCTCTCGACCCATCTTTGGTAGAATAGGGCAAGTCTGCCCCCTATGGCTTCTTCCTTTGGACGGGTCGGCTGATTTTCGTTGTTGGGTGCAGCTGGGGCCTGGGCCCGAGCTGGCTCCCCTTTTGTTGTGCTTGTTCCAAAAGGACTGGCTTCGGCCTGCGGGGCGGGCCGCTTGATATGTGCTTCTATATGGGTTGAAGTGCTGTGATCCTCTGCCCCTGGAGGTTCGGAGGAAGGATCGCTGTTTCTCTTATTCCTGTCCTCCGGTAGCCGCGGCAGTGGGGACTAGACCCATTTGTTGGCTAGTTTCTCTAGTTCGCTTCCGAACAGGAGTGTTCCCTTGAAAGGCATCCTTGTGAGTCTCATTTTGGAGGATGCATCGGCTGACCAGTTTCGGAGCCAGAGTTGTCTTCTGGCTGCTATGGCGGATAACACTCCTCTAGCCGCGGTGAGCACCAGATCAGAAGCGGCATCCGTGAGGAATGATACTGCTGGTTCCAGGGCCTCCCCAGGAGTGTTGTTCCTGGTCTGTGATAAGCAGTCATGTATCACCATGGCACAGCAGGCCACGATCCGTAAAGACATAGCGGAGACGTCAAAGGTCTGTTTGAGGATAGATTCCAGACGACTGTCTTGAGCATCGAATGCTGCTCCTCCCTTCACCGGGATAGTAATGCACTTCGAACCCATGCAGACCATGGCATCCACTTTCGGACATGCCAGGAGATCTTTGGCAGCCTGGTCCAGAGGGTACATGGATGCCAGAGCCCCCCCCCCCCCCTTTGAACATAGTTTCCGGGGCATCCCATTCCAGGTCAATTAGTTGCTGGATGGCTTGTAATAATGGGAAATGGTGGGAGGTCTGACAGAGTCCCTCTAGTAGGGGATTCATCTTAGGTTCCCCCGATCACTTGTGCCCGGGATAGCAAGCTCTTTTAAGCTGTGTGTGACCAGGTCTGGAAGCTCATCCTTGGTGAAGAAGCGTCTCATGGTTCGGTGGGGCTCTGTCCCCGGAGGGAGTTTTCCCTTCCTCCAAGGGTTCTGAATCCTCAGAGTTGTCAGTGTCCCCAAAGGTGGGGCTTTTGGGCGGTGGGATCACTTCCCTGGGCATAGAGGGTCCCAGGATGTTTAGGTCCTCTGGTGGAGCCTGTGGCCGTATTATAGGAGGCCCCAGTTGCATGTGGACGAAGGTATGCAGACTTTTGAAGAATTCCATCCAGGAGATAGATGCTGGGTCTAAAGGGGCACCATGTCCCTGGGGAGCCCCATTTGAGGGGGGAGACTTGCTGTACATTGCTATGTCCGGCTTACTGCTCGAGAGGCTGGAACCTGGTACCGGCTGGGGAGGGCCATGAGTTGGATTCCCCTAGGGCCTCTTTGTACTGGATACACAGGGCCATGGCCGCCTCATGCTGTGCAGCTCTAATGTGGCATGCTAGGCAAAGGCCCTGAGCCTTGAATTTCTTTTCCGGTGGTGCCATGTCTTGTGCGCGTAAAATACAGTTGTGTGCTCCAGTGCGTCGAAGTTGTGTGCATAGTTTGGTGCACGCTCAGGAGATGTGCGCACTGTTGTGCGCATAGATCGAAGTTATGCGCCCGGCACAGTAAGCGCATAGCTATGAGCGTCGCTTCTGTGCACGGATCTTGGGCGCCCAATGTTGTGCGCACGGCTCGCCTCTGTTCACACGGATCGGAATGGCGGATAGGGCGGCGAACAGATCAAAATGATAACAGCGACCATGCGGACAATACGGCGACCACCTCAGAGGGTCTCCACGTGGGAGGACCCTCGGACCTGACCGGGGTCTAGCCCTGCTAGGGCAGGTCAACCTGGTGGCACTGGTGCCGGTTGGCAACCTGTGCGACTCCTCAAGCTTCGGAGACCGGAGACTTTTAAATAGATTTCTACTTTACCTTGTCTCGGCGCTTCCCGGTCTCGTTCCAGGGGGTGTCCGGCTGCGGGGGAGAGGGAAATACCTTCACCGCCGCGCTCGAAGTTGCACCCGCTGCCTCTCAGCCTCACCCAATGTCGGGGGCTAGGTCCCTGCCGAGGGTCGGCCGCCGGACCAGGCTTACCTCCGAGGGATCGCGGAAATCACCTCGGGAATTCTCAACTGGGGGAGGGACCCAATGGGTGTCACCGCAGGAGAGCAGGGCTCGTCTGTAGAGGTAAGATTTCTTCTTATTTTGGTTTTCTTTGGTAAAATTACTCTAATGCTGTGCGAGCGTGCATAGAGTCCCTAACTGCTATGGAAACAGAAAATACTGAAGATCTGCACTTCCTGCAGGGGTATATATGTACTAGGGCTGACGTCAGATTGAAATCTGATCCGTCTCCAACTGCTATCAGGAGTACACTATACCCATTGGTCCTGAGTCCATCTGCTACACGCTAGGAAAACAGATTTAACAGAGTTAGATTTGCTGCCACTTCTAAGCCTCTTGAATGACTGAATGCTGCCGGTTTTCATGCTGCTTATATAACCATAAATGCCAACGTCAGCTGTTTTAAACTGTTTAATAAGCAGTCTTCCTATTGGTTATACGATTGTGTATTCAGCATGTCTTTCTGAGCATTATTTATCTTTTTGCATATTCAGCATATCTAAATAATAATGTTATGTTATTGCTATAAGAGTTTATGAGTAGACAGGTTTTGCGGAAAAACCAGACATGACTGGAGGAAACTGATGTGATTTTTTGATTCAGCACACTAAAATACATAAAGATCACATGTATCTTGTAGTCAGCAAAATTGATGTAGACCAGTGTTATTTTTACAATACCTTTGATCTTAGCCTTTACTATTTCCAATCTTTCCCTAAGCATGGGTCTGAGACCTTTTAACCCCAATCACATCAGGAGATTCTATCTAGATATACTAAGTAACACGCAGATATCAAGCACTATGATGAGCATGTCTCAGTAAGCAGGAATACAGAACAAAGAAAGAACGAGAAGTAGTACCATATATGGACAAGGTGGAATATTGGTTTGAGAAAGATAACGGTATAAAGCTGTGCTCCACAGGGAAACATTTGACTGGCATCTTTTTCTGCTACTTTGCAGGCAGCAGGCGAAGACTAGATTCCAGTATACTCCAGAACTCTTTTTGAAATTTGATTGCTTTTTAGCAAGGCTTCTGTAGTTTTTCTTTTTTACTCCTCTCAATAATAAAAGTTCTTTACTTGTAAGAAGTCTGCCTAAGTTGTTATTTAAGAAAAACCGGATTAACAGTCGCCACTCCCAATAATATTACAGCAGTTTCTAATATAAAATCACATACATATGAAATTCATTATACTATGTTTCTGGCTTGGACTATTTGCACACGGTGCAAGAATATTCCCTTTTTTTCCCCTAGGACTCTAACATTCCCTTCCAAACTCCCGCTGAAACAACCACATCTTTAGAGATTTTTTTAAAGGTAGTTATTTCACTGATTTTTTAATTGTTCTGGCATATTGTTCCAGGCATTTGGTCCCACCATTAAGAAAGCATGATCTTGAATCTCATCTACATGTGTATTCTTAATAGATGGAATTTCTATTAGACCCTTATTTTGGGAACAGAAAGATCTAGATGGAGTGTACACTCTCAATGCTGAGCCCAACCATAATGATTTTTTATTAATAAATTTATGCATCTACATTAATATCTTCTAGTCAATCTATGCTGTTATGGGAAGCCAAAACTGAAGTAATCTGTGTTGCCAAAACTGGAGTAATCTGATCAAATTTCTTACAGCTTGTCAGCTAAGCAGCTGAGTTTTGAATCAACTGCAAGGGTCACAGGAAGGAATTTGGGAGTCCCAGAAACAAGGAATTACAATAATCCAGGTGTGATATTAGTAGTTTTTGTAGGACAAACCTAAATATCAGAAAACTCTAAAAACAGTTTGAGTTGCTTCAACATCCGAAGTTTAAAATACCTTGAGCAAATCATGTTTTGATATGTGAAGACACAGCAAGATGGGAATCCAAAAGAACCCCCAGATCCTTAACTGTTGCTGACAGTGAAATAGTATGCCCTTCAAATTAAAATCTTCACATTTTCTAGAATATACTTAGTTCTAGATAAAAACAGAATTTCTAATTTCTCTAGATTCAATATTAAATGATTATATGACATCCATTTTGCAACAGCATTCAGACAGATCTTTCAGAGGTCAGCCGTAAAATTCAGGGAATCTTTGTTGGGTATAAAAAAAAAAAAATTGTATATCTTCTGCAAAAATAAAGAAGGTTTAATCCTAATCCCGCAAGTAGTTTACATACTGGGGTTAAATAAATTGTTAAAAAGCATTGCTGACCACGCAGAGCCCTGAAGGACTCCAATATGAATACTGTGCCATTTGGAAAATTGCTCCCAAACTAAGGGCCTCATTTTAGGTAATGAGGAGCGGGGGGGGGGGGGCGACCCGGGGGCGGGCGGTCCTGCGCTAACCGGCAGCAATCGCACCGCCGCGGTGCGACCACTGCCGATTTCGCACCCAATAGCACCACCATAGAAGGTATAGCTATTGGGCGCGAACTCTGACGCGAAAAGGCCCTTACCTTTTGTCGTCCATGGCGTCTTCGCGGAGTCAGCCCCGGTGACGCCCCGACTCCTCCTCTTCCAGGGCCGACTCCGCCCCCATCATGGTATCGCACGCAATAAGGGACTTTTCGCATGTGAAACGTCCCTTATTGCGTGCGAGCCACTTGGAAAATGACCCCCTAAATTTGGTGCATTATGATGTTATTCAGAAAAGAAATGAACCATTTCAAGGGCTGGCCACTTACTCCAAACTCTATAAACAGATTAATCAAAATCTGATTACCAATTTTATCAAATGCAGCCAAGATGTCTAATAAAGTTAGGAGATAATCCTGGCCTCCTCATTAAACCCTCTCAATCTTGTCAAACACTGAAATAAGAAAGGTTTCAGTACAACTATATTTCCGAAACCCAAACTGGTTTGGAAAAAGCAGGGAATGCTCTTCCATAAAGAAAGAAAGTTGTGGCAAGACTCTTAAAAGAGAGTGTAGCTGTTAAGTGTTACATCTATGGTTTGAACAAGATGGCGATGAATGTGGTTGTGTGCGTTTGTCGCCTTGAGTTAAAGTACGAGTTTGTTTTTTTTGTATACTGTTAAGATGTGTTAGTTTATTCTTTCTTGTGGTTTTAATGAAAGCATGGGTGGGGCCTGGTAGAGATGAAAAGATCCCTGAAGAAGCATTGTGCACTACATGTTGGGTTAATGCTATTGCTACATCCCCCTTTATATTTCTGCCAAGTGCAGCCCTTGTGAGCCTTTGTCACCTTTAGATTTATCTTACATGGATCTTTCAATTTGATATCTGAAGACTGGTCTTTTTAGACTTTATTTTTATTAAGTTTAAATCATTTACGTGAAATAAAACCAAGGAAAAGCAAGAATAAAAATAACTCATATACAAAAATATAGGGAATTCTTTACAAGTCCACATTATATAAAAGGGGAACAAACTAATCAAGAAGCAAAAAGGAAAAAAAAATCTGACCTAAGTTGAAGCTCTGAGTGCACTGCTGAAGGTAATCAGTCTACATGCTATGTTGTGAATACTATTTGAAGTGCTATAATAAAACTGGAATCTTGTGAAAAAGTGTGGAGTCTCTCTCCAGCCTAAAGTTACTCGGCTATCCTACAGATGCCATCAGAGAAGCATATATCTTCCCCTTCCCATACTCTCCGGCTGAAAGCTATAATGGGTGTGCTCCTTTGGTGCACAGCTTTGGCAACACACCACAGCATAGCAGAATTTAAAGGCCCCTGGCGCTTCTGATAGCATTAAGCAGTGGCTGTTCCAGTAGAGCCTCACATTGATCGCTCGTAAGGGGGATTTAGGAAGACTTCGGACGGTTTCACCAGCAAGCAATAGCATTCCCTGATCCATCTTTTTCAATGTTTGGATTTGAGTCAATCTTACTTAGTGGGCTTTTGTGGTGATAGTCTATTTTTAGACTTATGATTGGAGGGCTTTGTGCTTGATTGGACTTGGTGAGTTTTATATTTTTTTTCTCCATTTTGTATGTGGGTCCTTTTCATGTTTTTGAATATTGATGAGTTTAATTTTGTAAATAGTATAAATGCATATTTTTTGATGAATTTAGTTAAAATTTAGTTTAAATTATAATGTTTGCATCTTTTTATGTATGTATGACTTCTAAGTGCATATAGGTAACTTTTTTTTGTAATTCTGGCAAGTCCTTTTAAAAACTATACAATGATGATTTAAGTGAATTCTTAACACATCAGCCCATAAGCAAAAATTTCCATGTTTATTTTCTCAATATAAACATGTGGGGAAAAAAAAAAGATTGCCTTTTAGGGCCAACCCAAAGGTTTAAAGGAGTAGAGGGAGTCATTTCATCATTATGGGCAACATCTTGTGGCTGGCTTTAGAGCCCATGGTACTAGCCTCACAACCGTTGTTGAAATGACCAAATTGGGAAGTGAAGAGGGGGGAGGGGGGAGAGGAGTACATTAAAATAAAGGAAAAAAATCCCAGGGTAATTGCAAATGAAGCTTTGAGGTGCCAGAATCCCAGCACTGGTTCTAACTGGGCTGGAAGAGAAAAGGAGAAAGAAGATAAATATTTTAATACCAGGAACCAAATTAAATAGCATTTCATAAGTCAAACGATTAGCATGTGTGAATACAAAATGAAATTCAAAGCAAAGACACACTGCATTAGAAAGTATTACAATTATATTAATGGCTGTGATTACAAACTTAACCTCCATACAAAATGTTTCCCTAATGAAAATGTTTGCATGCCAGACAAATCTTAGAATGTCTTGGAAAAATACTTTCCCAATACACAAACCTCTTAAGAAAGTTAAAGCAGGCACACAAGTGACTTCCAAAATCAAATACTTCAAAGTTAACATTTATAATTATTTCCACCAGTTTTGAATTTGACACATTGGCAGTGTTATAGATTATTTAACAGAATCATACAAAGCTACAAAACAGAAAAGCATTTGAAATCATAGAGTTAATTTAAGAGCAAAGTTGCTTAAAACATTGTAGAGTGGTATTAATCTGTGGTGTTGACTTTTGTTGCAGTATTTCCTGATGAAGTTAATATCTTTCAACTATTTAGTCTGGAAAGCTGGGTGGAGCGGATGTGGAGACAGAAATTCCCCATGAGCCGCCCAAGAACAGATTAGGTATAAAACCAGTTTTGAAGTTTATAAAATGACTGTCTCAAATTGGCCATGTTATATTTGCTAAATGAAATGCACATTCTGTTCAAAATACATTGCGCTCATTGAGTTGAATGCAATTCTGTCACACTTTGTCCTTATGGTTTGCAGACTTCAGAGTGTTTTTATGGCTTAAAGTCTTCAGAAATTTTGATTCCTCTCTCACTTCAACTCCCATATGCAGTTCTAACACAGCCACATTGGTCATGGGGGAAAAAAAAAAAAAGTTACAATACTATTTAAAGGAAAAACAGCAAAAGACATTAATAGGAGTGTGCAGCCAGAAAAATTTCGTTTTGTTTAGTTTTTCTCTCCATCCATTGCTGGATTTTTATTTTTCATTCATTTGTGTTTATTTAATGCAACCTGAAATTTACCCTCTAAATAAGAAAGGGACACTCCATTAAGTTAGTAAGTAGCACATTTAAAACAAAATCAGAGAAAATTCCTTTTTCATGCCACACATAATTAAACTCTAGAATTCATTGGCTGGAGGATGTGGTAAAGGCAGTCAGTGTAGATGGGTTCAAAAAGGATTTGAACAAGTTCTTGAAGAAGTCCATAAACTGTGTGTTAACCAGATACACTTGGAAAAAGCCACTACTTATTTATTTATTTAATATCTTTTATATACCAACGAACGTTGGGAACATCTCATCGGTTTACAGAGAACAGAACTTAGCAACAGGCTTTACATTTGTCACATGATTATAATAGGAATAGTAGAAATAACAATAATAACAAAAACAATAACATACGAGTAATATGGAAGTTATACAAGTAATAATTAACTAAGTGGGGTACATGATAGTGGTTAGTCAGAAGAGGGGCAGGGAGATTCTGCTAGATATGATTGATATCAACATTTGTAGGAGGTATAAATTTGTATATACAATGTTGTCGAGGAATATATACACGTTTGTGAGTAGAAATGTTCTTATTTACAGTAAGCTGTCTTGATAAATTTGCTTTCCGGGAAGCATAGTAGAAAGCTAATTGTTAGGCAAGGTGGAAAGGGGTGGTTAGGGGGTGGGAAGGAAAAAGGGGTGGGGGGGGAGATGGGAGGAGGGAGGTTAGGAGTTAGGGGGGGGGGGGGGGGGCTAGTGAATGTGTGAATGTTAGGTGTATGAGTGTCTAAAGAACCAAGTCTTCAGGTTTTGCCTGAATATTTTTGGGCAGGTTTCTTGGCGGAGGGAAGTGGGTAGTTTATTCCAAATTATCGGTCCTGCTAGGGAGAGGGCTCTTTCGTTAGTGGTGCGGAGTTTAGTAAGCTTAGGTGAGGGGGTGTGTAGTGTGGCTAGATATTGTTTTCTGGTGGGTCTACTACTGTTGTGAAAGGAGAAGTGTTCTTTGAACCAGTGTGTGTTGTTGTTATGAAGGGATTTGTATATTAGGGTGAGGGCTTTGAAGGTAATTCTAGATGCGACGGGTAACCAATGTAGATGTTTGAGTACAGGGGTTATGTACTTGGCAGGATCCCTGTTTGGGATCCTGCCAAGTACTTACGACCTGGATTGGACACTGTTGGAAACAGGATGCTAGGCTTGAGGGACTCTTAAGAACTGCCATACTGGGTCAGACTATGTTCTTATCCTAAAGTTTCTGGAACCCCCAGTCCTTCCCCATAGTCTCTTACTCCTCTAAGCACCTATCTCTCTTGCTCTTTCTACCAGTCTCCATCAGTTTTTTTCCCATCCAGTCTCTTGCCTACAGTGTCTCTCCCCCAAGCCCAGCCCATCAGCAGTCTCAGAAACCTCTACCAGTCACTTCTTTCCTCATTACTGCACATACAGAAGAACGCTACCCTGATCATCCAGCCTAATGCAGCTGCTGCCCTTTACTGTTCCTACTCAAGCCTGCTACTATTATCACTCCCTGATATCTCATTCTGTGCAGGTCTACCGCTATTGCCACCACTGATCTCCCAGCCCATTTGAGTTGCCTTCTCCCACCAACATTGATCTCATCTCTCAGCCCAAAGAGACCTGCTTCATCTGCTGCCCCTAGCCCTGATCTCTCTGCCCATGGGTAAGGATTGTTGCTACTGCCCCAATCTCACAGACTGAATGGGCTTATTGCTGCTGCCAATTCCACCAGACAGAGCCTTGCTAAAGCACCTTTGATAAAGCCTACTCATCAAGAGTTACAGTTAATGGGTTAACTTAAGAAAGAGCAGAAGATACAGCAACCTTGCTGGACAGCACAATTTCACAACCTAGGAAACTAATAGGGTCATTCAGCAAAATGTTTTATGGCGTTAACACACGTGATAAAGCGTTAATGCTTACAATAATAGTGTTGCCGCACAGCGCAAATGCAAATTTTTTAAATTGGGACTGGGCAGGAGTTTGGGCAGGATTAATTAAAATGAGGAGCTATATCACACTGTGCAATAGCATAATGCATACTATCACACATTTTAAATGCCAGAAATAACCACCTTTTTTCCTGGCGTTAAGCTGTGTGATATGCCTGAAACTGCTGTAACACAACTTGCGTTAAAGATTGCAAATTGCATTTTAGCCATTTCTGGGCGAGAGGGGAGAGAGGTGGAGTAGAATGAGGGAGAGAGGTAGAGTGGAATGAGAGAGAGAGAGCCTCTGAGGTGGCCTTCACAGTATTCTATATCATTATAGGAGGGCCAGCTAATAGCTCAAGATGAGGTGGTGGTGGTAGTGGTTTAGGGAGCAGTTTTACATGCAGAATGAGACATACGAATTGCACAGTACACCGTAGTGAAGATCTGACATCATTTGGAAAGTCTCACAAAAGTTGAGATTTCAACTATGTTCTCTCGCCCTAGCTTGATAGGCTCTCTCCCTCTTGCTATTTTAATCACACAGTTAATTTAGCTTCCTCAAACAGAAGTAGCTTTTAAAATCATGCACATTTGAAAAGTTTATTTTTAAAAAACCCCAGTGAAAATACAAAGCAATGTAAATGCTGTAGCTAGAAAAATGTCTAGTTTTATAACCATTATATTTGCAATATTAATTTGAATTAGTGATCTACATATATAAATTGCCACAAAAACATGGACTATATTAAGGTACCAAAACATACAATCCTTGTGAAATAGATGTAATCTATGCACATTTCTATACATAGGGAAAAAAATAGAAAGGACTACTACCAGACCTATCCAGCCTGTCCACACCAGCTGCACATTTGAACTCTGTCTTTACCATCATTTCCTCTCAAGTAAATATTGTTTGTGCTCATCCCTTCTTTCTTAAATTACTACTTCATTGCCATTGTTGGGTTGTTCTTCACAAAAGTACGGTGAATTCATGAAGTAACTTCCTTATATTATTTCTGGGGCTACCCTCTGAACGTTATGTATCATGGCCTACTGTTCTAGAGTTTCCTGCCATTGAAAAATGCTTGCTTCTGGTACATTACTATACCTTTGAAGTATCAATGTCTATCATAACCCTCACAACTCAATTCATTTTAGAGAGCTTATGGCAAAGAACACTCCATTTTGGTAACCCATCTCTGGACTTTTACTCTTTTTATATCCTTTTAAAGATTTGGCCTTATGAATGAGAGATAAAGCTTTCGCTCAATAGCAAATTCACTAAAATGAAAACGTAGAGCTCCCGACACTAGATTTCAGCTAATGTGTAATGCTCTGAGTCTACCAACCAGCAATAAGTAAAAAAAAACAAACCAACATTATCTACCTATCTTTTCAGACATACTTGGAAATTCATCTCATAATATAAAATAAATGCTGTTGCATAAAACCCATTTGACAAAGACAGGACCAGCTCCAAGTTTTGATTTGGCTATCTACCCTAGATACACATTTAATAATATCAAATACACACATAAAAAGGAATACATACAAAATGAGCGCCCTGTTTGCCTCCTCTAAAGATATAGCATTATAAAAATAAAATATCAAAACTCAAATCTGTACATAGAAACAAAATAACATAGTAGATAATGGCAAATAAAGATAAACTGGTTCATCCAGCTGTCCAATTATTCTGGTCTACTCTGCTATAAATATATATGCCAGCTGCCAGTCATAGAAGCTTAACTATTTGTAAGATATTGCCCCTTATCAGAGTCTGTCTACATCATCTTGTCTGGCTCTCTACTATCATGGGTAGATTAACATAAAGTGTATCATTCTGGCTGGCCGCGTGACTGCTCCACAATCAGTTACACCCACCCAAAACACTGCGGCCAGAGACACCACAGATGCGGCCGAGACAAGCAGCATGCCACCTCTTAAAGCCCCATGGCAGGAACCTTAATAGCCGGCAACCGGTGATGACATCATGCAGCTGGCCCAGTCATGCTACATCAGATGCCTCAGCAACAGGTCCTCCTGCAGCCTTGCAATAAATGTTGCTCTTGTCTCTGCCTTGTCATCATTGCCTTGCCTGCTCTTGCCATGAATCTGTCCCTTCATGTCCTATCCTGGTCTTGTCTGTCCGTTTCTGCCTGACTTCCGGTTTGTCTTTGGCCTTAGACCACACTTCCGAATCTCTGCCTGCCCCAACCTAGTCCTAGTAAAAGCAGGTCCACCTGCTGTTTGCATGCGCCTAGTGGGTTTGCCTGCTAGACTACATCAACCACGCCACAGCCAAGGGCTTATACTCCATGACAAAGTTCCCATATTTAGACCTAAACCCAGCACTTCTTGCCAACCCCCCCCCCCCCCCAAACTCACACACAGAGTTAATTATTTAAAGTAACAGCTTCCCAGACATCTGGCTGATTAGGTTAGATAGCCTCACTGGATGATCCCAGGCCTCTACCCTACCAGCATCAACCCAGTTGGTTGATGCTGGTAGGGTACAAATATCAAATAGCCTGCTGGTTCCCACCTGGTTAGCCAGTGACCTGCACTGTCATGCTTCCTTTATCACCTCTTCCACTGCCATTGTTCTCAAGGAAGCAAAGGATGGGTTGTTTATAATCCTGCAACGTCCAAATCCTGTTAATACTACTCTCTTCTACATCTGCCCAAACATGGTGGAATTGTCACAATACTGGTTTCCATCATCTCTGATAGTCGGTTATTCCAGGCATCTAGCACGCTCTGAATAAAAGAGAATATATAAGTAATAGTAAACACCAACATGGTTTATCCAAAGTATTTTTTCAGAATTTAAATGCTTAAATAAGGTTATTCTGAAAAACTTTGAAAGGACCATTTTATTTCAAGGAGTGAAGGTATTCATGTTAGAACTGTTCTAATGTATCATGTTTTGTCTAATGCTGGAATGAAAATTTTATTATACATAAAATAAGAATGTAAATTTTAATCTGCATAGGTCAAAAGAGAAAATTATACTAACAAATACACATATATTATCTATATATATATACACACACACACACTTCATAGATTATCAAAATATAGTTTTGCTTGGCATCAATTAGAAAGTATCCTCACACGATATACTATTAGAAAGCTGATGATTCACATGGATATAATCACCATGAGTCCAAAGGCATTGCCAGTACCTGCAAGCAGCTATTTGACCATTGAATGACTAAACTGGAGCCAATTCAGATTTAACAACTATGTTTGACACATTTATTGTATTCAACTAGACTAAAATTGTTCTCCCAATTCTGAATTACATTTTTTAAAAATGGCTCCTTACAAATATCAAATAAGCTGAGTAGATTATAGCAAGACGATCACCGAATACTGATAAACTTGGCACGCGAAAGTAGAAATTATTCCAAGCACTTAAATATGGCAAATAGCAGAAACTTACAAAGATGAAGTTATTGTTCCTGCTATTTGCCATATGGTACAATCAAAGCTGGAGTTAAATGAATAGCTTTCAAATGACTTCATGAGCCTTTTTTAAAATCCATGAACCATAAACTATTGGTACTGAATGAAAAATCACCAGGAGAATTAAACTGTCAAAGGGAATTCCATGTTCCACCATACCAAATTCATGCTTTGGTGTTCCCATATGGCAAACAATTTTGTTATACAGGGGCCGCCCCCCCTTGCTGTAACCTTTGTTGAAAGAAATCAGAAAAGCCATGGATCTAAACATATTATATGCAAATTGGACAAATAGTGCTAGCAGGAATTAAACGAATGCTATTTCAGGAAGAAGATTAGACTTAATTTATCACAACTCCATTAACAATAAAGTGAGGCTGTAATATTTAGCAAAACCCAAAGTAAAGGCAAAAAAGAGGGCATTCAGATGATCAAAATGTTACAGTCCAACACTTCTCCTACTTTTGAGTTCCTATACAGTGTCACTGCATGCAGCTGAACTGCAACTGAATCATCCCTCTACAAACAATGGAGGAAACTTGTTTCCATGGCACATTTCCGAAATAAGATATTTAAAAAAGATTTGTTACCCACTGATATCAGAACTACTAGGCAATTTACAATATTTGCATAATACAAAATCAAAATGCAATCACATGATCAAAGTATAATAAACTTAAAATATACAATCATTTTACTTGAAGTGCTTCCTGAAAAATGGTGGGCTTTCAATTGTTTTCTAAACACACAAATCATTACAGGAAAGCAGGCAATTGGTTCCAAAAGTTGGGGCCTATAACTAAAAAGACCTGTAATCTTGTAACTTGTAATTGACCTTCTTTGATAGGTGGGACAGCCAAAAAAACCTGTGACCTGTGAGCAAAGTGACCTTTTGGTAAATATGGTTTGAACAATTTAGTCAAATAATTCAGACCAATTGTACTAACCGATTGAAAGACGAGATAGAAAATTTTAAATTCAATTTGGCTGTTTCAATGGAAGCCAATGAAGATGGTACAGCAATGGCGTAACATGTTTTCAAGAGGCACTGCGCATCACTAACTGGGCAGCTGAATATTGTAAAATCTGTAATGCATGAACATGGGTATTGGGGAGACCTATGTATAATCCATTACAGTAATCCACTGTGGTAGATACTAAGCTAAGGACTGAACAACTGACCTGAAATCACTGCATTCCAGTACATAACTAAAATGAAGAAGCATTCACAATCTAAAATATCCAGTTTTAAAGACTGATTGTATCTGCGGCCTATAAGAAAGAAGGTCATCAATAAAGAAGCCAAGATTTCTGACAACTCTGAACTGGATAATGTTGCCATTCACTACTAGGGAAAACAAATTACATCTTGAGGAATGACACACGACTGATGAAAACATAATGCAGTGGACTTAAAAGTTCAACAATTTATTGGCAACCATCCATGAACTGATGGTAGTGAGACAAATTGAAATATGGTTTAATTCAATGGCCGATAAACATCTCATGGGAAAATAGTTGGATACTGTCCACCTAAACATGGAACTCTATCCCTAGTTGTTCAATCAGAACACACAACTGTTTGATATAAACATTAAAATAAGGCCTTGTGAAACCCCATTTTTTTGTTTAAACCAATTAAAGGAAGCATCCTCAAACATTGTTTGAAAGAGAACACTCTTTCAAACAAGTGAGAAGGGAAGAGACTGTCCCTCCAATACCTAAGGCATATAAAATAATGCATTAGGATAGCATGATTAACTTTAACGTATGCTGCCGAAATATCTAAAAAGACAGCAGATGGTACTATTTTTATTTAACTTTTTCAGCAAAAAAATCATTCACAGAAATAAAGTTTCCGTGCTGTGCTTTTTTGAGAAAACCACATTGATGTGAATGCAGGACGTTATCAGTGGTAAAAAAAAAACCATTAAATTGAAAATATACAACTTTCTCCAATAACTTTCCCAATGTGATGAGATCTGAAATAAGTTTGGGAATCATATACAGTCTATCCCCATGAGTTAGAAGTTTATGCCTTAATAATCTGTCTCATTCTCATATCTTAGAATAAGCAGCTATCTGTCTAGATTTAATTGCACATTCCCATATTGTTTTTTAGAGGAAGGGGGGGGGAGGAGTATGCTTTGGGGGGGGGGGGGGGGGGAATTTTTGGTTGACTGTTGGAACTGATTGCTTCACCTGCAAAGGTGCAGAACAACCCTCTTCCACGTAATTTGTATTGCTATTACTATTGTTTAGTGAATAAAAATACAAAAAGATTTAAACTAAAATTGCTTGAATTGTCCGCAATCCTTTGATCTACCTTTAATACAGGACAGATCATTGACTGCTTTAAGGATGAAGAAACTAGCCCTTCAGATAAGGATCTATTGATCAATGATGACCATTTGCTTAAGTAAATTATAGGCCAAGGACAGGGGTTCAGAACCTTAAATTCCTCAAATATGTAAAAAAAAAAAAAATTCAATTTCAGACCAGCTCACAGCTTCAAAATAGTCCCATATACACAATTCCTCATCTGAACCCACTGATGTGTCCTGGGATTGAATGATGTCTGGCTGTGCTACTTGGGTTAAATTAGCTTTTTCAGATAAACCATTGATTTGATCCAAGCAGAAATCAACAATCCTGTGGACTACAACAGTCTGCCAATTTATGTATGTTCATTTTCCTGGAATACTGACCAAGGAATTTATAATCTCTTGTGGATGGTATTATTCGACTCATTTGATGCTGGAAAAACTGTTTCTGAGTAGATTCAAAGACGACTTTATATTCTTGATGCATTTTTATGAATTTACTTTGGCTCACTAGCATTGGGTTTTTGTGCCAAATTCACTCTAAACATCTTAATACCCATTTTTTCTGAACAAGGTCCTTACCAAACCAGGTGACCAGTGTGCCAATACCTTTTTTTTTTTTAAACATGTGCAACTTTATTGATTTGAATAAGGAGCATATTCAGTTAGAAAAGTCTTCAATGGAATCACGATTAAGACACACTTCAATGACTTCCACTAAGTTTGAAAAAGCACAGGTCTATAATACCGTGGACCTTACAGGTCCTTGTTAAAACATGGGCTCTTCCATGCGAATTGTTTAACCTTGTATTTTAAAGTAAGTGGAAGATTTAAATGTACAATTATATCTGCCATACCCATTAAGCACTGGAATTCAATGGGAACCTACTACTAAAACATAAAAATAAAACAAACACCTACCACATACAGAATCAGAAATATCTAAAAATGTTAATAGGTGCTTTATAAATTGTGCTGTGAATGATGTACTCAGACTAGTCTTCTTACAAAAAGAATTGTGAAGTGACAAGGTGTTGGTCATAACAAGTCATACAATAGCATGGCACTTTGTAAAGAAGACAAACTCTGATGTTTAAACACAAATCACACTGTTTTGTAACATGTGGCATATGGAAGATGATCTGAAGAACTTGACCACTTAATAATTATGCAGTGCCAATAAGTCTTCTGATAAATTCTTCACAGATTAGCGAACAAACTATGTACATGAATTCACTGTTGAGCAAAACGAAACCAAGTGAGAAAAAAAAATTCAAGTTAATCACATGGATTTCCAACACAAAATTCATTCATGGGGAAAACAAAAATGAATACTTCCATTTCCAGATGTTTACCTTAAAATTCTTAACTGACAACCCAAAAATCTTAAATCATAACCAAGTGACGGCTGAGGGGGGATATGATAGAGGTGTTTAAAATCATGAGAGGTCTAGAACGGGTTAATGTGAATCAGTTTTTTACTCTTTCGGATAATAGAAGGACTAGGAGGTATTCCATGAAGTTAGCAAGTAGCACATTTAAGACTAATCGGAGAAAGTTCTTTTTCACTCAACACACAATTAAACTCTGGAATTTGTTGCCAGAGGATGTGGTTAGTGCAGTTAGTATAGCTGGGTTTAAAAAAGGACTGGATAAGTTCTTGGAGGAGAAGTCCATTATCTGCTATTAAGTTGACTTACAGAATAGCCACTGCTATTATTAGCAACTGTAGCATGGGATAGACTTAGTTTTTGGGTACTTGCCAGGTTCTTATGGCCTGCATTGGCCATCCAGGATTACGCATACAGTAGGTTTACATGAAAAGTAAGTTTAGATTCAGATAAAGATGTGAATATTTAAAATGACATTCTAACAGTTAAGCCAAAGTGTGGCACTGCCAACCCTAGTTGGTGATTTGTGCATTATTGTGGTGGCATGTCTGCTTTTGTTCATCCCTTTGAACAGTGTGTACAGAAGAGAGAGAGTGAGAGGAGTGTGAAGTGTGAGAAAGACCAGGGAGGGTAAGATGGGGGGGGGAGGGATGCTTGAGCGTGTATGCATGTGAGAGATTGTGAGCTGGTGTATGAAAGCAGGACAGTGTATATGTGAGGCTGCAAGCCTGTGTGAAGGAATGGTGTATGCAAGAGAGAGGGACCCTGGATGAGGGGATGTGTGTGTGAGTGAGAGAGAGAGAGCGAGAGCGAACTGAGAACAGGGTCAAACTCTGGGAGTGTAGATATAGAGTGGAAGGGGTTCAGCCTAGAGGTGGAGGAGAGAGAGATACTGGCAAGTGGAGGAGTTGAGGCCTGAGAGAGCAAAGTGGCCAGGGGAGTAGGGAGAGCGAGTGGAAGGGACACTTACAGCGAATTTCTAGAGAAATTCTGCTCAAAATTGTTAAAATTCTGCATCTTTAAGTAATAACTTTACTCTGTATTAGTTTAAAATGTAATTACTTAAAGACTGTCATGTAAATTGTATTATTTTGACTAATATAAAGTATGCAGACTTAAGTTTTTGTGCTCAGAATTTTTTTTTGGCGCAGATTTCCCCCAGGAGTAAAATTTGGTTTTGGGGTTTCTCAGAGAAAAATAAAAAGATGGGGAAAGGTATATTACAGGGACCAGGCATGTTAACAGTGAACTATGTGGAAGAAGCTGGGTTCGACTGGGGTCCTTCCACTCCTCGTCAGCCATGGCAGAGGATGCTGGCGTAGCATGGTCATTATGCAATGGCAGCATCTCGTGAGCAAATCTTGGACTTCCCACCCACCCACCCTCAGCAAAGGACTGTCATTGCAATAACTGGCTTAATGTAAGATATCATTTAAAATGATGGGGGGGGGGGGGGGAGAGAATATCATGGATAGATGAAGATGAAAGATTATGGTTCTGACTGAGCTGAAAATCCAGGGAAGCAGGAAGAAACTGCCTGGTCAGAGGTATGCCTGGGCAGAGAGATGGGTGTAACTAGAATATCTATGGTGGGCCCTCCCCTTGTGTGTTCAGTCTCTTTTTTCTAGGTCGTCATGGCTATTTTATAGTTATAGTAAGAATCTAGTGAATAATCACCGACAAAACCCAAACGTTCCCACCCTCACCCCGCCCCCCCAAAGATCAAATGGAATTTGAGGGAAATCTAGTCTAATGATTTATTCATGGGTCTTTTTGGGTGATATTAATATTCATCATGTCTTCCTATTATGCCAAGTTTTGTGTGACTAAACTTGTTTTGATATCTATGCTTGCTTTCAGATTTTAAATATCTTAAAATAAGGTGAATAAATCTTCAGCTAATAGTGAAGAAAATCCAAAGAAGAATGAATATAAATCTGTATGATCCTGTGTTCTTAAGGTTTACTTCACTAAAACCCAGCAACCCTACTGTGCTATGCACACACTGACACTGTACTGTACCAGATCTAACCAGCATTTGTCTACAGCAAATATCACTTATATTGCAGTAATTCAGAAATGTAAGTGCCTCATTTTCCTCCGATAGCCTAATCTCCTCCTCCTCTCAGTCTAAGCTATGGAGTCTCCAAATTCAGTCATAAACAATGTATGGTATATACAAAATAGATTTCAAGCATATTCGTTGTGGAAATCCTGAAAAGGCAACTGGGTTGCAGAGATCAAGGATCAGGATTTAGACCCCTACTTTCCAGGAACCCACATACCTACCCATAGGGTAATAAAACCTCTCTACAAAACCTGTATGAAATCTGTGTCCATCAACGGGTGCAACAGCGCACTTGCAGGCTGATACAGTACGGTGCGCTTGGCCGAGCGCACAGTTTAGCGCCCGTTTGGCTGTGTGTTTTTGATGCACTCTTATTACCCCTTATACTGTAAGGGGTAATAGCACGTCGAAAGCGCGCAGCCAGCCCCCCCTCCCCCTAAAACTAATAGCACTCATCACATGCAAATGCATGTCGATGAGCCTATTATTTAGTCACCTGGGATACTGAAAGTAAAATATGCGGCCAAGCCGCACATTTTACACTCAGAAATTAACACCTGCCCATAGGCAGGCGTTAAATTCTAAACAACCCGGAAAAGTGTACAGAAAAGCAGAAAAAAAAACTGCTTTTCTATACACCCTCCAACTTAATATCCTAGCGATATTAAGTCGGAGGAACCTAAAACTAAAAAATAAATAAATAAATTCTGCCCACCAGTCAGCGGGTTAGAAAAACAGATGCTCAATTTTAATGACGCCAGTAAAATAGAGCGTCTGTTGTCTAACCCGCTGACAGCCAGCTCTACCGCTAATAAAGAGGCACTAGCGACGCGCTATTGTCCCTAGCACCTCCTTATTAGCTCGCCACTTATTTAAATAGAGAATCGTGCATCCAGGAGAGGTGTCTGGGCACGCGTTAGGACAGAGGGCACAACACAGAGTGCCAGCTCTCCCGCGGTTTTTACAGTATCGGCCTGAGAGTCAGTACAGCAAGAAGGCACAAAGACTGTAAGAGGAGCCAATGTAATGAAGTGTACTCAGAGGGCACAGTTTTACCCATTGCTGTGGGCACATTTTTTGTGCACAAACTGTGCTCCTGATGCAGCAAGGAGTTTTAAGCACAAAAAATGTGCATGTAAAACTATGCATTATTGCTTATTGTTGTCACATGAAAATCCCCTGCTAATTAAGGCATTAGCTATTACTCCCAAAGCAGAGGTGTGCTAGCTTAACTCTTTTTCTTAGCACTGGTCAGAGGTGGAGAAAAAGTTCCCTGCGCTGATGTTAGTCTATGGGCATGTATTCTGCACATTAATATGCTTTGTGTGCACAAACAAATATTTCCTGTAATGAAAGCATTAGTGAGAACATAAATCATATTTATCACATAAAACAAGCATAAGTAATGAATATAAGTCTTGTGTGCACAAAACATGGCTTTTCTGTGTATAAATCCTGTCCAAGAGAGACTCCTCCCACCACCAGAGTTAGAACTTGATTTTGTGTCTATGTTTTTAACTCCCAATGCATTTGCTTATGGCATTAGGAGTTAGAATTTTTTTTTTTTTTTAAAGCACCTGCGTTCACCTGTGCACTGAATATCAGCAGGCAGTCTTAACACAGGGCTTATTACATAAGCCCCAGAATGAGAAAGTAGCAATAAAAAAAAAAAAAAAAAAAAAAAAGCAGACAGATTTATGTTGAATTTTAAAGCATTTCCTGCAAAAAGTCAGGTGATTAAATCAGTCTAGCCTTGAACAGGACTAACAGGCAAGACTGGTTTTTATATAAACTGATAAATTACACTGACCTTGGCTATGTTACATGGGTAACATTAGTACTAGAAACAAGTGTTCGTATTTAACTTAGCCAGAGTATAGACTATAAGCATGTTTTTGTTCATCAAGTATGCAGATTTTTCACTTATCTACTTCTACGGTATACACATTTACTGTTGCCAATTCAAAGAAGTTCTTACTTCATTTGTCTACAAAGCCATATTGTCCTCTTATAGCTGTCTTATAGCTGAAATGCCTAAAAAAAAATAAAAAAATAGTGGATATACTACTACTGAATGTTTCTATACAGTGAATCACCTTCAGGATATGAAACCCTTCATTGTAGGGGCAATTTTGTAATAGCACCTATAGATGTACAGTACACAGGTGCTTTTAAGCATACTAAATGTGAAAGAATCCACTCGCGTAGTACCTCTTTAAAAATAAGTACAAAGCATGCAGGTTAGACACGGCTGCATACTCATCCCTGCTCTTTTGTGCAGGCAGACATAATGGGTAAAACACTTGTACTTGTGAAAATGTCACACACATGCGCCATTTTCCTCTCTTTGACTTACACATCCATCTGTGAAAGCCTCCTTCCAGCCCAGCTAAACAGTATGGGGCGGATTTTCAGAGCCCTGCTCGCCTACATCCGCCCAAAACCGGGCGGATTTAGGCGAGCAGGGCCCTGCGCGCCGGTGAGCCTATTTTACATAGGCCTACCGGCGCGCGCAGAGCCCCGGGACTCGCGTAAGTCCCGGGGTTCTCCGAGGGGGGCGTGTCGGGGGCGTGCCGGGGGGCGGGCCCGGTCGTTGTGGCGTTTCGGGGGCGTGTCGGCAGCATTTTGGGGGCGGATACGGGGGCGTGGCTACGGCCCGGGGCGGTCCAGGGGCGTGGCCGCACCCTCCGTACCCGCCCCCAGGTCGCGGCCCGGCATGCAGGAGGCCCGCTGGCGCGTGGGGATTTACTTCTCCCTCCGGGAGGCATAAATCCCCGGAGAAAGGTAAGGGGGGGGTGTAGACAGGGCCGGGCGGGTGGGTTAGATAGAGGAAGGGAGGGGAAGATGAGGGGAGGGCGTTAGAGGATTCCCTCCAAGGCCGTTCCGATTTCGGAGCAGCCTTGGAGGGAACGGGGGTAGGCAGCGCGGCTCGGCGCGCACCGGCTATACAGAATTCATAGCCTTGCGCGCGCCAATCCAGGATTTTAGTGGATACGCGCGGCTCCGCGCGTATCTACTAAAATCCAGCGTACTTTTGCTGGCGCCTGATGCGCCAGCAAAAGTACGCCTATTCGCGTTTTTTGAAAATCTACCCCATGTGCACAATGGAAGCCTACATGTACTTTCAGCCAGAGAGTGATTTTCAGGCAGGTTTTTTTAACCAAATAAAACGGCTTTAAAAAAATTGTCCTCCCCATTTCTAAATGATTTCTTACCCAGTTTGAATGTACACACCATCTAACACACACTTCCCATGGCAGACTATACTAGAGATGTGAATCGTGTCCTCGATCGTCTTAACGATCGATTTTGGCTGGGAGGGGGAGGGAATCGTATTGTTGCCGTTTGGGGGGGTAAAATATCGTGAAAAATCGTAAAATCGTGAGCCGGCACATTAAAACCCCCTAAAACCCACCCCCGACCCTTTAAATTAAATCTCCCACCCTCCCGAACCCCCCCCAAATGACTTAAATAACCTGGGTGTCCAGCGGCGGTCCGGAACGGCAGCGGTCCGGAACGGGCTCCTGCTATTGAATCTTGTTGTCTTCAGCCGGCGCCATTTTGCAAAATGGCGCCGAAAAATGGCGGCGGCCATAGAACAACACGATTCCACGGCAGGAGGTCCTTCCGGACCCCCGCTGGACTTTTGGCAAGTCTTGTGGGGGTCAGGAGGCCCCCCCCAAGCTGGCCAAAAGTTCCTGGAGGTCCAGCGGGGGTCAGGGAGTGATTTCCCGCCGTGAATCATTTTCCGTACGGAAAATGGCGCCGGCAGGAGATCGACTGCAGGAGGTCGTTCAGCGAGGGTTCCGGCGCCTCGCTGAACGACCTCCTGCAGTCGGCTTAAGGAGAGTTTGGTTTTTTGGGGTTGGTTTGTTTTTTAAATAACAGTGCTCTCATAATAAGAGCTATTTTTATATAAAATATTTATTACACACACCATCATTAATCTTAGACAAGTTACAATACGAATTCATAAAACCATATTAACACATACTACTCCCTAGCTCTCTAATCCTGGAATCCTAATTCTAAAACAAATTGTCTGAATAATTATTTACAGCGTCAGGATCCAAACACTTGCATACTATAACATCATATACTAAGTTATACAGCTGTAATACTTAGTTACAAAAACAACATTTTTAAAAAAATGGTAAGAAAAATGATTGTTCAAATCTAACCAATGTGATCTCTCAGATGAATGTCGGTATATAAAAATAATTAATAAATAAATGTGCAGCTGGCCCAGTGGCAGCACTGTGCACTGCTATGTGCAAAGATATGGGTTTGATTGCTGGCTCATATCCTCCGCCTACTGGCCTGAATGGAAATCTAGAGAGAGCACCTTTACAGTCCTTGGGGGGAGGGAATTAGTTACTGCGCACCTATTGGTCAGAGAGGCCCAAAATTTCAGGGTTCTGGATGAAGCACTAGTGCTTTTTGCCAACCAAGGATTATTTATGTTATGACTAGAACAGGAAGGGGGGCAGAGAGTCCCCAGGCAGTTGAGAACAAAGGCTCATGGTGCCCAATAACATCCCTGATTCAGAATGAGCTGGAAACACAGGATGAAACTAGGCTACTCCTCCACAATACCTACAGTACCTGAATGTAATCCACATTGAAGCACTGAAGAAAGTGCAAAAAGCGGAATATACATCTTAATACATAAAAATAAATAAATAAATGAAACCAGGTCAAAAAAAAAATACTGGACTTCGTAAATTGTGATTATATTTAACTTTTGTCCAATGAAAAATATCTAAAGATGTTGCAATAATGTTCATATTAGCGATCACAGGTTCTCCCTCAGGAAAGGCTCTACATATAACCTTGAAAGCTCAGGTACAGCATGTTTAAATTTCTTATATTGGTCCAACACAAGTATCACAGCCAACAAAATGGAGCTCAGTTTTCTCCAGCATCAAAATGGAAAGTACATTACAAACTGTTAAAATTAGAATGCTAAGGTGTACTGCTTAGATATTTCTTTGAGATGACACAGAAGTTATTTTTTCAAGAGGAGGAAATTAAATCAGTAAAAGTCAATTACTGGGTTTTCCCCAAACTTGGTAATTGGGACTTCAAACGGATCCGTTTTCCCAAAGATTCACAGATATTTATGAGTTATATTTGCATATATGTGGACTAATAAACAAGTCGTGAATAATTTGGTTATACTGAAACCTAGTGTACACTACTGAATACAAAATGCCTCAGGAACTATCCCCTATAAGTATAACAAATGTCAAAAAAGAGGAAAAAGGGAGTAAGACAGCATAGTAGCCTGGCTTCTCAGCTGCTACTGAGCGTGTGCTATACCATTTTTAATGCAGTTTTTACTTTTTCTTTTAAATAGTGTTTCCCAATTTTTCTATTATGTAATGCACATAGATTCCTTCGTTATATAAATCTTAGTTCACACTCTCTCGATGTCAATTCCATATAGCTGACATCCCCAAAACAGTAGAGCCATCTCTGTGCTTCACAATAGGGATGATATGCTTCACTTCTGTTATGGCTGTGACCGTAAAGTTCAATTTTGCTTTCATCAAATCATTTTGTTCCAGAAGTTGTAAGCGGGCTGTTTTGTGGCATTGGTGCAGCATATTACTTTCTTCTAGTAACCCATGTGGCCCATTTTTGTTCAAGTATCTCCTTTTAGTGCATACTGAACCACCCACACCATTTTGTTTCAGAGAAGCCTTTAATTTCAGTAGAAGTTACTTGCGGGTTTTTCTTTACATCCAGATAAATTCTCCTGGCAGTCATGTCTGAAATCTTTCTTGGTCTACCTTAATTTTCCACAGCATTGATTAGCATTTTCAAATATTTGGATATCTTTTTATATAATTTTCCTAGTTTATAAAGCTGAACTACTTTTGCTCACAGATCCTTTGACAGTTCTTTTGCTTTCTACATGCTTCAGTAACCAAAGTCACAGCAGATCTGGATAAAATGCACAAGGGTTTCTCAAGAGCTGACTATTTATACACAGTCAGATACTAATTACAATCAAACAAGGCACAGGTATAGATACCTACACTTCATTCCATCTCAACCTGCGTGTGTCAACTTGGGTATATATCAGCCCAAACATTCAAGGGTATGTAAACTTTTGATCAGGACCATTTTATTATTTACCTTATTGTTATGGTTAATTTAATGATTGTGTTATTTTGTGATGCATAATAGTTTTAATTGGAAACACATTAAAAATAACAGACATGTTTTGTCTGATCACTCATGTTTTCTTAAAATGCTATACATCTTAAAATTCTGCCAGGGTATGTAAACTTATGAGTACAAGTGTATACTGGCAAAGGGGTAGGAATTATTTCAGTCAGTGAAAGCAGCTTGCCACTTTAAAGAGAAACATCCTCATAGGGAACGAGAATCTCATCATCTTAACTGCATTATGCCATGATATCCCTGTCATACAATATCACAACAAATTTTACATTAATGCATGTCACCACTATCATTCTAAATTTATATTAATTAAAATGCAGCCATCATGTGGAAGGGAAGAAAAAAATCCTTAAGTTTCATGGCTGAGTTTAGGAAAGTACAAATCAAATGTGGATAGATTCATATGTCCTTTGATAGGCACAGAAGCAATATGAGGTATGTCATCATAGGTTAAAAATTCAAATATTTAATGTCTGAGGAAAAAAATATTTGTTAATGGCTAGGCTACTCTTTTAACTATATATGTTTGTCTAAAAGTCAAAAGGCTTAAAATAGGAAGCATTCTGGTCTATAGAGGGGATTTCTTAACCCCTTTGCTTCTAAGGTACCTCTTTCCCTGTGGTAGAGGTTCATTGCTTCCACCCACATCTCTCTCGCATGCATACTCGCCACGACAGGTACTTTTTTCCTGTGCACAAATTATACAATTAAACATATACATTTTATTTTCACTAGATTTGGTAGACCCCCTGAAACCCTCATCTATGGTACAGAGAACTTGCAAAAAGTTGCAGTTTACATTTCACACTCTACAAAACTGAAGAAAGCTAAAATTACATCTAACTTGGCAGTTCCATAGGTTTCAGTAAGCAAAAATCAGAGTTTTATCACATGTTCAAATATATATATATTTGTGGTTTGCAAGGTCTGATCACGTCTATGAACCTTCTCCATTATAAATACAGTTTTTAGATTTATTCACACTGAGTTGACACAGGGTTGATTATTTGCAGGGCAAATGAAGGCAATCAAATACTAAAGCTTCATGAAGATTAAAGGGCTGCCAAGGTCTTTGCTGTATCAGCTTCAGTCCAGCTGCTTCACGAAAAGATTTGTCAGAATTACCGTACTAAAACAAAAACACAAATCAATGATAAATCACATTACTGCAGTATGAAAACTCAAAACTCTAGTTTCCCTATACCTTCTGGAAGCAACTTCCATTGCTTACATAGTTGTAGCCATTTCCAATGGACTGTATACACCACCCTTTATAACCCAGGCATTAACAACTATTAAAAGAAAATCTGTTCCAGGAATGATAAAATACATAACAGATGTTAATGCAATTGAAAGCAACATGACAGCAATCCTGGGATAGAGATTTATAAACTGTCTTACTACCATTATGGATGACAATACTAAATGTTTGTCAAGAGCTATTGCTTATAATGGAAGTCAAACTATTTAAAGCTAAATGCCAATAAGAATTTGCCTTTTAATGAAGATGGGATTGTTAATTTACTTTAACATTTCTTTGTCATTGTTTTAAGCAAATCTGCTAAAATAGATTTATCACCAAAATTTCTGCAAATGTAATACTTCATAACTAAAAGCCACCAACCAGATAATTCTTATATTAATCTCTGCATTAGGATTTTGATAGCCACAGACTTCGAATTGCAATTCATGAGCAAACAAAGGACTTGTTCTGTTTCAGGGCAGACGGAAGGAGTCATTCTATTTGTTGGTAACAGCACAAAAGGAGTTTTGTATAATAGGACAGTATTTTTTGGCTCTGCAGCGCTCCCTTTTCAACAAACACGAGTGTCATTCATAGGCTTCCCATCCTCTCAATGTGTCCAATGTCGTCTTCTCCAGTTCTGAGCAAAATGAGATCTGCAATGCAGCTCTTAGAAAAGGGAAGGCAAACCAGCTGTCCTTATCTCACCACCCTCTAAAACAGCAAAGTATTTGTCAAATGAGGCATATGAAAATAAATCACAATATCAAGACCCCTAAGAAAGGGTAAAGATTTTTTTTTATTTCTGTGTTTTCCGGTTTGTATTACTCCCCTTTAATTATGGTCTTGTATTTTCTACCCCAAAATATACAGTGCTATTAACATTTTCAGCTTTAAAATGCAGACACAAATTATGTAGAAGTCAAACAAGCTGACAATTAAAATACCTGCAGCTTTACCGTTTGCGCTCCAAGTGGAAGAAAATGCTTTTTAGAATGCCTTTTGACAAACACCACTGTTTCTAAGCAGTGCAATACAACGTGACCTGTTTGATGAAGCAACCAAAAGCCAAAATCATTTGCTTTCATAACACTGGTTAACATCAAAAGTTTGAGTCAGATCAATTTTAATCTGCCATTTATTGCTACTTCAAGAACTACACATGCCTTAAAAGAGATTCGGCAGTAAACCCTTGGCCTTTGCATCTCCTTCAAACCTAGGATCACAAAAGCAATATAAAGCAGCAGAGCATATTGCTTTCCTATTGACCAAGATTGCTTCCACAATAAGGTATCATCACTTCCTTTCACCATACACCTTTACAACTTCCAGTTAAAGTAGTCCATGGTGATACATAATGAACAGTTGAAAACAGGCTGTACAGTTGGAGTCTTTCCAACAACATAAAACCTATGTTTTCCAATTCATGGCTTCCCACCATTAATTTTTGACAACCTTAATGTTTTATGCAAACTTTTCCTGAATGATGAAAGCAACAAACATTTCAACCATCATATACTATCTAAACTGATAGAAAATAGCCATAGGTGTTGAGGAAGCAAGTCATGAATGCTTCTTACAAGGATTTATCACCTAAAGCCAAATGAAAAAAAAGTACACAAAACTGCATGCAAAAGCTCTCATTAATAGTGTTGTGATAGTGCTGCGACCACTGAAGATTGGCAGGCAAGTCACAAAGCTACATTTTCAGTAAATAGTGCCATAGCAGTACATGCCAATGCAGGATTTTGAAATAAATCTCAGTGCAACTTGCTTTTTATATAGCCACTGAAAATTCATATATAAATAATTAACACTCTTTACTTAAAGCAGAAATAGCTCACACTTGTGCAAAAATCTTAAAAAAAAAAAAAAAAGGTTTGCAACAGGCAGGAAGATTCATCTGACTGTGGCATGGTGAGATACTGCAATACCATTTTTCCTAAAATAGTCTAATTTGTGTGTAGGGGAGAAAATATTTTTTATCTCTAGAGATATCGCTACACACACACATTTAAGTTATTTGATCTGAAGGCTAATAAAGTGTGGGATCCCAGCTTCCCCCACCCCCTTCCAAGTCTCCATTTTAACAAGTCTTCACTCTTTTATGGAATGTACTTTCAAAAGCAAACTGAAAAGAACCAACATTTTATTTTAACAGAAAATAAATCTTAATTGTGCTAGGTATTTATTCTTGAATGTAAAGAGCTAAAATTACAAAACTTATCCATCTACCATTAAGAGTTGATTCTGAACAGCCACATCTCCATAAACAAGTTTGTGTCTAGCCCTGGATTCAGCATTTGTTCTGCTTCATCTCCTGACAATATTTAATACATATGCCCATGCAACAAGTTACCAAATGATTGAGAATGTTCATGATATACTCCATCCATGAGCTATTTTGACTACATATTTTTATATTCATTTTTACCAATGCAAGAATGAATTGTTACTCGAGTTAGAAAATGGATTTTTTTAAACCAAGTGAATGAGCAACACTAAAGTACTGTCACATCTGCAAAGCAATCTAGGATAGCAGTAATTTAACCACATACTCGAAATCCACTCAGCTATATTCCAATTATGACTTATTTTAAAGCCAGGTACCTGTAGAGTACTATGCTGACAGGATTAAATCATTTCAATGGTTTGTGACTGTAGATTATCGCTTGTTATAACAGTTTATTTAAATAAACCTTTAGACTGGTCATAAGGAAAACTGTAATCTCCAATTTTTGCAAGAAAAAAATTTGCTATAAAAAAAAATAAAAAGCAAGCAGCAGCTTTGAACTAAAGAAAAGTACAGTTTAAGACAATTCTCAGGGCAAATACACATTCCCCACAAACAACCTAATCAACTCTTTTCAACATCTATATGGCCCCAATTTTGCTAATCAAAGACTACCAGATTCTCTAGCATTTCAATGTCCAGTAGGCCCAGACCATGCAATCATCAACCAAAACTGCCTTAAAATGAATTCAGACTGGCTATACTACAAACTAAAACTAATACCCCCTCCCAAAAAAAAAAAAAAATTATGTCTTGGGAGGATCTAAACTACCTTTCAGCTACCATGTTCACAGTCTGGGCTTCATATTAGAATCCCTATTCACTACTGAAACCCAGATTCTATCTACAACCAAGTCAGCCTTCTTCCAAGTGAAGCAACTATGCCACCTCCTCTCATTCTTCGATTACACTGCTTTTGCTATAATGATACAGGCCTGTGTAATCCCTCAGCCAGATGTAATACAGCTATATCACCACAATTAATAGATTCATCTTTTGGGATAGAAGCAAAAATTTATACTGTAGGCTCTGCTAAACAGAAGATTTCACAACTTTATTTTCCGCAAAGAAAATTAAAAACAGAAAATTATGCCTACACAATGCTAGCTGTTAATTTCAGCTAACTAAACAATCTGCAGACACTAAATTGGTGAACCAGCAATATTACAATTGATCTTGCTATTAGTACAATTTTAGCATTTTGTTGCAAAAGGAACAGAGGAAAATGTGCTGTACACCTTGAAAGAAAACAGAGCTAAAATAAGACTCCACACTGGTTATATCAAGGATCCAGGTTCCTACTACTGGGGCAGTCAAGCATTTGAATCAGTACTCACGGGAAGGTCATCATGCTCTTTTAAATTTCTCAGATATCTGTTATACAGAGACACGAGTTTACAGGTAAGGTTATAAGGATGGATTTTAAAACCCACACGTATCCACGCCTGCGCGGTTCCCATGCGCACATGCGAGCCGGATTTTAATATCCGCGCGCGCGCGCGCAGGTGCGAGTGGGTGGCCTCCTCTGCGCACCAGTGGGGGCAATTTTTTTAAATTGCAAGCAGCGATGCAAGTAGGGCTTCCCTAGTTCTCTCCCAGTCCATTCCAATAAAGGAGCGGACTGGGAGGAAACTTCCCTACCCCCTCTCCTCGCTGACCCCTAAAATTAACTCTACTTATCCCCAATTATTTATTTTTTTTTTTTATGCTTACTGCTCCTCTGGAGCAGAAGTATTGACTCCGTGCCAGCCGACTGCCGGCGCATGCTTCCCCGAGACAGTGTCTAATGGCGCAACCCCGCCCCAGCTCGCCCCTTTTCAATCACCCGGCACTTCTGAGGGTACCAGGAGTTGCGCGCATGGGCGGGCCCTTTAGAAAATGCGCTCGGCGTGAGCAGGGCCCAGCCATGTGCATAACCCCCAGGCGATAAAATTCGGGCAATAGCGTCTTCATTTTATTGTATGGGAGGAGATTCTCTACAGGATCAATGTGATCCTCTAGACTGGAGCTACCACATATTAAATGAATATTCAGCAGTATGAATGTATATTCTGTAGTTTGCATAAATTCATTTCAAAGAAAATATAGGACTGAAAAGCATTAACCAAAGCCATCTTAAATCTAACAGACTAATGTTACTAGCATTCAACGCAAACATACGGATAACCTATGGTTAGGAGCATGTGTGTATCAGAATGTAAAACTGCTGGAGAAAACAATGATTGGCCATTACAAATCCATTTGGGTTATATTATCATCAGTTCAAATCCCATTTTCCCTTTGCAAATTCAATTCCCATCAATAGCCCCATACATCACTGGCTGCCCATGTTTGCAGTCTCATTTTTTACCTAAGAAAAATTGAAAGATTACTGCCAACATGTAATAGACAAACTGCTATTTCAGATTCCCTACACATGTGCTTCGGGGGAAAAAAAAAAATGCAAATCAAGGCACTGTTATCTGCTGTAGGTTACTCCTGTGGCACAGCACATTTTATTTCTCCAGTCACGTACTTAAAGGGAAAAAAAAAAAAAAGCATTCTGTCATTCAAATAGGTCTTATTCTGTTAAATATTAGCTCATTTTCTTAATATTCCAGGCACGCTAAGAAGAACACAGCACATACAAAGAACATGTACACAAAAGCCGTGAAATCTCTCTAGTAGATCACAAGAAGCAAAAATTCAGAAACGTAGCATAACAGATTTGGACCCAAAAAAATTACAGGAAACTAATAATTTTCCATTTTACCCAAAAATGTATTGCTAAGTGGATATTTAAGCGATTCTCATTTGCTGATAACTGGTTATAGAAACTCTCTACCTCTGACCCCAACCCAAGCACACACACCCCTGGCAAAGATTTTCAAAAGAAGTTCTCAGCCACACTGCTACAATCCTAGCCTAATAAGAATATCACTGCAGAGCCACAGTACAGCGTTAGCACTCCCTGCATAGTAAGGTTGGAGGAGGGTTTCCATTAATTTTAATTACCAGGCACCTAAACAAAGCTGGAAAAATGTCCTTTTTTTTTTTTTATGGAATACACCAAAGGTGAGCAAACCTTTTGAGCTGCGGCCCTTTTCATTGTTGAAATTGGTTAGGCCCCTCCCCAAGATGGATTTCTATATGTGTGCATGTATGTGTGATATATATCTATATTGAGAGAGAGACAGAGAGAGACACATATGAAGGGCATTCACCAGGCAACCACACTGCCAATCAGTGGCTCAAAGCCCCACCTTTTGTTTTTCTTCAAGCTACTGAAAGGAGTAAACACACACACACACACACACACACACACACACTCCATTCTCAAATAAATACATACTTCACACTCAGAGATATACAAAACAACCCACATCCAGACTAGCAGAGTAAAACAAATAGACACTGAGACCATACACACAACAGACAAACAAGGACACCTCAAAAGCAGAGACAGATACCCCACATAGAGACATAAACCTAATGTCCAAATATGCACAGAGATACAGACGTACATACCTAATCCTAAAAATAGACACATGTCCTCAGTCAGAAGACACACAGACATATCACAGACTGACAGAGAGAGGCATAGATAAAAAACACATCCAGACACAGCAAGAGATACAGACATTCCACATCAAACACAGAGATATAGCCCAAACATACAGATAAAGCACACTAAATAGACACACAGGGCATACATCAAAATGGTAAGGGTTGGAAATTCTCTCAAAAGAACTTAGGTGCCAGACAAAAGGTTTTAGGACAAAAAAAAAAACCAACAACTCCATGTTACCCTGCCAATTTATTTTATTTTTTGCTTTTGTATTGTTTTTATTAATTGTTCCTGTTTTTTATCTCCATTTTTGTATTTTTCTTAGTTTGCTCATTTTTATTTTTTTACTTTCTCAGGTTTTGATTTGCTTATTCAACTTCTTTACACTTTTTGCCTTTATTCTCCCTTCATCTCCTTCCTCTCTCCCCTCTGGCCTCTTTGCCCATTCCCCTTCCCAACCTCAACACTTTTCTTCCCCTAGCAAGTAACTGCTGGGATCTCTCTCCCTCCCTCCCTCACTCTCTGGGTGGGGTCCCAGCAGCAGAAGGAACTCCTCCCGGACTGAGGCCTGAAGTGGCAGGTCTTCCTGGACTGTGGGACACTGCAGTGGCTGTTCCCATGTCCATTTCTACCGCAAAGTAAGCAGCTACCCATAGCAGTAGCAGCTCCATTCCCTGGCCCAAAGAGAAAGCTGCATGGCTAAGCCATAGCATGGTTACAATGATGTTACTATGTTCTGTCAGCTCCCTCCCTGGCACCAAGACTCAACTGCATAGCCATTTTTTCTTACCTGATTGGGCACTAGCTAGGGTTCACTACCTCTGTTTTTCAACTCAGTCCTCAAGGACCAACCAACTAGTGTAGTTTTCAGAATATCCACAAATGTATAGGGATGATACACATTTCACTATGATGGAAGCAGGGCATAATATAATCGCATGCCTACACATTTGTGGATATCCTGAGAACTTGACTGATTGGATGCCTTTCAAAGACCAGTCTGAGAAACATTAGACCATGTTTGGTAAATCTGACTTAAAAGATAATGCATGAGTTTGGAAAAAAAAAATAAAACTTTGCTTCAAATATTATGAGCTTGCCATTCCTTTGCATGGTGAACTGCCAAAACTACTGATAAAGGCTACCAGTAAAGGAACTAGAAATGAAGGGAAACTGCTCTGAGCTACTCAATGTCCACCACTTTTTCCCAAATATGTTCGGCTATTTCTTTCTTTGCACACATTTCTATTTTTTGCCTTGAACCTGTTCCCCCCCCCCCCCCCAAACAAGTCTAATAACTGAGCAGCTTGTTGATCAAAATAATATCATTTTGGAGGTAAGTTACAATTAAAAATGGTATTACAAGAAATTGTACCATGCAACCATTGGTGGCAACACACAATTTATCAGTGAAGAAAAAATCAAGGGGTAAATGGTAAAAATATGAGGAATTGGGCACCCTCTAAAGCTGTGTTTCCCAACCTCAAGAAAAGTCATATATAAAAGGTTGAGCCACCAGCAGTTTTGTTGGTTCATTCCTTCCTGCAGAATGTCCTCCTGCCAGCAGAGGGCAGAGAGCAGCACCTATCTGCTGCTGCTGCTGTTGCTTCTTCTGTTTCCCTCTCTCCTGCTGGACAACCTTGCTTCCTGCTGTTATCATTGAGAGAAAAACCAACAGAGGAGGAAGCAGCAGCAGCAGCAGGTAAGTGCTGCTCAGATTTCTGCTAGCTCCAGGAAGAAGCTAAAAGCTAAATGTGTTGGGGGGGGGGGGGGATATGCATGTGCTACAGAGTGTTGGGGTGGGGGGGGGGAGAGAGGGGAAAGGGAAGGTAATAAGGGCTAGAAAGGCTGGGTAAACTAAAGGGACAAGGAAAGTGATGATATACCAGTGGGGTAGAGGGAAGGCTAGAAGGTGATGGTGCCGGGGGATGTAGGGAGAAGGGTAGGGGAGACAAAAGGTGGTAATTATGCCAGGGAGGGGGAAGGTGAAAATGTCAGAAGGGTGGAAAGAGAAGGAAGGGAAGGTAGTGATGATGGTGCCTGAGAGGTGGAGAGAGAAGAAAGAATGTGGTAATGCCTGGGGCTGGAGGAAGAAGATAGTGATGATGTCAGTGGGCGGAGAGAGAGAGAGAAGGAGAGAAGGTGGTGATGCCATATGGGTGGAGGGAGAAGGAAAGGAGTGGTGATAGTGATGCCAGAAGGGTGGCGGGAGAGGGAAACAAAGATGGTAATGATGCCAGAAGGGTGTTTTTCAATCCCTATCTACCTTATAAATGGGCTCTGACCAACGGCCCGCAAATGCGTAGTAGAAAGCAGCTCTACCGCGCATGCACGGGCGAGCACGTCGGTCAGAGCAAAGCGTGCCCGAAAAAAAAAAATGGCGCTGGGTCCTTAGGAGCAGGAGTGGCAGCGGCGACGAGCAGGAGCGGGAGGAGCAGTAGCAGCAGCGGCAGCGACGTGTGCGAGGGAGGGAGGGAGGGAGGGACACCTCCCGTCTGCCGGTTGTGGATGAGCTGAAAGGGGAGGGGATTGAGAGAGGGGAGGGAGGAGAGTGAGGTGAGGGGAAGGAGGAGAGAGTGAGGAGGAGAGTGAGGGGAGAGTGAGGGGAGGGGGAAGGTGAGAGGTAGGGAGACTAGAGGGAGAGAGAATAGAGGGGGGAGGTGAGAGGGAGGGAGGGAGAGGGAAGAAGAAAGGAAATGGACCGAAAAAAAAAATTTAAATGTAGCCCATTGTTACAGGCTTAACGGCTAGTGTACACATTTTCTTGGAATCAATATAGAGTTGTTAGCTAAGGTTAGGGCAACTTCCAAGTACAGTGGCTATCTCTATCCCAAGAGGGATAGAGACAGGATGGAGGCAGTCCAGAGGAGGACTACCAAAATGGTGTGGGGTCAGTATTAGAAAACCTATGAGGAGAGACTGAAGGATAAATATGTATACCCTGGAAGAGAGGAGGCGCAGGGGAGATATGATATAGACCTTCAGATACCTGAAAGGTTTTAATGATGCACAATCGTCAAACCTTTTCTGTTGGAAAGGGATCAGTAGAACTAGCGGTCACGAAATGAAACTCCAGGGAGGATGTCTCAGAACCAACGTCAGCAAATATTTCTTCTCAGAGGATGGTGGATACCTGGAATGCCTTTCCAGAGAAGGTGGTGAAAACCAAAATAGTGAAGGAATTCAGAAGGGCATGGGATAAATACTGTAGATCCCTAAAGGCTAAAGGATGGAAATGAAGGGGGGGGGGGGGGGGGGAGTACATGGAGTAACTTGCTGGTACAGTGGTTACTAGTCTTAACCAATAAGCCTTGATGCCTTTGATGCAATTCCATCATTGCTCTCTGCTTCAACGGCAGGGGGAAATGGGGAATTGGATTTGTACAGCAACCAGTGAGGGCCATGACTTTTATGGTCTGGGGAAACAAGTATGGGGGTAATTTGCTGATGCAGTGGGTACTACCCTTAATCAATAGGACTGATACTTTGGTGCAACTCCCAAATACCCAATTAATGAATTTATAGATGAGCCCAAAATACAAAATCACAAATATTGCCCATGAGCTGGGTATTCTTCTGTGGGAAGGGATTTTAAAAGAGCCAATGATCACAGATATCAACAAGAACCCAAGAAGCTAGGAAATACATTTTAAACACTACCAAATATATCAGACTCATTTACATTCTTATTTTCTGGTTGACATGAACCACTAAAGCATACTCTTCACAGGTGGAATTTGCAAGTCACAATCATGATTATCAATTTATTTTATCCAGTTTACAATACCTAGAATCCAGCTTTATGCAACTTACTTTATCAACAGAATGCCTTACATGCAGCAGCCCTTTGAGGATAAATGGTTCTATTCATGCTGAAGACTCACAGTAAATGCTTCAAGCAAGGCATTTTTTAACTCCCAGTTCACAATAAAATATTATATTCATTGAGTTTTAAACAATTTATTGCTATTTTCCTGAAGGCCAAAGCTTTCAACAAGTTTTGAAATACAGTATTATTTAACTCTTGAACAGTGCACAGGAACACAGATTTAAAAAAAAAGTTAAGGCCCTGATATACTAACTCTTTGCTCTCATTCTGTGTCAATAGAAAAACAAGTAAACCAGGATCTAAAAAGTCCACCTTTAAAATGCTAATTTTAGGTAGCTCCCATTAATTCAATTTCTGTTTCCAATTTAAAATTATGCACATCTTATTCTTAATTGAAAATGGCACGGCATTGCAAGACAGCAATGGGAAATAACAATTCAAATGTTTTCTATGCAAATTTGTTATTCGTCCGATATGTTATGCAGTTGTTTTGTTCTAGACAGGACGACAACTTGATTGTGATGTTAAAACATGTCTGTTAATTTTAAGCAGAAAGACCTGACTAATAATTTATGTTTATTTCTAATTGTCTCTTTATAAAGTAAGAACTATGATTGGCTGGATTCCACCATAAACAGAATGTAGTAGGATTCCATCTCCCTTATAAAAAAGGCTTCCCTCCCCATCCTAGTTGGAGAAATGTATTGAATATCAGTCTGTATAAACTGATGTGTGTAATTTTAAAATGTGAGAATTTGAGAACTGATTTGCTTGCTGGACCTCTCAGACCTGCTTTACCAAGCTTCTGGATAGTTAGCTAAACTCTTCCCCCCACCTAATCCAGCCTGCGTGGGGATTCTCCTAGGCCAACAGGCAGAGTGCAGCTTCCTCTGGAATATGCTAATGTGTACCCCAAATTCTAGCCAGTTGCTATCATCATAGAGATGGCTAGGAACTCCCTTTACCCTGAGGGTGGAGAGCATTACATCTGCTGCATCCCCAGCCACTGTCAGACCAGGGAGTAGGAATCAAGCCCAGACCCCATGCATGGCAGTGCACAGCATTTGCCACCAAGTCACCATTTAAAAATGGTGTCTTCATTTCTTTTTATACTACTATTAAATTCTTATGGGCAGTTTTTAAATCTCCCGCGCACATAAGATACGGGGGTTATGCAAGCATCCGGGCCCTGTGCACGCCACGCGCATTATAGAAGGGACCTGGCCGCGCCCAAGAGTCTGGCCTCACAAAAGGGGCAGGGCGGCCAGGTCCCTTCTATAATGCGCGTGCCGCTGTGCTGGGGGATCACACGCTGGCAGTGAGCTGGCATAAGTACGTAAACAAAGAAAAAAAAAGGTAGGAGCTTTTAAGGGGTCTGGGAGGATAGGGGGGCTAGGGAACTGGGAAGGCCGCGATGCATTGCCGCTCAAAAGTTGCAATATTCCACCCCCTTGCATGTGCCGCCCTGGATTTTATAACATGTGCGCTGGTGCACATATGTTATAAAATTGTGCGTCCATGTGCGCATGCATGTTTAAAACTCTACTCTTTACTGTATAACATGCATATACAATATAAAAAGTATGTTAGAAGCAGGAAAGCCTAAACTAAATTTTCCTTAACCTTGTTTTAATGTTTTGTTATATGCTGTTTATTAATATATTTCATTGTATTCATTTTTTTTTTTTTGTTGACCTTGAGCTATCACTAGAAAAGCACAAAATAAATTTAATAAAACAAACTGAACAGGAGACCAAGATGGCCGCCATGCTGTGAGGAGGTGAAAGCAGCAGCTCCCGGGTGTTGAGATTTTCTTCGAGTTTTTCTCATTTGAAATATTGCCTGTTTAAATGCCTCATACCAAAAGGAAGGCTTGTGTGAGAGAACCTTTACTGTCATCTGGAATGGATCCGTGGCAGCCGGGGATAGAGGCCGCTTTCGCCAAAACGCCGACAATACCACCTGGAGGCGGGGTTGCTGGGGACGGCAAGGAGTAGCTACAGAGCCCCTTGACCTCTGAAATATCCTTAAGCCCGGGCGCTCCAACGATACCGGACCCTCCAACAGGAACAGAAGTGGAAAGCCCTTCCTTTCGAAAGGCTTCAACAGATACCTACCCGAAAGTCCCCGGCCCCCAGAGAGAAGCGGAAGGATTACCCGTTGCCTTGGAGAATCTGGAAGAGTCAGGTTCCAGGAGCCAGGGCCAAGCGGCACAACAACGCCCGGATCAACGAGAAGGGCTTGAGGAGGTAGGAACTGAGAATGGAAATTTTTCTGTTGTGTGTTCCACTCCCATCGGCGCACCATCAGGACAAGAAATAAGTAGTATTTTGATTTCCATGCAATTTTCAATTAATCCCTTGACTAAGACTGTACAAGAGGTTTTAACTAAGACAAAAAATACTGAAGAAAAAATGGAAAATATGGAAAAACACTTAAATGCAATGGAAGAGAAAATAAATGGTTTTGAGAAGGTTCAAACAAATTTAATAAAATCAGAAGGAATACATGAAAATAAAATTAGAGATAATGGAAAATCAAATGAAGAGGGCAAACCTCAGAATACTGAATTTTCCAAAAACAAAAATGTCATCTGCAAATGATTTGTTTAAAAATTATTTGTCTAATATTTTGAAGTATCCAGAGAAAGCTATGCCAGCTATCTCAAAAATGTATTATTTACCTCAACAATTTTCCTCAGAACTATGTGTTCCACAACAAGATGATCAGATGGATATAAATTTGAACCTGACAGATTTCTTGGAGAAATCCCATGACATGGACATTAATACAAGATCAACCTTGCTTGTCCAGTTTGTATTTGTATCGGAGAGAGACGCTGTCCAAGATCTTGTTTCAGATATCAAAAAGTAAATTATGGTCACCCTATACAAATATTTCCAGACATAGCAAGAACCACCCAGATAAAAAGGAAAAAATTTATAGCAATGAGGGAGGAGGTAATTGCTAGAGGGGTGAAATTCATATTGCGATTTCTCTGTAAATGCATGCTTTTTCATAAAGATTCAAGATATACATTTAACGACCCCAAACAATTACGTTTATATTTAGATACGCATTCTCAGTCCTAATAAACTCCGTTAAGGAAGTTGGATAAGATAAATGTTTAGGCGAACCTAGCACGGCTAGATATATATTATTTTTACCTTAGATGAAACTGCTTGATTTTCTATTGGTCTCCCCTGTTTACCTTAGTAAATGTTCAATGTGTAATAGACCAGAATGTAATAATATATTTCTTTGTAAAGTATAAAAGAATTATATAGAATTTGCTTTTCTTATTACTAGTTATATGGAATTTTCTCTCCTGTATTATTACATATTGTATGCTTTTTCTTTATTTTTAAAAAATGTAATTAAAAAATTAAAAAAAAAAGAAAAAATAAATGGAACTACCTACTATCAGCTTGTATCCCATGTTTTCCAATAAACTGGGTGCTAAATAAAAGTTGGACCATCTTTATATTTTATCAAATTCTGTTGTAAAACAATTATCAAACTGGTTAACTAAACATTCAAAGTAACAAAGGCAGTGCACTTGCTTCAAAGACAAAACCTATTAGAGTAAAAAATGGAGGCTTCTATTATAATCCAACACAAATAAAAAGCATGGCAAACAGGTATAGAGATAGCCAAGACAGTGCATCAGAACATATACTAGAATATAACAATTTGCCTCTTACCACAAATTTTAAAGTAATTTATTTACAGCCATTTTAAAAATGCCAAACTCACTCCTAGTCAAGGAGACCTATTAACTATTACTAGAAAATGTAAAAGAAGTATTAACAGAGAAGTACAGTGGAAGTGACCATTTTCATAAAGGCAATACCTTCTTGCCCTACCCATAAAATTAATAAATTGATATTTGTTTAATGAAAACATATTCCACTAATCTACAATTCTCAGTGGATTACACAGTTAAAACACAGCAAAACAAAATAATATCAGCAATATAAAACAAATACAACCGATAATTCATACAAGCACATCACTAGAGTTAATGCTGTGTTTCAGAAACTGCTATGTTATCAAAAGCAAAGTCTGGTACTTTATTAAAAAAAAAATAAAATAAAGCTACTACTTGATACATGCATGCCATACAAGAGTAAAGTTTTAACTACAGAATAGTACACATGAGATGATGAATGCTGCAGAAGAAATTCTTTGTTCGGGTGTCAAAATTGGGTTCTGTGGACTTTTTATGATTAATGAGAAGTTCCATGTTTGTGGAAGATGAAAAATTAAACGCTTGATTTTTTATAAAAGTACAGGATCTAATAGGGAAAGATATAAAAAAACAGATAAAAAAAAGTTCTTGAAGAATGAATATTAAATGAAAAAAAAAAGCAAGCTAATAAGTTGTAAAGAAAACCTTTTAAATTTGCCTAACCCAAAACATTTTTGACAAGCTATTGAAACTAGTCAAAATGTTTCAAAATAGTGATATGTTCTGATTGGACAATTTGTTGCCCTTTATTTCCACAGATCTAAAAACAGGCTAACATGGTGAGTACATTACTTTTTACCACTGATCATGACATTTGAAAATCAAAATGTCTCTCAAGGGCATTTTCCTGTTAAGAGAAAAACGAGTCCAAATGGTTTGTACTGTACTTTTCAATTAGGTTCAAAAATGTTTTATTTTTATTTAAAGCAACATTTTAAATTTGTTACAAATATCTTTAAAAAAAAAATAAGCACACAGAGCAATGGAGAATATCCAACTACATGAAAGATGTACACTGCATAATATTAGGAAATACAGTGGCTAGAAAGAGAAACGAGCCAGAGAAAAACCTAAACAAGTAGCATTGAAAGGAGATAGCACGCTGAGGACCAGAGAGTTCTGGACATAAAAAACCTGGCTTAGTGCTTCGAGGAGACCCAGAACAGAACATTAAACCTACTAACAATTACTTTTGCTTTGCTCCTGTAACCCACTCTTCAGTACAAAGCAGATTAATATACAAATCTCTTGCAAATGAATTCTAGAATTGCTAACAAAGGTATAGGGTTCATTTTGTTTAAGGTTTTGTTCTTTTTTTAATTTACAAGCAGTAAGTTAAAAAAATAGCAAGAAAATCAGGGTTTATACCAGGCAACTTAAATTGCTTAGCATTTCGACAAATGTTTTTAAAGTTATAAAAAGGGAAACAAATTTGAGGAAACAGAATCCGGCTTCCTGTTTGAAATAAAAAAAAAAAAAAAAAAAAAGAACACCACACCCATGACCAACCCATACATATGGATGAGGGCCTTACCTTTGATCAGCAGTTGGATTTGAAAAAGAGCAGCCATAAAACCCAGACTACAATGGTTGCTGGGAAGATATACATCTATATAAATCAAACTACAAACACTTTCTGCTTTCCAGATTTTACATATACACCTTACAAGAGACACACAGGATGACTACAGATATATTAAACCTCACTAGGAGTAGCTGAGTGGTTAGTGCAGCAGGCTAAAGCAGAGAAGCCAAGGCTCAAATCCCACTGCTGTTTCCTGTGACCTTTGGCAAGTAACACTAACTCTAAGCACTTCATACAGACTCATTTTTAGACCTCCAAAATTAGTCACTTCACCCTCCATTGCCCTCAGGTACAAACTTAAGGGGTCATTCAGCAAATCGTGTTAAGGCATAACAACGAAATGTGTATGCAAATTTGAAAAAATGTATTCAAGTGGGAGGAGTTTGGGCAAAGTAAATGGAAATGAGGGCTGTTTAATGTTGCATGCAATAATGTAATGTAATCGTGGGATTTAATGCAGGAAATAACACCTTTTTTCCTGGCGTTATGCCTGCAATAGCTGTACATAATGGCCAAACTGGGATTTGCAATAAATATTTGTAGATTTGTACCATGTTCTCTCTTCCTAGCTTGATGCACTCTCTACATAACTGCAATCAAGCTAGGTTGTGAGAACATGGTACAAATCTACTCTTCTTTTATCATCACTCCAAATCACATTAAATCTTCACTGATGGTAACTGTGCTATTTGTACATATGACCGTTCATGTAAGACAGCCCCCCTTCTTACATTGGTATAAAAAGAGTTTAACTATCTGGTGAGCCTCTACAGAGGTGCTCTCTCCCCCTCCCTCCAGGAGCAGCCCAAAATGCAATAAAAGCTTGTCTGGGCATTTCTCCGCTTACAATGTGAAAATATCATGGATGCGATAAACTTAAGGCGCATTGTGGTAAAATTGCTGTGCGATACCTAGAAAATTACCCTAACCACACCGCAAAATTTATAACAAAATGATGAATCTAGGCCTTAGATTGTGAGCCCTCTGATAGGGAAATATTTATAGTACCTGAATGTAACTCACCTTTCGATAACAATGAAAAGGTGTGAGCTCTATCTAAAAAAAAATGCTTCCATTGTTTTACTTTCTATGTCTACACTTGTTTTACAGATGCGGCAGCAGGGTGCCAAAGTTAATAAGCCGAGCAAAAGCATTCCTGTTTTAATGGGCTTATGCTGAAATGGGACAAGCGTATTAGAGTCCTCTCTAACAAAATGGCTCTCTTCATGTTAGCCGAATTCTACATTCAAATATCAGCTCTGTTAGAAAGGAGGACAATTTATTTCTGCAGGTAAAAAGCAGAAATGTGGCAAAAAGCAAATTAATTCTAGAGCAATGTGGGGACATTTAACCATACTTAGAAGGCATTCACGGGGGGGGGGGGGGGAAGGAGGGAAGTAAAGCACATGGGTAAATTGCATAACTGCACTTTAAAATCTTCTCGCACACTTCAAGCAAAATTCTGCCTGCATGAAAAGCGGGTGCAAGGGACTACAGGCACTTTGTGCCTGCAGAAATTTTCAATGCGTTAAAATGCACTGAGCCATCATGCGACCTACCAAAGGGAATGAGCTGGTTAATGGTTATCGATTCTTTGTTCTGCTCCATCATGTGTGTGCTTCCCTGAATGATACAGTCTGCAGTGCAATGAATAATGCACAGCACATTTAGAAAACTAACTGAAGGTCCAGTTCAGTGACTGCTGCTTACTGTCATGCAGAGAGACCTGGATCAGTTCTTCCGCTCCTCTGGGACACTGCAAAGCTGGAGGGTAGGAGTGGGGAGGGGGATTGGAGGGAGCCTGCCAGTCACTGTGCAATAGTGACACAGACATATACCCCAGCCAAGGACTGTCACGGCAATGACAAAGTAAGCTAAGGAGGATTTAAAAAATATATATATATATATAAAGAGGAGGAAAAAAAATCTCTAGATGGTAGCAAATGAATTTTCCAGGCACCAGTTCCCAAATCCTGGTTCCAAGCTGCAAAGCTAAAAGGTGCAGGGATAAACTGCCACATCAAAAACTAAAAAAAAAATTAACTTTGTTTTTTTTTTTTTTTTAATACATTAGAACAAACAGTGGGAAAACAATACAGAACAGTTTCCCACTGCTTGCCAAAGTAAATTAAGGGCTTTATGTACTAAACATTTTCCCCAGACACAGAAGATGGGAGAAAACCTATAGTACATCTGGTCCTAAATGCAGATTTTTTTTTTTTTAATGGTACCTGCAAGAATCTCAAGATGTATTACTGTACACAATAAAAAGCCATCGATAAACACGAGTCAGAATGCTTGGCCTGAGAGAAGCTTATTATCTAAGGAGTGATGAAAGCCGATGTGGGAGTCTATAAATGAATATAATAATCTACTATGCTGAGGAAGATACACAAGCCCAAACATCCACAACTTCAACGAAATGATCAAGGCACCACACAAACACACATGTAGACAACAAAATAACAAATGCATTAAAATGTGCAAATTAGAATAACTGAATATACTAACTAATCGGATATATTGAAACAGGCATCACTTTTTATTGTGCTGTTAGTTACAGCTAACTAATTAGAATGTTTATTTAGCAAACAAGGCAGGTTCAATATGAAATATGAGCCCTTTCCATCCATGGAAGTTCTGTTTTATGAACAGAATTTTCCATGATGTTAGCATGGAGTCTGCCCTTGCCAAATTTCCAATTTCCCACCAGTTCGAGAAGTAGGGCAATGATCAGCCATGGCTGTTGGGGTTGCATCCAACTCCCCACTGGCTAGGGATTGGAAATACAAGGACTATGTTGTCATCAACAGCAGGGGCTCCTTAGCACCCTAACCAGAAAAAGGTGGAGCACAGTCTAGACAAGCTATATTGACAGAGGGAGGAGGTGAAGATATGGCCTCCCATCTGTAAAAAGAAAAAGCTTCCTGGAAGTGCTTGCAAAAGTGATACAGAGACAAAGCAACAGAGGAAAAAGCAGAAGAAAGAAGAGTGGGGGACAGGTGGAAAGGAGGAAAGGGCCTGGGGAAGTGACTGGAGGAAGAAAGTATCATGTAACACAATCTCCTAACACCACCAAAAAATCATTTCTCAACATGATTTTATTGCAAGGCTTTCATGGCTTGCAGCTCCTAGTTTGCCACAATTAATTATACAATGAATGGATTTTCAGAAGGCGTTTGACAAAGTCCCTCATGAAAGGCTTCTAAGAAAACTAAAAAGCCATGGGATAGGGGGCGATGTCCTTTCGTGGATTACAAACTGGCTAAAAGGCAGGAAACAAAGAGTAGAATTAAATGGTCAATTTTCTCAGAGGAAAAGGGTAAACAGTGGAGTGCCTCAGGGATCTGTACTTGGACAGATGCTTTTCAATCAATCAGTCTATATAATCATTTGTTCAAAATCTTAAATCTCCGAAAGTTCTTCACCAATTGCTTTGAAATTTTGACACAACGTTGCATTCGATTTCGCGCGTGTTTTTATATACCTATATTATATAGATGTCACACCTGTGATGAGTAAAAACATGCTTTTTGGAAAAAACAGCACCATCTGTTGGACGTAAAAGCAACACACGCTATCTACAATATAAATGGGCTCTGACAGATGGACCGCAAATGCACAGTAGAGAGCAGCTCTACCGTGCATGTGCGGACCATAGAGCTCAGCGCTACGTGCTGGGTGTCACAGAGGGGAGGAGAAAAGGGCAGACGTGTCACCGCTCTGAGAAATGGCTCAGCCCGTTCCTCCGCCGCTGGGGAAGGGGGGAGGGAGTAGGGACTGCCGGACAGTTACACACAGGAGGAAAGGGTAAAAGTCGCCGAGCCAGTCCGTCCACCGCCGGGGAAGGGGGGAGGGAGTTGGGACGGCCGGAGCAGAGCTAATGTGCATTGTGAAATTAAACCAGACTGAGCCACGGCATCGCGTGGCCGGGTACAGCTAGTATGTGTGTGTGCGTAGATATAGAAAGGAATACGACAAGTAAGGTTATCAAATTTGCTGACGATACAAAATTATTCAGAGTAGTTAAATCACAAGCGGATTGTGATACATTACAGGAGGACCTTGCAAGACTGGAATACTGGGCATCCAAATGGCAGATGAAATATAATGTGGACAAGTGCAAGGTGTTGCATATAGGGAAAAGTAACCCTTGCTCTAGTTACACGATGTTAGGCTCCATATTAGGAACTATCACCCAGGAAAAAGATCTAGGCATCATAGTGGATAATACTTTAAAATCATCGGCTCAGTGTGCTGCAGCAGTCAAAAAAAAACCAGGAATTATTAGGAAGGGAATGGTTAATAAAATGGAAAATGTCATAATGCCTCTGTATCGCTCCATGGTGAGACCGCACCTCAAATACTATGTACAATTCTGGTCACTGCATCTCAAAAAAGATATAGTTGCGATGGAGAAGGTACAGAGAAAGGCAACCAAAATAAAAGGGGATGGAACAGCTCCCCTATGAGGAAAGGCTGAAGAGGTTAGGGCTGTTCAGCTTGGAGAAGAGACGGCTGAGGGGGGATATGATAGAGGTCTTTAAGATCATAGGAGGCCTTGAACGAGTAGATGTGAATCAGTTATTTACACTTTCGGATAACAGAAGGACTAGGGGGCATTCCATGAAGTTAGCAAGTAGCATATTTAAGACTAATCGGAGAAAATTCTTTTTCACTCAATGCACAATTAAGCTCTGGAATTTGTTGCCAGAGGATGTGATTAGTGCAGTTAGTGTAGCTGGGTTCAAAAAAGGTTTGGAGAAGTTCTTGGAGGAGAAGTCCATTAACTGCTATTAATCAAGTTTACTTAGGGAATAGCCACTATTAATTGCGTCAGCAGCATGGGGTCTTCTTGGTATTTGGGTAATTGCAAGGTTCGGCCTCTGTTGGAAACAGGATGCTGGGCTTGATGGACCCTTGGTCTGACCCAGCATGGCAATTTCTTATGTTCTTAATCTCTCAGGCAGTTCAAAATACAAGTCTTGCCCCAAGCAGCAAGTGGAGGCAGGTATAGGATGAAATGCCACTCCGTTCCTCCTACTGGCCGGCGGACTGGAGAACAGATGGATTGATGGCAGGGAAAGGGAGAAAGGACTCTGGATGGGAGACAGAAGGACAGGCAAGAGGAAAATGAGGTTGGAGGCAAAGAGTGAGTGGTGATGTTGGGGGATAGGTATGAAAGTCAAAGCCAAGGGAAGGGAAGCTGAGGGATAAACTGGATGAAAGAAAAACTACAGGAGGGATGTAACAGGACAGAGGGAAGAATAGTCTTGAAAGAGAAAAAGAATAAAGCGAAATGGAAAAAGGAATGTAAAAAATAGCTACAGCAATAGTTGAAAACTTATTTTTATAAATGTAAAAATGTTTCATTAAGATCAAGTACATTGTATGCCATTGAACAAAAACTGGAGCAGAATCTGCCAACTGCAGAATTTACCCTAGGGCTGCCACAGGAAACATGAGGCTGTGTCTGTCTACTCTACATCCTTTACTGGACACTAATTTATCTGGTCACTAGCATTATCCAGTGTTCTCATCACCTCACAAGCAACTGTAAGTTCTAAGAAAGATTTAGGCACTCAGAAATCAAGAATCAAAATACCACAAAAACTGTACAGCCAGTGGCTAGACACACCTATTTGTTAATCTCTGCCATCTGTTTGCCTAGAGTGTGCAGCCAATCATAACACAACTTGCATTTAAGGAAACAATGCACATGGCTGATATTCTCATGAAAACAGCAGCTTCTTCCTGACTTAAGAGTGTTCTGTTTTTGATGAATTTTGTTCAAACAATTTAAGCCAAGAACAGAATTCTTCTCATGCTGTGAACCCATAATAGCTGCTTCAGATGAACTTGGACATAAACAACTCCAATTGCTCAGCTTTGCCTCCATGTCTGAGTGTACAAGGCTTTATTATTCTCTTGAATTTTGGCAATATTACGGATTATAATTTAAAATACAATAGGCACATCTCTTCTTAGAACTGTACAACATAAATTGTTTAACAATCTCCAGATAGGGTTGAATAACTCTCCAAGTACTCCTAGTCCAAATTAAACCAATTTGAGGTTTAATGATTAGCAGAAGTTGCTTACCTGTAACAGGTGTTCTCACATGACAGCAGGATGTTAGTACTCACATGTGGGTGACATCACAGGATGGAGCCCAATCACAGAACACTTTTGTCAAAGATTCTAGAGCTTTGACTGGCACCTACTGGGCATGCCCAGGATGGCACTAACCCTGCAACCAGCAGGGGTCCCCCTTCAGTCTTGTTTAAAAGCTATAGCAAGTGCCAAAAAAAAATAAGAAAACGTAATGAACCCAACACTGCAGGGTGGCGGGTGGGTTTCGTGAGGACTAACATCCTGCTGTCCTGTGAGAACACCTGTTACAGATAAGCAACTTCTGCTTTCTCACAGGACATGCAGGATGGTAGTCCTCACATATGGGTGAGTACTGAGCTGAGGATGTCCAAGAAATGCACCAAATGTACCCAAGATGTGTAATAGGCATAAGAACTGGGGTAGAATTTAGTAGAGGGCATCCTGAACCCTAACGGGTAGGTGGAAGGGTGTTGGTACATCAAGTTGCAAATAGGTTGCGCAAGACAGACTGGCCAAAGATGGAATCTTGTCTTCCAGCCTTGTCTAAACAATAATGGACTGTAATGGTACGGAGAGATCTCCAGGTAGCAGTCTTACAAATATCAGGCAGCGGCACAGAGCATAGGTGTGCTATTGAAGTTGCCATGGCTCTGACAGTGTGCTTTAACAGTCTTGAAGTGGAATGCCTGCTTGCTGATAACAAAAGGATATGCAGTCCACTAACTAGGAGGAGAGAGAGAGTCTGCTTACCCACAGGTTGACCCAATCTGATGGAATGGAAAGAAACAAACAGTTGAGTGGATTTTCTGTGGGTAGCTGTACGGTCTAGATAGAATGCTAGAGCCCGTTTACAGTCAAGGTATGCAGAGCCTGTTCTCCTTTTCTGGAGTGGGGCCTGGGAAAGAAGATGGGTAGTATAATGGATTGATTAATGTGGAACTCCGATACTACCTTAGGCAAAAACATAGGGTGAGTGCGGAGTACTACCCGGTTGTGCAGAAGTTTAGTGTAAGGCGGGTAGGTAACTAGGGCCTATAACTCACTCTGCGAGCAGATGTGATTGCCAAAAGAAAAACCACTTTCCATGTGAGATAGCGAAGATCACAGGATTGGAGAGGCTTGAATGGTGGTTTCATGAGCCGACCCAAACCCAGGATAAGGTCCCAAGAAGGGGCCGGAGGGTGTAGCGGAGGTTTGAGGTGGAGCAAGCCCTTCAGTACAACCCCTTGTAACATGTTTTCTGAAATGGGAACATCCAACACCTTTATGGAAGGCAGCTATCGCACTGACATGCATTCTGATGGAAGATGTTTTTAGACCTGATTCTGACAAGTACCAGAGATAGTCTAGAAATTTTGTGGTGGAACAAGTGAAAGGATCAAAGGACAGGAAAGAACACCATGACTTAAACCTGTCCCATTTGTAAAAATACAATTTTCTCTTGATTGCTTTCGTGAAGCAATCAAGACACAGGAAACTGACTCCAAAAGGTTGAGTGGCTGAAGAATTAACCTGTCAACATCAAGGCAGTCAGGGACAAGGCCTGAAAATTGGGGTGGCGTAGGCACCCGTTGTTTTGAGTGATCAGAAGTGGGTCTTTCCCCAGGGGAATGTGCCTGCGAATGGAGAGGTCCTGAAGAATCGGAAACCACACTTGGCATGGCTTCCCTTGTCCTGATGTAACTTCACGAGAGTCTTGAGAGAAGTGGACGTGGAGGGAATGCATATAGGAGACCAGTTGCCCATGAGAGGGAGAACAATTCTCTTGGTAGTGAGTGTTGCTGTGAGTGAGAGAGCAAACGTTCTCTACTTTGTGGTTTTGAGCCGACGCAAAGAGGTCTATGTGAGGGTAACCCCAACATTGGAATATTGAGTCCGCTACTGTGGGGTTGAGGAACCATTCGTGCAGCTGAAAGGTGCGACTCAGCTTGTCTGCCAACTCGCGGCAAGTAGGTGGCTTGAGGTACATCGAATGGGAAAGGGCCTCCGCCCATATCTGTGCAGCTTCCTGACACAGGAGATAGGAGCCCGTTCCTCCTTGTTTGTTGATGTACCACATGGCCACCTGGTTGTCTGTCTGAATCAGGATGACCTGGTTGGAAAGGCGATCCTGAAAAACTCAGAGCATATCTGATTGCTCGTAGCTCCAGAAAGTTTATTTGGTGTTTGGCTTCCTCTGGAAAACAAGTGCCTTGAGTTTGCAGATTCGCAACATGTGCTCCCCAGCCGAGGTTGGAGGCATCGGTTGTAAGGGTTATTTGAGGATCTGGAGCCTGGATAGGAAGGCCTTGGAGGAGATTGGATTGATTTTTCCACCAGGCCAGAGTTAAGCGAAGTGGGTTGGTGATGTGGACAACAGCTGACAGAGGTTGAGATGATGGAATCCACTGTGAGATTCTCATGGCAAGACGAGCCATTGGAGTGACATGTACAGAGGACGCCATGCGTCCTAGCAAAAACTAGGAAGTGACGTGCAGATGAACGTTTTCGAGACTGCAGTTGATGGGCAAGAGAAGTGAGAGTGATAGCTCCTTCGAGGAAGAAATGCTTTTGCTTTGAAGGTGTCCAAGTCTGCTCCTATGAACGACAGGGTTTGTGATGGGATTAAGTTGGACTTTGGGTAATTGATGAGAAACCCTAGAGAGATCAGGGTATGCAATGTGAGACGTAGGGATGTCAGAGCAGCTTGCTGTGTGGGAGCCCTGATCAGCCAATCGTCGAGGTAGGGGTAGATTTGGACACCTTGAGTCCTGAGGAATGTTGCTACTACTACGAGGCACTTTGTGAAGGCTCGTGGTACAGATGCCAGGCCGAATGGTAGCACTCGGTATTGATAGTGCTTTGGACCTACCAGGAATTGCAGAAATTTGCGATGAGACGGAGTTATTGCGATGTGTGTGTGTAAGCGTCCTGGAGGTCTAGAGAGCAGAGCAGAGCCACTCTTCCCCTTTGCAGAAGGGGAAGGAGGTAACCTAAGGTTACCATCTTGAACTTTTCTTTTTGTAGGTACTTGTTTAAGGCACGAAGGTCTAGTATTGAGCGAACACCACCTAAATTTTTTGGGATTAGAAAGTACCGAGAATAGAAGCCGAGGCCTTGTTGGGAATAGAGCACTGATTCAATTGCTCTGGATCGAAGGAGGAGGGAGACCTTCCTGATCCAGGAGTGGTGAGTGATCGGATGTTCCCCACGTCTGCCGAGGTGGGGAGTCCGGCGGAATGGCAAGAAAGGTGAGATGATAACCTTGAGTGATTATGGCCAGAACCCATGGTCTGAGGTGATTGTGTGCCAGATGTTGTTGAAGTGGCACAATCAACCTCCCACTGGTACATGCAGCAGTGGAGGCTGAATGCTGCTCTCTAGGAAATAGTCAAAAACCAGATGCTGGACCTGGCTGAGGGGGTCATCTGTGTTTTTTGCCTGTGAGGTTGCCTGGACTGGCCTTTCTGGTAAGGCTTAGTAGAGCGACCTTTGGACGGTGGAGGATAAGATTTCCTTTGGCAGTAGAAAGACTTTTTGGGATCCTTTCTGAATGATTGCTTAGCAGGAAATTCAGAAGACAACAAGGAGAGTTGATCTTTGAGCTGTGCCACTGCTTGTTGTATTTGTTCACCAAAATATGGTCATCAGTGCAAGGCAAGTCAGCTAGTCTGTCCTGGACATCAGGTCGCAGGTCCGAAGACTTTAGCCAGGCCCACCTCCTTGCAGGAGGTGGGCCTGGCTTCCAGGGTATCAGCTGTTGCTGATACCCTGGAAGCGGTGTAAAAAATGTCATATGCAGATCTTATTTCATGTTTGCCCGCTTCTAATCCTTTTTGAGCCAGGGCATGTAATTGCTCTTGAGACTGCTGAGGTAGGGACTCAGAAAAGTCCTGTATTTGCTTAAAGAGGACCCTGTTGTACTGGGTCATATAGAGTTGGTAAGAGGCAATGCGGGATATAGGCATTGAGCCCTGAAAGACACACTGACCTATGGCATCCAGGAACGTCTGCTCCTTCCCTGGAGGGAAAGAAGAGTGAGGCTTGGAGTGTCAGGCTTTCTTTTGAGCTGACTCAACCACCACGGAATGGTGATCCAATTGGGTTTTTTGGAAATCTGGAGTTGACTGGACTAGGTATGTGGTGTCTGCTTTTCGGTTAACTGGTGCCACCGAACCAGGATGCTCCCAATTCCTTTTCAGAAGATCCAAGAGGACTTCATGGATAGGGATAGAGGTGATTTCTTTAGGAGCATCCAGAAATTGCAGAAGTTCCATCATCTGGTGTCTACCATCCTGTTCTGTCTGAAGTTGGAATGTAACCAATTCAGACATTTCCTTCACAAAGTTAATGAAGGACAAGTCCTCTGGAGGAGAACACTTCCTGCTTTCAGCAGGAGAGGGTGGTGATGGTAAGTCATCGGTATCCTGGGACGAGTCGTCGGTCCATGTATCATAGGGTTCATCACCAGCACCCCTAGGATCCTAAGAGGGATGGAATGTCTGTATTCCTGAAGGTCCTGGTTGAGGCACCGAAGGTATCGAGGGAGTCATCGGAGGCACAGATGGTAGCAAAGATGCTATCGGTGACATCGATGGCTGAGGCATCGGCAGGACTCCCAATGGAGGAAGGTATAACTGTGTTTCCCCTTCTGTCGATGAGAGAGGAATTGGGGAGGAGGGCACCAGGCCAATCTGTGCCCCCGGATCCATCGGAGGAAATGCGTTGAGCAGTGCTTCCATCCGACAGTAGCGGTGCCAGCGCTACAGGAATTGGATCGGTAGCTGGTTCAGGAATTGGCACCGGCACCGTAGGAATCTTGAAGCCTTGCATCGCTCTGCCGATGGCCTCTTGAATCATCTGATCCAATTCCTCTCAGAAACCCTGAGCGTGGAGCCCTGATGCCAGAGGAGGCGGCGGAGGTGTAGCTGGAGGGACCACGTTGGAGGTGGAATCGCGGCTCCTATCACCTGTCCAGGTGAAGGTTGCCTCGGTGACCCAGACCCAGATAGGGATGGTACAATTCTGGACGGGCTTTCTTCGGCGGCGGCTCAGACAGTGGCAACGTCGAGGGCTTGCCTGCATCGATGTCGATGCTTTTCCCGATCACCTCGGCCCTTTTCTTGAGGAGGAACGGGGGGGGGGGGGCCGATTGCTGCGGATTCATTGATGCTGGTCGGACACCGATCGGTGCACAATGCTGGCGCGACGTAGACTGTGTCGGCTGGGACGACGTCAAGGCTATGGACGGCGTCAGGGTTTGTGACCGAAAGAGAAGTTCCATCTTCTCCACTCTAGCCTTGCGACCTTTTGGTGTCATAAGGGCACATTTGGTGCAAGTAAGGACATCATGCTCGCTCCCTAAGCACATTACACAGACCTTATGAGGGTCGGTAATGGACATTGTGCGAGTGCAATCGGGGCATCGACGGAACCCCGATGCCATGGCCTCTCAAAAAATTTAGCCACGGTGCGGTCGATGGCCAGTAGGCTCAAGGGCCGAACCTGACGGGAATCGACCGGAATAGGGTAAAAAAAAAAAAAACTTACCGGACCACTGCGGAAGCAAAAATTCAATAGGGGGACCCCTGTAGGGTATTAAATTATGAAGTAATTCTGAGAGGAAAATTCTTGACATGAATCTCTGTGGAGTTCCTTAACCCGCGTGGCTACTGCTGTGCAGAAAAAAGAAGGCTGAACGGGGGACCCCTGCTGGATGCAGGGTTAGTGCCATCCTGGGCATGCCCTTTAGGTGCCAAAGTTCTAGAAACTTTGACAAGTGTGTTCAGAGATTGGGCTTCATCCTGTGATGTCACCCATATGCGAGGACTACCATCCTGCTTGTCCTGTGAGAATCACTTGCCATAAAAAATTCAAACAGAATCTTAAAACCTGCCTCTTCAAACTAGCATACCCCGACTAACCGACTACTCCCAAAGATACACACCCGACCCTCACGCCCCTCCCGACTGACACGCCCTATTGAACTTAACAACCATGACCCCTCATCCTTTCCCCTTCCTCCCACCCTCCCCTCATCCTCCTCCCCTCTCACCCTCCCCATCATCCTACTACCCTACTCTAACCGCCTATATACCCTGTCACCCTGTTAATAGTTAAAATATGTGAATATGTAACCAGGTCTCAAGTTGAATTAGTTGTCTCAATGTTTCTTCCTACTCTAAATTATTGTAAAGCCTGTTGCTATGTTATGTTACATTGTGAACCGGGGTGATGTTTTTAACGTGCCCCGGTATATAAAAAACCCTTAAATAAATAAATAAATAAATAGTAGTACAGCGTGTGCAAGTTCCAATTCTGCATCTGCATGGAGTAAAAGATTACAATAGTGCTCAAAGGCTGCAGACAAATTTGGTTTTCTAAATAATCAAAATTAACCCAGTTCTTTTGCACAAATACCTAATGAATATTCATTGTGGACATCCTTAAAAATCAAGTCTGGAATTGAGAATCCCTTTTATAGATGCAGTAGTTCTCAAACTGTCCTGGAAGCATATCTAAATGGTCTGGTTTTCAAGATATCCACGATGATTATGCATGAAATAGATTGGCATGTATTAGAGACCTAGTATATGCAAATCTATCACATGTATATTCGTTGTGGATATCTGGAAAACCAGACCTATTAAGTGTGAGAACCACAGATATGCTGCACCTAGAATGAAAATCTTTATTTAAAAAACATATCCCACACGTCAATCCACAGCTCAAGACAGCAAATTGTCCTTTTTATTAAATTTTATGGATTATCACACACAATATAATAGGCTATACCATCAGATATCATCGGTTTGGTTCGAAATTAATATTCTGTTGCCAAATCTATTAAATGTTTTTCCGTGATGTTAGTCATCTCACACCACTAAAGATCCAGATGTACCATTTTATCCATGGTGAAAGTTCTTATGCTGTCCACAAGGGAGAAACAGTTCAGCTCAACTACCACAATTCAAAAATGTGTTGTATATAAAATTTTGGCATTACAATCATTTAATGTAATTTATCATTTTAAATTTTTTTTTAAAATCCACTACTAGCATTCAAATTAGAATATAGATAAGTATTACTGATTTTCTATGGCAGGGGTGGGCAATTCCTGTCCTTATGGGCTACCAACCAGTCTGGTTTTCAGGATAAACCTAATTAATATGCATGCCATATTTACATATAAGTGAGGCAGTATGCATGCAACTCTCATGCATATTCATTAGGGATATCCTGAAAAGCAGACCAGTGGGTGGCCCTCAAGCACTAGAATTGCCCAGCCCTGGTTCTGGGGTCAAATCAACTAATTTCATATTGGAGAACATGATAGTGGACAAAGAGGACAGCAGAGAGCTGTATGGAGTGTTGACAAAAATAAAAAGTGCTCAAAATATGGAAAGAGAGGAAGATAGGCAAAACAAATAGGAAAGCTGAGCAGAGAGTAATGGTGCACCACAGCTGCCAAGATTTGTACTGACGAGAATTATGATAGGTGGAGTTATTGGGGGGGGGCGGGGTTACATGCATAAAATTAGCACATACATGCAGAAATATCATATATGCTATTTAATAAATCATGAGAGGGAAAAAAAAAGAGAGAGTGGGGTATTCTAGGGGAGTTCCAGGTTTAAGTTCGGCAGTAGGTACACAAACTTATTTTCTAAGCAGTATATGTGCATACATCACCAAACTGGTCTGTACAATTTTACATCTGCTAACTGTCTCACAATTGAAAATCGCACTCATCTTATCTGCAGTGTTTGGGTGGGAGGTCTGGATGAACTGATAGAGGTTTTGGCAAACTGGCGATTCCATGTAAGGTGCAAATAACTGTTTTCATAAGCAGAGTACATGCATATTTTATAAAATACTTGGCCATGTTTAAATTCTGGGTTAGGATGTGCAAATAGTTACAATTATAAAAAATGGGTAGAAGTATGCCTGTTCCTGCATTAAAAATGTATGCATACTTTCTATGCAGAAATATGCAGAATTTTATGAACTACACAGTTTATAATCTAGTAAAATAAATTTCTGTGAGCTTACTTACATGTGCAAATGGCATACCATGGGCAGTTTTGAAAGTTGGGCTCCCTAGGGATAATTTTGTTAAATCATGCAAGAGTTAGCTGGCAAATATGCACATACCAATTTTCAAAGCAGACTTACAAGCATAAGTCTGCTTTGAAAATTATCCCAGCAAAACTGTGTGTACACAATTACAACTATTTGGGGAACATAGTTTTGCCAAGATAATTTACATGCACAATTTTTAAATCTAACAAGTATGCACGCAAGTCCCAACCTAGAACATCTCTCCCTTATGCGTGTAAAATGTACACACAGTCTACTCTATACAACATGTATTCTTCGCACAATTTTCTAAATTACCCTGCGAAGCAACAGCACCAACTACTCCAGGGGTGGAGAAAAATGTTTGCAGTGGAGTGGAGGGGAGGGAACACCTTAGATGCCAGCCAAAATTCTTGGGCGCCAGGAGGAAAAAGATTTATAGGATTTTTTGGCTTATTTCTCTCTCTCCCCTCCATGTTCACTCCCCCATTTCCTCAAGCCACTGATCGTGGTCCCAAGTCCATCATCACTGTTCCACTTGGCCATAGCAGCCACCACTTCTCCCAAACCAGCCTTTACAATGATAGAAGTGAACTGATATTAGCCTGTTAGAACCACTCATCCTCCACTTCCCTCCCTCCCTCCCCACCCCAAAACTATTTTTTACTCATGTCCCTGTCTCCCAACTGGATGACATCCCAAAGGCAGGAAAACATAAAACAAATGTGAGACAAGTATGTTAAACCTAAGATACAGCTTTTTTTTCATTCACCTATGCTAAACCCAACTCCCTGATGTCCTGCCCAGCATTCTAAGTCTCCTTGTAAATCATCCTTTTCTGAAAGTATTATCCCAGTTAGGATTCCCAGCAGGTTCCTGGTAGAATTACCAAATGAAAAAGGACCTTGTAAGTCCTATTTTCTTTTAATGGAAGATCTGGCTTGACCCATTATAGAAGATGGAAAAAAAAAATATGTACAGGATTGAAGAATGATCTCATGAGGACATGGGAGTTAGGGTGGCAGCACTGATGTTGGTAGAGGGTTGGGGCACTCATGTAATGCAAAATCTGAGCAGGTCATTTGAAGCCATTAAGTTGCCCTTGCAACAGAGCAAAATACACAATCCATCAAATCAAGCTAATAAAAATGTTTGCTTCTCTAGCTTAACAAAACTGTTTTTCTGCTGTTTGCTCCCAAGCATGTAAACATGCAGACAGCAACAGAACCACCACTGTTGTTGTTTGCTGTACTTTACCTTCACCCAAATTCTCTACAATTTATGATCCCATTTAGGTTAATGGATAGCACTGTGTATAAGCAATGGCAGATTCAGGTTTGGGAATGACCTTGACATTCTTACAGCTGGAGCTGAAAACCAGTACTGAGACAAGATTAGCGGTTTAGTATTTCCTAACAGAGTACAAACTTTTCAGAGGAAAGTTATATTAAAACCCTACACTAGCAAAAGACTAAAAGGTCTAGACAGTCCTATATCCTGTTTCAGACAGTGGCGAGCAGCATGTGCTTAAAGGAAGTGTATAGGAAATAGCTACTCTAGTTTCTTATAGATATGAAATAGGGCAAAGGTTCTTAACCAGAAGTCCATGAACCAGGTACAAAAAGATAAATAAAAATGTGCATGTGTGTTTACATGCATTCTTCTAGAGTGATCCATAACTTTCATTAGATTCTCAAATGGGTTCAGGACAAAAAAGCAAGGTTAAGAACCACTGCTTTATCTAGGATTGATCTATCTCCCATAAAACTTGTTTAACCTTCTTGACCTAGTTATACTGTTTGCCTCCACAACATCCTGCTATGAGTTCCACACGTTAACTATGCAGTGCGTGAAGCAATTAGTTGTGTTTCAAATATACTATTCATGTTTGAGACATAGCAAATGATAGATCCCTGTCCACACCCTTCATGATTTGATGCACCCTAAATGACTTGCAATAAAAACAAATATTGCCCACGTACACAGAGTCTCGCCTTACTTATGTATAGAGAGGAAAGGAAAAAGTAAGAAAGGAATACCAGTAGCAAGAGACCTGTACTTGCCATTTCTCAGAACTAGATTTTACCTCTATCATCCATGAACCAGTCTACCATAGCAAAAAAACATTCTCTGGCAGAGAGGCTTGATCTGTAGCTCGAGGAATCCAATGCATGTGTATGCTTCAATCAGCTAAAAATCAATGTTGAACAATGCCTCAATGTTCCTCTCAGACATTAAGAGCTTTGGCTCCCAGCTATGTTGGCTGGGGAAACAGTCAAACTTAAATCAAAAACAAAGCTGGTCCTCAAAAAACTGAATAATGACTCAATGGCTCAGGAGAGGTGCTGGGCACTATCATGTGGCAGAACCTACCTCCAATTCCTGGTGCAGGTCTTCCACTCCCCAGTTGACCAGGGATGTTACAGAAACAGCATTCACAAGCCCCTGGGGAAGGTCAATCAATCAATCATACATGGGCAAGCACCTAGTAGTAGATAAAGGGCCCATGATTGCAAGGTTCCTAAAGGAGCCCTAGTGCATGGCCTTCAGTCAAGGACTGCTGAGCAGTGACTGGACTAAAGTGAGTTGGGATGGAATATGAAATAAAGAAAAAATCTGCAGATACCTTTGAATAAAGACTTAGCATGCCACTTCCCAGCACTGGCTCCTAGTAAGCAGGAAGAAGATAAAGCAGGAATACTGCTGGTTAAACATTTTTCTCCCCTTTAAATTAAATTCACAGTTATTTCCCCCCCCTACAATGAGACAAAAGCCTTAGTGTGGTTCTCAGCCCTGTGCTGGAGGCACACCTAAGCAGTCTGATTTTCAGACTGTACATAATCAATACACATGCGGCAGATTTGCATATACTAAGTCTCCAATGAACCCCATTTTCTCCCTTGTATATTCATTGTGAATATCCTGAAAACCAGTCCTCTTAGATTTGTTAAAATTGTATTATTCGCTTCTCATCCAAAAACACATCAAAATACAATCTACTATAATAAAACTACAATACAAAACAATTTATCAATAATACATCTTACCATAAAAATATACAATATAATTAATCAGACCATGAACATCTTCAATATCCATAAGGCCCTAATCATTCAGAGAACTAGAATCCTTCAGCTTAACAGTTAACCAAACAGACATGCTCTTGTTCTCAACCCTGACCCTCTAGACTGAGATGAAATGCCCTAGTGAATCAAGCCTTAAGACTGTCAAAATATTCAATGTCTGGTTTGGTTATGAAATGAAATGCTGTTTTAAAAGAAATGTGTCAATTGCAGTTAGTAAAAGCAATCAGGATTTTTGTTGCACATCTATAGATTCATGATCTACCCTGTCCTAGCTGTCGTAAACAAAGACAAATTGTCTTGTATTGATTTTAATTTAGGCTGAACTACTTACTGCCATCCTTACGGTTCCAGAAATGGAACAGCTATAAAAGAAGTAGAAGATGTGCTACGTATACAGAGTCTTGAGCAATTACAAATAAATGGCTTCTATTTGGACAGTAGTTAATAAAATCTCTTATGAAGGCTTGAAAACAGTACAAAAACCCCTTTGAGGTCAGAATGTAAAGACAAAACAAAACAAAAAAAAAAAACTGAACACAGAAGTCCAAATCATATTGAAAGAATGCAAGCAAACCAGTGTTGCACATGCAAGCTCTCTCCCCCACCAAGGTGACCACCTGGCTCCAAACACAAAAAGGATCACTCTTGTGTTTTAAAACTGTTTCAAAGTTTTCCCCTATTCAGTCACTTCTAAAATAATTTGAAATAGAAATTTAGAAATCACTGACTCACCTGTTCTTTACAATCTGGGTAAGATACAACTGAAGGACAACTATTCTGAGTTCACTATAAACAAAACTATCTAAATTCAAAATGAACCCAACTAAAAATATTCTCAATATATTATTGTAAACAATTTTTATCAAATATGCTTCAAACATTACATGCTATATATAATATTGCAATTTTACTATACCCATACATACAAACTTAATAGAAAAATAGCATGTGCAATTTCAAGAGGACATTATACTACACATGTCTGCATCTAAACAAAAAAGTCAGTATTGAAAATGATACAATTTGACACTTTTCAGGTCAGTTAAGGTCAGTTTAGGAATGAATATGTATTCCTATTGGCTGCCCTCTTATTTATTCATGTTACCAAGTTTCCTACTGACAGTATATGGGGGATGGGAAATGGAAACAGTTGGTAGCTTGACAAAACAAGTAATGTGATCAGTCAATGTGACTAGAACTTGTGCCCTAACCCTGATACCAGGGGTATTGTGATCTTCCTACACACAGTGCCCTATCCCTATTAATACCAGGAGTGTTGTGATCTTCCTGCACACAGTGCCCTATCCCTAATACCAGGGGTGTTGTGATCTTCCTGCACACAGTGCCCTATTCCTGATACTGGGGGTGTTGTGATCTTCCTGCACACAGTGCCCTATTCCTGATACCGGGGGTGTTGTGATCTTCTTGCACACATCCCGGTATCAGGGATAGGGCACTGCATGCAGGAAGATCACAACACTCCTGGTATTAATAGGGATAGGGCACTGCATGCAGGAAGATCACAACACCCCTGGTATCAGGGATAGGGCACTGTGTGCAGGAAGATCACAATACCCCGGAGGAGTGAGGGTCAGGCAGCTCCCCCCTGTCTGTGAAGCCAGCCTCTCACTAGTAATGCAGGGAGGGAGCTGTCTCAGACTTCACCATCCTCCCCCCCCCCCCCTCACCCACACACCATTCACTAGCTGGGACATGGGGGAAGTCAGGAGTGAGGGTCAGGCAGCTCCCCCCTGTCTGTGAAGCCAGCCTCTCACTAGTAATGCAGGGAGGGAGCTGTCTCAGACTGGTATCAGGGTTAGGGCACTGTGTGCAGGAAGATCACAACACTCCTGGTATTAATAGGGATAGGGCACTGTAAGAGATGACTGTAGTAGATTGAATAAAGATCTGATGTTTCTGCTCTCCTCACACCAAACAAAAACAACACACAAGCAGAGAAGCCCTTCTTACAAAGCTGAGCTAGTGAGTTAAGTAGGAGGAAAAGTAAACATACTTGTGCCAGTGTGGCTACTTAAAAAATACACTTACCAACAATCAATTACATATATTTGAACTGTGTACAGTTCCAGCCAGGACCACCTTTCTAAAATGCACAGTGATTGGCAAATTCAACATGCACTAGCATTTCAGGTGCCTGCTAACAAAAATAATAAACAAACAAGTTCTAGTCACGTGAGTGCTGATCATTACATTACTTTTTTTGTCAAGCTTCCAACTGTTTCCATTTCACATCCCCCCAACCATTACCTCAGTATTAGCCTTGGTAACATCAATAGATAAGAGCACAGCCAGCCAATAGGAATACATACATACATATTCATTCCTAAGTGACCTTTACTGACCTGGGAAGTGTGAACACTTTGTTTCATTTTCTGTTGGTGTTCGTTAGTTTACAGTTCCATTTCCCATCCCCCCAACCATCACCTCAGTGGTAACCTTGGTAACATCAATAGATAAGAGGGCAGCCAGCCAATAGGAACACATTCATTCCTGACCTTCAGTGACCTGGAAAGTGTTTATTTGTATCATTTTCAGTTAGTGCGCACTAAATCGAGTTAGTGCGCACTAACGGGGAGTTAGTGCGCACTAACACGATTTAACGATTTTTAACGATAAATCGTTAGAATTTCTATTGTATCGTGTTCTATAACGATTTAAGACGATATAAACATTATCGGACGATAATTTTAATCGTTGAAAAACGATTCACATCCCTACAGTTTTCAGCTGCTTTTACAAGCAGTGAAAAATTGAGAAACAATTGGAAAACATGATTATTTTTGTATTGGTTTTTTAGTTAGATGTGGAATGATTGCATGAATGTTTTCGTTAAGTTTTGAAAGGGGTAATGAATGAATGGTTGAATTTAAAAGGTTTTATGATAGTGAAGTCTGTAGGTTTGTCCTGAATAATTTTTTTTGCATATTATGAGAAATTTAGCTTTACAGTCTGGTCACTTCACAGACAATGCTTCTGCCCCATTTATTTCCTTGCATTTGTGTTTTGCAGCATTTTTTTTTTTTTTTTTTTAAAGGAAACCCACAACCATTTCAGCCAAAAAAACAGTAAAATCAATTTACAACATTCAAATCCAACAAGTAAATTTATTAATTTACTTTTTAATTAACATTGAAGGTAACAAAACTTCATAGCATAATATTCAGAATCACATAAGCATATAACTAAATTACAACTGAATAAACTAAAAACCAAACTAAAGCAGCAATTAACCTTGAAAAATAACAAAATTTGAGCCAAATTTGTTACATAAAGGATTTATTTTCGTAAAACTAAATTGCTATAACATTTTGCAGGATTATTTGGGAACAAGACTTAGTATTGTATAATTAAAAACCCTGTTCTTAAATGTAGTATATGAATAGACATCTCTGGACCTAAAATTAGTGGACACTGATCAAGGATTCAGGCTAAATCATGCATATGTAGATTAACCCCAAATATTAGTCAAATATCCATAATTGTAATGCAAATCTCTCTCATACATATTCAATCTGGATAATGTCAAAAAAAATTATCAGTTTAGAGCATCAAAGGGCTGGTGTTACCTACTCCTTTGGAATTTAAATTTAGAGTAGTCCTCTGGCATTAGAAAGTCGTTTTGTAAAAATGAAACCTTGGGGAATCATACAGAAAAATGACTTTAAAACTCAGTATGTGCTCTCTCTTTAAACTGTTATTCGACAATATGGTGTCAATTGTCTGATGTCACCTGGTGGGATACACATTCTCCAGGCCATTTTCTGTGCAAAGTGAACTAAACAGTGAAATTAAAGCAGTACTTCAATGTCTCAAATGTAAAATGCTTCCCCTATGCATGAAAACTTAGATACCCTCCTTGGGAAGAGAAAATAACTTAAGAGAGCTAGACTTTATAGTGCATTTGGTGATTATGAAAAACAAAAGTGCCAGACTGATAGCACTGGAAACTTAAGTCCACTATCTACAGAATGGATACAGCATAGGAGGAACCATAAGAACATAAGAAAATGCCATACTGGGTCAGACCAAGGGTCCATCAAGCCCAGCATCCTGTTTCCAACAGTGGCCAATCCAGGCCATAAGAACCTGGCAAGTACCCTAAAACTAAGTCTATTCCATGTAACCATTGCTAATGGCAGTGGCTATTCTCTAAGTGAACTTAATAGCAGGTAATGGACTTCTCCTCCAAGAACTTATCCAATCCTTTTTTAAACACAGCTATACTAACTGCACAAACCACATTCTCGGGCAACAAATTCCAGAGTTTAATTGTGCGTTGAGTAAAAAAGAACTTTCTCCGATTAGTTTTAAATGTGCCCCATGCTAACTTCATGGAGTGCCCCCTAGTCTTTCTACTATCCGAAAGAGTAAATAACCGATTCACATCTACCCGTTCTAGACCTCTCATGATTTTAAACACCTCTATCAAATCCCCCCTCAGTCATCTCTTCTCCAAGCTGAAAAGTCCTAACCTCTTTAGTCTTTCCTCATAGGGGAGTTGTTCCATTCCCCTTATCATTTTGGTAGCCCTTCTCTGTACCTTCTCCATCGCAATTATATCTTTTTTGAGATGCGGCGACCAGAATTGTACACAGTATTCAAGGTGCAGTCTCACAATGGAGCGATACAGAGGCATTATGACATTTTCTGTTTTATTCATCATTCCTTTTCTAATAATTGCCAACATTCTGTTTGCTTTTTTGACTGCCGCAGCACACTGCACCGACGATTTCAATGTGTTATCCACTATGACACCTAGATCTCTTTCTTGGGTTGTAGCACCTAATATGGAACCCAACAGTTCAAGTTTCCCCTTAACTGCCCTGCTGCCATACCTCTAACCTGTCCTAAAAAGGACTACTACATACAATTGCTGGGGGAATTAGATGAAACATTTTTTATTCTGCATACTCTGTCAAAATAACACAGTGTGCTTGCTGTCCAAGTAATACTTAATCTAAAATGCAACACAGAAAACCATTCAAAATTACCCGGTTAATTTTTTTGTGCAGAATTCCCCCAGGAGTACCATAATTGTACATTATATGGCCCTGCCCCTGCTTGACCGTCTATCCCTTAGAACATACAACTTTAGTGTGTTGGACCAAAGGTCCACTAAGTCAAGTATCCTGTTTCCAACAGTAGCCATTCCAAATCACAAGTTCCAAGCAGGATCCCAAAAGATCAATAGATTCATGCTGCTTATCACAGGGTTAAGCAGTGGATTTCCCCCAAATCTACCTGAATAATAGTTTATGGATTTTTCTTCCAGGAGCTTGTCCAAACCTTTTTTTAAGGTAACTACACCAACAGCTTTTACCACGTCCTCCAGCAACAAATTCCAGAGTGCTGAGTAAAAAAATATATATTTTTTCTCTTTTTTGTCTTAAATGTATTATCTAGTATCTGCATTGCATGTCCCCTAATCTATCCCTACCAGCTTACTCACACCTCCCTCCCTTCCAGTGTCAACCATCCCAATTCTCCCCTCCCCAAAACATAGACCCTCTCAGCACTCTCACCCCACCCAGGCAACCCCAGAACTCCCTTTCTCTCCCTGTCCCCACAACCCCTAATTCTCTCTCATCCTCTCCATGGCTCAGTCACCCTAGTTTTCTTTCACCAGCTCTCCCTCCACACACAAACCCCTATTGCCCCCTACAACTTGACCCCATTACTTAAGTTCACTTTCTCCCCCCCCCCCCCCCAGGCTCAACTCCCCAGTCCTTTCCTTCCTCACAGTCTCAATCCTCCTGTAGTTCCCTCCCTCCATCCTCAACCTCCCACTTGCCTCGCTAGCTCTTAACCCACTGCCCTGCCCCATTTTGATCCCACCACTTGTACTTGCCTCTTCCCTCCTCCCCCAGGCTCCAGCTCACTCACACACAAAACAAACATTTGGTACCCCCCCCCCCCACCTACCCCCAATTCCTAGCCTCCTCCACCTCAGCTCCCTCTCTCTTCCCAGTTCAAACTCCCAGATCTCTCTGCCTCCTACTCCAGGCTTGACCTACCACTGGCTCTCACCCCACTTCTCCTCAACCCTCCATCCTTCATAGATCATGCAGCCTTGAATGCTGCTCTCTTGTGGACTGCACAGGCTGATACATGTAGGCTCTTCCCTCTGGCATTGCACCTGCCCCTCCTCATTCCTGGGCTGTGGGGACCAACTGCCACAACAGAGGAGGTGAGAGTGATAGGAGATAGAAGATAAGGGAATGGAAATTGACAGAGGATCAGTTGGAGCAGCTAGGGAGATAAAAGGAAAGGATCAGCTGGAGGATATGAAAAGGTCTGGAGAGGATGATCGAGAAGGGATGAGTTGCGAAGTGGACAGGAGCTGGGGGACAAGAGCTGATCAGCTGGAGGGAAGGAGGTCAAGAGAGAAGATCTGCTGGAGGGACAGAGTTAGTTGCAAGGTGTGGTTATTGAGAGAGAGGAGGGGGAACTGTACACCTGCTAACATTTTGATCATTCCCTGGGGTCATTAATTTTCAAGTGATAAAATAGGGTCACAATGACTAGAGGTTTGAAAAGCCTCTGTTCCCATATGTGGTGGCTCTCTATCCTCAGGAGGCTGCGACAAACCAGATAAAGCAGGGAGAGACTTCGTTCCTAGCTTCTGCATGGCACAATACTTCATAAATGAGGAACTCTTATATAAAAGGCCCTTAAGACCCCCAGTGAGGAAGATCCCTATGGGTCCTAGGAGACTGTGTCCATCCCAGACAGAACTCTCACCTTCTGTTTTACTGCTGCGGATAATTCAGGAGGTGGTCCTGCATGCAGGAATATTCCTAGGAGGGTCTATGGGACAGGCACCTTAATATCCAGATTCCGCAGTCTACTGCGGAACTCACAAGGTATTTTCTCAGCTACCCCTGCTGTTCAAGCCTCTCTCTTTTTCCTTTGGGTTTTTTAAATCTAAACCAGCATCGAGATCAAATGACCACTCCCTGTAGTTGCCAAGGATTTCTGAGCACTGCTGCAGACTCATTTTGCTGCAGCTCCCAGACCAAGCTGCACTCTCAAAGTTCAAGGTCTGGCTCAGTTCTTGCTAGTTGCCACGGCCATTGCATGCCACGGCTTTCATGCTGTCTTGTATTAAACACAGCTATATCCACACTGCTGCAGCTGGAGTGCTTGACGCGGCTACTGCACACTGCCAGAGGTGAAGCACTGATGCAGCTAGGAGTGCTGACATAAGAACATGCCACACTGGGTCAGACCAAGGGTCCATCAAGTCCAGTATCCTGTTTCACCAGTGGTCAATCCAAGTCACATGGCTTTTCTCAAGGCTGACCTTGGCTGGAGCACAGTCATAGCTATTCTCCAAAGCCAGCCACGGTCAACTCCCATACCATGAAAACGCACAGTAGTGGGTGATTCTCCACCAATGCAGTTTGTAAGGCTTCCTGTGGATTCTCCTCCCCCCAGCCTAAAGCCCCCCAATGTGGGGAGTGCTCACCACCTCTGGGTCAGGTGAAAAACAGGTGCAGGCAGACCACTCATGACCCCAGCAGGGCCTCCATTTTGTACAATTCCCTTTATTTTTCTTACTTTATGGCAACAGATTCCAGCACAGGAGCAGCAGGGGAGAGAGGAGAAGGATGGAGACAGAGAAAAGGGAGAGGGACCCAGTGTTCCATAATGCAGGTGTAACTTTGTATGCATTTATTGCAGATATATTAGGTGCTATATTTGTGTTTCAATTTCTTCAGTTTTGCACTGAATGCAAAGTGGCTTTTTTTGGGTTTCCATTTCAGTTTCTGTCTCCATATTTGTAATTTGTGGTCTTTCTGTATTTGGTGAAGGCCATTTTTTGTGTGTAACAGAGGTTAGGTATTTTACTAGCATGTAGGCATTTGTATCAAATCTTATTTGTTGTATTTTCTCAATAGGACATGTATTGGTGGTAAATTTCTGTCTTTTCATAAGGAGGGCTATTGCACCTGGTAGTAGAGGGAGTTTGTTTTACTGTTACTGAGATGACACCAGAACACCTTTTTTGTATGGTGAATTGTACGGGCAGTGTCCTAGTTCTGCTCTGCACCCATTGGGAGGTTAAGGGGCTTCCTGTGGATACAGACTGTATGTTTACATTTAGCCCCATGACAGTCATGTGTTCAGTGTGTCATGCATGTCCTGACCGAAAAAAGGCTGAGAACCACTGCATGAGATACTGTTGCCCCAGGAGCTAACAAACTCGACTAGGCCAATTCTTAACCAGGACTCTCTAAGCAGTTCACAGTCTGCTGGAAACAGTGGCTTACTGGCAATTACCCAAGACATCTCCCTTATACCTAATGTGATATCACAATTAAGAAAATAAGAAAAAAAAATGCTTCCTTTGTCTGCGGTAGCTGTGGAGGGGGGAATTTCATAAGTAATGACTGGTCTAGCAGGAAAATAAGGATCACCACTTTTTCCTTCCTGTCCATGCACTGCCACCTCCTTCTGGCCTACATGGGCTAGTGCAGGCAATACCTACAGGATTCAATGCAAAATCACCAAATGCATCATTCTAGCTCCTATGGGTAGATGATGCAACTACTATCCTCCCTTGTCTCCTGCACACCGTGCCAAATTCTGCATTGCACAATTCCCCCAGGTATAAACACATAGCATACAACTTGCTATGGCTTTCACAATGTCACAACCAATTCAAGGTTGATATAGAGGTCTTCCAAGGTTTAAAAACATACAACTAGATCAGCATAAAATTAAGAGGCTCAATAAACTAGTTTGCATTTATGCATTATGCAAATAAAACTTTAATGTTTTCTTCAAAACACTGAACTCGAATGCATTCTAATTTTTGTCTATATGCTAAAATGTAGGCAAATCTATAACAAGCTAGGATTCAGTTAATTCTGCAGTACAAATAAGTTCTCTGCACAGGAAAAAAAATAGAACATATTTGGGTATAGAATATGATGATATATTAAGGAGGTTTTATTTTCTCCCCTGAATAAGTTTGAAAAAAAAAATATTTTTCAAAATGCAGCCGAACCCTTTAACACTGAGATCCCTTAAAGGAAAACTCAGCTCTCCTATAAATGTGGTTGGGCAACATAAAATAAATTCAAGAGAGAGATAAGGATGAACCTACGGATCATGCTAAGTGATCATAAAAGCACTTCACAAACACAGGTAAATGGGGATACTCTATAAAGTTGAAGTGTGCTATGATTTCATTACAAGCAATCATACTTAACACAGTTTTGATGGCTTTTCCTATTCAAAGCTTGTGCTTCCCTTGCGGTACACTGGAAGTTAGACATTTGCATGCAGACTATACTCATGTCTAATGTACACTTTGCACTCAATCATAAAATCCATGAACAGAAGTTTCAAAATCTGATTTTTAAATTATAGAAAGTAAAAGAAATGGTGACTATTCCTCAAATAAAAATAAAGTTTTATTAATTGCATCATATGCAATCAAAATTTAATGGCTATAGATCTAAAATATTACAAAAGTAGTGTTTGTGTATATACATATTCACATTTACACACACACAGTTCTGCTCATAAGTTTATATACCCCTGGCAGAATCTGTAAGATGCATAGCATTTTAAGAAGACATGAGTGATCAGACAATATACATCTGTTATCTTTAATGTGTTTCAAATTAAGGGGGTCATTTACTAAAGGTTTTCTCTCATTTTATATCTATGGGAAAAATGCTTAGAAAATGACCCCCTAAGCTTTTATGCATCACAGAATAGCACAATCATTAAACAAACTTTAGCAATAAAGGAAAAAATAACCGATCCTGTTAAAAAATTTGCATACTGTGTATTGTGTATTGCCCTTTTTTGCATCAATGGCTGCTTGCAGATTTGTTTGAACATCAGAACATAAGAAATTGCCATGCTGGGTCAGACCAAGGGTCCATCAAGCCCAGCATCCTGTTTACAAGAGGGATTATGTTTTTGTTTTTTCTGGTGAACATTTCCCAGGGAAAAAAAAATGTATTCCCCTTGTACCATGCCAAATATAAACCTATAAAACAATACACATTCCCAAATCTGACATACTGCAATCATTAAAATTAAAATATTTTCCCCCTTTGTCTGGACTTTTTTTGAATCACAAGAGCTCCAGTCTCTTTTTACTGCTGCTTTCTTCTTTTCCTTTTAGTGTCAAATTTTCCTTTTTTTTGTTTCTTCTCTCTCCACCTGCCTTCTTCACTTTGACCTCTCCTACTTTTGTTTCTAACATTGATCTTTGTTTGTCTGCATCTATTTACTCAGATTTCATCCCTCCTCCTCCCTTTTCTGTATAAGCTCTCCACCTCACCAGGCTCTCTCATCCTTCCCCAAACCCTCAACAGCTGCTTTCTCTTTCTAGTTATCTTCAGCCACCCACCTCTCACTTTTTCCAACCATCTCCTTTCCCTGTCATCCTCTATAGGGTTGGCCTATCAAATCTTTTTACTTCTCTCTCTTCGCCAACTTTCCACATCTTATCTTGCACCCTTTTCCCATCTAAAAAACAAAGCCCCCCCTTTCCCCCAAATCCCGGCTCTTTCCTTAATCCTCCACTCTTCCCTACCTCACTTTAACTGCCTCAACGATGAGTGTGTGTGCAGCTCTGTGCCCCTAACCCAGTTGCTTCTCTAACCACCGACAAAACTTCTGCATGCAATGATCGGTTGTTTGAACCATGAAGTGCTCTATACTGTGGAGCCTCTCACCCCCATATTTTTATTTAATAAAATTTATAGGACAGTTTTCCTGATTTAAATTGCTCAATGTGATCATTAAACCACACAGTTGGAAGAGGAGTGTTTCCATAGAGAGAATGACTGGGTAGGAGCTCAGAGCCATGAACCATCGCAGCTGGAGTATGAAGTGGAAAGGCCTGAGGGAGAAACATGCATTGGGGGTGGGAAGAGATGAACGGGCAGGTCAGGGACTCATGGGAACAAAGAATATAGAAACTGCACCAGTGTTCCCTCTAATTTTTCCAGGCCTCTGCCCACTAACTCCTTTCCCCAGCATCTTCCCCCTACCTCCAGCCCTAGCCCTCATCTGTCCCCCCTGATTCTTACACTCCATCCCAAGAATCTGCCTCTTCCCTCCATCCCTCATCAGGTATAGATGCTGAACACTTCCCTTTTAAACTGCAAGCCTGGGGCAGCACAGGTATAAGATGCAAAGAACTCATTGAGTGGAGGCCTAGCCTGCACCAAATCACTTGGAGGGGGGGGGGGGGAGGATCGGATCTTCATCACTGCCACTGACTGCTCCTCCCCATCCATGCCAATATCACTGTGAACATGTTCTAGACTCATGCCGGCATTTCTCGTAGGCTGATCTCATGCACTGCGAGATGAGCATACAGGAAGTTTTGGCCCTCAGAGATAAAAAGAGTGGTGGTAAACACAGAACAGGCTCCAGCTATTCCCTCCAGGGCTCCTCATTCCCTTACCAGGTCCTGTAAAGCAAGAGGTATATCCACTCAGACTGGCACACCCCATCCCCCATTTTCTTTTTTTTTGGACTCAAATAGGCTGTACAAGGAGGGAATAAGAAGAGGGGAGGCGGTAGTGGCCAGGCCAGCTGGTATTTTTTTTCTAGCTGGCTAGGCCATGGGGGGGGGGGGGGGGGGGGGTTGAGAGGCAGCAGCCGGGCAGCCATTTTTTGCCGCATGGGACATAGGAGGCAGGGGTAGGGGAGCAGCAATTGGTAGCAGCAGCAGCAGTGGGGCCCACTGGTTTTTTTTTCCCCCCCTTCAGCCAGCAGGGCCTTATAGGGAGGGGAGGAAGAAATAGCGACAGCTGGCTCTTCTTCCTTTGGCCCTTTACAAGCCATACCTGCAGGAAGAAATGGAAAGCAGCCCAATAAGTCCATGCCACAGCAAACAATTGCCCAGGCCACTTAATGGAAGAGCTGGCTCTGCATATAAACAGAACATGTCAATTGCATAACTAATGTCACTTTAAAAATAATTCCTCACAGGTGACTCTTTCCCCCCACCTGAGGGCTACACTCAACCCCTTCATCATGGATTACAGGTGGATGAGGAGCCACTTTGGTGTTCCCTTTCAAGTAAAACTAAACATTTAGCTACAATGCACAAACAGAATGAAGATCACAAACAATTATAAAAAAAACAAATTAAAAAAAAAAACCCTCACAATCTGCTCTTATGCAGCCCATAGATTTAACACTTATTTAAATAACTAAAAATTCAGTTAGTTACTTTAGAATGCAAACAGTTATACAGAAGCCATAATCTGATGCAAAACCCTTGGGCTTAGAAGAAAGGAAAAACAAACAACTAATTTTAGATCCCATAGCCCATGCACACCATTAGCGATTCTCACCAATTGGAATATGATGCAACTGCTGTCAACAAGCAGCAAAATTTTAGCTATATTTTATTTTAAAAACATTAGAAATTGTTTTGCAATTATAAAAGCTCACACTATTTAGACTTTAAAGGACAATTAGAAACACAATGACCGTGGCAGCAGCGAAGAGACTAAGCAAGAGTTAGCAAACTGCTTTGCTGCACCAAACAGATGTGGCATCCGACAGCTGCATACATCATGATGCTCGTAAGGTTATAGGTCTTACTAACATGTTGTTGCCAGCTTGCCCCCTAGTGTCCCCAAACTAGCTGTTTGGATACAAGGCACGTGCACTGTGAGACGGTTTACTGTTTATCAGCAACATAACCAGGCAGCGGCCCTAACACTATGAGAGTTTTAAAAGGGTTTTAACACACAAGTAGATCAACCAAGTATGAGATAAAAATACCTAAAAATGTACTTAATGATCAGCATTCAGTTTATGTCCATCTACCTTGACAATTTGTTTTTGAAAACTGCTGTATTCATTCTGTCTATAAGGAAGATCAGACTGCCTTCTCCAAATGGCTTTAAAAGCATTCTGCAGAACAGATCAACATCTTCTTTAAACAGAAAAAAAACACACCAACAGCTGTCACAAGACAGAATAACGTCCAGCATCTAAGTACTGCACACTGCCAGGCACAAGAGTTTCTTCGTTAAAACCTGCAAGCCACCAGAGAAGAGGAATTTTCAAAGCCGCTTTGAAAAAGCTAAAAGTACCTTTCAGAACACCTAGATTTCTTAATTAAAACAAAAAAAAAAAGGCGTCTATGATATAAACCAAAAATCCCTCAAAACATCTGCTGCCCATACTTACATAGATGTATATATATACACACACACACACACACACACAACATATAAAAGATATTATGGCTCCAATTAAACATAAACAAACATCATTGACAGATTAAATGGATTTTATGTTCACCACTATTAGATGTGTAGCTGGCTATAAATGACCTATAGTCAAAATATAGACTAAAATGCTGGACACTGCAGGCAAGCAAGCAATTAGAAATTATCCTACTAGACAGAACATAAAATTTGCCAGACAAAGCGGCACACAGCGCAAGTCCTCAAAGGATGCAAACAGATCAAGCCTTCAATGAATCCACAATTAATATTATGGAGATGTAATCTGCATGCATTTTGCTTAAGAGCCAAATGCATTTAAATATTTTGGTTACACTGACAACCAGAATTGTGCAAGTCAAGGAATGAAATATGGTTTAAAAAAAAAAAAAGGAAAAGCTACATTATGTAAATTAAAATAAAGAGAGCTATTTTCAAAACAAGACACTGAAAAATGGTACAGCCATGACCAAAATTCAGGGTGAAATTTAACTGTCAAAGGTGATGAATATGCAACCTTGATTGGTAATCTCTTAGACCCAAAATGACTGCAAGCTTCAAGAAGGAGTGGGCTAGTGGCAAGAGCAGTGGGCTGCGAACCAGAGAAACTAAGGTTCAAACTCCACTTCCTCCACCGACACTCCTTTGTGACCTTGGGCAATCGTCATTTGCTGTTGTCTCAGGTACCCACATAGATCGTAAGCTCCTTGAAGAAGGGACATATGCCTTAACTCAAACAAAATGCTGTGAGCCACCTTCAGCCTTACTTGGAAAATGCAAGCTTAAAAAAAAAAAAAAATCCTGAAGGTTTCCTGCTGAAGAAAATGGAAGCATACATTTTTATGTTGGCAGCAGCCAATGGCAATGGATGTGAAGAAGCTCTGTCAATTGGTGATAACAGGAGACTGACATCATTGCTGTTTCCACTCCTGGCAAGCTAAAAATGGATACTCCCAGAATCAGAAACAGCTGTTTATGCACACATACAAAATGCTTAGATTCATAAAGTACATTCCCCAGTTATAGGCGTATTTTTACTTGGCTGGACAATAATACATCTTGAAGTCTGATTATGGATTTCCCCTCGAGTTTCATATCGTAAAGTAAACAAACATACTTTATGCTAACCCACCCAGTGATGGCGAAATCCATTTCGAATGCCACACAGGCCAGGTTTTCAGGATATCCCAAAAGAAAATACATGAGAGATTTGCATACAGTGGAGGCACTGTTTGCAAATCTTTCTCCTGCATATTTCATTGTAGATAATCTGAAAACCTAGCCTGTGTGTGGCACTCGAGAACTGGAGTTTGCCATTACTTTGCTAACCTATGATGCCAGGTCATGGTTTAAGTGCAAAAAATATAGTAAATCTCACATCGTTTCAAGATATTTTCTCTTTGTTCTGCCACTTAAGCAACAGTATGTAATTATTACAAATGCAATGTGTAGGAAGAACATCTTACCTGCTAAAATATATTATGGTCGATTAACAGGAGTGGCCAACTCCAGTATTCAAGAGCCACAGACAGGCCAGGTTGTCAGGATACCCACAATGAATATGCATGAGAGATTTGCATACACTACCTCCACTGTATGCAAATCTCTCTCATGCATATTGTGAAAACCTGGCTCTTGAGGACCAGAATTGGCCACACCAATGCTTAGTTGTGTAACATTTTGAATAGATTCACACTTCTGAATATGCAATCATTTTTTAAAATCGTTTAAATATTGTTTAAAAACAAATGTGATCTATATACAGATACAAATTTACCTAGAGCACAAATATAAAATTTATCAAATTAAGGCACGTTACAAAACTTAAATGTGAAATGTCACTTAGTTTCAACTGAAATAGTTCAATGATTCTTTTTATAGCTTCTTGAGAAAGTACTTATTATGCAAAGTTTCTGTATGCTGAAAATGCCTTCAGCTTCAGCAGTTTATCGTGCTATTATGTTGTGACCAGGAATGTGGACCCTTGGGCCGGCCTTGCGGAGAAGAGTTGGAAGAGAAGATGGACTCTGCTGAAGAGAAGACCGGGTTGGCGGCTAACTGACCAAGTACCATGTAGAAGCTTCACCCTGAAAGTCCGTGGTACACCCAGGAGGAGCCCGTGAGCACCCGAACCGCTGGGACTTAGGCGACGGTGGTGCAAAGCGATGAGAAGTCGATCCAGAAGTTGAAGCAAGCGGCAGACAGGAGAACCGGACAAGAAGCCGAGGTCAGAGAATCAAGCTAGGGAATTTGAAACAGATACCGTGGACTAAATCAGGATCAGCAAGGCAGGAGTCACAGAAGCTGAAGAGTCAGGAACTGGAGTCACCGGAGCAGGAGTCACAGAAGCAGGAATCACAGGAGCTGGAACTGCAGGATGGCAACTACACTCTCTAAAAAGGAACTTTATTGCTAAGCAATTCTGAGCAGGCAGACGCCGGCTTAAGTATCTTGCCAGCGTCTGACATCATCTAGGGGGCTGTCCTCTGTCTGCAGGTGCTGAACCGTTAGCAGCTCCCTTCTCACGTGCGCGCATGCTCCCAGAGGGGTGGAGCTAAGATCGGACCTCGGCGGCATCTCCCTCGTGGAGATGCTGCCGCAACACGGCCCTGCACTCACCGCAACCCAGCACGGCCTCCCGGGGAAGGACAAAGGTAAGGACTAGTCGCTAGCCTAGCGACCAGGACTGCGACACTATTATACAGGAAAATGTGCACACATATTGGATACATGGTAATAGACACAAAAAGGGATTGAATTAACAAAGGTTTGAAACTTGTCGTCAACAGTAGTACCAGCCATCAAGGCTTCTATGAATTTAAATTTTTGCCCTTTTTGCCAGCTGTAGAATACCAAGCAGCTGCAGATTTCCAAAACTATATCCAAGTTTTTGTTGTTCATGTTTATTTCACCACATATGCAGATCCAAGAACCTTTGTATAAAGATAAAATTCTTCTGAGACCTCAATCCATCCCGGAATTATATCAAAATCATCTTTGGTGCGTTACAAGATGTTTCAGGGATCAAACAAACAAACAATCTGAATACATTCTCTATCTACTCCAACTTCAACCCTCACCTCCTGTTCCCTGCAAGACAGGAGGAAAGGGTGGGTGGAACAAAAGGGCCCCAGAGGTGATCCAGGAAACTATAGACCAGTGAACCTGCCTTCAGTGCCAGGAAAAATCATGGAAACAGTTATAAAGAATAAAATCACAGAACATTTAGATGGACAGGGTTTAACGGGACACAGCTAGCATGGACTTACCCAAGGGAAGTCTTTAACCTTTCAATATAATAGATAAGATGAACAATAGTTCGCTTCTATCTTTCTTTGTTCATTATTATACATATGTAACAAAACCGTACCTCACTGTAAAATTACTCTGTAAAGTAGTGTGACCTATAAGCATGCAAAATGTATATTTATCTGTATGTATAGGTATCAAAACCTCACCTCAATATAATTACTCTATGTTTTGTAATACAGAATAGTGTGGCCTATAATCACACTCTCATACATCATGTAAACCGATGTGATACCCTGTGTGAATGTCGGTATATGAAAACAAACAAACAAAGTCTTACCTCACAAATCTCCTACATTTTTTTGAAGGGGTGAATTAACATGTGGACAAAGGTGAACCAGTAGATGTGGTGTATTTGGATTTTCAGAAGGCGTTCGACAAAGTCCCTCATGAGAGGCTTCTAAGAAAACTAAAAAGTCATGGGAAAGGAGGAGTTATTCTTTTCTGGATTGCAAACTGGTTAAAAGACAGGAAACAAAGTAGGATTAAATGGTCTGATTTCACAGTGGAAAAAGGTAAAACAGTGGAGTGCCTCAGGAATCTGTACTAGAACCGGTGCTTTTTAAAATATTTATAAATGATATGGAAAGGGGCATGATGAGTGAGATGCTTAAATTTGCGGATGAGACAAATTATGCCGAGTAGTTAAATCTCAAGTGGGTTGTGAAATTGCAGGAGGATGACCTTGTAAGACTGGAAAATTGGGCATCCAAATGGAAGATGAAATTTAATGTGGACAAGTGCAAGATAATAACATATAGGGAAAAATAACCCTTGCTGTGATTACATGATAATAGGCTACACGTTAGGAGTTACCACCCAGGAAAGAGATCTAGGTGTCATAGGGGATAATACATTGAAATTGTCAGCTCAGTGTGCCTTGGCAGTCAAAAAAGCAAACAATGTTAAGAATTATTAGGAAAGGAATGGCGAATAAAATGGTGGATACCATAAATCATTCCATGGTGAGACCACACCTTGAATACTGTGTGCACTTCTGGTCACCGCATCTCAAAAAAGATATAGTTGCACTGGAGAAAGTACAGAGAAGAGCAACCAAAATGGTAAAGTGAATGGAACATCTTCCCTATGAGGATAGGCTATAGAGGTTAGGGTTGTTCAGCTCTGAGAAGAGACTGCTGAGGGGGGATATGATAGAGGTCTACAAAACCATGAAAGAATTTGAACTTGTAAATGTGAAATTGGTTATTTACTGTTTCAGATAATACAAGGACTAGGGGGCACTCCATGAAGTTAGCAAGTAGATCATTTAAAACAAAAATAGGAGAAAGTTTTTCATTCAATGGAGAAATTACTATTTACCTGATAATTTAGTTTTCTTTAGTATAGACAGATGGACTCAGGACCAGTGGGTTATGCTCCCCTGCCAGCAGATAAGACCGAGCAAGCTAATGTCACAGTACATAAGAACATAACATAAGAAATTGCATGCTGGGTCAGACCAAGGGTCCATCAAGCCCAGCATCCTGTATCCAACAGAGGCCAAACCAGGCCACAAGAACCTGGAAATTATCCAAACACTAAGAAGATCCCATGTTACTGATGCAATTAATAGTAGTGGCTATTCCCCAAGTAAACTTGATTAATAGCCGTTAATGGACTTCTCCTCCAAGAACTTATCCAAACCTTTTTTGAACCCAGCTACACTAACTGCACTAACCACATCCTCTGGCAACAAATTCCAGAGCTTTATTGTGCGTTGAGTGAACAAGAAATTTCTCCGATTAGTCTTAAATGTGCTACTTGCTAACTTCATGGAATGCCCCCTAGTCCTTCTATTATTCGAAAGTGTAAATAACCGAGTCACATCTACTCGTTCAAGACCTCTCATGATCTTAAAGACCTCTATCATATACCCCCTCAGCCATCTCTTCTCCAAGCTGAACAGCCCTAATCTCTTCAGCCTTTCCTCATAGGGGAGCTGTTCCATCCCCTTTATCATTTTGGTTGTCCTTCTCTGTACCTTTTCCATCGCAACTATATCTTTGAGATGCGGCGACCAGAATTGTACACAGTATTCAAGGTGTGGTCTCATCATGGAGCGATAGAGGCATTATGACATTTTCCATTTTATTCCCTTCCTAATAATTCCTAAACATTCTGTTTGCTTTTTTGACTGCTGCAGCACACTGAGCAGACAATTTTAAAGTATTATCCACTATGATGCCTAGATCCTTTTCCTGGGTGCTAGCTCCTAATATGGAACCTAACATCGTGTAACTACAGCAAGGGTTATTTTTCCCTATATGCAACACCTTGCACTTGTCCACATTAAATTTCATCTGCCATTTGGATGCCCAATCTTCTAGTCTTGCAAGGTCCTCCTGTAATGTATCAGGGTCTGCTTGCGATTTAACTACTCTGAATAATTTTGTAACATCCACAAATTTGATAATCTCACTCGTCGTATTCCTTTCCAGATCATTTATATATATATATTGAAAAGCACCGGTCCAAGTACAGATCCCTGAGGCTATCCACTGTGAAAATTGACCATTTAGTCCTACTCTCTGTTTCCTGTCTTTTAACCAGTTTGTAATCCAGTATATATATTCCTGCAGTGACATCAGCCTACCAGTATTCTCTTCAAAAGCAACTGTGGACAGACTAGCAAAAAAAAAAAAAAAACTTGATTAAAAATAGTCAACCATTACTGTACTCAACCAACAAGAAACACTGAACTCAAGCAAGGAGCTACATACCCTAATCTAGCGACTGGAAGAACATTTACCAGTAATCGCCTGGAACACGTAGCCCCACAATCATTCAGCAACAGAGGACAGGAGGCAGAGTCCATCTGTCAACACTAAGGAAAACTAATTTACCAGTAATCTCCTGGAACACGTAGCCCTACAATCATTCTGGAAATGTACACCAGAGACACTGTCTTCAAGGTCAATAACTGCAAGAAAAGGCTACACAGCGGTTGGAATGTAGGGCCCATCAAGAAGCCCAACACCAAATTAGGACTCCACAAATGAACCGGTAACCTCAAGGGAGGCCAAAAATGCTTCACGCCCTTCCAAAAATGGGCCACATCAGGAAGAGACAATAAGGAATCACCATTCACCAGGCCTTGGAAACAGGCAAGAGCTGCAACCTGTACCTTCAAGGAATTAAGGGCCAATCCTTTGGTTAATCCATCCTGCAAAAATTCCAGAATAAGCGGGATCTTGACTGAACAAGGAAGAATACCCCGATCCTCACACCAGGCCTCAAACACTCTCCAAACCCGCACATAGACGTTCTCCACTTCCTTAGCCTAAGCGCTGAGCAAGGTAACAATCACCGCCATAGAATATATAGCTTCAAAAAGCAAGCCCTCTCAAGGGCAAACCGTAAGACAAAACAGAGTCGGATCTTCATGAAGGACAGGTCCCTGTTGCAACAGATTCTTGCTCGGCAGAAGACAAAGGGGGATCTCCACCAGTAGTCTTCGCAGATCTGCATACCACAGTCATGGGGGCCAATCCGGTGCCACCAGGAGTACCATCCCCCTGTGGCCTTCGATCCTGCGAACCATCCTGCCCAACAAGGGCCACAGAGGAAAGGCATAAAGCAACTTGTCTTCCAGCCAGACCTGTACAAGAACATCTATGCCCAGGGAACACTGATCTCTCCTCCGACTGAAGAATCAAGGAACCTTCGCATTGCGAGAAGTCGCCAGCAGGTCTGAGAATGGAAGGCCCCAGCGATCCACTATCAGCTGAAACGCCTTGTCTGACAAAACCCATTCTCCTGGGCCCAGACTCTCCCTGCTGAGAAAATCCGCTCTTATGTTATCTTTTCCTGCAATATGAGAGGCAGAGATCTAAAGACTTCTTCTGCCCATTCCATAAGATAGTCTATTTCCTGTGACACTTGCTAGCTCTTGGTTCCTCCCTGTCAATTAATGTAGGCGATCATAGCAGTGACCGATATCACTCAGACCGCTTGACCCTGCAGTCTGTGGCTGAACTGCAAGCATGCCAATCGGACCGACCGGGCTTCCAAGCGATTGATGTTTCAGAGGGACTCTCTGGCATTCCAACGACCTTGGGTTGTCAGCTCCTGACAGTGAGCTCACCAACCCTGGAGACTCGCATCTGTCATGAGTATCAACCAGGTCAGGGAGGTAAAGGAAACACCCTCTCTCAGATGAGCCTCCTTCAACCACCACAGGCAGCGGGAGCAGATTTCCATAGGCAAATGGAGATGAACTAAATATTCCTGAGAATGTGGGTTCCAACGAGACAGCAGTGAGCGATGAACCTACAGCACCATTTCCAGGGTTGCCGCCAAACCAAAAACACTTGTTGATAGGATCACACTGGAGAAGAGTCGGCTGAGGGGGATATGATAGAAGTCTATAAAATCTTGAGAGGTCTAGAATGGGTAAATGTGAATCAGTTATTTACTCTTTTGGATAATAGGACTAGGGGGCACTCCATGAAGTTAGAACATAAGATATGTCATAGGAAGTAGCACATTTAAAACTAATCAGAGAAAATTCCTCTCACACAATTAAGCTCTGGAATTTGTTGCCAGAGGATGTGGTTAGTGCAATTTGTGTAGCTGGGTTTAAAAAGAGATTTGGATGAGTTCTTGTAGAAGAAGTCCATTAACTGCTATTAAATCAAGTTGTCTTAGAGAATAGCCACTGCTATTACTGGCATCAGTAACATGGGATCTACTTAGTGTTTTGGTACTTGCAGCCTGGATTGGCCTCTGTTGGAAACAGAATGCTGGGCTTGATGTACCCTTGGACTGACCTAGAATGGCAATTTATGTTCTTACTGTCGGGTGTATAGTGCTCACGAACTGACGCACTTGTGACAATTTTTGAATCCGAACTTCTGGCAAGAAAAGCTTGTTCTACCTCGTGTCAAACCGAACACCCAGATATTCCAATGACTGAGATGGCCGAAGACTGTTCTTGGTCAGGTTCATCACTCAACCAAGCTCCTGCATCAAGGAGATCACATTGCGGGTCACCAGGCGGCTCTCTTCCTGAGACTTGGCTCGAATCAGCCAGTCATCCAAATACAGGTGTACCAGGATCCCATCTCTTCTCAACGCCACCACTGCTACCACCATGACCATGGGAAAACGTTCTGGTAGTGGTGGCTAGACCAAAAGGCAGTGCCCCGGCACCACAAAACATTGGTGCTCCAAATGGCTGGGAACATGAAGGGCCTCAGACAGATCCAGGGAGGTCAGAAACTCCCGACTGCACAGCCATTATCATGAGCATAAGGTCTCCATGCAAAAAATGAGTCATCCTCAAAAGACGGTTGACACGAGATCCAGGATGGGTCAAAAGGAGCCCTCCTCCTTGGGCACAACAAAATAAATGGAATATCACCCCATACTTTGAGAAGTGGGCACTGGAACCACAGCCCTCAGTGGGAGGAGCCTTAGAAGCATAGATTCCACTGCTTGCTTCTTCTGCGGGGAGTACAAGGAGACACCATGAACATGTTTCAAGGAATACTGTGAAATTCCAGCACATATTCTTCTTGTATCACCTCCAGGACACACCGATCCAACGTGATCTCGACCCACTTTTGATAAAACAGAGAAAGGCATCTCCCCATCTCTTGTTCCCGAAGGTGGGTCGGCAAAAATTCATTGGGAAGCTAGGGAGGATCTGCCCCCGAGTCTGCTCTTCTCTTGGGCTGTCTGGGACGAGAGGACTGAACTACCGAAAAGCAGAGTCCTCTCAAAGGTCGACCCTCTGTAGGGACGAAAACACTTGGAACCCCAGAGACGACCCCTCATACCAGAGGAGCACTGCAACTGCTTCTTATTCTCCGGCAACCGAGGGATCGAAAAGTTACCCCACTTACTGGCCAATTTCTCCAACTCACTTCCAATACAAGAGTGAGCCTTTAAAGGGCATTTTTGTAAGATTAGCCTTGGAAGCTGCGTCAGCTGACCAATGTCGCAACCATAGTTGATGCCTGGCTGCTACCACCAAAGCCACTCCTCTGGCAGAGGTAAGGACCAAATCGCAGCCCACATCAGCTAAAACAGCAGCAGCGGGATCCATAACTGCTCTGGAAGTCACTCCAGAATCAACTTCCTGAGAGAGAAGCAGATAAGATCGTGCCACTAGGGTGCAACAAGAAGTTATCTGTAAAGTCAATCGCCACTGCTTCAAACTCTTGCTTAAGAATAGCCTCAATCCCGCTTATCATTTACATCCTTCAGGGCCACTCCTCCCTCCACCTACAGATAGCACAGACCAGCGCATTAACTTTGAGGAAAATATAAACGCTCCCTCACTGCTGGATCCAGAGGGTACAGGCCTTCCAATGTCTGATCCCCTTTGAAACTTACCTCTTGGGCTCCCCATTCAAGATCAATCAAATTCCTGCTTGGCATCCATAACAGGGAAAAAAAACCAAGACTTTAAGCAAGGAAACCAAAATGGGATTCTTCTTCTGTTTAGACATGGAATCTGCACCAGGAACACCCAATATCTTCAAGGTCTGGGAAACCAGGGCCAGCAGTTCATCTCTATGAAAGAACTGCAACATGGTCCGATACGGTTCCAATCCCGGAGGAATTTCCCCATCTTCCAGGGAATCACGAGCTACCTCATCAGTGCCATCCGGGTTCCTGTCGGGATTACCCGCAGCGAACCAAGCTGTGCCCCAGCGCCAAAACCTAGGACTGGAAGAAGGGGCCAACGGCTGAGGGTACAATCTGACAGGAGTGGGAGAAGCGGAGGACTGCATAGCCTGAAAAAAAAACACACCCAAGAAAAAAGCCAGATCCAGGACAAACCCAGAAGGAACTGATCTGCCATCTCCTTCAGAGGAACCAACTCAAGGAAGTTCCAAGATCCGGCATACTTCCAGACAGATCCTTAACCAGAACATCATCAGGCTGGGAAGATCAAGGCTTAGCAAAATCAGAGGAAGACAATTCTCCCTAAGCCTCTAAGCAGCACTGACACAGGTTAGAGGACACGTCAGGCTGAGATGCCCGAATGTGACAGGCAACACAAGAGAGAACAGTGCTTAAGTTTCTTGCTCACCAGCTTTATCAGTGCACAGGTGACTGAGAATGTGCATCCAGCCAGCTCAAGCTGAAAAAAAAATTTCAAGTGCACAAAATGCATGCGCACAAAAAACTAGGCACTCCAAAGTAATCGCCATAAAATACACGCGCACAAACTGTGCATCAAGACCTAGGCACACTACCAGTGCTTAGAAATTTGTACACACAAAAGGCACGTCTAAATCTGAGTGCACAATACGTGTGCAGAGCTGATGCACTACGCACACCAACGTCCTGCAGAAGGCAGTAAAGCACGCAAAACCACCACTACGGCCTACCACTCGGTGTGCAGGCAAAATGCCTAACTGTGGGGCCTGGCCCATCGAGGCCACTCAACTTGCCAGGCTGCCCAGTTCCCCTACCCCCCCCCCCCCAACGAATGTTGGAACTGTGCACCAAGCACGGACTCCGGAGGAAGTCCTGCAAACACCCCCCCCCCCCCCCCCCAATACTGTTTCTCTTTACAAGGTTTTTTTTTTTTTTTAACTTACCTGAGCTCAGCCCTTACTGGTCGAGAACAGAGATGGTCTCCGGCTGCAAAGGGAGAGGATATGTACTATCACCACCTCGCTTGACGTCCTGCACCCGCTGCCTTTAAGCTGTACAATCACCTAAGTCCACACCAGGACCAAGGCACACATCTGAGGGACCATGGAAATCACCTCAGGAATTCTCAAATGGGGGAGGAACCATTTGGTATCACTGCAGGAGAGCGGGGCTTTTCTTTTTCAATGTTAAATTCTCCTTCTAAAATATGAACAATCCCCCATAGGAACATGCACTTCCACCATCTGCTGGAGACTGAGAAAATTGGCAGGCTGGTGTCACTGCAGGAGTATATACTGAGACGTGACCTTGCACCATCTCCATCAGCTGGCAGGGGAGCATAACCCACCAATCCTGAGTCCATCTGTTTACACACTAGGAAACACATAATTAAGCTCTGGAATTCAGTGCCAGAGAACGTGGTTATGGTAGTTAGTGTAGCTGGGTTTTATAAAGTTTGGATAAGTTCCTAGAGCAGAAGTCTATAAACTGCTATTAATCAATAAGGATTAGTAGCTTGGAATCTATTCATTTAGGGGGTAATTTTCAAAAGGATTTACGCACGTAAAGTGCACTTATGTGAGTAAATCCTATGGACAATTCAAGGCATATAAGAACATAAGAAACTGCCATGCTGGGTCAGACCAAGGGTCCATCAAGCCCAGCATCCTGTTTCCAACAGAGGCCAAACTAGGCCATAAAAATCTGATAATTACCTGGCAATTATACTGTAGCAATTTTTAAAAGCCCACTTACTCAAGTAAATGCTTTTTAAAATCAGGCCCTTAATGTTTGGGTACTTGCCAGGTACTTGTGACTTAGTTGGACACAGGATTCTGGGCCTGATGGATCCTTGGTCTGACCTAGTATGGCATTTCTTATGTTCTTACAAGAGAGGCTACATTAGGGAGCAATGCCTTTTCTTTCAACTGCTTCAAACTCTGCCTCACCCACCTCCTGTTTCCTGCAAGCTATTTACAAGGGTAGGGACTGGAACAGGAGCAGAGATTGAATGGAGAGGTGGGAAAGCATTAGAATGCTGATTGTGAGGCAGGTTGCAAATTATGCAGCAACAGGCTAATTATGCCATTTCTCCCATAGGCCGCAGAATCACAGAAACCTAGGGTCACTGATCTAGAGATATATATTGAAAGGTTAAACATTTGATTACCAGTTTACTGTAATTTACTTAGGAGACTATCTGCTAAACTGAATTAAATATGCATGCAAAATACAATTAACGTACTATTCCCCAAAAGCTTTATGCCCTTTATGGAATAGCATGTTAAAGTAGGAGTTTTTTTTCCTTTTTTTAAAGTGCTTTAATATGCATTACTGTGCATTTTTTAATGCAAAAATGTTTAACTACACCTCTAGAAGTATAGTTAAAGCTTTGCATTAATGGAGGCATTAATGTGTTTTTTTGCAGTAGCATGAAACAGGAATGTAGAGATTTATTTTTTGATTATTAAAATGAACTTATTTTTTGCACTAATTTGAGAAACATGTAGTGTAACATACTAGCCATTTAACTGCGTAAAGTGCTCTAACTTGTGAATATCCTATGAACACTTCAATGGCACATATTGTAGACATTTTCAAAAGCCCACTTACACAAGTAAATTGCATTAACACAGATAAAACCCAATTTTAAGCATGTAAATGCTTTAAAAAAAAACCCAAAGCAAACCAAATGCAAAGACAAAAGTAGACAATCAGGAACCTGCCCTATATTATACATATAGGGCCTCAAAAGTAGGAGCTTCATTGCTAAATGCCTGCGTGAGAAAAAAAAGGTCTTTAAAGCCTTATTAAAAGATTTTGAGCAGGTCATAGACTGTAGCTTCTCAGGGATAGTGCTCCAGAACTATGGACCAACCTCAGAAAAGGCCCCTTCCCTTGTAACATCCAAGTGAGTTAATTTTGGGGATGGAATCTCAAATAGTTTTTTGTTCACCAATCTTAATGAATGTGAATGTTTATACACATGCAATATAGTGTTAATCCATAGATTATTGCATAATGTATAAGTGATGCTAGTTTGAACTGAATCTGCCACTGGACTGGAAACCAACACAAGGATGACAGGATGGGAGTGATGTGGTCATGCATCCTTGCACCAATCAGTATCCAAGTGTCAGAATTCTGGACAATCTGCATTGCATGAATAGCATTAGCTGGAAAAACCACAGTAATCTAGGTCTGTTAGGACAAGTGCCTGAAGAACAGGCAAAGTCCTGCAGATCCAGGAGTGGTCTCAGGCACGAAAGCAAGCATAGATTAAAAAAAAAAAAAAAAAAAAAAAAAGGATGATTTCACAATAGATTTAATGTAGGCATTCATTAAGAGATTAGAATCCATGATCACCCCTACATTTCTCATGTGCTGTATTGGAAGGCTGAGACCATTAAACAAACACTGAAGCAATGGCAGGTGATAGAAATGATTATTCTTACAATGTCAGTCTTCTCAACAGTTAGCATTACTTTATTGTGAAGCAACCAATTTTAACATAGCTCAGATGCAGGGATACAAGATCAAATATCTGACCAGGAGGAATAAAATGGAACAAAAAAATAAACTATGTTGTCAGCATAGTTTACGTCAAGACAGGCTAAAACCTTGCATAAAAAAAAGAGGAGAGATAGATATTAAATGCAGTCGCTGACTAGGCAGAACCCTGAGGCACCCCTGTAGTCACAGAATTCCAATCCAACAAAGCATCACCAAATCTAATTGTACTCAGCAAATTCGAAAAGTAGGAAGAAAACCATTGCAGGACTGTTTGAGATATACCAAAGGACTGCAAGAGAGAGAATAGTCTCATGGACAAGCGCAGTGATTCTCAACAGGTGTGTCCGGTACACACTGGTGAGTCACAGGGCCAGTAGATGGCTGCCTCCTTATCAGCCCAGGTGGAAATTGGTTGACTTCTCTTACATTGGGCCTGATGGGAGGCTACTCAGTTCCTTCTCTTCTCTCTGGCCCAGAGGGAGCCCAGATCAGAGTGAGAAATTGCCAGCTCCTGCTGTTCTGGGCCTGATGGGACACAAACTTTATCTTCCCCTGCTAAGTCTGGGAGTGATGCTGCTGCTGAGCTCCTCACCCTGTGAAGAGTGGGGATGCTGGGAAGATGAAAGTGGAACGGAGAGGCAGTGTGGGGGGTTGCTGAGCAGGGAGGGAGATGGGAGAGTCAAGCAGGAGAGAGGGAGCACAGGGAAGAGGATGTGAGGAGTCAGGAATGCTGAGCAGGGATATGAGTGTGAGCAGATGGTTGAAAGGGAGTAACTGGGAAAAATGAAGGATGATAGAGGCATAGAAGGGGAGTGACAGGGCAAGCGCCATAATATGTCAGTTTTGGGAATGTGCATTTCTTCTATCTTTGTCCTTTGCTTAGTGTAGGAAGATATGTATTTCTGTTTCTCGCTCTCCAGTTTTGCATGGCATGCAGAGCGCTTTTTGAGGTTTCCATTCCAGTTTTTTCTCCACATTTGTAATTTGTGGTTTGTTTTTTTTATTCTGAATTTGGTGAAGGTCAGATCTGTATGTGAGACTGACGTGAAGTATTTTACTAGTAGGTAGGGATTTGTATCGATCTTCTTTGTTGTGTTTTCTCATTCTCAATAGGACATGCATTGGTGCTGCATGGTTGCCTTTTCATAGGAAGGGCTATTGCTGTTTTGAGTTCTTGGAATTAGTGTTGCAGTGGTATGGAAGGTTTGCTACACTTGTGCTGAATTTTTTTTTCAGGTTTTTGTATTTTACAATGCACCTGGTAGTAAGGAGTGTGTGTTTCTGTTACTGAGATATATTCTAATTCTGGTGCTATCTTTTTTATATAGCGAATTGTATTTGAAATATCCTAGTTCTGCTCTGCATCCAGTGTTTGGCGATGGGGGCAGGTTCCTGTGGATGCAGAGTGTGTGTTTACATTTAGCCTCATGATTGTCAAGTGTTCAATGTGTCACACCTGTAAGCATTATCTGCTAGGTGTGTCCCAATAAAAAAAAAAAAAAGGGTCGAGAACCACTGGTCCAGCATATTAAGCACTAGTGTGGGCATTTACTGTGCCCCTTAATTAGAATAAATCAAGCAGTTTACTTGAACAGACTATAAAAAAAAAATAAACTGCAAGGATTCAGTATACTATTACATCAGGATGATCAATGTTATTTTTTCCTGAGGCTGTGTAACAGCCATTTCTAAATAAGGATTTTGATTAGCAGTGGGGTAAAGCTTTGTAGCAAGTTTAAATGGAAAGGAAATGATTAAGAACAATTTTCAACAGGGCTAGCCAAGAAGTTCAGACTATAGCACAGGGCATCTTGGTTCAGAATAGCCATCTGATAAGGCTGGCTAGGCCTGCTACACTGGCAACACACTCACGCCCAGAGGGAGGGAAGGCAATTCCAACTACAGATGCAGCTTATAACAACCAATAGTATTCAAGATGCATCTCAAAGGCAGTGCCTCTCCAGTTCCTAGGCTAGCAAGATCCCCTACATTATCCAGGTAGACCTCTAGAGGGGCATGGGTGTAAATATCACTGAAAGCCTAAGGGTCAAAAAAAAACCACACACATTTCTAACATGTTAACTGCCTATCTCCGCTTTTCTCCTTCTTACATATTTTTCTTCTTCAGATGTGACCAATGGAAGAAGAGCTACCTATGTGATCTGAAAATCTCGTCTATTGAGCCAACCAAATAGTAGTATTATGTACTGCCATGCAGAGGGTCCCTGGTTCAATTCCCAGATCGGGTCTTCCCGACTTGGCTGGAGATGCTGCAGAAGCAGCGCCTGCAGTCCCTGGAAGAAGGGAGCTGTGATCATCATCCAGTTTTAAAGCCCAGAATTATAGAAGTGCATGGCTCCCAACCTCATTACTGCTGGTTTTGACAGACATGGAAGGGGGGGGGGGGAAAGAGGGGGTCCAAAATAAAAGGCTCAGATAACACATTCTTCTAATGGTCAAGTGAAAGATCACAATCTATGCACCACATTGTCTCTGAGTGTTTTGCTGTACGCCATTCAAAGTTTGAAAGCGCTATCCAGTAAAATGCACAGCAATAGCATTAATTCTACAACTTGGATCTTCTAGCTCTTGTCCTCTGAGACATAAAATGGGAGATGTCCCTGTTAACGGGGCCCTATCTTAACAACGTTCGGTCACAAAAGAGAGCCTATATTAATCTTCCTTAAGGCTTCCACTGCAGAAGCTCCCCAGGGGGATGCTTGCTCTGTGCAGAGCATTATTTCTTGTCTGATTTTTAGATCACTTTTAAAAAGAACCCCTGACTCACAATCAAGGGCTGAATCTCAAATTCTGACTCTTCATCACAAGTGCTTCTTTAACCATGGGATGCTGCGCTTCAAGGTTATGGTTAATAAGTGGTGTAGGGGAACAAATGTGAACCCCAGGGATAACAGTATAATGTATCTTCCTATAAATAGGGTCAGAACTAAGTTGAAGAATACTTCATACATATGAAGATATGGTACTTTTTGTCATTTTCAAGAGTATGTTTCAGATCATTAATATTTACGTACCCAAGGAATATTCTTAGAATGTATCTTTTACTATATATACACACACACACAACAAAAATGTTGACAAGTTATTTTAGTTTAGAAGGTAGATAAAACAATGATCTGTACCATTTGATATATTCCTTTCTACAAACTATGGGCCAGCTAAAGGTTTTTTCACTTTGTGTGTCTATGGAGAGGTAGGGGAAACAAATTTAGTATATATGTGTTTCTATGTGACCTGACTGGTCAATTTGATCCTAGCATTGGTTATTCTTTCCACATCAGATATCACAGTCCTTTCTAACAGTGGTCCCCAAACCCGTCCTGGGAGCTGACCAGCCAGTCGGATTTTTAAGGATAACCACAATGAATATGCATGAGAGAGAATTTGCATGTTATGGAGGCAGTGTATGCAAATTCTCATATGCATATTCATTGTGGATATCCTGAAAAACCCGACTGACTGGTGGGCCCCCAGGACAGGGTTGGGGACCACTGCTTTATAAAACATTAAATAAACTATGAACTGGCAACTAACATTTTGAATACAGATTAAAAAAAAAAAAAAAGTTCACTTTTACAGGCCGATGTAATACTGGTGCGTGATAAACAGACGCTCATGTGGTGCCAATCCACCTCTCCCAGACACCCGATTTAATATTTAAATTGGGTGCCATGGTAAAAAAAAAAAAAAAAAAAAAAAAAAAAAAAAAAAAGAGGCGCTAGGGGAAATTGTGCACCCCTAGTGCCTCTTAGGCAGTGGGCGCCCGGGACAGGTAGTTGTCAGCCAGTTAGGAAAATGGACACTCAATTTTAGAGCGTCCCTTTTCCTAACCTGACTGCCAGCACCCTTTTTCTTTTTTTTTTTTTTGGGGGGGGAAGCATTTCTCTTTTTTTTTTTTAGTTCCTCCAACTTAATATCGCCACAATATTAAGTCAGAGGAAGTACAGAAAAGCAGAAAATACTGTATTTTCTGCACACTTGGGCTCCTCCCAAATTAACGCCTGCTCGGGACAGGCATTAATTTTAGCGAGCAAAAATGTGTGAGTTAGGGGCACTTTTTTTTTTTTTCACAACAGGGGGGAGGGGTGAATAGATAATAGCGTCATCATCAACATGCGATGAGCGTCCAACTACGTGTTAAGTCGTGAGCTGTGGTCAGCACACGCTATTGTATGGGCCTTTTAAGAATATTCTGTAGACCACCTAATTAGCATTAGGTGATCTGCAGTATATTAACAGATTTGGGTTTGATTCCTAAGTCTAAACTTCTGTTGCTCAAGCAAGTCAAGAGCGGAAACTATTCAAATACAACTCACAATCCTCAAGTCTGGCGGGGGTGGGGGGGGGGGGTGGGGAAGTGACCCAAGAGAATCATTTGCAACTGTATTTCATTCCCTTGATTAGGAGGATTAAAAAAAAAGTGGGCAATATGCAAATAGAGAAGAGCAGCCCACTCCAACTATAGGCAAATGAAGCAACAGGCTTAAACTGGACCAAAAGCCCTAGAGTCAGACGATGTTAGTATACACAAGACTGTAAGCTCCATTGAGCAGGGACCATACCTGATGTGTATCTATACAGTGCTGCATATGTCCAATAGCACTCTAGGGATGCTAAATAGTAGTAGTTTGTATACCCCAATATAAACATTCACAGTGCCAAAAAAAGGTGAGAATAAAAGGTTGAAGACTTGAAGCAAATATTACTGATCACGGGCTTCAAAAAAAAGTGTTAATTCAGTTATTTTTTCTGCAAGTGAAACCTATAGAAAAACAAAATGAGTCCTAATGGCCTACAATCTCAGTTGCCCATAACACTATATATGCAAATAACTGCAAATATCTATAAAAAAAAACAAAACTTTCTAGCCTGCTTGCTATACTAAATGCCTCTATCAAAACACAATGCATTTCAAATACATTCTGAAAACTACTAAACTAGCATGTCTTGTTTTCTTCCTTACCATTTCTTTCCATTCACTTTATAATGCTGAATACTGGCATGTTTTGATTCTTATTTTAACCAACCAGTTTACTGCAAGACAGAATTTCTCATTTTCCAGTATCTCTTAAAAATCAAGACTTAAAATTTTAAGTTTTGTAAATGGATATGTTTTCAGCGGATCTGATTTATTTACTAGCTTAAACCCAAAGAATCCAATACAGACAGTATCAACTGGAACAGGCCAGTTAGGGTAATTTTTTTTATCTGAATCCAAAATTTTCGTAAACTAACACACATATTCCAAGTCCCTTTTATTACATACTACTGTAACAAAGAACCCTGGAATTATAATTAATATTATATATATCTTTATATATATAATATATATTATATATAATATTTATATTTACATTAAATGACAACTACAGAAATTACACATTTCCTGTATATGCAAATACAAGCACATTAACTACAGATGGAACTGCTCACTACATTCATCTATAGGGTAGACAGGCTAACATAGGAAATTATGCAGATAAGAACCAAAATGGCCATGTAGACTGCCCAGTTGAGATTCATCCTATTTCATTAGATGTGCATAGAAAAATTTCCAAACGCCCCCATTTACGGGCCAATACAGTACAGTGCGCTCTGATGGAACACACTGTTAACCCACCACTGGACGCGCGTTTTTGACGCGCTAGCGTTACCCCTTATTTAGTAAGGGGCCGAAAACTCGCATCCAATCCCCGAACCTAATAGCGCCCGCAACATGCAAATGCATGTTGATGGCCCTATTAGGTATTCCCGCGCGATTCAGAAAACAAAATGTGCAGCCAAGCCGCACATTTTGCTTTCAGAAATTAGCGCCTACCCAAAAGGTAGGCGCTAATTTCTTTGGGCACCAGGAAAGTGCACAAAAAAGCAGTTAAAACTGCTTTTCTGTGCACCCTCCGACTTAATATCATGGCAATATTAAGTCAGATGTCCCGAAGGGTAAAAAAAAAAAAAAAAATTTGAAGTCGGCCTGCAGCTGTCGGGTTGAAAACAGACGCTCAATTTTGCTGGCGTCCGGTTTCCGAGCCCGTAGCTGTCAGCGGGCTCGAGAACAGACGCTAGCAAAATTGAACGTCAGCTGTCAAACCCGCTGACAGCCGCTGCTCCGGTCAAAAAGGAGGCGCTAGGGACGCGCTAGTGTCCTTAGCGCCTCCTTTTGCCTGTTTTTACCTCCGGGCCTCATTTAAATACAGAATCGTGCGCACAGGAGAGTAGCCTGTGCGCGCGCCGGGAGAGCGGGCGTTTGCCCGCTCTCCTGCGGACTTTACTGTATCGGCCCGTTAGTTATTCCACCCAATTTCTCAACCCTCCTCTCATATCTGTCCCAAGTATGGGCAAATCCATCACAATCACCACACTGTTGGCTTCCCAAGCTTTCTTTCTGATCAAATAACACTATTTGTTTTGGGTTGTAACTGCCACTCCATGCAAATTGTCCACATAATGGAAGAAATGCCATGCTGGGTCAGACCAAGGTCTATTATACCAGCATCCTGTTTCCAGCAGTAGCCAGTCTGGGTCACATGTTCCCAGCAGATCCCATAAAATAGATTTTTTTTCCTGTTACTCACTCCCAGGAATTGCAATAGCTTTTGCCAATCTACCTGGCTAGCTATATTTTATGGACTTTTCCTCCAGGAACGTATCCAAACTTATTTTAAACCAGACTGTGCTAATTGCCTTGACCACATTCTCTGGTAACAGATTCCACAACTTGTGTGTGTTGAATGAAAAAGTACTTTCTACAATTTGTTTTAAATCTCCTGGTAGTTAGTTTCATGGAGTGTCCCCACATTATAGTAATACTTGAAAAAGTTAAATGTAAGGGTGCTGACTGCAGTGCAGGCAGGGCCTGTGCAAGGGTATTGGGCGCTCTAGGCGACCTTTGCTCTGCCGTCCACCCTCTCCCAGGTCACGACACCCCTACCTGTTTCGGCGCAGACTGGGTGCTTCTCAGGGCGCTGAGCCGTAGAGGGCACCGAAATGCAGCCACGAGGTGCCGCAAGCAGAGTCTATCCCGCTTGTAGCAAAGAGAAATAGATACAGTAGGTGCCGAAACAGGTAGGGGGGAGGCGCGACACTGTGTGCATCTCAGGGCCACGAGCAGAGCGCTACTCGCAGCCCTGGGAAGCACACAGTCTATTTCTGTTTGCCGCGAGCGGGATAGGCCCTGCTTGTGGCACCACGTGGCTGCTCTTGGACACCCCCCTACGGCTCGATGTCCTAGGCAACTGCCGAAGTTCGCCTAATGGACACGCTGGCCCTGAGTGCAGGGCTCCTGACTGCAAGATCCCTCGGTGGGCTGCAATCTGAGCTGCACATGCTTATGCTTTGAAGATTCATGACTCAGCACTGCCACTCCCTCAAGAGGCACAGTTCCCCAACTCACCCTGGACTTAGTTTCTCCTAGCTGTGACCACTTGTTCCTAGTCTTGTATTCTTGCTCTTGCTCCTGTCTGATCTTGTACTTAGGCTCCACTTTAGAGGCCTTCCAAGTTTGTGTTCTTTCCTGGTTTGTCCCTGGGTTTAAATTTAGTTTGTCTATTTTTGGTACCACCCACAATATTGGTGTGTGTGTGTGTCTCTGTGTGTGTCCTTGTTCTGTTGGTGCACACCCCGTCTGTGTTTGTTGTGGGCACCTTCCTGCCCCCCCTGTTTCGTTCCAGCCTCACTGCCTTAGTGAGTGCCCCTGTCCCTATGCAACACAAGAAATAGAAAGTTCAACTCGAAGGGGAGGTGGCTGGTCAGGCAGAAGATCTTGACCCCCCCTAGCCAGCTACCCAGGGAGTCCAGCCTACTCCTGCCTTGGGAGTTATTCAAACACCGGCCAGCTGTGGCCTTACAGTAAACAACCAACCTTTATTATGCAATGCACCCCACTTATAATTTTTTTATAAAAAACTATTTTCCATCTCAGCTATCTCTTTTCCTAGCTTAACCACCCTAGCCTGCATTGTTTTTTCATCTCTATTATTTGTTGCCCTCCTCTGTACCTTTACTAGCTCTATTTTTTGTTTTTTAATGGGGAAAATACCGCATACAGTGTTCATGGTGTGGTCGCACCGTGGATCAATACAGAAGCAATATGATATTTTCTATTTTATTCTCCATTCCTTTTCAGATCATTCCTAACATTCTATTTGCTTTTTTGACTGCCATCACATACTGAGGTGAGGATTTCAATGCATTGTCCACATGAAATCCAAGGTCCTTTTCCTGAGAGGAGAGGACCAATGCAGAAGTCAGCATTGTGGACCTATAGTTGGTAATATTTTTCCTAAGTAGATCACTTTTCATTTTTACAATAAATTTCATCTGCCATTGAGATGCCTGGTCTCCTAGTCTCACAAAGTCTCTCTGCAGTACCTCACAGTCTGCTGCTGTTTCAACAATTTTGAATAATTGTCATCTGCGAATCTGATCGCATTGCTCATTATTCCCATTTCCAGATCATTTATGAATATTAAACAGCCTGGGCCCCCAGTACTGATCCCTGTGGTACCCCATTAATTACCTTTCTCCATTTGGAAAACTGACCATTTAGTCCTATATTCCCTTCCCTTTCTTTTAACCAGTTACCAATCCGCAATAGGACACTGCCTCCTATCCCATGAGTTTATGATTTCCTGAGTCTCATGGAGGACTTTTATCAAATGTATTCTGAAAATCCAAAATTCCCCATATCAATTGGCTTACATTTATCTACATGTTTATTTACACCTTCAAAAAAAAATCTAACATACTGGTAAGGCAAGACTTCCTTTAGCTTAATGGAGAAAAAAGTCTACATGATTTTATCTGTTTGTACATGGCCAACGATTTTGTTTTTAAGAAAAGCTTCTACAAGTTTGCCTGGCACCAATGTCAGACTCACCAGTCTCCTTTTTCCAAGAGCTCTTTTTAAACATCAGAATCTCACTGGCCACCCTCCAGTCTTAAGGTTCTGAGATGGTTTTAAAATGATAGGTTAGAGATTACAAAATTATTGGCAACAGGTTTGCGTTTTGAGTTCTTTTAGGCCCATCGGGTGGATGTTATCCGGTCCTGGTGATTTGCTCCTCTTTAGTTTAATCTATTATTTCCTCCATTATGACAGAGGCTTGATTTAGTTGCTTGGAATCATGACCATTAAAGAATGTTTCATGTGTCAATATGGTCCCAACATCTGCCTCTGTGTTTACTGAGGAAAAGTGCAATCCTAGAACAAAGCCTTTACTTAAAAATATTCTGCACAGCCAATCTGAACATCACATATGGAATGTGTTAAGTGCAGAGTTTCCTGCATAAAGACATAACAGACATTGAAGCTAAACTAGTTGTGATAAAAAATATCAGGTTTGCATGATTACTATCTAATCATTAGCAAACTAAGGGGGGTCATTTTCTATCCCTATCACACGCGAAAAGTCCCTTTTTGTGTGCGATAGCTAGATAGGGGCGGAGTCTGGACCGGAAGAGGAGGAGTCTGGCGTCATCGGGGCAGACACTGTGGAAACTTCGCTGGCGGCGATAAGGTAAGACCCATTAACGCCGCCAGTGGCGCTATTGGGTGCGAAAGCCGGTAGCTTCCTCCCGCCCCCCGTTACCGCACGATTCACAAACGTTTGTGATCTTAGAAAATCCAGCCCTATATGAAATTTATTCACCCAGATTCATTACTACTTAAAAAAAAAAAAAAAAATCTAATGTTAAAAAAAAAAAAAATGGCTGATCCCTTCATATCGTGAGAAAAACCAGTCTCTTTGTAGCCTACACATCCCTCTGATTAAGAGACTTTGAATAAATAACTTGCCCTGATACAAGCAGAAGAATATAGTTTGAACTAAAAACCCTTGACATAATACCTGCTAAGAATAAAGGATGGCACTGGGCTTGGAATTACAGAGGTAGAACAAAGGAATGCCCAAACATATAGAGATAGCCAAACAGCATGACACCTTAGGGATCTAACTGGCCTCTAAGGAACTAATATACATGCAGAAACTCGTGTCTTAAAACCGGTGTCAGGGGGCTAACAGATCAGGAGAAATTCTGAGAAATAGCTAAACCCCCCAAACACTTCCTAAAGTCCCACCATATAAGGACATTTGATCTAACTGTAGTTTTGTAGCTTTTTCTGCCCCAATCAGGCAATAGAAGGTGGTCCCTGCATTAATAAATCAATGCAAGCTATTATATATATAAATTGTTGTACAATCGCCTTGTAGCCCAAATGGGATAGAGGTGGTTAGGTGGTTTATAAATCCAAAAATAAATAAAATACAATTCCTACACAGAAAAGTTTACTTTGCATTAATAAATCAATCAATGCAAGAAAAGCTGTGTCCACTTTCAATTGCCTGATTGGGACAGAAAAAGCTACAAAACTAGTCGGATCAAATGTCCCTATATGGTGGGACATAACAAAAACAGACTAAACATCACACTATGATGAAATTTGTACTTGCCAGATAATTTCTTTTCCTTTAGTCCTAGCACATTAGTCCACACCGTGGGGAATTCCCCTGTATAGCAGTAGGTGGAGGCAGAGAACTCTTTATGTTTTCTTACATCAATGCTGCTATATACTCTGGGATAGCCAGGAGATTCTCCAGTAGACTCTTTCTCTAGCCTATTAGGTTGATGACCTACCTTTTGATAGCACCACTTTTTTTTTTAGGGGGGGGGGGGGGGAAGAGGGTACTTAGACTAGTCTGCTAGGTCTAAAGGAAAGGAAATTATCCAGCAAGTACAAATGCCACCTTCATTTTTGTCCTGCAGACTAGTCCACACCTGCAGGATGTACCGGAGCAATGCCTAGTTTGAATGGGATGTGGCCTCTATGGCCCCCAATACAACTTTGCTAATACTCAGCTCCTCATCTGCTTGCAGATCTAACCTGTAATGTTTTGTGAATGTACCCCAGGAGGACCAAGTTGAAGCTTTGCAAATATCCTAATATGCCACCGCCCCACTATCTCTGCTCATAAGGCTGTTTGTGCCCTTGTTCAATGTGTGCACAAAGCTCTTGGGTCCTGTTTGCCCTGTGCAATGTAAGCTGCTACTATTGTTTCCTTAATCCAGCATGCAATTGAGGATTTAGATGCTGCCTGGCCCTTCTTTAGCCCAGTAACAAGACAAACAACCTGTCTGCCTTCCTAAATGTATTGGTGACTTTTAGGTAACATAGGAGCACAGTTCGGACATCTAACAGATGTGGTTTCCCCCCTCCCATGTCCTTGTTAGGGCTGGTAGGACGATTTCTTGGTTGGAGTGAAACTCTAATAGTACTTTAGGCAGCAAGGATAGGATGGGGCAAATGATTATTCTGCCCCTATGAACTGAAAGGTAGGGCTCCCTACAGGACAAGGTCTGGATTTCTGATACCCTCCTGGCCAAACATACTGCTACTAGAAAGACTGCTTTCAGTGACAGATCCTTTAATGATGCCCCCTTGAGTGGATCAAAGGGTGGTTTGTTTAAGGCCCTCAACACTATGTTCAAATCCCACATGAGCATTACCTGGCACTTTGGTGGAAGCACATACTTCACTGCCTTCAAAAAACGTATTATGACCAGGTAAGCCCCACAAGAGTTTCTTTGCACCCGGCCCCTAAAAGAGGTTAACGCTGCCACTTGCACCTTGAGGGAGTTCAGGGCTATCCCGCTCTCTAAACCATCCTGTAGAAACTACAAGATATCTTTAATATGTGCCACTTCTGAGGAGATTTTCTTCCTCTTGTACCACTCTCAAAAGATTTTCCAGACCCTATCTCGGAAGATGGAATGTTTTCTTGACCTCAATATGGTGGCTACTATTGACTGAGTAGCCTTTCCTCTCTAGCTTGTCCCTCGCAACAGCCAAGCTATAAGATAATATTATCTTTCTCTTCCCAGAGGACTGGGCAAATTCTTGGCTTTTCCTAGTCTTACAGGTACATCCCTGTTTAGTCTCACTATGTCTGCATAACAAGCCCTTCTGGGATAGTCTGGCACTACCAGAATAATCCATCCCACTCTCCTCAGTACCCTTGCTATCAAGGGCCATGGTGGAAACACGTATAACTGGTCTAGTTGCCACAGATGGACTAGGGCATCTATTCCTTTTGACCCCTTTTCGTCATCTGCTGAAAAATCTTTTTTTGCCTTGACATTCGTGTGCATTGCCATAAAATCCCATCCTGGACTTCCCCATCTTTCTATCAGTCTTGAGAATGCCTAGACCTCTAGTTCACATTCCCTCTAGTCTAGCATGTCAGCTGAGGTAATCCACTTGTGTATTCTCCTTCCTTGCTATGTACCTGGCCATCAACCCCTTCAGGTTTACCTCCGCCCAGTCAATTAACTGTTCCACCTCCTTCTCTAACTGCCAACTGCCTGTGTCCCCTTGCTTATTTATATAGGATACTTCTTTGGTGCTGTCCAACAGAACCATTACCTGCCTTACTCCTACCCTTGGGCTTAAGTCTTTGGATGGTAACCTTACTGCTCTCAGTTCGTTGAGTCCTGCCTCTCTATGGCAGACCATTTCCCCTGTAACACCTGCCCTTCGTAGTGCACTCCCCAGCCTAACCTGCTGGCAGCTGTTGTCAGTATAACCCATTCTGGCAGAATCAGGCTGATCCCAGACAAACTGCTTTCCACTAGTCATCAACCTAGGCTGGTTCTGGCCTTGACAGTTAGTCTGAGCCTCACTCCATATTTCTGACAATCGGGAGAGTAATTCTCTCTTTAGTGGGCGCATATATGCCCTCGTCCAAGGGACTACTTCTACAGTTGCTACCATAGCCCCCAGCAACGGCAGGTATTTCCTGACCATGAGCTTTCTCGCCTGGTATCTTAATTTGTCTGTCCTTTCCTGAGTCAAGAACACCTTTGCCTGTTCAGTATCAAACAGGACTCCATGGTAGACCAACCTTTGGGTGTTATGGTTATGAGGTGTTGGAGTGGATTCTTGGGTACTGCGGTGATGGCCACTCCCATGGGGAGGAGCCCCATGAGGAACCACAGTACTAGGCTAGACTCTATACATGCAGACACAGAAGTTGTATTTATTGTACAGCTTGATGGTACTGCCTGGGGAGCAGGCAGCAGTGAAGGTAACCCAGGGAAGTAGTCCATGGGTCCTCAGCAGAGGAGACCAGTCTCACACTCAAGTAGGTGATAGGCAGCGCAGCGTAGAAGGGACAAGTCCTGGATGTAGACACAGAGCGCTGAAGTTGAAGGTGAGAGACTGAAAGGGTTAGTACTCACTGAAGCAGAGAGCTGAATCGTTGAAGGTCCTGGCAGGCAGAAGTTGTTCAGTGGCAGGCACCAGATTAGGGAGAGCAGGCGCTCGAGGAGCGAGTACCTGGTATCCCAAGATAGGTACTTGAAATAGAGCAGATGTGCCCCTGAGGAGTGGGTACCCAGGTTAGTGAAGAAATACCCCGAAGAGCAGAGAGAGTTTCCTGCGGCAGAGCAGCTTAGACCGAAGGCAATCCAATCTTTGCTAACTCAGTTTGTTAGCAAACAAAGGGCAGGCTAAATACCAGGATGTGATGACATCACTCTGAGGGGACGCCCCAAAGCTTCCCGCTATGATGTGGATAAAGATGTGGGTAGCGTGTGCGCACGCACCCTAGGAGGCCCTCAGGAAAATCATGGCAAACAGTTGCCGATCCGGGGACACCGGAGAGAGCGGCATGAAGACACGGCAGCAGCTATCTTCCCAAGGCTTGAGGAGAGAGAAGGAAGAATGGTGAGGCAGAGAGGTCAAAGCCATCTGAGACTGACTGACGCAACATTGGGATGGCCTTAAATTGCTTTTAGGTTTATTCACTATCCACCTTAACACCTCGACAAGGGTCCTCACTCTCCTTGTAAAGCTCCTGCTCTCCTCCTCTGACTGGGCTCTGATCACTCTAAATACAGGTGCACTGGAATCCTCTCTTCCTTAATGCTGCTGCCACCACCATTACTTTCATGAAGCTCCTCAGTGCCATGGCCAATGCTTTGAACTGAAAATGTTTCTCCAGTTCCGCAAAACCCAAATACTTCCAATGCACCTCTGATGGGAATATGTAAAGAGGCTTCTGCCAGATCCAAGGCAATCTGAAATTCCCCTTTCCTAACAGCCCCTATGACTGACCACAACATTTCCATCCTGAACCTTCGGATTCTGAGAACCTTGTTTACCCTTTTCAAATCTAGTACCAGGTGAAATGCTCCTTTCTTGGGAACTACAAAATATAGGAAGTAATATCCTGTCCCCGCTCTCTGTCACTGGAATCGGTGCTATCGCTTTCAATGCTATCAGTTTGTCTAAGGTTTCCTTGATCACTTTCCCCTTTTCCTGAGACCTGCATGGTGAATTCAGAAAAAGTTCTGGTACCGGGATAGCCAGCTCTAGGGCATAGCCTAGACGAATCACCTCCAGGACCCACCTGTCCCTGGTGACTTGGACCCACTCCTTGAAAAAACAAAAAACAGTGGTTAGGCAATCGCCTACTAGGGGCCATCTGGAGCGGGTCCACAAACCGTCACTTAGTCCCCAGAGCCCCTGGGGAATTTAAGGGGGCTTTCTCTGACCCAATCCTGGGCCGCCCGACATGGCTGCCTTTGTTGTGGTCTAAAACCCTCAGAAATTTATGCCCCTGGCTTCTAAACCCTCTAGTTTTCAATTTAAACGACCTAGTTGGCCTCCTCACTCTGTCCTCTGGAAGCCTTTGTGGTTTTGGGTCTGCCAGACTTTTCATTAAAAATGTCCAGTTCCTGTCCAAATGGGAGACGCCCTTTAAAGGGCAAAACACTAAGCCTTGCTTCTGAGGGTGCATCTGCAGTCCAGTGCCTGAGCCACAAGAATCTCCTTGCCACTACCACAGAATACATCTGCTTGACTGAGGACCTGATTAGATCATAAAGTGTGTCTGCCAGGAAAGCTGCCCCTGACTATCCCGGCCATATCCTCCCCTGGGCCCTCTCGCAGCTGCTGAAGTCACTTAACATAGAAATGATGACAGACAAGGACCAAATGATTCACCCAATCTGCCCAGCAAGCTTATACCAGTATCTGCTGCACTGTACATGTTACCCTCATGCTTATCAGTTTCCCAGACTGTAAAAGAGTCAGGGCCCTTGGATGCTGTTTGAATCCAATTTCCCTTAACCTTTGCCATGGAAGCAGAAAGCAATGATGAGTTGCATTAAAAGCATGAAGGCTTATTTAAGGGTAGCAACTGCCACACCAGCAAGCTACCCCAAGCACTCTTCTTTTTATTTCCATCCTCCAGCCTTTAGGGATCTACAGTGTTTATCCTATGCCCCTTTGAATTCCTTCACTGTTTGTATTCACTATCTCCTCCGAAGGGCATTCCAGGCAATTACCCCCTTTCCGTGAAGAAATATTTCCTAACATTGGTTCTGAGTCATCCTCACTGGAGTTTCATTTCATGACGTCTAGTTCTATTAATTTCTGTCCAACGGAAAAGGTTTAATGATTGTGAATCATTAAAACCTTTCAGGTATCTGAAGGTCTGAATCATATCTCCCCTGCACCTCCTCTCTTCCAAGGTATACATATTCAGATTCTTCAGCTTCTCCTCATTGTCTTCCATTGTCGACTCCTCACCATTTTGGTCGCTCTTCTTTGGACCGCTTCTATCCTGTCTTTATCCTATTTGAGACAATGGCACCAGTACTGAACACAGAATTTCAGGTGAGGCCTCACCAAGGACCTGTACAAGGGCATTATCACTTCTTTTTTCTCACTAGTTATTCGTCTATCTATGCAGCCCAGAGTTCTTCTGGTTTAAGCTATCACCTTGTCGCATTGCTTCACCGCCTCCAGGTCAGACACTAATCACACCAAGGTCCCTCTGCCAGTTCATGCGCATTAGTCTTTCATCACCCATTACATACAGCTCTCTGGATTGTCGCACCCCAGATGCATAACTCTGCACTTCTTGGCATTGAATCCCAGCTGCCAAATCTTTGGCCACTCATCAAGCTCTTTTAAATCACTATTCGTTCTCTCTTCTCCTTCAGGCGTGTACTCTATTGCAGATCTTAGAAGGTAGTTTGTCTATTTGTGGATGATACTATCGCTTCCGTGAGGTCACTCCCAAATATATTGAACAGAGCTGGTCCCAAAAACAATCCTTGTGGCACTTCACTTAACACTTCTTTCTTCAGAGTTGGTTCCATTTACCATTACACATTGTCTCTTGAGTCAGTCAACCAGTTTGCAATCCATGCTACTACCTCGGCACCCACTCCCAAGCTTCTCATTTTGTTCACAAGTCTCCTATGTGGTACCGTATCAAAAGCATTACTAAAATCCAAATCACATCCAGTTTTTTTCCCTGATCCAATTCTCTAGTCACCCAATCAAAAAAAAAAAAAATCAATTAAGATTTGTCTGACAGGACCTTCCCCTGGTGAATCCCATGCTGCCTCAGGTAGAGCAACCCACTGGATTGTAGATACTATAAGTTCATTCTTCAGCAGAATCTCCATTAATTTTCCCGCCACTGAGGTTAACCGGCCTGTAATTTCCAGTCTCCTCTCTGCTCCCACTCTTGTGAAGGAGGACCACCACCGCTCTTCTCTAATCATGCGGCACTATTCCCATTATCAGGGATCTATTCAACAGGTACTTAAGTGGACGCCAGCACATCTCTGAACTCCCTCAGAATCCTGGCATGTACCTCATCCAGCCCCATGGTCCTGTCTACTTTCAGTTTTCCTAGCTCTTCCCATATATTCTCTTCTGTAAAAGAAGTTTTATCTACTCCACCCCATCTACACAGTCTTGTGAACTAGCGATGGTCCCTCTCTCCAGAATCTTCTTTAGTGAACACCGAACTGAAGTATTTAATATTTTGGCCATTTCTTCATCACACACTGATCTTTGTCACCTTTCAATTTCACCATACCATATCGGACTTTTCTCCTCTCTGATATATTTGACAAATTGTCACCTCACTATACCTCTTTGGCAATCCTTTCTTCCGCCTGACTTTTACTTGATTTTTGTCTCCCTCAATTTCACCAGATATTCTTCCCAGTGTTCCTCTTTTTGGGATCCTTTATATTTCTTTAACGCTATTTTTTTGCCTTTATTTTATCAGCCATGTCCTTTGAGAACCAGATCAGTTTATTTCTTTTACTTTTCTAACATTAGATTTGTTGCCTTTGTAATTACTCCTTTTAAGTTTGGCCCACTGTTCCACCTCTCTCATTTTGTCCGTGTCTGCAGTTCTATCTACAGGTATGTCCCCATTTCAACAAAGTCTATTTTTGAAATTCAAAACTCTGGTCTTTGTGTGACCTATCTGCGATATCAAACCATACCGTTTGATGATCCATGGTGCTGAGGTGGGCACCCACCCGGACAGAGATATTCTCCCTGTTAGTTGAGTATAACTCCTCCCTCATGGGTTCCATTACCATTTGTTTGAACAGAACCCCTTGCAGGGCATCCACTATCTCTCTACTTCTGGTAGATTTCACAGAAGGGATTCTCCTGTCTACATCCAGCAGATTAAAGTCTCCAAAAAAAAAAAACCCACCACACTTCTCCCTTCTTTCCCACCCTTTGGATGTCTTTGATCAGATCTCAGTCCAGTTCTTCCGTTTGAGTCAGAGGCCTGTAAACCACTCCAGTAAAAATGAATGTATCACTTTTTTTTTTTTCCCCCCAATTCTTTATTTTACATTTCTTAATTATAACAGGCAAATGGATACAATACATAAAATATACTTATACATCTCCTGTGGAAAATAAATCTCAATCTTTACCCATATAATCAGATAATAGTAATATTTAAAGAAAAAGTGGACCGTTGGAAAATTAAACAGAGCGAAAAATATAAGGTAAATATGGTATCACCCATAATACTAGGCAACAAGAGATAACAATTTAAATAATTTTTTCACTCTCAACCATTTTCTGCACTTTGGGGATGTGAGTCCAGGAAAGCCTGTAATGCTGTGACTTCAAAATAAACATACTTTTGATCTTTAAACCAAATTTCGCACTTGCAAGGGTATCTTAAAAGGAATCTGGCACCCCTGACCAGGGTGGCAGACTTCAATTTAAGAAACTCTCGTCTCCTTACCTGAGTTGGTCTAGATAGATCTGGATAAATCCAGATCTGTTGGCCATGGAAATTTAATAATCTATTACGTAAAAATTAACGTAATATTGTATCTCTTTCTTGTGGAAATGTAAAGGAGACAAAAAGAGTTTCCCTAGAAGTTATAACAGAGTCTAAAGTAGTTTCTAAGACATCTGATATAACAATGGATTGCTCTGGTTGATCTTCTCTTATAGAGGATTTTTTAAAGATATAATAAATTTTTGCAATAGTTGGTATCGCTTGTTCAGGTATCTTTAATACGTGCAAAAAATATTCTTTAAGCATATCTTTAGGGGAAGTCAGTCTCAAATATGGAAAATTAAGCAGTCTAATGTTGGAATATCTAAAATTATTTTCCACAAGTTCTAATTTCCTTGCATTTGAGATTTCACTTTTAACCAAATATCTTTGTATATTTTCTACTTTACTTAAACGTTGTTCTTGCATATCCAATTTAACCTGATGTGTTGTAGCTACTTTTTCTACCTCTAATGCTTTTCTTTGTGCCTCTACATGTGTCTTGGTCAGTTTTAATGTAGCATTTTCGAGAGATTTAATTGCAGTCCAGAGTATATCCATTGTTATCTCTGATGTTGTTGGAGTAACAATTATATTATCTACAGACTGCCCCGTATCACATCCCCCTGCATCAATGTTTCCCATCCCTGGTGGGGATGGGATATTGGGAGCTCCAGGGCTCAGAGAGATAGCTTCGACCAGAGAAACAGATTCTCGCTCCAAATCTGTTTCTAATGCGGCCTTGTCCTCCGGATTAGTTGTTGTTGTTGGCACAAAGAAAGAAGAAATATTACTGAGTTAGGCCCGGTACTGGAGATGATGATATAACCTCCCGTACACGGGCCTTACGCTTAGTATGTGGCATTATGAAATAGAATAAACTTATTTTTCTTTGTGTGTCAATCTCTTGAGTCTTTCTTTTCCAACGGTAAACTAATGAGGTCGAGGTCGAGAGATCAAATAATTGTACTTACTTGTTTCCCTTCGTTGTAATACTTCATTAAGAAATTTCAAGTAAGTACAAAATCAAATCCAGGGGGGGGCCGGTTGTACTTACCAGTCCCTCCCCTCGATGACATCAGCGGCAGACAGCAGGGAAGGAACACCAGCTGAAAGGCGTCACTGGAGAATTTCAAGGCAGGAAGAAGTTCTTTCAAGTAATAAATGCAAACCAGGATTTCTCCCTCTCAGCACGGTCCCAGCTCTCTCTCTCCCCCACCTTTTTTTTTTTTTTTTTTTTTAAAGGCCCATAATACTTCTCCACCCCCCATTCCTTGCAGTTCAGTTGCTTGGATATTGTTTTTGACATAAAAAAACTACTCCTTCCCCTTTTTTGTCCTCTCTGTCCTTCCTCAAGTTATACCCCAGTATGGCTGTATCCCAATCATGAGACTCAGTGAACCAGGTCTCTAAACAGCAACTCTGGTGAAGTCCGCTTAAGGCCTGCAGATCTGGAATTTTAATTGCCCAGACTACAAGCATTTTTTGGTCATAGCTTTCCAACTCATCTCCCTAGGACTGCTGCTCTTAGTCATCTTTTCTGCTATTTTGAGCAGATTGATCTTATTTTCTTCTCCCTGTTCCTGTATTGCTCTGGCTACATAGCCTCCACACACTGCTGCCTACAGAGACAGGCTGGCTGTTTCGAATGCTCTTTTCAGAAAGGCTTCTATCTTTCTATCCTGTGCATCCCTCAAGATGTGCCCCCCTTCTACAGGAAGGGGGCACATCTTTGAGGGACACTCCTGCCACCGGGGCTTCTACCTTCAGCGCACACTTTCTGCTGGAGGGCGGAGAGTGAGTACATTATTTAGAATTAAGGGCTAAATCTGTTGTGGCCCATTCCCCCTCTCAATCATTTCCGTTATAGCCAGGTGGAGAGGAAAGGCTCTTGTCAGCTTCCTTATCCCCCTGAAGATTGGGTCCCCCTGCCTGTCCATTTCATCCTCTTTGCCTGCATCTTGCAGGCTTAAGGCTTGCATCACTTTTAGCATCATGAAGCTTAACTCCTCTTTTCTAAATAGCATTGTCAAATCTCTTCCTTCACCCCTCTCCCCTTCCATAGTTAAATCCTCAGAAGTTCCACTACTCTTGAGTCACTATCCCTGTCTTCGGGGAGGGGGGGGGGATTTAACCCCAAGGTCCCCTCTGGAGTAGGCCTTTTGGCTTTCAGAGCTTTATAGGCTTGTGCATTAAGCAAACTCAGTAGAGAATGCAGTTTCCTCCACTGCACCTCTATCTACTAAGGGATCCGCCTGCAAACTGGCTATTTCTCCCCATGCTGAGTACTCTGCTAGCTCTGCCTGTTCTCACGGCTCCCTCCGAGCTGGAGTTTGTATTCCATCTGCCTGTGACCCACTTTTCCCCCTCCTCACCTTTTCATTGCTTGGCTTCCAGAGCCTCCAAGGCTGTCACAACTGGGCAGAAGGAACCAGCAATGGCGCTCTGTCTCCTAATGTCACATTGAGCACATTTCCAGTCTCTGTGCCACTTGGGGGGGGGGGGAACGGGACTTTTTCTTCCCAACTGGCGTGCCTGACTACCGCTCCCCTCTGAGTGTGCCTTTGCCCCTCCCAGAACTGCTGCACGAAAACAAACAATTTTTTTATATGGTGGGGAGGAGACCCAGGTGCCTCACCGATATGGGCAGATACAGTAAAGTCTGCGGGAGAGCGGGCGAATGCCCGCTCTCCCGGCGCGCGCACCGGCCACTCACCGGCGCACGTGATTCAGTATTTAAATTAGGTCCGGCGGTAGATCCGGGTAAAAGGAGTTGCTAGGGGCACTAGCGCATCCCTAGCGCCTCCTTTTTGACAGGAGCAGCGGCTCAGGTTCTGGCTCCTTTCTAAACAGTCTGTCCCTAAACACTTTTTTTTGTTTCACCCCCTCAATTAGTTTCCTGCTGTCCCAGACTACCACCACCTAGCTGGAGGCAGAAAACTAGTGGAGAATTGCCCAGCTAGCCCAGAGAATATAGCAGCAATGACATAAGAAACATGAAAAGAGTTCTCTGCCTCCACCTACTGGTATACAGAGGAATCCCCACAAGTGTGGACTAGTTTGCAGGACAAAAAAGAAACATTAAGCAAAGATCTTAAGAAAAGAAAAAAAATGGTATACTACGTTTTGATAACAATGTAAAAATCTATTTCTAATCTGAGATTAATTGGTAATGCATGCCACAAAGCGGGTCAGATACATGAAGAGGCCCTGCACTTAAATTTTCATTAAGCTTGTCTTTGGATCCGTTAGTTAGTGTTTGCTGTCAGGAACAAAGGACCCAATTGGGCAGATACAGAGAAATAACGTTTGCTAAATAAATGGAGCAGAAAACTACATACAACTTGAATTCTAATCTGTAAGTGATAGGCAGCAGAGTGGAGTACCTTAAGCACTAGCTCTATATATTATCATATGTTTTAGTATTGGTAGTCAAACAATCAAATGTTTTTTTAATAATCTGAAGTCTGGATTTGATATTTAGGCAGGCCAATCAAAGAACTGTAATAGTTAATGTGTGGTGGTCAGTGACTGCACTAAAGTGCAAGATCATTTTTATCCAAATATGGACAAAGATATCTTATATTCCACAGGTAGAATAAGCGAGGTTTGCACTACAACACTAATGTTTTCCCACTATTAAAGCCAAATCAAACCAGATTCCAAGAATTTTTACTTCAGTGCTTAGAGAGATGGCAAGTGACCCAATCTGGAACTGGGGACCATCTAATTGCCAATACAGCCTTAACCATAAGAGTTCAATCTTATGTGCCAGCCAGTATTTGATTTCCTGTAAACAGATGCTCACATGAGCTAAGGATTCAGAGAGAGCAACATACAAATCTTCTATCCTTTGGATATCATCAGCTGATATCACATATGAAAGACCCCAGAAGTCTATCAAGGCAGCAAGATAAATATTAAAGTAGGGAAAACATAGATCCCTGGGGAACTCCAGAAGTCAGTACCCAAGACTGGGAAAAACGTCTGCATCAAACTCTGCTCTTAGCCACTTTTCAGACCAACACTTGAAAGTCTGGATACTGAAGGGTAAGGACAATTGACTGGTTATCAGGTCCTTTACAATTTGGATAATGACTGCATGGCTGGAGATCTCCAGACTGGGGCTTTTTAGTTCTGTGCTTGTTAAAAGGCACACCTGCACCGTTTGTTTAAGTTAAATTCAGATTAAGATAAAAAGGAGATGTTAGAGTATTTATATGCTCTCACAGCAAAAATCCTATTAAGGTAACACTTTTACTTACATTTTAGGATGGACCCCTCCCAGCTCTGGATTGTATAATCCTTTTCATTCCCATATGCATGACCCTTAGTATCCCTATCGGAGGTATCTGATGGGCCTATAAATCCCCCTCCTTCCCCCCCCCCCCCCCAATTAACTCACCCATGAACTTCCCCTCCAAAGAACCACCCTATAAATATACACAATTGGACATCGCACAAATGATCTCTGTCCTAAATTACCATCAGTGACAGATTTATGATTTTGGCACCCCTAGGCACTGTTGGTGCTATTGTCCCCTGCCCTCCCCCCTCCCAAGCTTAGACAACACATAGCAGATCTAAGGCACTGGCCCCTAGTTTCCTGTAGCAGCTCAGGGTACATTCAGTAACAAAAATTAAAAAAAAATTCTGAAGCAAACAATTTCCATCTTTTATAATGCAATATAAAAGATACGTACTTTTCCAGTATCATTATGCTTAGTATAATTTGTTTTCTTTTAATTGGGTGAAAAGACATTTCAGAGATGGGAGGAGGGGGAGGACGGAGGACTGTGAGAAGGAAAAAGGACTTGAGATGGAAAATGGCAAAGATTAGAAATCTGGGATAGAAGAGGAAGAGAAAGGGAGGATCTTGGATTGAGAAAAAGAGGAGGAGGAGGAGGAAGAAAAGTTAAGGAGAAGGGAATGGTTGGAAGGAAGGGAGATTCCAGGATCTGAGGGATAGAATCAAAAATTAAGGGAGAGAGGATCTGAATTGCAGTGGATGGGGAGGTGAGGAGGGAGGAAGGTGTCCCTACCACACTCAGGGAATGCAAGAAAGAGAGCAGAACCAAACATTCGACTTAAAATGAGACACACACACACGCGCGAACACTGCCCACCTATCCTCATTCCCCCCTCTCTCATATATAGAGAGACGCCCCCCCCCTCCCCAGCTGAACCTCATTCCCCGGCCTCTCCTCTCACCCTCTAATGATCTCTACTCAGCCCCTCCTAACCAAATTTAAATGATCCCCATTTGCTCTGCCTGCTGCAGGCTCACTCCCCTCTCTGTTGAGTGAGATTGAGCACAGCTGGAAGAAAGCAAATCTTCAGCCAGCCTACTGCCCCCCCCACCGATTTTTGCCTCCCTAGGCACAGGCCTAGTGTGCCTACTGGCAAATCCAAGCCTGATTACCATACAGCTGTCTCTACATAGAAGAACCTTCTAAGTAACAAAGAAGCCCCTGACCAGTTTCAATTCCCCCCGTGTAAAAATTTGTTGCTCATATGTATGATTTTTCAAAAAGTTTGATGCCTAAATTTAAGCGTTTGTAACCTTTCCCTCCCCTTTTCCCTCCTTTCCGAGTTCCGCCCCCTCGCTCCCTCCCTATACCTCATCAGTTCATTGTAAAGCCTGTTGCTACCTGTTGTTTCCTGTTAACCGAGGAGATGTTCCGAACGTTCCTCGGTATATAAAAACTGTTAAAATAAACCATCTAGAAATACTACTAACATTATTCGAGAGCAAATCAATAAATAGTCTATGTGAGAGTGAACTCTGGTGTTTATACAGGATAGGCAAGAATTCAAATATAAAACCTGCACAAGTTATACAATACCCTGTGTTCATAGAATCTCCCCCAACAAAGGGTCAGGGTAGAAGTTATTTCCCCTTACCACTCACAGTAGAAAAATATTTAAATTCTGGTATTACCTCTGTACCAGCAACACAAACTCCATCCATTATCAGGAACATTGTATAATACAAAATCCTGCAAAATAGTACTTAAACTATAGGAAACCTCCCATAACAAAACACTAACTGCTAGTTTCATACAGTAAAAATCCTACCAAAGAAAAAGTAACCCTGCAAATATTACAGCAGGCCCTAAACACCAATACTCCTCCTATCCTCCCTGTGCTCATAGGAAAGCAGAAGAAATCAGGCTGCTATAGATCCCTATACAAAAATTGCAACAGCAGAATACTTCACCGCAGTCACACAGGCAGAACAGAGACAAACCCTTATCAAATGCAGAATAAAGACCAAAAAGTAGAAATACAAATATACAGATGAAAACTGAACTTGAAACTGCATGTAGCTAAACTTTGTATGAAGTACAACAGAAAGACAGAATCAAACAAAATCAAGACATAAAACATCATAATAAAACCATGCTGACAAAAAGAATATTTCAAGCCAGCTGCAAAATAGAACATACGAGATAAAACCTCAAATTATTTTTTTTAAATTGTACCCCAACACCAATAAAAATTTTTAAAATAGCAGGCACAAACACCCAATAATTAAAACTCACAAGGATAAAAAATTCCTCGCTGTCAAAACCTGGAAACTTTTTATTTCTAGTCACCTTGAGATGTCTTGGAATAGTGCAGTGAGGGATACAAAAGCTTTACCCTCTATTCTTCTCACACACACACACACACCCCAACAGGCTCCCTCTTTCACCCACACACACCCCAACAGGCTCCAAAGCACATTTCCTACCTGGTTGATCTGTGAGCACGTTAAACCTCAGTGCTGCTGAACAGAGTGCATCTTACCTAGGACCAGATTCTGCAAGTTTAAAAAGATTTTCTTTTCTATTTTGCCAAGACATATTGCTTTTCTCTCTGTTCTAAATCTGTCTTGCATGTGGCTAAATAGTAGCGTTCTCAATAGAGATAGTAGAATTCTGCTCTCTTACTAATCTGCCTGGTGGGTGGGTGTAAGCTTTAAGGTGGGGGGAACCCAAAATATTTTCTGCTGTTCTTTTGGTTTCGGGTTGCTGAAATTCTTACACTTGCATTCTAGGTGGAATAATATTTACGAGATATTAATTATTGAAGTGGGGAATGCAGAGTAATAGTTTCTACTAGAGATTTAGGGAAGCTTTGAAACTATTTTGAAATTCTTTCACAGCTGCAGGTAGCCAGAATATAGTTTGAACCGATAGCTCCAGTTGTGCATGTAGGACATGTGCCTGGAGCTATCTGGTTTGGGGGCAGGCTTTCTAAGCACATGTTGACATGGATGAAAGACTGACCAAAGACCTGCAGCAGATAAGCCTAAGAATACATAATCTGTTTAGTAATCTCAACTATATAATTCCCTCCCCCTCTACCCACCCACCCCAGGTTTACTCTTCTTATATAGTCTTCCTTCCACTCCTAGTTAATTTGCTTCAATTACTTCTTTTGCCATTACATAGTAGCTCCTCACAGCTCAAATAACTCATACTGCTTGTAAAATTGGTTTCAAAATTCTACCAATTATTCTTTACTAGCTAACAGGAAGACTTTTAACCTTTACTTCAAATACCTAATAAAATTCCTTGCTAGAGAGACTTTTGCAAGATCCAAGATGGCGTCTGTAGCGTGGCGGGTCTGAGCGTCCTTCTCATGCAGGAAAGTTTTCCGCTGAAAAAAATGCCTCATTCTGCCTGCAAAAGAAGGGCCAAGGAGCATCAGGCCTTGGACGCAATGGGGGGGGGGGGGGGGGGGGGTCACATGGACGCCCATATCCACCGTTGGATGGAATTGGAGGCAGAAAAGTTCACTGAGCGATAGGAAGAGGGGGGGGGGGGGGAAAGAGGAGCCCTCCTATGCTCCAGAACTGAATGCATCACTCTCCCCTGGCGAGAGATCACAGCGAGAAAACCCAGCCGCAAGGCTCCTGCACGAGTGAGGAGACCTGGGGCTGTCTGAAGATGTTGGCCCGATGGAATCTCTTACGAGGCACAATGCCCTGCAGGAACAAATTGTGGCTCAGCAATTCAATCTGGGAGCTGGTGAAATATCCACCAGAGCGGCAGGAGCAGGGCCTGGAGAGAGCTCTGTCGATATCTCCTCACTACAACTCAAAGCTTTGGGAAGGCCACAAACGTTTACCTTGGAACTTATTTGGGAAACAATAAATGATTTAAACAAGAATATGGTGACACAAATGGAAGTTCTGCTGAAGAACACAGTGAAAGACACAAAAATAAGAGTTGAAAAAAATGGAAGCAGAAAACATACAAATTAAAAGGGAACTGATATTGGTTAAAGCTGATTTGGGAAAAGTAAATGATTTACAATGTGATATGAAGGAAAATCGGGTTTTACAATTTAAAATTGAGAACTTGGAAATTAGTTCAAGGAATAAGAATATTTGATGTATTAATTTTCCTAAACTTCCGACTTTAACACCAATGCAGCTCTGGCGGAGATATTTGATGGAGGTATTAAAATTGCCTGAAGCAACGTTACCTATCATCTCTAAAATATATTACCTTCCTCCATTGAAGAAAGTCTCCAGACAAGAAAACAATGAGAATATCTTAATGCAGGAACTACAACCAGCTCAAGTACCAAGTTTAAGAAGCTGATGCAATAAGGGCGTGTAGAAAGCGGGTGCTGAACAGTCAGCGCCCGCTCTTAGTGCCCCCGGGCTCCATGCAATATTTAAATTAGGGGGTTGCGGCTGCCTGCCAGTAATGAAAATGGCCCCCAGAGTTTATCGGTATCTGTCTTAATAACTCGGTCTGCCGAGTTATTTTTTTATTACTTTAAAAAAAGTACATAAAAGCTGTTTTTTCTGCTTTTCAATGCGTTCAGCTTTTAAACGCCTGCTCCAGGCAGGCGTTAAATATCTGAGCGATAAATGTGCGTCTGAGATGCACATTTATCTTTTTGCATTGGAACTGAATGAGTAACAGGCTCGTATCACCTCTATGCTTTACTAAACATTTACATGGGAATTTCAGAATAAAAACATCCCTAATTGTATTGCTTGAGGTTTTAACATCTCTTAAGGAGCAGTTAGATACGGGTAAAATAGGCACTAATCAATCCCCTATTGCAATAAGGGGATTGGCACCTATTTAACCTGTGTATAATGCAGAGTGAATGAGAGAGCGCTCAAATGCATGTGAATGTATATATTTACTCAACCCTTGCAGTTAATTTTTAGTAAGGGTAGACCATTGCTTAGCTCTTCACAAGGTCATGCATAAGTGCACTCTTACGGTGGGAATTAGATCTCCCAAGAAAAATGTAACTGTCCTATAGCTAAAATTACCTGGTTAAATATATATTCCTGAAGTTGTGTAATCTTGGATCTCAATTGAGGGCTTGTTAGACAGGTATGATTGGAGAAACATTTCTTCTTGTACTACCTGAATTTCTACTCAAGTAATGTCTTGCTTGATGTTTAAGCTTGTAAATGGAATAAATAGATTAAAAAAAAAATCCTTGCTAGAGCCTAAATTTTACCTTATTTATTTGATTTAAGGAATTAGCGATAAATTAACAATGTCTTTCATTCAATGCAACAATTGAGGAGCTTATGTCCCAAGGCCTATCATTTGGAAATGAAAGGCTGTCCCTTTTGCCTTCAATTGACTCAATTAAAATGGAGCTCATTCAAAAGGAGGAATTGTTAAGGTTCCAATTAAACTCCTCTTCCTTGAAACATTCAGTATCTCACACTCATCTCCCACAGAGGTTGCAGAAACCCAGGATAAATGGTTTATAGTGGGCTCTGCTAGAACAAGGCATGTGATAAAAAAACAGACACGTACTCTCCTCACTGTTACCCCTACATAATGCTTTTTCTGCAGTGGAGAATTACAAAATCCCAGCAATGGATATTGAAGTGATTTCTAAAAGTGAGGTCACCCAATGCACCAAGAAGCCCTGCAATAGAATCAAATGTCAAAAGAAAGCTGCTTCTGCTGGGAGACTAGAATCATTAGAAGAACCAATTTGGGAACACTTTTTGATGGTGACATGAGTTAAATGCATTCCAAGATCCTCAGCTAGTAAAATGCAAACCAGATAGTCCAAAATCACTGAAGAAGAAAAGTAGGAACTTTGAGATCAGTGATATCCTCCATCTAGGAACCAATGACCTCAATAGAAATGGTATCCATGAAGTATTAAAAAAGTGTGTAAAATCTAGGCAAAATGATAAGACACACTGCAAAGACTATTGCCTTTTCAGAAGTATTACCTATTCTTGGAAAGGGAAACTAGAAGCAATGTCATAAATAATTTCAATTCCTGGCTCAAAACCTGGTGTACAAAAATGGTTTTGGATACATTGGAGGCTGGGGTCATGTATGGAGCAGTAAAAGGATAAATGGTAAGGATGCCTACAATTGTCTGTAGCAGGAAGAAGGATGCTGAGAAATTCAGATCATATATTATCAGACATTTAAACTAAATAATGTGGGTGGCAGGAGATGGCCAATAAAATTGACATGTCACCCCCAAGCAATACAGGACGTGGGAGGAGAAAATACAATCAAACAGCAGAAAAAAAAGGCAGAAAAAAAAAAAAAAGGTGCATACAAAGTGCAACAAATCAAAAGGAAAAAAAAACTGGAAAGCTATGATTACAAATGATCGTAGTTTGGGCAATAAAATCTCAGGCCTGTAGGCCCTAATGATGGAGGCAGACTTGGACATTGTTGCTGTTACAGCGACATGATTCTCAGATTTTCATGATTAGGTTATGGCCATACTGGGCTAAAACTTGTTAAGAAAGGACAAAGACAGAAAAGGGGGAGGAGTAGCTCTTTATGTCAAAAACTCCTCAAAACAGAAGAACTGGACAGAGATCTGCTCAAACATCTAAAATGTGGGAAGAAAAGGAGAAGTGCTGATTGTTAGAGATTTTAATATGCCGGATGTAGAGTGGAGAATCCCTTCTGCGGAATTTACCAGAAGCAGAGAGAGCGTGGATGCCCTGCAAGGGGCTCTCTTCAAACAAATGGTAATGGAACCCACAGTGTTATACTCAACCTAGTGCTCGCTAACAGGGATAATAAGAACATAAGAAATTGCCATGCTGGGTCAGACCAAGGGTCCATCAAGCCCAGCATCCTGTTTCCAACAGAGGCTAAACCAGGCCACAAGAACCTGGCAATTATCCAAACACTAAGAAGATCCTATGCTACTGATGCCATTAATAGCAGTGGCTATTCCCTAAGACTCTAATGTCCAGGTGGGTGACCACCTCAGCACCAGTGATCAAACGGTATGGTCTGATATCGCAAATAAAGACACAGAGAAGTCACACAAAGACCTGAGTTTTGCATTGCAAAAATATGGACGTACCTGGAGGTAGAACCAGAAGACTGGGAAAAAATGGGAGATGTAGAACAATGGGCCAAACTAAAAAGGAGCAATTGCAAAAGCAACAAATCTATGTGCTAGAAAAGTAAACAAGAGTAAGAAAAAAAACCCAAAACAAAATCTGGTTCTCAAGGGAGGTGGCTGACATAATAAAAGCAATAAGAATAGTGTTCAAGAAATAAATGATTCTAAAAAGTAGAACATAGGGAAGAATATCTGGTGAGACTGAGGGAGACAAAGAAAGTAACCAAGAAAGCAAGAAGTCAGGTGGATGAAAGGATAGCCAAAGAGGTAAAGCAAGGGGACAAAACATTTTTCAGATACATCACAGAAAGGAGATAAGTCTGAAGTGGTATAGTGACATTGAAAGGTGAGAAGGATCAATGTGTGGCGAGAGATGAAGAAATGGCGGAAATATTAAACAAATACTTCAGTTCAGTGTCCATTAAAGAAGATCCAGGTGAAGGACCGGTCGCAAGTTAACAAAGCTGTGGAATGGACAAAAACTCCATTTTCAGAAGAAAATGTATGAGAAGAACTAGGAAAAAACTGAAAGTGAACAAAGCCATGGGGCCTGATGAGGTTCAATCCCAGGATACTGAGGGAATTCAGATGTACTGGTGGGTCCACTGCGTGACCTGTTCACTAGATCCCTGGAAACAGAAGTGGTACAGAGTGATTGGAGAAGAGCGGTAGTGGTCCCACTTCACAAGAGTGGGAGCAGAGGACACTGGAAACTGCAGGCCGGTTAGCCTCACCTCAGTGGTGGGAAAAGTTATGGAGACTTGCTAAAGGAAATGATAGTGAACTATCTATAGTCAGGAGGATTGCTGGACCTGAGGCAGCATGGATTCACCAGGGGAAGGTCCTGTCAGACAAATCTGATTGATTTTTCTTTGATTGCGTAACTAAAGAATTGGATCGAGGAACAGCACTTGATGTGATCTACTTGGATTTCAACAAAGCTTTTGATACAGTCCCACATAGGAGGCTTGTGAAAAAATGAGAAGCTTGGGAGTGAGCGTCAAGGTGGTGATATGGATTACAATCTGGTTGATGGATAGGTGAATGGAACCTACTCTGAAAAGAGCATGGTGTTAAGCAGAGTGCCACAAGAATCTGTGTTGAGATCGGTCCTGTTCAATATCTTTGAGAGTGACATAGTGGAAGGGATTGAAAGTAAAGTTTGTCTATTTGCAGATGATACTAAGATCTGCAACAGAGTGGACATGCCGGAAGGAGTAGAGAGAATGAGTTGTGATTTAAGGAGGCTTGAATGGTGGTCGAAAATATGGCAGCTGGGATTCAATACCAAGAAGTGCAGTCATGCATCTGGGGTGTGGTAAACCAAAAGAGCATATGTGATGGGGGATGAAGGGCTGTTGTGCACAAAGCAAGAGAGAGACCTTGTGTCTAGTGATCTGAAGATGACGAAGCAATGTGACAAGCCGATAGCTAAAGCCAGAAGAATGCTGGGCTGCACAGAGAGAGGAATAACCAGTAAGGAAAAGGAGGTCATTGGTGAGGCCTCACCAGGAGTATTGTGTTCAGTCTGGAGACTGTACCTCAAAAGGAACAGAGACAGGATGGCGGCAGTCCAGAGCAGGGCAACAAAAATGGTGGGGGGAGGGGGGGAGAGATTGGAGTTCTTAAATATGTATACCCTGGAAGAGAGGAGATGCAGTGGGGATAAGATACAGACCTTCAGATACCTGAAAGGTTTTAATGATGCACAAACAAACCTTTTCCACTGGAAAAAAAAAAATCAATAGAACTAAGGGGTATGTAATGAAACTCCAGGGAGGATGACTCAGAACCAACTTCAGGAAATATTTCTTCACGGAGAGGGTGGTGGATGCCTGAAATGCCCTTCCAGAGGAGGTGGTGAAAGATTTCAAAGGGGGAATGGGATAAAAACACTGGATCACTAAAGGTTAGTGTTGTGACCGTCGCTGCCCGAAGTCTACCCTCCACCCACCTTACCTCTTTGGCGACTCCCTCTTTGGTTAATGGAGGTTTGGCTGCCGCGGCGTCATTTTGCCAACCTCCTCCGTTCCCGGACCGGCTAGACGCTGCCTTCCACCATGTTCTCCTAAGGCCTAAGGGCACATGCGCAGCATGGCCCTGACTCAAGTACCAGCTGTGGCGCGAACCTCAGGGGTGTCCCCCTGAGATGACATCATCGCCAGATGTTTGAGGTCTCTTGTTTTGCTAGCTATTTGAGTTAGCAAAGGGTTTCCTACTTAGCTGCCTCCAGGTATCGCTGCGGATGGGATTCGCTCTCCGCTTACCTTGCTACTCTGCCTCTGTGGACTTTATCGTCCTCGGGGGCCTCATTCTCTCTTGCTTTTCAGGTCACAGTCTGGAACCAGTACTCGCTCCTCGAGGGCCCACGTTTCCGGACCTGCTACTGAATATAACTTCTGCCAGGAAGTCACCACTGCCTACAATACCAGCGAGTTACCATCTCTCTCTCAGAGCTTTCCCTGGAACTAGGTACTCGCTCCTCAAGGGCCTACTTCATTCCAGCTCCTGGGCTGTTCCAAGAGACTATTGTGTGAGTGATACCATCAAGGTTCTGTTCCTGAACTCTGCCTACTCACTATCTCAGTTTCTCTACAGTTCAGCCATCCTGGGATCGCTGTTCCAGTGCTTGAGGGAACCACCAGTGGGCACCTTGAAACGTACACGATTAAGACCAGGTGAAGGAATGAACAAATGTGTGTGCATCGGCAAGCACGACTCTGCGCACAATGAAGGGAGAGCTGGGCGTTCACCCCGATAATACTGTCACATGCTCCAGACTACTTAGCCTGCCTGAACTTGGACTCTTTGCCTCAGCAACATGTTCCTTAGCCTGTTCTTGGACCTTTACCTTGCTTGTTATGTGCCTGGTTTTAGATTCTCCTCGATCACTACCTGCCTCGACACCAGAGATTGTGTTAGAAGGCAAGTGAGCTCTGTTTCCCAGACCCTGGACCTTCTGTTGGACTCTGCTGCGGTATTTGGCTTGGCCTGGCTCATCTTCAGTTCTGTATTGTGCAAGCCAGCCATCAGCCTTGTTACAAGTCAGTCACGTTTCAAGCCTTCAGCCTTGCCCGTTCTCTGCTTCAGTTTGTCTTTGTCAAGCCTTCAGCTATATATCCTGCCTTCATACAGACTCATGGACTTTCTGGTCCGTGTCAGGATGCACTCACCTGCCCTTGGTATGGGCCTTTTGCCTTGCCTTGAGGTTGCGTCATGGCACAGGGGCTCACGTGATTCGCTGTTCCTGTTCACAGGCTGAAAGGGCTTCAGAGTGGCTGGAGGGCTATCCCCAGGATCCAGCAGAGGGCTGCCCAGCCCTGACACATGCTAGTCAAAATACTGTACCTCTGTCACACATGCGCATCACAGACAGACTCTTACCTAATACAGAATAAGGGGACTACAAATTAGAAACAAACATGCAGGCAAAACTGAAATGGAAAGCCAGAGAAACCAGACTCTATGGAATACTGAAGAAAAAGCAAAATACAAAACATAACAAATGCACATTCCCAAAGATAGCATAATTCCAATTGCTGAAAAGCAAAATAAGATCGGACAACAGGGGGAAAAAAATGTATTTTTCTAATCAGTTGGTCCCCAACTGTCTTTTCCTTATTCCTTTTGCAGGGTCTCTTATTCTGTTTCTTCTCTCCTCCATACACACAGGCTCTCACACAGAATCCCACTCTTGCATGCTCTCTTCCTCACACAAGACTCTCACACGAACATGCTCTCACACACACACTCAGGCAGGCCCCCATTCATCCCCCCCCCCCCCCCGCCCAAGCAGGCCCCCATTCACACACATACACTCAGGTAGATTGCCATTCACACTACACACACACCCCTCGCAGGCACGGGAAGCCAAAAGCAGCCAAGAAGAGGAAGGAACCTATACCTCTGCTACCCCTCATGTGCATGCCCCATGCCATTCAAAAATCACAGGGCTAGTACTTCCGCTATGCTGATCTCACGATGTACGAGAACAGCATAGAGCACATACTGGCCGCACGTGGTTTGAAGGCTGGTAGTCTTAGAGAAACAGGAGAATGTGTTTCCTTCTCTTCTCGCCACTGGTGACTTCCTGGACCTCTTCATTCTTTGGCCTCTGGTCAGATTGAATCTGCAGGCAGCCTCCCAGGCCTTCTCTGCTACTGGCAGCCTAACGAGCCTCTTCCTCTTCTTGGCCACCGGTGAGATGGGGATCCAACAGCAGTCTCGCAGGCCTCTTCCTCCTCTGAGCTGCCTCTCTCCTGGATGTGCATGCAGTTGGTAGTGCACGGCACACCTTGTTTTAAAGTTGGTGGTGCCTGTGCACTATGGGCTCTACACCCATGACTATAATGATGTCTGTTCAAACTTAAGGGGAAGAGTACACTTTGAGACTTATGACATATACTGAAGGTGTTCATACAATCCAATGTTTATACAACACCCACATGTGTGTATACTAACTTCTTATCCATGTTAATTTCTAACAAATCAATGATGTACAAGCTTGTTAGGGGCCTTCGTTTTCAGGGGGGGGGGCGGGCAGGGGGTTCACCTTTATAATAACAAAACCAGGTAAATTCAGTGGATAAAGAAGTTATTTTCCAGGTAAAATGTAAGTTTTGTTCTTGTAACAAACAGTGGAATTCCTAGGAAAAATTAAACACTGAAAATGAAGGTTCCTGAAGATTGTACAGCAGAGAGCAAGGAGAGGGACTGAAAGTTATTCTGATATGCTTATAGCATTTCTCAATTTAAAATTTTAAATTATCTTAATCTAAAATAAATGTTTCTACTCCTGCCTGTAGCAAGACTAGTTTATATCATGCCAGTGATCAGAGAACTTGAAGATATCAATCTTAAATGGAAATTGATATCTGAAAAGAATTAAAATCCTCTTCTTTTATTCCACCTCCATTATCTTAGACAAGTTTTCATGAGAGATAGGGAAGAGATGATCTAGTTAAAAATTACCAAGACATCAAAAGTACTCCAGCAAATCACCTTTTTCTCATTCACTACAGTATCCTGCCTTGATTTATTAACCAATGTAGCTACCAGTAACATCTTTAAATCCAGTACACTAGCAACTTTACTTTTTCTAAAAAGGTTTCCCATTTATTTTCAGATAAAGGTTAAACATTCTTTTCATCACATTAACACAGAAAGATAAGTTAATAAAAAAAAATTAAATAAAACTCCAGCATCTATAAAGAATAAAAATCGGCAAGAAAATGTAATAGAAAAAAAAAAGCCTTCAAAGCAAAGCAGTAAATGATTTCTGTGAAATAAGTAAGCCATAACTGTCAAAATATTCACTGTAAATATTTTAATGCATCTATATAAGCAAATTCTCCATTAAAGACAAGCCATTTTTCCCTTACATACAAATATTTACATTTTTTTTTATTACTTAGAAAAAACATGGAAAGAATGATCATTGCAGCCCGCAATGAGGATCCATGGACAGTCAGACTTGGAAATTCATAAGGATCCATGCCTCTATTTCCCATCCCAAATGGCATGCCCTGGTGACACATGCCCTCCACAGCTAGGAAGGAAGGAAGCCTTCTTCCATTCAATGCCCTTCTTTCAACTGATGGGGTTTCCGTGGGAGTGGCAGCCAGGTTGTCCCCTGCCCCCCGAATCCAGCATGTTGCCTCATCCCTGCCAACTCTGTTAAAAAGACTCAAAAACAGAGCCTCTTATGGTTTGTACAATAGGGATAGCTCTAGTCCGTTCCTTTCACAAGTCAGTGACAAGCTGTGCAGCAGAATTCACAGGAATCTGACAGGAGCCATGGTGTTAATGTTTCTGCTGCAGCCCTTGGAATTCTACAAAGGCCACCAACTCATTTCACATAGGCTCCTGAGTTGGGGTTTAAATCTTTTAATAAATGACATGGCTTTCCTCATTAAGGTGCCAATGTACCAAATTGTGTTAGCAGCTCTTACCACGTGTAAACTAGTCTGCATTAGCGTTCATGCATAAATCTATGCTGATGAGCTAATAGGATGCAAAACAGTTCATTATTTATTAGCACTGCAAAAATTATGCATGTTAAACATGCAAAATTTAACTCAGTTGCATTAACACATACTTTACCATATGCAATGAAAGCATTCCTCATTTGTGGTTCCTTAGCATAGTCTGTTAATGCACGAGCTAAACTCCACATTATCAGATGTTAGCGCAGTTTACAACACTGACCCTTTAACAGTGCTATTTACAGATCTGCAAGCTCTAAGTTATTGTGGTGACTAAAGCCTATATGGTTTGGAGGTAGCAGTATCTTCTCCTTGAAAACTAATGCTTTAAGATAGCTCCCTTTCAAGCTGTGAATCAGTTCAAATATCCCCCATTCTCCAAAACTTGCCGACTGACCAAGTTTAAAGTTGAGCTGACAGCACCACATCAGATGCTGCTTTGATGTGGCTTGCCCAGGTCAATTGTACAGGTTAAGAAATAACTCGCCCTGGCAGTTCATATAAAACCTCTCCATGTTAATAAAAAACAAGAGATTATTGGCACGCTCAAATACATGAAATTGCGGATATTGAATAATTGTATTTTGATCTAAAAAATGAATGCTTTATTGTAGGCAATAATTATTACTGCTTAACTGTTACTGTATTACAAACTTGGCTGGTGGTTGTGTGCTTGTCTAAGTTTGTTCTCATATATAACAAGGTCTTTTTCAATTAGGTGTGGAGTAGCAGCCTAGAGGTTAGAGCAGCAAGCTACAACCCAGACCAGGGTTCAAATCCCACCATCATTCCTTGTGACCTTGGGCAATTCACTTTACCCTCCGTTGCTTCAGGTACAAGATTAGATTGTAAGCCCTGTGGGGATAGGGAAAATGCCTATAGTACCTGAATGTAATCCACTTTGATGTACATTTTAAAGTGCCAAAAAGCAGAATATAAAAAACTAAATAAAAACGCCTAAAAATTGTTTAAAAAAAACAAACCACTTGACATTGTACAATGGGTTACTTTCCAGGGATACTTTTCAGCATTCAAATTCTAAATCCATGTTACTTGTGAAGCAAATGTTTACAGTGGTATCATATGAAAAATCACTACCTCTAACTAATCAAGCTAGATATTTCACTTGGATGCAGCTCCATCACCGCTCTCTACATTAATGGCGGGGGTGGAAGGGAATTAGAACCAAGAGCTAAGAGAAACAGATAAGTATGAGAGAAGAAATGAGGGAAGCTTGCTGGGCAGACTGGATGGGCCATTTGGTCTTCTTCTGCCGTCATTTCTATGTTTCTATGTTTTCAAAATGTCACATCCCAAAATGGTCAGCACCAAGGAGTTCATCACTACTAAGCAGAATGTAAATAGGGAGAGGGTATTTAAAAAAAAAAAAAGATAATGACAGATATATATACAAAAATGCCAAACAGACATTTTAACCTTAGAGTGGGAGCTTGAGCCCTTTTTTTTCTACTCATTCTTATCTATGGGCAGGAGGCAGGGGAACCTCTATCTTTATTAAAAGATATTAATTGCCTAACGCACCTGGCTCTAGGAGATTTACAGAGCTATACATGACTAAAACGCTCAGCACAGAAAACAGATATAGACTTCAATATGAAGCATTTAAATGGATAAAGCTTAACAAAAACTTGTAAATAAGTCAACTACATGAACTAAAGTTATCAAAATATATAAATTCCTTAATGCTTTTATAGATCTATTGCCATAGATGTGACCATTTAGTCTGAAACTGGACATCGGTAGTGACACATTCTGTACCAACTTCTGAAAAATGAAAAAAAAAAAAATGCCTTTAAGATTAATCAGTTGTTGAAAAAAATGTTGCAAGCTAAACAGCTTTTACTTTTCAATTCAGCAAGGATGTTGGGAAAGTGTAAGGAATACATACTTTTTATATATATGTTATAATAGTCAAAAACGTCTGTGCTTAGTAATTTGACACTATTTAGAGATTTTCTTTACAATAGTTAATAAGTGAAATGACTACTTCAAGCATCTGTTTTTATTTTAAAACAGATGCCAGAAAAGCAGCAATTGGCTACAGGAGAATTTGTGTATTAAATTATGGGGCCAAACACATTATATGCTTAACAAGGTCAGCCTAAAAAAGGGGTGACAAGGTATATAAAATATATTGTTAGAAACTATGAAGGACACTTACGAGTTTAAAATTGTATTTGTCTGCTCACCTGGGGCAAGTGCATTTTCTTGGTTCAATAAGATGGCCTGGGAAGCAGAAGACAGCAGAAATATATATGGCCCTGATGAGGGCCCCCAAGAGCAAAAGCAAGAGAAAGATACACAGGGAAAGGAGGAGGATGAGGACAGAGAGACAAAGTTAAAGAGTGACAGAAAAAGAGAGAACTCTGCAGTGGATTGGGGGCAGGAGAGAGAACTGTACCTGGGTGTTGAGAGGATAGTGAGCAGTAAGAGGGCCACACCAGGATGGAGTTTGGGGGTGTCATTCATCATGTACGCCCACAGCTACCAACCCTTCCCTTAAAAAAAATGTATGGGACGGTGCAGAAAACAGGAGTATATGGTGTTTGCATTTTGCCCTCTGGAAAGTTTTAGAATTTTGTTTCTTGGTAATGAGCAACAAACAAGTTACAGTATCATAAGATGTTCAACCATGACAGATTAAAAGCTGTAGCACTTAATGTAAATTTTAAAAATCTGAATCCTTTAAAATGAAAAAAAAAAGTAGCCAGTAATTGCAAACAGATTCAATCACCTTAATCTTTAATACAAATGTTGTGTGACTGGTCTGGTGGCTCAGTAGCAGTGCCATATAGAAGCCTGGGCTCTGCTCCTTAGATCAGCCAGGACCGATTATGCTGCTGTACTAGAGGAAATCTCCAGCAACACACAACAGCGACACCAGGTGGCCAGACTCAGAGTGTACACTTTGTGGATTCCAAAAGAACAGTCATCTGTGGCCCTTTCCCAAGGGCTCTCACTGTGATGGCTAAGCTAGATTGGTGGGAAATGTTCTAAAATGGGGAAAATCCCCCAGATAGTTGGGAAATGCGTGCTTATGATACCGTAGCCCCAGTAGATGCTAGCTCCAACTGAGCCAGAAATCCAAATGGAGCAGGAAGAAACTGTTGCTCCAAAGAAAAAAAAAATTATCTCCACCAATATAAATCAGACCTTCCTACAATACTGTCATATTAAACCCACATCAGAGCTTGTTTTCCTGAAGTACTTGCAGAGCCTGCCTCCTAGGTGTAATTACTGTACAATATCAGAGCCAGAGAGAAGGGCTTCAGTCTGCAGGCTGAAATCAAGAGGAAATCAATACAGAAAAGATAAATGTTTCTTCGCAAGAGCTGCAGAATTTCAGATGGGAGTTTTAACCCTCTTTTCTTTGTCGACAATTTATTTTTTGTAGACAAAAAGCATTTTGCTATGTAAAGTAAGACTAGGTGACTGTGATATGTCTGCATCCCCTGCTTGCAGGTTTGTCACTTTCAAACTATCAAAAAAAAAAAAAAGGAAATCTCAAAGCAGCTTAATAACAGTTCATGCTTATCAGACTTGAACTGTTGTTACATGATTAGAAAGTCACATAATCTTTGGAATACAAATTCTTTAAAAAAAATGTTATTCATATTGCAAAGTTACCAATGCACATTTATAGTTCAAATGCAAGCTTAGTTCAATAAGGTACAAATTTCACCCTAGTCAGAAGTTCAGAATGAAAAGACCTGATTATGTACATCTAATATGTACATATTTTCAAAAGCCTGAAAGAAGACTCACTACACACACACCATTTAAACATATTTCCTAGGTTTTCTTTATTACTGATAATGTTAGACTAAATGATCCCATGGAAACACTTACAAAAGCATAGGAGTTAAACTGATAGTTTCTTATGTCTTTTCCTGTCCCGTGTAGTACAATAATCTTATGAGGCAGAACTGCAAAACTCATTTTCCCTTCATTGTATAAATTTACACCTCCCCATGTTGCAAAACCAAATGAGAAGCAAACTTAAGTCCTATACACTGCCACCTATAAGTTTACCATGTGAGTAACCTCTTATATTCATTAACTTTATGGTACTTTTTTGATATATTATAAATACAAAAGAATCAAGAAATGTTTAAAGAACATTCAAAACTATGGTTTAAAAAAAAAAACACATTTGCTAACTATTTTTCAGGTAATTTAAACTATGTCATTATTAATCATGTACAAGGATATTCTCCATTGGATCAATAATACTATAAAATCACATCAGGCCAATGTAAAATATATTCTAAGATAATTAGATAGCTTCAATCAAAGAAAGAAAAAAAAAGTTATATATGCAAAATTCTAGAATTAAAGATCCAGTGCAGTGCACTATATGAAAGCCCATAACATCTCAGTAATTTACCCAAGTTTCCATTCACATTATGAATCACATTTCTGTAGTATTCTAATGCTAGTCCAAAAGGTATCACAACCATACAAAAAACACACACACACACACACACACACTTTTCATACTTAAGGAATGTAAAAAAAAAAAAAAAGCTTCAATTTGACGTATATTTATCAATTGGGTACTATGAAAGTAACATTTTAGAATAACTAGGCTTCTTTAGATTACTGAACTGTATGTCAAATTTAATCTGAAAATGGTTTTATATGAAAGGAAAGGAAAAAAAAAAAAAAAAAAAAAAAAGAGGCAGAGCCATGCTCCGGCAGGAAATCCAGACTAGAGAAGATAGTCATATTCAGTTCTTCAGACTTCCATGACCAAGAACAGACTCTTGCTATAACACACATGATCACAATTTCTTTGAGATGGATTGCAGAAGCTTGCAAAACCTGTTAGTTTAAAATTTCATAAAATGCTCAGTCGAATCCTAAGCCTACAAAAAAAAAAAAAAAATGTAAATGGGGGGCCTGGATTTCAAAAATATTAGAACAGACATTATGTGAATAAATAAGTTACAACCTGACCTGGGGAATATCCTACTGAAATTAGTCAAAAGCAGACCAAGCTAACAATGATTCTATCAAAATGAAGCGTGCTAAAGTCAAATGTTCTTACAAGAGACAGAGGCCTAATTTAAGTTAGAGGAGAGAACGTATACTTTTTAATTAGGCCACCCTATTTCACAAATAATTATTATGTGTTCGATGACCACAAGACAGGACAGATGGAAGATGGCAGTGCCTCTGCCTACTCATCTGAGTTATTGCACCAGCGTACGCTGAAAGTCAGGATGTGTCCACCAACTTGACATTTCACCTCTCTCCAGAATTGGCGACTCCATTCGGAGAAACATGGGCTTATCGCAAGGATTATATGGAGGGGGGGGGGGGGGGGGGGGGGGGAGGAGATGGTTTTTATTTATGACTTTTTTTTTAGTATATCACACGACTATATTCTTTAGAGCAGTTTAAAGAAAGAAATCACAGCATAAAAAAAAGTGCGAACCAGGAAAATGACAGCTGCATGGCGTGTGCATTTAAATTAAAATGCAGGAATTCAATCGCAATTCTCAACGTTCTCATAGCATGGATGCTGAACAGCCCGGACAACACGTTTCTGATAATCCATCTAACAGCCAGGAGGAACACGATGTGTTTGCGTTTATCCGCGATTATCAGCACAAAAATGTTGGTTTTTAAGTAACGGATCCTAAAACAAAAATCGGGAGAATAGGAAGGCTATTCAATTACTTTCAAGGTCAATCTGAAAATGGAAGCATATACAGGGCATTTAGGGGGATAGTGTGGGGGGGGGGGGGGGGGGGCGAGGAAAGTGTAAGAACGAATAAAAGGATGGAAATGGGAGGGGGGGCAGGGGGGAGTCTTCTGGGCCCCACAGGTGGCAAAATTGGTATTCATAAGGACTGCTCCTGTTCACAAAAGTTTTTGTTATAAGCTTGATGATCATTTAGAATCAGCACAAATACTTTGATATAGGTACACAAGTTAACACACAAAAGAAGTTACATTTGCTGACTGAAAAAGAGAAAGAAAAATAATTTCCAACAGAGCTCATTCTCCAATGAGCACAGAAACTTTGACTGCATAGTGTGTATGTGACTGGCGGACTGCAACGACCAAGTATTATTGCCGTGTGTGTCTGGGAGAGCTGGCCCCACGATCTTGGCGCCTATTAAGTTACAGAATCGGCAATTATACTGGCTGATTCTTCTCTGGGAAAAGTACAGGTGACATCAGGCTCTCTAAAATCTCTTCCACCATCCCCCCCCCCCCCCCCCCCCGCATATTTCGCCTGAGCCCCCTCTCCTCGATTGTCCCCCAGAGCTATTAGATCAAAGTGCACAATCTCCACGATCAGTTTTACTCTGCTCGCAATTCTGCTTAGAGAAGCACTGCACCAAAAAAAAAAAAAAAGGCTGCTATAACAGAAGATTTTTTTTCCTGGGAGGGGGCAGATTCAGAAAGACCACTTTTCACGAGAGATCCTTACAATTATCTGCAACCTGGCAGACGTGTAATTAAAAGGCTGCCTTCTGTGCTCCTTCCATTATGACAGGCTGCTTGGGCATTCAGTACTATAATTTGCTAGTAATATGCTCTGCATGTGCCTAACAAAAGGGCAACGCAAAAAAAAGGGGGTGATGGACTTTAGTGCCGGCTAGTCAATGCATGAAACCACCACAGGCAGTCCGATATATATAGCTTAAAATTAAATTTGGGATCGTCCTCACCAAACGATGCAAAAAAAATAACTGACCAATATATATATTTTTTTGATAGCAAACAAAAATCCCTAAAACCTAAACGCAAGAAACAAAAAAAAAAAAAATAGCAAGTTAGGACAAGGGCTAATTTCTGCTGCCAGAGCATCTAGTTTGTGTTACCAAAAGAAAAATGTCTCCTTTCTTATTCTGTCTGCATGTGATTTTCCCACCCCAATTCCGCTTCAGACAGTTGCATTTACATGCATGCGGGAAAGAGGAGAGAAAGATCCGGATTTAGTATTGTGAGGCTGGATTTCAAAAAAAAAAAAAAAAACAAAAAAAAAACGTGAAAGTCAGCTACTTCCCCCCCCCAAAGAAGATTAGAAGCTGCAGCCCCGATGTCTTCTCAAAGCAGGAGCTGAAGGGGCTGCCCGGCTGGGGGGAGGGGGCAGCGCGATACCAGAAGTGGTGTCCGATCAGCAGGCAACAAGCACTGTGTCCTGTGCCCCCTCCCCCACCATCTCTCTCTCTCTCTCACACACACACCTCATAGTCCATCCTGGTCCGATCTAAAACCTAACAAAGACAGATCCCCGCAGCCCCGTTCACACTTACCGGGAAAGCACAGAACATAATGGAGTACCAAGGCGGCTATTTTCAAGATAAAAATCCACCAACACGGTTCCAGGAGTCTCCGCATGACAAAATGCACATCGGGAAGCGAAAAGGAACTTGTTGAGGAAGTTTCACCGCCGCCTCTGGAAAGTGCAGAGGGCGACGGCGGCTGGAAGCCCGCGCGGGGGCAGCCCGGGGCCTGGAGCAGCAGCAGCGACGGTGTAAAGGCGGCTCCCGCTCGCAGTAATTTCGGAAGCAGAGTTGGCCGGGATGCAACGGCGGCAGAGGAGCTGGGCGACGGCGGGATCCTGCCTCATGCATGTAGCAGCGGCAGCTACCCGCGCGGTGGGGTATGTTGAGTGCTCAGTCAGTCCATGCCCAAAGTTGCAGCTCCCGGACAGCGGCGCTCAGAGAGGGACTGGGGGCATTTCCATTCTTCCGTACAGGAAGTAGCATGTGAGCCCAAGCCTGGCTGAGACTTTAAAGAGAGAAGAGAGGAGGAGAGGGGGGAGAAAAAAAAAAGAGAGAGGTGGGGGGAGGGGTCGAGAACGCGCCAGGAAGAGGGAGCGTCAAGTCTGGCGCGCTCTTGAGGCCCTTAAAGGCACACATGCACAATTTTCAACCTCCTCCCCCCACCCCCATCTTCCCTCCACGCGCGCGCCCCCAGCCCTGGGACTTTACAGCTTGCATTTGCCTGCGCGTGCACAGGAAAACCTGTCTAATCTGCCTTGTACGTTGCACACTTCTCAGCGCACAGGCTCACTCGCACACACAAGTCGGGCTGTAACACATCAATTTCCTGACAACAGAATTGTTGATTTTTTTTCCGTCATCTCTTTACTATATTCAAAATATTGATCAAAAGGAGGGTGAGGAAACTTAATCAAGGGTGAAGTACAGTTGCGGATTTGTTGAGGGGGCTAAGAATAAAAGGCAAGAGATGCTGCTGGTTTTGAAGGGGATGGGGGAGGGGAGCGGGTCTCTTTTAGATCTTGCTCCGAGTCGGGATACACGGAGCACAGTAAAGCACAATGTGGGCAGTGTAAAGGCTGCGTTGCCCCCCCCCCCCCTCCTCCCTCCCCCACCTCCCACTTCCAATATACGGCGCAATTACAATGACTTCATTCGAAAAGCAGATTTTATTGGTTGGATAAAATTGGCCGCAGCCCTTAAGCATTGAATAAACGGCAATTAGCAAGCATAACTATAACATCATTGTAACTATACACAACTGCATAACTGATCATAACAAAGTTAGTGACTAGCGATGGCCCCCCCACGCTTCTAAAAGTTGAAGGTATGAAAATCAGCTGAGGCGGGTGCATACCCCTTGGCCGTATAAGCCGCGGAGTTGTCCTTTGACCCCTGGCCGTTGAAGCCATAGCGTCCGTCGACCCAACCGTGGAAGTCAGGAACGTTTGTTCTAATCGCCTCAGCATCTCTTGCTTCTTCCCTCTCGGCCGTTGAAGCGTCGAGGGACTGCGCTGGCTCTGCTAGGCCGCTTGCCCAGTCCAAACTGCCTGTTGGACTCTCCTAAATGCAGGGGGGGGGGGGAGGGGGGGTTGTTGCTTGTGCCAGTCATCATGCTGCTACGCAACGCCAAGGGCTGCAACATGGCCAGAAGATCTGGCCCTCTATACTGGTTCTATCTGTCCTAATGAGAAAAAATGGGAGGGTGGGAGGGAATGAAGCAGCTCTGCACAGGACGAAAAGGAGGGGCTGCCCATGCTGGCTCTCCCTTTTCTACTCCCTTCCCTCTGCCCCTTCCCCGCCCCCCCTCCCTCCCGCTTAGCCCTGCCTACCTTGCCTTACCCGCCCCATTGTGCCCTGCTCCCTAACGGAGTTGCAGGGCTCCCAATGTGGGCAGTGTAAAGGCTGCGTTGCCCCCCCCCCCCACACTTCCAACATACAGCGCAATTGCAATGACTTCATTCGAAAAGCAGATTTTATTGGTTGGATAAAATTGGCCGCAGCCCATAAGCATTGAATAAACGGCAATTAGCAAGCATAACTATAACTATACACAACTGCATAACTGATCATAACAAAGTTAGTGACTAGCGATGGGCCCCCCCCCACGCTTCTAAAAGTTGAAGGTATGAAAATCAGCTGAGGCGGGTGCACACCTCTTGGCCGTATAAGCCGTGGAGTTCTCCTTTGACCCCTGGCCGTTGAAGCCATAGCATCCGTCGACCCGACCGTGGAAGTCGGGAATGTTTGTTCTAATCGCCTCGCCTCAGCATCTTTTGCTTCTTCCCTCTCAGCCGTTGAAGCATTGAGGGACTGCGCCGGCTCTGCTAGGCCGTTTGCCCAGTCCGAACTGCCTGTTGGACTCTCCTAAATGCGCGGGGGGGGGGGTTATTGCTTGTGCCAGTCACCATGCCAAGGTTCCCCGGTAGCGGAACTGCTTACCGGGGACCCTCCACCCAACTGGGCTGCGGCCAACAGGTGTACAACTGCTTGAATACTATCTTGTAGGTCAGAGTTGAAAATATCCCAACCTATGTCCGTCGTGCCGAAACATCCCTGGGCTTTCGTCTATCAATTCATGCGTCACAGACAAACCGTCAATGGTACTCATGAATTTAACCATCCATCTGTTGATCTTTTTCCTGGCATTTTCCACCGCTGCATGAGATCTTTTCCCCCCTCCAAACTCTGCGAGGGGTGATGCAGGACCATACAATCACAGACTGTGGGAACATGTTATGCAATACCAGGAGGTCTTTTTGCATTTTTTGTGTGAGGGCTACTCTTGATCCGAGGCATATCATTGCCACCCAGGTGTATGACGAGGGCTGTAGACGTAACTGGATTGCTATTGCGCAGTTCCAAAACAGTCGGTAATAACTAGTCCCATACCATCCCTGAAATTCTTCTCCAAATCAATGCCATTCGCTGCTTTGCCATCCCTAGATACTCCCCTGTCGGGCACTGCTGGGCTCGCTTATGTGCCCAACGCACATAAGAGTGCCCGATGATCCATGCAAATGACAGCCTCCCACAATGGTCTGCGCATAAGAAGCAAGAGAAGAAAAAGATGTGAAGCGGTGGATGTACAATGATCATGGCTGCCCCCTTAACCGCAAAGTAACCCGGTTGCCTCACATATGATCTAAACCTCCCTGACCCCCATCTGCCAATGGCCATGACTTCACTGTCTTGCAGACCCAGGCCGGCTGCTGCCGTCGCCGCTCCTATGCGGAAGGAGTGCGACGAGTAGCAGTAACCCAGATGAATGCACCAACAGAGGGCCTCCGCATGTTGAACGCCGAATCTGTAAGTATGATCTTGTGCAGCGAACAGGGCACGTGGTCTCCCCCTGCCATTCGTGGAGGGTGATGTATGCTCCCGCTCCCAGCTGGTCTGTTTTGGACCTAGGGACGCGCAGGATCAATTTTTTCCCTTCCAGCTTTGTATCCTCCCATTGCAGGCATGCTGTCGAAGGTCTGTGCTTAGCGTGAGCTGCCAGCTCACTAACTCTCAGGGCTGCATAAAAAGCCAGGGAGAATGCACATTTGAATAAAAGCGATTCCGCTTCATTGCTACAAACGTCTGCCAGGCATTTGAGTATGTTCCTGAGGATCTGGATGGTAATGGGTTTTCTGCCGTCCCTTCCCAGGGGGCTCTCCCTGGCCCAACCCAACATGGCTCTTTTAATAGGAAATAATGCGGAGCAACTGGGAAACCCCTGAAGCCTAGAGAAAAAGGAAATGCCAGCTAGGCGATTTGCTACTGCTGTCCTGGACTTTCCTTGTCTCTTGCAATGCATTACAAATGCCAGCAACGTGGAAACAGGCAATGGCCACTCTATTTCTTCAAGGGATTCCTTCCCCTGGAATCTCAGTATCTCCTGAAGCGCCAGGAGATAGCTCTTATGAGTGTTCACAGACAAAGACCCCAGGATCATGTTCCAAAGTTCGGGGAGCCAAGTAGCCACACCGCCTCAGGTATGGGAGTCGGGGAACAGTCTGCCATCGGCGCTAGTCTGTGGAATGTCGAGAACTATAAGCGGGAGAGAGAGTCAGCAATGTTATTTATTCTACCTGGGACGTGGACTGCTCTAAATATGATATTGAAACGCAAGCACGTGAGCACCAAATTCCGGATGAGGGCATTTGATTCAAAAGTGCGTGCAGACAGAGCATTAATGACTTGCACCGCAGCCATGTTATCAGATCTGAAAATTATGTGAGATCCTACAAGGGACTCCCCCCAGATGACAAGGGCAACCACAATTGGGAATAATTCAAGGAAGGTTAGATCTTTGGTGACTTTGTGCTGGTGCCACGATTGCGGCCACCGTGCGGCACACCAAGCTCCCTGGAAATAAATCCCGAAACCAACACCTCCTGCCGCATCTGTGAATAATCCTAGCTCACTGTTATGCCTTGGGGGGTCCTGCCAAAAAGCTACGCCATTAAATTCTGTTAGAAAGGTCTCCCACACTAGCAGGTCACTCTTAATTGCCCTGGAGACCCTTATACGGTGTGTTTTTTTCCGAACCCCCGCTGTAGCAAGTGATAACCTGCGTAAAAAGGCCCTGCCCATAGGAATTACTCTTGACGCAAAGGTAAGCAATCCGATCAATGACTGGAACTGCCTCAAGGTGGCTTTCCTGAGACTGCACATCTCCAAGATTGTCTCCCTGAGTTTAAAAATTTTTTCAGTAGGTAACCTAGACTGCTGGGCCTGGGCATCCAGTTCGATACCGAGGAAGGTAATTGTGGTAGCTGGACCTTCTGTTTTTTCTTGTGCTAAGGGGACGCCAAAACGCCTGGCCACCTCTTGAGCTATGGCCAGTAGGTTATGGCAGTCTGCGCTGTCCCTCCCTACCAATAGGAAATCATCAAGGTAGTGTACTATTTGCTTTCTCTCCGACTGCTGTTCGATTACCCAATGCAAGAAGGAACTAAACAATTCGAACAATGCACAGGACACTGAACAGCCCATTGGAATGCAGCGGTCAAAATAATACTGCCCCTTGAATTGAAAACCCAGAAGGTGGAAGGAGTCTGGGTGCACCGGCAGAAGGCGGAATGCTGACTATGTCCACCTTAGCCATGTGCATGCAGGGCCCTGCATCTTTGATCAGCTGGATTGCAGAGTCGAAGGAGGTATATGACACTGCACACAAATGGGGGTCGATTTGGTCGTTAACCGAATTACCTGGCAGGAAAGACAGGTTGTGTATGAGCCGGAAATGGCCTGGCTCATTCTTGGGTACCATGCCCAGAGGAGATATTACTAGATTTGGAAAAGGTGGATAAGGGAACGGGCCCGCTATCCTACCTAGCGCCAATTCCGCTTGAACTTTATCTGCCTTCTCCTCATGCATCGCCAGTGATCGTGCATTGCTCGGGGGGGGGCAGTCTAACGCTAAAGGGGGCATAGATTGAATAGGGATTCGGAAGTCATACAGGAAACCAGCATAAATTTGCTCCGCTTCGGTTTGGTAGGGATAGCAATCCAGCCACGGGCGCATTGCCTCAACGCAGACCGGGGTTGGGGCTCGTGAAATCAGGCGAGCGTCCCACCTGCTGCTGAGGAAACTGCCTTTGATCCCTGGAGGTACGGCACTGAGCGGCTGGGTGGGAGCCAAAACCGCATGTGGAGCAAGTGTGCCTGAATTTGCAATTTTTCCATGTGCAGTGGCCAGCATTGAACTGCCTGCACGTGTCCCGCCTCACCGAACGTTGAAAGGAAAAGCTATCTCTTTGAAATAGGCCCCTCTCCCTCGGATGACTGTATGATGTACCCGCTCTCTCCGCCCATGAGGACTTCTGTAGGGTCATCTCATCTAGCCAAAGGTCAATCAACCTGTGTTGCCAAGAGACGGCGGGGTTATGGGCCATGCTTTTCCTAAAACGAATGTCATAATTAAGCCAGGCCCACCCTCCCCTCCTTTGTGCTGTCAAGATGGTGTCCATGTATCTTATGAGAAAGGGAGCATGTGCAGGCTCATGTTCCACAATCACGGACATAAAAATATGGTAAGCCCTGGTCCAATTTTGGAGGTTCTTGGCAACCTTTGGCCTCTTATCTTTCGCCTCAGCGGATCCCGCTTTTTCGGGTTCCACTTCCATATCCGTAACAAGGAGTGAAAATATGTCAATGTACTCCCTCTTCAATATTTTGTCTTTTATTGTGTCTGGCACACTGTGAGCTAAGGACGTAACCCCACATAAAACCTCATTCCCCAACTGCTGTGTTGGAATTTGCACCGCCGAATTAGCAGTGTGTAAAAGAGGATTTACATCTACAGGCGGCAAAGTAGGTTGAACTGGGGCTGGCAGAGTGTTGGCTGGTAAGTGCGTCACCGGAATAGCGGGTGAGGCTGGCATACCTTGAGTGGCCAGCATACTCTGTAGCCTCCCTGATTCAGTAACCGTTTGCCCACTGATCTCTGGCACGGTTACCGGATTAGCACCCCAGACAACAGCAGCCGAATTGCCTTGGCTCACATTCCTCTTTCTTTTAAGAGAATGGAATAGAGAGCAAAGCGACTTGGCTAACTCTCAGTATCACTGCAATCTGATGACGATAAAGGGTCGCAAGTCTGGGGCTTACCTCGTCCCAAGTCACGTTAAGTGGTCCCAGTGCTAGCAGCCGTAGAAGCTGTAGCCTCAGTGCTAGCAGCCGTAGAAGCTGTAGCCAGTGAGCCGAGGGCAGTACCAGAACCTGATGTCGGCGTGGGCACCCCATCGCCACCATGGGGCCCGGCCGCAATCGTTTTCAGGCCCGCCGAGCGCTCTCTCTTTCCGACTAATGCCCCTGCTTGCTGTGGTCTGTGCTCCTCTTGCGAGCTGCCGAACTCCTTGGAATAAAGGAGATCAATGTGGAATCTTGCTGAGGCTCGTCGCTTGGTGGGCGCTCCTGAGACGGAGAGGGAAACTCTGACATGCGCTGCCTAAGCCAATCTGTGCCATGCGCGGCAGCATGCTCCTTAACCTCCAACAGCAACAGGTCTAAGTCACTTATAGCTGTAACTGCAGGAATGGGTGTTGCTGCTGTTACATTGGGAGGAGTTGTAGCGGAGTGTGATGATGGATTGGAAGTACCCATTTGCTTCTGATGTTTTCCCTTCCTTACGGTCTTCCTGCTAGGCCTTGAATTTTTGGGGCCGGCTTGGAACTTCAATCAGCCCCACTGCTGACCCGTCTGCCTCAAGGGGGGGCTGATGCTGCGTCACGGACTCAGCTGTGGTCGATGACCACTGGCTCGCTGTCGCCATTCTGTACTGGTAAATACTGTATTACAAAGTCACAATTAATTGATCAGCAGACTTTAATAATTTACTTGTCTTAATTTTTTTTTTTTTTTATACACCACCAGGCTCTCAGTTGGGATTATCTCGGCACCGGCGTCAAAATATGCTCGTGGCGATCCTAAATATGGCCGCTGCCATGTGCTGACCCCCCCCCCAACATGGCCGCTGCCATGTGCTACTTTAAGATGGCTGCTGGCAAGCCCTTACAATAAGAACCACAATACCATGCTAAGATGTAAGCTGACCTTTTATTAATATTTTAATTTACTTTGTATAGAGCTGCATAGCGCAGCCTAAATCATCATATCTATCAAGCTGAGGGTCCTGTACCCCTTATAATTCAGTATAAATGTGCACATAGGACAGCTGTCCCTTTAAATAGCCAAATACTAAATATCACCTTTAGGATTAATATTAAAAAAAAAAACCAAACCCAACATCCTGTTAACCTGGCTGAGCACTCAGATGCCGTACCACTGTCCGCTGTCCCATAGACATATCATCAGAATTCCCAACTACGGGGATGCTGGCTACTTTTTAATTGGTCAGATTACTTAGGTATAACAAAGCACATCCACAGGTTGTTGAGGTAGCATGGCAGACATGAAGCCTGCCCACTTCCTAGCAATTTAGAGAGCGAGGGGTAAAGCAATACATAGAAAACGTGGATTTTAAAGTAAAGCAAGCCTACAAGACCAGTGCTCTAACCACTGAGCTACCAAGCCTGCTACTGCCAGCCATGTGCTCTAACCACCTATGCATTCACCATGTGCAGACCCCTTCAATGGCCTTTCTTAAAAGGCTACAAGTGAATGATAACCAGCCCTGCACTCGCTGCCCTTTCAATAAATACAGCAACCAATAATTCAGAGCAAGCATTGTGCTGAAAGCCAGCCATGAGTTCATAAAATATATATATAACAACAGGTAAAGTGTGGCCTGTGCCCATGGCGTTTCACTAAATATATATTAGTTAAAATATATATAACCAGCCATGTGCTAAGGCATTTCCTTAAATAAAATAGCATTCCAGGCAGAAGCAGCCATGCATTCAAAACCTTTTCATTAAATAAAAGTACTGGTAATGCAGAGCCAGTTCAATGCAAAAGGGGGGAGGGGGGGGTGAGCATACCTTTCCCGACCTTAGCAGCACAAAATTACCATTAATATTCTCAACATTTTGCCTATAAGCCACAACATTTTTGTACTTTACCCAATGACGTAATCAAAGAAATCGTTCCTGCTCCTTTAGCTGATCTCTTACAGCACAGCCGTGCTGGAGGCAAAGTGAAAGTAAAAGCAAAACTGTTGTAGCACAGCCGTGCTGAGATCAGCCTGTTACAGCACAGCCGTGCTGAGGGATGAGCCACCCCGGCCGGGCTCGGCAGCGCTGGAGCACGAGGAACCGAGAAGCAAAACTGATATAGACACAGCCGTGCAAGGAGGTAAAGTTGCTTGATCCTAGAGGTGATCAGAAGCTGATGAAGCAGCTCTGCACAGGACGAAAAGGAGGGGCTGCCCGTGCTGGCTCTCCCTTTTCTACTCCCTTCCCTGCCCCCCCCCCCCCCTCCCGCTTAGCCCTGCCTACCTTGCCTTACCCGCCCCATTGTGCCCTGCTCCCTAAGGGAATCGCAGGGCTCCAAAGGGCAGGCTGATGTCTGGCAGATACCAGGGAGCGATTTCCTTTTAGCTTTGCGTTTTGGTAATAAAGCAGTCTGTGAGAGGGGTTCCGGTAAAAATGGGAGCAAACCCTTATCTGTAATGAGTTTTGTCCCTACTTTAGAGTGGGAGATTTTATCTGTTTGGTTGTAAGGACCGCATTTTTGCTTTCATGCGGGTAGCTACACGGTAGGTTTTGATTAAATATGTAATTGAGTCAAGATCATTTGTTATTTGTAATTTAAATTTTTCCACCCATATCTAAATTGTATCAGTTTAAAGAAACATGTTATTAAACTAATTCACCATACCAACTACATTTTAAATGATAAATCTAAGTATCCTGATACCAAACTAACACAACCAAGGAATATGCATAAAATACTGATGGATTACAAGAAGTTGTTCCAATTTTCATATTTCATTACTAACTGAGCATTCTAAGTCATTTGGGTATGTGACTTATTTGCCAGTTTCCTTAAATGACAAATGGAATGGCCTTTTAAAACATTTTGTACTTTAGATACAGGGAAATAAAAATTGTATTTCTCCATATGCAGGTGATAAAATCACCTGTTCAGATTTATTAGATTAGCCAAGGCCACAGATGTTCAGTTATTTAGATGACACTGGTACACTTCAGGGAAATATTTGGAAATGTTTTCCTTAAAATGATTCCAATACTGATACCACTGACCCTGTGGCTAGGCATGCTTTAATTGTCAGCCCATGTTCAATACAAATGTACAAAACCCATATGCATAGCTTGTTATAACAAACTGTAATGCAACAAACCCAAAAATATCACTGTTTCATCCAGGACAGATTTATAAGAACATAAGAAATTGCCATGCTGGGTCAGACCAAGGGTCCATCAAGCCCAGCATCCTGTTTCCAACACAGGCCAAAACCAGGCCACAAGAACCTGGCAATTACCCAAACACTAAGAAGATCCCATGCTACTGATGCAATTAATAGCAGTGGCTATTCCCTAAGTAAAATTGATTAATAGCCATTAATGGACTTCTCCTCCAAGAACTTATCCAAACCTTTTTTGAACCCAGCTACACTAACTGCACTAACCACATCCTCTGGCAACAAATTCCAGAGCTTTATTGTGCGCTGAGTGAAAAAGAATTTTCTCCGATTAGTCTTAAATGTTCTACTTGCTAAATTCATGGAATGCCCCCTAGTCCTTCTATTATTAGAAAGTGAAAATAACCGAGTCACATCTACTCGTTCAAAACCTCTCATGATCTTAGAGACCTCTATCATATCCCCCCTCAGTCGTCTCTTCTCCAAGCTGACCAGCCCTAACCTCTTCAGCCTTTCCTCATAGGGGAGCTGTTCCATCCCCTTTATCATTTTGGTTGCCCTTCTCTGTACCTTCTCCATCGCAACTATATCTTTTTTGAGATGCGGCGACCAGAATTGTACACAGTATTCAAGGTGTGGTCTCACCATGGAGCGATATAGAGGCATTATGACATTTTCCGTTCTATTAACCATTCCCTTCCTAATAATTCCTAACATTCTATTTGCTTTTTTGACTGTTGCAGCACACTGAGCTGATGATTTTAAAGTATTATCCACTATGATGCCTAGATCTTTTTCCTGGGTGGTAGCTCCTAATATGGAACCTAACATCGTGTAACTACAGCAACGGTTATTTTTCCCTATATGCAACACCTTGCACTTGTCCACATTAAATTTCATCTGCCATTTGGATGCCCAATCTTCAAGTCTTGCAAGGTCCTCCTGCTATGTATCACAGTCTGCTTGTGATTTAACTACTCTAAATAATTTTGTATCATCTGCAAATTTGATAACCTCACTCGTCGTATTCCTTTCCAGATCATTTATATATATATTGAAAAGCACCGGTCCAAGTACAGATCCCTGAGGCACTCCACTGTTTACCCTTTTCCACTGAGAAAATTGACCATTTAATCCTACTCTCTGTTTCCTGTCTTTTAACCAGCTTGTAATCCACGAAAGGACATCGCCTCCTATCCCATGACTTTTTAGTTTACGTAGAAGCCTCTCATGAGGGACTTTGTCAAACGCCTTCTGAAAATCCAAATACACTACATCTACCGGTTCACCTTTATCCACATGTTTATTAACCCCTTCAAAAAAATGAAGCAGATTTGTTAGTCAAGACTTCCCTTGGGTAAATCCATGTTGACTATGTTCCATTAAATCATGTCTTTCTATATGCTTTACAATTTTGTTCTTGAGAATAGTTTCCACTATTTTTCCCGGCACTGAAGAGCAGTTTTTTTTCCCGGCACTGAAGAGCAGTTTCTTACTGTTTTTTTTAACATGATAAATGAAATAAGGAATCACTAATGAAAGCCACACCCCTCATTAAAAATGTCATTTGAATGTCTTCCTTTATGTCAGAGGATCTCAATATATATGTGTCTATAAATTTAAAGGACTCTAATTGTTTGCATTCCAACTCCCATAGCAACCTAAACTTAACTAGGAACTCAACAGAATTAAGATGAAGGCAGCAATCCATCAGCAAATTGGGGGCTTTCCAGTCCTTTGCATTGGGTGTCACATGTATGATTTTTTACCCACTGGTGAGAGGTTGTAGGTGTGCACCCGGTGCAAAGAGCTCTTGGCTCTCAGAGAACAAGTCTGATCTCTGGAGGCTAGAGTAGCAGACCTGGAGGAGCTTAGGCAGACAGAGAGGTGCATTGATGAAGCCTTCAGGGACATAGTAGCCAAGTCCCATATCCAGTCTGGCAGCCCCAGGTCTGCCTTGGATCAGAAAGGTCTGCTAGTTGGAGAGCATCACCCTGGTATAGCAGGAATTAATCCTGTAGCAAGGACCTCTCCAGGTGATGAATTGTCCTCTCACACCAAGGATGATTCTCCCAGGGCTGCTGTCCAGGAGAGAAGGGTTAGTTCGGCCATCATAGTTGGTGATTCAGTTATTAGAAATGTTCATAGCTGGGTGGCTGGTGGATGTGAGGACTGCCTGGTGCAAAGGTGGCAGACCTCACTCATCACCTAGATAGGATTTTAGACGGTGCTGGGAAGGAGCTGGCTGTCATGGTACATTTGGGCACCAACGACAAAGGAAAATGTGGGAGGGAGGTTCTGGAAGTCAAATTTAGGATTTTAGGTAGAAAGCTGAAATCCAGAACCTCCAGGGTGGCATTCTCTGAAATGCTCCTTGTTTCACATGCAGGTCCCCAGAGGCAGAAAGAGGTCCGGAGTCTCAATGCATGGATGAGATTGTTGCGACCTTCGCTTCCCGACATCTCCACTCCACCCTCCTCACCTCCTTGGCGACTCCCTCTTGCTCAAGTGGAAGGTTGGCTGCCACGGCGTCATTCTGCCGTCTTCCTCCAGTGTCCCCAGAGCGGCTCGACGCTGCAATCTGCATGTTTCACAAGGGCCTAAGGGCGCGCGCGGCGCAGCCCCGACGGATGTACCAGCAATGGCGCGAACCTCAGGGGCATCCCCCTGAGATGATGTCAGCAGTACCGGATATATAAGGTCTTAGAAATCGCTAACTAATCGAGTTAGCAAGGATTCATTCTACTCTACTCTGCCTCCTCGGACTTATCAGGGGTACCGCTCCTTGGGGGTCTCGCTCTCTCTTTGTTTTTCAGGTCACAGTCTGGAACCGGTACTCGCTTCTCGAGGGCCCATGTTCCCGGACTGGTTGCTGAATACTTATTCTGCCTGGAAGTCATCGCTGCCTATTACACCAGTGAGTTACCATCTCTCTCTCAGAGTTTTCCCTGGAACCAGGTACTCGCTCCTCGAAGGCCTAACTCATTCCAACACCTGGACTACTTCTAGAGACTATTGTGTGAATGTTATCATCAAGGTTCTGTTCCTGAACTCTGCATACTCTGCCTACTCACTATATTCAGCTTCTCTACAGCTCAGTTATCCAGGATTGCTGTTCCAGTACCTGAGGGACTACAGCCCCGCTGGGCACTTCCAGCTCACTACTGCCACTTCCGTTTAATAAAAGAACTAGTGTGTGTCTGTCTCCATACTCTGAGCCTGACCGGTGGTCCCTCTTGGGATCTTCCCCCGGGGAGTGATCATCTGCCACTGGCCCAAGGATCCACCCTCAAATACCTCAAACACCAACAGAGATGATGGTGCAGAGAAGAGGGATTCAGTTTTGTAAGGAAATGGACAACCTTTTGGGGAAGGAGGAGACTTTTTCGAAAGGACAGGCTCCACCTTAACCAGAGTGGAACCAGGCTGCTGGTGCTTTTAAAAAGGAGACAGAGCAACTTTTAAACTAGAACAAGGGGTAAAGCCGACAGTCACTCAACAGAGCATGGCTTGGAGGAAGGTATCTTTGAAGGATTCTAATGAAACAGGAGAGTTAAGGCATCCCAACCGAGAAGTTCCTATAAAAGCAAAAGTAGTCTATGTGCCTATAAGTAAAGAATCACTTGAGCTAAAGGATTCCAAATTATCCCTATCAACTGAAAAGCAGGTTGTTAATAAAAACAAAAAACACACCTTGAAATGTCTGTATGCCAATGCTGTTGCAGTTGGACACTGCTGGAGAGATAGTGGACCCTTGGGCCGGTCTACCTAGGGTGACAGGGTAGGCCGGGGGCCGGAGCCACAAGCAGGAGGTGTTCACCCAGGACCCAGGGACCCCCCCCCGGGAGGAGCCCGTAGGGCACCGGGTCCTCCGGACTCGGAATTGAGACAGAAAGTCCAGGGGCTCAGATAGGCTTAGACCGGGACCAGAGCAAGCAGGAAGGATAGGAAGTCCAAGGTACCCGGGAGGCAGGGGACCGGCTGTACACGGCCGAGGGCTGGCTGAAGGCAGGGCAGCAGGCGGCAGCGGAGTCTGTAGCAAACCAGAGGCTGAAGCAGGCTGTAGGCTGAAGCGGAGTCGGTAGCAAACCGGAGGCTGAAGCAGGCTGTAGGCTGAAGTGGAGTCGGTAGCAAACCGGAGGCTGAAGCAGGCTGTAGGTTGAAGCGGAAGCAGGCCAGGGTCAGAGGCTGGCTGCAGGCTGAAGCGGAGTCAGAGGCAAACTGGAGTCAGAGGCAGGCAGCAGGCAGAAGCGGAGTCAGAGGCAAACCGGAGTCGGAGGCAGGCAGCAGCCAGAAGCGGAGTGTGATACCAGATAGAAAGAGATGAGCTAAAAACATGGCTATTCAAAAATGCATACAACCTAACTTAAAAACATCAGAATGTAGAGATGTACAATAACAAGAAGAACAAAAGAATACTAATTGATGCATGAGGAACAAATTTAACGAGAGATTGTAAGAATCTCAATACAGCGTACTGTCTAATGTGAAATTTGTTATTTTATTTTATGTATTTCACATCTTATGTCCTAGATCATTAGTTAATATATATTGGAACATCTTAGCTGATAGATGTTAATACCTGTTTATGAATACTACTTCTATAACCTGTCTTTATTTGCTGATTTATAGCTATGAATGTTATTTTTGTAAACCGTTGTGATCTTTACATGGAAAGTCAATATATAAAATGTTTAAATAAATAAATAAACATGGGTAGAAATCCCATGGGTAAGAGTATAGTGATAGGAGTATACTATCATCCACCTGGCCAAAAAGATGAGACACAATCAAATGCTAAGAGAAATCAGAGAAGCTAACCAATTTGGCAGTAAAGTAATAATGGGAGATTTCAATTACCAAACACAAAAGATCTCTTAATAGGTACACCCACGAGTACAGTAAACTAAATTGAAATACGTGGTGTTTAAGATTTTGAAAAAACTTTAACGCTGTGCATATCAATATTTACTTATGAATTTAAGGACCATCATACCACCCCAGTGCTCACAAGTCAGACTTGCATTTCATGCACTTCATTAGGGTCACTTTTAATCAATTGGTCCATATAGCTCAGTTCAATTTTTATGGATTTTTTCGTTATAGATTTAAAAAGAAACAACTTCCCTTATTCATCCGTTGTCGGGGTCACTCATCCCGTAGCTGTCGGAGGTATTCGTCCGACAGCTACGGGATGAGTGACCCCGACAACGGATGAATAAGGGAAGTTGTTTCTTTTTAAATCTATAACGAAAAAATCCATAAAAATTGAACTGAGCTATATGGGCCAATTGATTAAAAGTGACCCTAATGAAGTGCATGAAATGCAAGTCTGACTTGTGAGCACTGGGGTGGTATGATGGTCCTTAAATTCATAAGTAAATATTGATATGCACAGCGTTAAAGTTTTTTTCAAAATCTTAAACCCCACGTATTTCAATTTAGATTTCAATTACCCCAATATTGACTGGATAAATGTGATATCAGGACATACTAGAGATATAAAGTTCCTGGATAGAAGAAACGACTGCTTCAAGGAGCAATTTGTTGAAATTCGGGGTGTTTAGTGTGCCCTTGGGCCTCAGCCCGGGCCCAGACTTTCAGGGCCAAGCCGAGGGTTGACGGTGGCTCCGCATGGCTGACGGGTTGACCCTCTGCCAGGCCTGCAAGCTCCCAGAGCCAACAACATGTGATGTTGGTAGGGGAACAGTCCTCCGACTGTTCCGAGCCCTTTTGGACCTGCCACTTGATCGGCATTGGAGCAACAGGCCTGGCCTGAGGTTGAGGGCAGACGGAGGCCTTGACACGTAGACAGGACTAAGACTGATGCGACGGCATCTCGGACAAGACTGGGCTGATGTGACGGCATCACAAGCATGACACGGAACTTGATCCAAACGAGACAAGACATGAGGCAGGAGAACATTGGCACTGTCTCTCAGGGCGCCCTACACAGGCCACCTTCACGGGAGGACCCAATGGGCTGGTCACGGACCACCCTGTCACACTACTGGGAACAGGACGAGCACAGGGCAGACCCAGGCAAGGAGGAACTCCAATGACGAAGCCGGTGTCATCTGAAGCTTCCCCCAAGGCTGGCGGAAACAGACGCTCCAGGGCGAAGGGACAGATCCCACCTGTTGGCCACTCCTAGGCCCAACAGGTCAGAAGGCTCGGAGCTCATGACATAGACGCAGGGTAGAACATCCTGGCAGGCAGACACAATAGGATGAGGAAGATCATGGCAGACCATCAGGACATGGTCAGGGACCTCAGGCAAAACATCAAGACACGAAGACGTGGCATAAAAGCAGATGAGACGAGGAGCTCCATGAAGAACAGAAGACCTTACAAAGCTCTGGCAGGTGGGAGCCTCCAGAGGGAACTCACACTGATGCAAGGCAAAGACAGAATGAAGTTGAAGTCCTTTTATAGGGCTGCAGACCAGCGACTCCCTGGGAGGAGTTTGTCAGGCCCACACCTAGCTGGCCCTATAACCACGGAGAAGTGCTGCGGGCCGGCCCCTACGGAAGGGCGTGGCTCAAAGTCCATGCAAACACAAGCAGTCTCAGGCAGGCCCCAAGGACATCGAGGCCTCCCAGGCCCTGGAGCAAATCCTGGACAGTTCGCAGGCGAGGCCCTGGCTTGGAGCGGCCTCCAGGAAGAGGTAGGAGCCTCCTGTAACCCAGCTACAGGAGGGTTCATAACACAATTGGTTCAAGAACCGATGAGAGAGGGAGCTATTTTAGATCTAATTCTTAGTGGAACGCAGGATTTGATGAGAGATAAAAGTGGTGGAGCCACTTGGCAATAGTGATCATAACATGATCAAATTTGATCTAATGACTGGAAAGGGGGACAATATGTAATCTACAGCTCTAACAAAGGGCAAAGGTAGCGCCGGCGCCATTTTGAAGATTGGCAATACGGCCCGCGTGCAGGAGGTCGCTCCCGGATGATCGATCACACGATTCACACCCCTAATTTTAACCAAAACAAATCCTTCAAATATTGGAAGAAGAATCCATCTGAAAAAAATAGGAAAAAGCATAAGCATTGACAAGTTAAGTGTAAAACATTGATAAGACAGGCTAAGAGAGAATTTGAAATGAAGTTGACCGTAGAGGCAAATACTCAAAATAAAAAGTTTTAAAAATATATCCAAAGCAGAAAACCTACAAGGGAGACAGTTGGACCATTAGATGACCGAGGGGTTAAAGGGGCTCTTAGAGAAGATAAGGCCATTGCAGAAAGACTAAATTAATTCTTTGCTGATATGTTTACTCATGAGAATGTTGGGGAGATACTGGTTCTGGAGATGATTTTCAACGGTGATGAGTCAGATGAACTGAACCAAAGCACTGTGATCCTGGAAGATGTAGTATGCCAGATTGACAAACTAAAGAGTAGCAAATCACCTGGATTGGATGGTATCAATCCCAGAGTTTTGAAGGAACTCAAAAATAAAATTTCGGATCTATTCATTAACATTTGTAACCTATCATTAAAATCATCCATTTTACCTGAAGACTGGGAGGTAGCCAATATAAACCTAATAATTAAAAAGGGCTCCGGGGTGATCCAGGAAACTATAGACCGTTGAGCCTGACTTCAGTGCTGGGAAAAATAGTGGAAACTATTCTAAAGATCAAAATCACAGAGCATACAGAAAGACATTGTTTAATGGAACACAGTCAACATGGATTTAACCAAGTGAAACTTTGCCTCACAAATCTGCTTTATTTTTTTTTGAAGGGGTTAATAAACATGGTTAAAGGTGAACCAATAGATGTAGTGCATTTGACAAAGTCCTTCATGAGAGGCTCATTTATTTATTTAAAAGAATTAATATACCGCAAATTAAACAGGATCTGTCTGGCTAAGCGGTTTACAAAAATAAACATACATAATAAAATACACAAAATTAAAACAGGCAAAATACATCAAATGAACAATATATCCAAAAACATTAAAAACTTCTAAGAAAACTAAAAAGTCATGGGATTGCAAACTGGCTAAAAGATAGGAAACAGAGAGTAGGATTAAATGGGCAATTTTCTCAGTGGAAGGGAGTGGACAGTGCAGTGCCTCAGGGATCTGTATTGGGACCCTTACTGTTCAATATATTTATAAATGATCTGGAAAGAAATACGACGAGTGAGATAATCAAATTTGCAGATGACACAAAATTGTTCAGAGTAGTTAAATCACAAGCAGATTGTGATAAATTGCAGGAAGACCTTGTGAGACTGGAAAATTGGGCATCCAAATGGCAGATGAAATTTAATGTGGATAAGTGCAAGGTGATGCATATAGGGAAAAATAACCCATGCTATAATTACACAATGTTGGGTTCCATATTAGGTGCTACAACCCAAGAAAGAGATCTAGGTGTCATAGTGGATAACACATTGAAATCGTCGGTGCAGTGTGCTGCAGCAGTCAAAAAAGCAAACAGAATGTTGGGAATTATTATAAAAGGAATGATGAATAAAACGGAAAATGTCATAATGCCTCTGTATCGCTCCGTGGTGAGACCACACCTTGAATACTGTGTACAATTCTGGTCGCTGCATCTCAAAAAAGATATAATTGCGATGGAGAAGGTACAGAGAAGGGCTACCAAAATGATAAGGGGAATGGAACAACTCCCCTATGAGGAAAGACTAAAGAGGTTAGGACTTTTCAGCTTGGAGAAGAGACGACTGAGGGGGGATATGATAGAGGTGTTTAAAATCATGAGAGGTCTAGAACGGGTAGATGTGAATTGGTTATTTACTCTTTCGGATAGTAGAAAGACTAGGGGGCACTCCGTGAAGTTAGCATGGGGCACATTTAAAACTAATCGGAGAAAGTTCTTTTTTACTCAACGCACAATTAAACTCTGGAATTTGTTGCCAGAGAATGTGGTTCGTGCAGTTAGTATAGCTGAGTTTAAAAAAGGATTGGATAAATTCTTGGAGGAGAAGTCATTACCTGCTATTAAGTTCACTTAGAGAATAGCCACTGCCATTAGCAATGGTTACATGGAATAGACTTAGTTTTATGGGTACTTGCCAGGTTCTTATGGCCTGGATTGGCCACTGTTGGAAACAGGATGCTGGGCTTGATGGACCCTTGGTCTGACCCAGTATGGCATTTTCTTATGTTCTTATGTTCTTATGATAGGAGGCATTGTTCTTTCATGGATTACAAACTGGTTAAAAGACAGGAAACAGAGAATAGGGTTAAATTATCTATTTTCTCATTGGAAAAGGGTAAATAGTGGAGTGCCTCAGAGATCTGTATTTGGACCTGTTCCTTTCAATATATTTATAAATGATCTGGAAAGGAATATGACGAGTGAGGTAATCAAATTTGCAGATGATACAAAATTATTCAGAGTAGTTAAATCACAAGCAGATTGTGATAAATTGAAGGAGGACCTTGCAAGACTGGAAGATTGGGCATCCAAATGGCAGATGAAATTTAATGTGGATAAGTGCAAGGTGTTGCATATAGGGAAAAATAACCCTTGCTGTAGTTACACGATGTTATGTTCCACATTAGGAGCTACTACCCAGGAAAAAGATCTAGGCGTCATAGTGGATAATACATTGAAATCGTCAGCTCAGTGTGCTGCGGCAGTCAAAAAAGCAGAATGTAAGGAATTATTAGGAAGGGATTGGTGACTAAAACGGAAAATGTCTTAATGCCTCTGTATCACTCCATAGTGAGACTGCACCTTGAGTACTGTGTACAATTCTGGTCGCTGCATCTCAAAAAAGATATATTTGCACTAGGAAAAGTACAGAGAAGGGCAACCAAAATGATAAAGGGGATGGAATGGATCTCCTATGAGGAAAGACTAAAGAGGTTAGGGCTAAGGGGGGATATGATAGAAGTCTAGAAAATCTTGAGAGGTCTAGAATGGGTAAATGTGAATCGGATATTTAGTCTTTCGGATAATAGAAGGACTAGGAGACACTCCATAAAGTTAGCAAGTAGCACATTTAACACTAATCAGAGAAAATTCTTTTTCACTCAACGCACAATTAAGCTCTGGAATTTGTTGCCAGAGAATGTGGTTAGGGCATTTTGTGTAGCTGGGTTTGAAAAATGTTTGGATAAGTTCTTGGAGTCCATTAACTGCTATTAATCAAGTTGATTTAGGGGTACATTTTAAAACACAGCGCGCGCACATACTTTTGTTCGCGCAGCAGGCGCGAACAAAAGTACGCTGGATTTTATAAGATACGCACATAGCCGCGCGTATCTTATAAAATCCGGGGTTGGAGTGCACAAGGGGGTGTATATTTGTACAACTTGTGTGCGCCGAGCCCTGCGCGCGCTGCCCTTTCCCTCCGAGGCCGCTCCGAAATCGGAGCGGCCTCGGAGGGAAAGGGCCGCTCCGAAATCGGAGCGGCCTCTGAGGGAACTTTCCTTCTGCCTCCCCCACCTTCCCCTCCCTTCCCCTACCTAACCCACCCCCTCCGAGGCCGCTCCGAAATCGGAGCGGCCTCTGAGGGAACTTTCCTTCTGCCTCCCCCACCTTCCCCTCCCTTCCCCTACCTAACCCACCCCCCCCGGCCCTATCTAAACCCCCCCACCTCTGTCGCACAAGTTACGCCTGCTCGTGGCAGGCGTAACTTGTCCCCGGAACATGCCCCCGGAACAACCCCGGGCTGAACCACGCCCGCGGCACTGCCCCCCGACGATGCGCCGACTGCATCACGCCCCCGACACGCCCACCCCAAGAAAGCCCCGGGATTTACGCATGTCCCGGGGCTTTGCACACTCCGGAAGCCTATGCAATATAGGCTCGGCGCGCGCAGAGGCATTTTAAAAGGGTTACGCACGTACCTTATACGCGTAACCCTTTTAAAACACACAAGACTGAATAACTTTAGTCCTGCTCTGAAGCAGGCCTAAGGTTATCCAGCTAACCCCAAGGGGGGCGCCATGAAACATTTAAATTGGGGGGTCGCATTAGTAAGGAAGCGCCAGGGTTGCCTGTGCGCCCCAGTGCCTCCTTGCTAACGCGAACCCTATCAGCATCAGCTGTCCGCTGATTAGGAAACCCGACGCCAATTTTATCAGCGTCGATTTTCCTAAACGCTGCACAGCCAGGGGGTTCAGGAAGCAGACGCTTGTCATTTGAGCGTCTGTTTCCTGCACCCGACTGCCAGTGTGTATCTAGGACGCATTAAATGTGCGTCCTAGATGCACAGGTTTGTTTTTTTTGCATCTGGAATGAAAACTAATACCTCAATCACATGCATTTGCATGTGATTAGCGCTATTAGACTCACTCTACTATCGGATGTGCATTGAATAGGCGCTAATCCCCTTATTGCATTAGGGGATTCATTAGCTCCTATTCAACTCACGTCCAACTGCCGGTTATACAGTGCACTCGGCTGAGCGCACTGTATTTACATGGTCCCCCTAGCTGGCTTTATCTGATATTCAGCTAAGATAGCCAGATAACTTAACTTCTTCCCAGAATACCCCCCGAGTGCTTCTTTTTCATCCAGCTTTAACTTAGCTGGAACAATGGCTGAATATGCCAAATTTCCATTTAGATGGATAACGTGAATTATCCATCTAAATTACTTTTGAAAATTGACCTCCAGACTTTGGGATATTAAACTTTGTTTCATATATAAATTTCATATATAAATTTTGTATATAAATTTAGAATTCTGTACAAAGTCCTAACCATGATCCACAAGACCATTCACTCCCAAACCTCGCTCGAATTAAACTGCCCTCTGCGACATCACTCATCATCCAGACCAATCAGAACAATGTACTTAGGTACCCTTTACGCACCACCCTCGAAGTCATTGTTCAAGAAACGCGCCTTCTCGATAGCCGGTCCCACGCAATGGAACGCTCTCCCCACGGACCTTCGCCTAGAACCCTGTCTGCGGACGTTTAAGAAAAAGGTTAAGACTTGGCTTTTCACAAGAGCCTTTACTTAAAGGCTTTACAACCACAATACCACAGCATTGATTGCTATACCCTCAGTTATTCATTCATTACTTTAGCATGTGCTAGATTACTCTCAGATCTATCTGATCTCGGATTAGAACTTCTGTTTCAAACGCCAAATTGTCTACTTGTTTACAGGTGAAATCTTATGTTCTTACGTTTGATGCAATGCTTGTTCTTATGTTTGACGTAATGCTAACTTTGGTTCTCTACAATCCTTATTATGTTCGCTATGTTCTATGTATTCCTTATGTTCGTTGTAATTCTAACTTTGGTTCTCTGTAAACCGATGCGATATGTACTATTACGTGAACATTGGTATAAAAAAGCTTTTAAATAAATAAATAAATATAAATAATGTATACATATAATATATATTTTTCATAAATCATGTCCCAGTGTCTGATCAGTGTATCATTTATGACTTTTGGGGGGTAGACTGCAAATGAAATCAAGAAATACACACATTTATAAATGAAAAGAAATCCATATTACATTGGCTAAAGGTAATTTCTGACATGGCTAGCTGGACTGAACTAAAATGTTTCCCCCTGATTCTCACTATACAAAAGAAAAAAAGTAAAATTCTGATGTTCCTTCACAGTAATGGTGATACAAACTTTCTCCATAAGCAGACATGTTGTGAAATTACACAAAACCATGGAAAAAAAAAAAAGACACTAAGGACCAGATTTTCTAACATGCGCGTGGGTATAGATTTGTGCGCGCTACCCGGCGCACACAAATGCCCGATTTTATAACATGCGTGCGGCTAGCTGCCGGTGCGCAATCCTCCGACACAGCCGCCGTGCCGGAGGCCTCGGTACCGCCCCCGGACCTCCCCCGAACCGGCGCCCCACCCCCGCCCATGCCCCGCCCCTTTTCCAAAGCCCCGGGACAAACGCACATCCTGGGCCTTGCACGCGTCGCCGAGCCTATGCAAAATAGGTTCGGCGCGTGCAGGGGCACTTTCTCGGGGTTACGCGCGTAAGTTATGTGCGAACCCTTTGAAAATCTGCCCCTAAGAACCTATATAGCAAACCTGCCATGTCAAACCAGCAATATTGTTTTGCTGTGACTACAGCTGCTTTTTGGTGCCCCCTCCACCCCCAGAAGCTGCTGCTGCCCTAGACCTGATTTGCCTAATGGTTAAGCCGGCCTTTGGTCTAAGGTGATTTGGAGAAGGCAATTGCCTCTATCCTTGATCAGTAAAGCAAGTCAGAATCATTTCCATTGGAAGTAATGGGTGCTGGATTGTAATTTGAATACTCTACCAAATTTAAATCAGCTTTGAGCGCAAGCAAATAGACCTAAGGACTCCCAGGATGACTAAAAGGCACACATGCATTGTGGCAACTTTTCTTTTCCTTTTATGTGCATGTCTATGAGTGGAGGATGTTAAAGGAGTGTCTACAGCAGCTATTCTTCCCATGCACCTCAAATATCTTTTCTGATTGGGATGAATATTTACCATTGTTACTGAATATTTACTTTATTTATTTGTATGAATTTAATATTCTACTTTTTCCTAAAGTTAGGCCCAAAGCATATACCATAAAGATCTTCCTTTATAATAGTTGCTATTAGGCAAAATCTGAATATTTCCAGTAGGGATGTGCACACTATTTTTTTTAATTTTCTTTTTGTTTTTTTCTTTTTGTGCATTTCTCATTTTTTGGAGGGTTTTTTTTTTTTTTTTTTCAATTTTTCATGGCTTCTGTTTTCGAGAAAGAGTGTGCACTATTTGCAAATATGATGCACTGTTTGCTAATGGTGCGCCTTATTTCCCAAAAACAAAAAAATGATGAATTGTTTTGTTTTTTAATAAATGTTTCGGTTTGTTTAAGAAAAGAAAAAAAAAAGAACAGGCTCATTCATTATGTTTTACACTTTCGTTGCAAATGAATGCACATCCCTAATTTGCAGCTATTCATTTTTTAGAGCCTTTACCTATTATTTTACCATTAGTCCTGCAAAGATATATTTCTTTTTTCAGGTCAGCAGTTCTGGTAAGAGAGAGACATGGAGATATACTACAAAACACTGGATTTAACAAGGTTCAAGAATCAATGACTTACAATATCTTTTTGCCTAAGGCACACTGTCTATGTACATTGTGTAGGTAAAATTCCTTCAGAAGATTACCTTTGATTGTTCACCAAAGTAAACCTGCATACATGGGCAGGGTGTTGACCAGCTGGTTTGAATGATGACTGATTTTACAAGGCTAGCAAGGTACTGCAGGTACCTGCATAAATCTTTGAAGCAAAGAATATGACAGCAGATAAGGACCATAAGACGAGGAAAGTAGAAAATATGGGTGAATGCTTGCATATGATGTTTGAAAGAGGCTCAGAATGCTGTGAATGCTGAAAAACACAACATTTTACTGCAGAACAATATCAAGATGAAATGAAACACAGCAAGCATATTTCACTTCAAGATGAAATAAATAAGAGTAATAACTTTGTAATCCATCTTTCACTGCCTTAGCCTTTAACTTTTAGTTTTCTTAAGCAAAATATGTATTTAAGTTCGGTGCATTTATCCTATGGTAGTGCTCTCAGAAAGGATATAAATTTTAGAGTATTCTATGAGTGAAATGCAAAAGGAGATTATTTGTTTTTGAATTGTGCGGCTTTGATTTTGAACAAATATTTTTATTTAGGGTATCCTTTGATATGTAGCCCAATATAATCCGTAGAGACAAGACAGGCTTTAAAAAAACAATCTGTGTACTCCTACCCTGCCCCTTAACCCTCCACCCCTTATTTTTTTTATATTGATTGTTATTAGGGCAAAGAGTACATTTCATACAGACTTTCCAAATTAGGTAAAATGGTCCCTGTCTTCAATTAAATTCTACCTGTGAACCTGCCTTTGTGACTTTAAATCATATCCCTTATTCTCTTCAAATACTGGTCTTATTAGTTTGCCTTAACTAGACTGTAAGCTCCATAGAGCACCTGCTGCCTCATATGTGTGTCTGCACAGCTCGGTATATGCCTGATAGCGCCGTGTAAATGTTCAACAGCAGCAGTAGGAGTAGAATGGGACTCAGCTTGGTCAGTAATTGGGTTGTCAACTTTCAACTGTGAAAATTCCGAACACCCTCACAAGAACAATGGGGGCACTGCAGCCCCCACAACACACGTGTTTGTTGTTGCTCTTTATTATAAACAACTTTGAACTTACAATGGAATTGCAATCAAGTTTCATAAAATAAATTGTTGCAACCATCGCTGCCCGACGGCTTCACTCCGCCTACCTTTCTTTTTCTGTGACTCCTCCTGCTCCTTGTGGACGTCTGGCTGCCGCGGCGTCTGCCCGCCGTCCTCTCTGGCATCCCCGGACCGGCTTGGGCGCTGCCTCCCGCCACGCTCCTCAGGTCCCTTAGGGCACTCGCACCGCGCGGCCCTCATTCTTATTTCCTCTATGGCGCGAACCTCAGGGGCGCCCCCTGTGATGACATCATGCTGCCCGGATATTTAAGTCTATAGTTTATTGCTAGCCGTTGAGTTAGCAAGGGATTACCTACGGATGGGATTCACTCTCCATACCCAGCTACTCTGCCTCCAACTTCTATTGGACTCTTTTCTGCTAACGGGGTACCCGCTCCTCGGGGGCCTCTCTGCTTCTTTCAGGTCGCTATCAGGAACCAGTACTCGCTCTTCAAGGGCCCATGTTCATCTCCTCTTCTACTTGGAAGAATTCGCTATAGACACCATCTGTGAGTACTACTACCATCTACTCCTCAGGGCTGTTTCCCTGGAACCAGGTACTCTCTCCTCGAGGGCCTGCCTCCGTTCCAGCGCCAGTGCCATCTCCTACGTGGAACTGCTGCATGAGTACTTACCAACGAGTCTCTGCTCTCAGGGATCTGGTACTCCCTCCTCGAGGGCCAGCTCTCCCTATCTCAGGGCTTCTCCATACTGGGGACTCTGTGAATGTCATATTGTACTCATTCTCTTAGCTTTTTTCACTACAGCACTGCTACCAGAGGAACCGCTGTTCCAGCGCCATGAGGAATACTAGCCTAGCCGGGCTCCATCTTCTACTCACTACCGCCACCTCCGGTGCCTTCACAAACTGTCTAAAGATATAATCTGTGTTTGTGTGTCCAGAGCTGAGCCTGACCTGTGGCCCCTCACGGGACTTCCCCCCATGGGCGTGGTCAACTGTCACAGTGTCCAAGGGTCCACCCCAACCTTACAAAACATAACATAAATAAATAACCTCTTACCACACCCCTAATGCTACTTTCTCTATCTTTATCCCCATCCTCAGTCCAGCATTAGTATCCCCCTCTACTCCCACCCTCTCTCCTCCCCTGCCCTATCCTGCATTCACAGAATAAAAAAACAGACTTTTTTTCCATTTTATATCATATATCTCTAGATCCCCCATCAGAACTGAGCCAAAAAATCACCATAGAAACTTTAAATTTTTCCTATAACTAGAAAGTAGAGCACAATCCTAGACCTTGCAAATTTTAGCTTGACCTTACCTATGTCTGGCAAGAAAAATTCCTGAGGACTTCAATGGTAACTTTTAAACAGCCGCGCAGGTACAGATGTCGGCTCATGCCAAAAGATGCGGCCATATGCGTGCATGATATATATAGGCTGTACACAGATACATGTGCGCACAATTTTATATGGACACGCACAAGTGAGGGGATTTTAGTAGACATGCGCGTCAACACAATTACCATTTTCCCCAGTTTGTTTTCTTTTCACCCAATTAACTAGGACTTCCTACCTCCCTAGTTAATTAGCTCCCTTGTACCCTTCTAGCCCTTACCATTAAAAACTCTCTGACTAGCCAAGTTTTTTTTGTTTTAGGAACTTATATGCCATCCATAGCAGAAATAAAGTTACATACAGATCGATACTGTAACGTGCGGTTGAAGATTTCCCGTCTGTAACACGCTGTGAGCGCACAATTCGGACGCGTAAGGCGATCCTGCGATACAGTCTCCAGTTTCACGCGTCCTTAGCGCTTCTTAAAACAGACACATAACCCTTTCCGCACCCAGCATGTATATGATATGTAAATGAATGATTAGCTGTTTAATGAAGGAATTAGCTATTCCCCTCCGATACTGTAACGCGCGCCCCGACTATCGCTGCCATTTTGCCCCGCGTTTAACCTGCTAACTTACCGCCTATCCCTACCCCTGCGTTAGAGGCAGGGGTAAGGGTAGGCGGCAAGCTTTCCCCCAGCCCCCTCTCACCTGCCCTGGCCGCGTCCATGGATGCTGGCCTCCGGGGCAGCCCCAGTCCTCCCCCCTCCTCCCGAAGAAAAAAAAAAGCAAAAAAAAAAGTTGCGAGAGAGAGAGAGAGGGGAGAGGACGGCAATCCTACGCTCGGCGACTTACTTTTGCAGCCCCCCTCCTCCGGACATCGTGGCTTCCCCCGTGCCAGTTCCCCCTCCCCTCCTCCCGAAGCAGGGCACGAAAAGCAGCCTTGCTCCGGGAGGAGGGAAGAAGGGACTGGCAGTGTAAAGCGGCGAAGCGACTTACTTTTTGCAGCCCCCTCCGGACTATAGAGGACGACCTCTCCTGCCTCCAGCTGCTCGCTAAGATGGACGCCTGCACGGCCGCTGAAGACGTGACGTCACGACGTTTGGCGTCAGGCATGTGACGTCACGTCTTCAGCGGCCGTGCAGGCGTCCATCTTCGCGAGCAGCTGGAGGCAGGAGAGGTCGTCCGATGTCCGGAAGGTGCTGCAAAAAGTAAGTCGCTTCGCCGCTTCGTCGCTTTACACTGCCAGTCCCTTCTTCCCTCCTCCCGGAGCAAGGCTGCTTTTCGTGCCCTGCTTCGGGAGGAGGGAAGAAGGGACTGGCAGTGTAAAGCGACGAAGTGACTCACCTTTTGCAGCCCCCCTCCGGACATCGGACGACCTCTCCTGCTGCTCGTGAAGATGGACGCCTGCACGGCCGCTGAAGACGTGACGTCACATTCCGTGACGCCAAACGTCGTGACGTCACGTCTTCAGCGGCCGTGCAGGCGTCCATCTTCGCGAGCAGCTGGAGGCAGGAGAGGTCGTCCGATGTCCGGAGGGGGCTGCAAAAGTAAGTCGCTTCACGCTTTTCGCGCCCTGCTTCGGGAGGAGGGGAGGGGGAACTGGCACGGGGGAAGCCACGATGTCCGGAAGGGGGCTGCAAAAGTAAGTTGCCGAGCGTAGGATTGCCGTCCTCTCCCCTCTCTCTCTCGCAACTTTTTTTTTCACTTTTTTTTTGCTTCAGGAGAGGGGACGGCAATCCCGACTTCCTGGTATCTGTCATTTCAAATGACATTTGAAATGACAGATACCAGCGTGGCCGTGAAGTGTTAGGCCCGAGCACCCAGGTTACTGTATAGGCGCTCTATACAGTAAAATGGGTTGCGCGGGCCTAACGCTTCCCTAACACTTCGCAGACACGGCATGCATTTGCATGCAATTAGAAGAGAGTATCGAGCAGTAGGTGAAGAGAACTGTGCGTGCGGGGAACGAGGGTGCGCCAGGTACTGCCGCACTCTTTCTACTGCGGCCTTAGAGTATCGACCTGATAGTAGGGGACCCCGGTGCGCACTTGAGCATGTAAATATTTACACGCTGGTTTCATTCATAAATCCTGGAACACCCATTGCCCCGCCAGACCTCACCCATTCCCACCTCTTTCTCAGAAAACGAATTCATGTACATACCAGGAGATATGGTGTACATGAGCACCTTTTAAAATCTGTGCGGCGCGCATCGGCCCGACTTCTGCGCATATCTCCCGGCTTTGGCATGCACCGGGCTTTTAAAATTCACCCCTTAGTCTATATGCAATAAAGAAATCCTTGGCCATTTCTAGCCACCTATCAAAATTGCATTTAAAATCATTTGACAGTATTTCATCAACAATTTTAGAAAATGGATTTAATATTACCCACAGATGTCAGATAAATGTTGGAGACAAATTCAGAATAAAGAGACCATAAAGTATAAATGAAAATGTGTAGATAAAAACTGAACTGGCATACCCAACAAGCCAAACACTGTATGCAACATTTTCATTCCTCATAAAACAAACAATAAAATCAAGAAATATAACACAACAATTATATTCATAATAATAAAACAATACTAATAAAAATAATACATTTTTCTCACACATACACGCATATCACTTTCACACACATCCTATTGCTCTTTCACAAACATGCACAGGCATACATGCTTTCTCACTGTTGCGACCGTCGCTGCTCGACGTCCTCACTCTGCCCTCTTTACCTCTGTGGCGACTCCCTTCGGGTCTGATGGACAGCTGGCTGCCGCGGCGTCTCCTTGCCGTCTCCCTCCGGCGTCCCCAGACCGGCTTGACGTTGCAGATCTGCCATGTTGCCTGAAGACCTAGGGCGCATGCGCGCACTCTGATTGAAGTACCAGCAAGAGCACGAACCTCAGGGGCGTCCCCCTGAGATGACGTCATCTGCTTCCAATATTTAAAGGTCTCTATTTCACTATATAACTGAGTTAGCAAGGGGTTGGGTATGGGAATGTGTCTCGCTACCTATAGACTACTCCCCCCAAGCTACTCTGCCTCACCAGAGGTACCCGCTCCTCGGGGGCCTCGCTCTTTTTCTTTACTTTCAGATTACAGATAGGAACCGGTACTCGCTCCTCGAGGGCCCATGTTCCTGGACACGCTGAAGATTCTCTACTGCTTGGAAGCTATCGCTGCTACAAACAATTGTGAGTTACCATCGTTCTCTCAGAGCTTTCCCTGGAACCAGGTACTCGCTCCTCGAGGGCCTAAACCTTTCTAGCTCCTGAGCTTCCTTGAGACCTTAAGTGAGTTTTGTCATCTAGTTCTGTTCATGAACTCTGCCTACTCTGCCTACTCACTTTCTACAGTTTCTCAACAGCTCAGCCATCCTGAATCGCTGTACCAGTACCTGAGGGACTTCAGCCCTGCCGGGCATATCAGCTCACTACTGCCACCTCTGGTGGTTTCAAAAACCTGTTTAATAAAAGAACTAATGTGTGTCTGTCTCCATACTCAAGCCTAGCCGGTGGTCCCTCTCGGGATATCCTTCCGGGGGCGTGGTCATCTGCCACCGGCCCAGGGATCCACCCACAACTATGTCAGATTTATTACAGATTGCTACTCCTTAGCAAGACGATATCTGAGACACTACAAGATTGCTGACTCCTCCTCCTTTATGAGCCATTAATAACAGTTTGCTACTCCGCAGTCTAACTAACATCAGATTTACAACACTCACATGCACACATCCATACAGGCTCTCGCATACAACTTCTTCCTCTCACACACATCCTCTCTCATTCTCTTTCTCACATGCACACATGCATACAGGCTCTCACATACAAACATACATACAGGCTTTCACACACACACCCTCTCACTCTCACACACCCACACACAGGCTCCCACCTTTACTGGTTTTCTTTCTCTGGAGCTGATGCAATAATTGTGCACAGAAAACGGGCACTCAGTGTTGAACACCCATTTTCATAACACGTGCCCAGCCATCTCTCCTGGGCATGCAATCCAATATTTAAATGAGGGATCGCGCTAAAAAGGAGGTGCTAGGGACAAATGTGCATCCCTAGCACTTCCTTGGCATCGAGCGCACAGGAGAAGTGGCTGTCAAGCAGGTTGGGAAAACGGACACTCAATCTTCGAGCGGCCATTTTCTCCCGCTACCAGAATATACAAGCACAAGATACATGGCCTGGACCGTGTATCTTGTGTGTGATTTGGGCATCCGGAATTTGTTTTTTTTAAACTTTAAAAAAAAAATGAATACTGCTTTATTTGGTTCCTCCTGATCAGTATTGCAATGACACTATTAGGAGGAATCACAGAAAGGAGGATTTTTTCTTTTTTTTCAATGTGCCCCAGGCTGGTGTAAGATTTGCTGCATTGGCCATGTGGAAAATATATTGGATTGCCGGGATTAGCTAATAGCTTCATCTACATGAATTTACATGTGATGTGCGCTATTAGCTATGTGGTGATTTGGACACGCTAATCCCCGTATTGGAATAGAGGTTATGGGCACGTGTTAAGCCGTGCGCAGTGGCTAGCGCACGATATTGCATCGGTCCCTCTGTCAGGTGCTGCTGCTTTCTCATACATACGCACTCTCTGGTTTACTCCAAGCCCTCTTTCTGGACCTATTTTTTGAGCACTTCTTGGTTTCTTCATGGCCACCGCAGGATGAGATCTGCAATGGCCACTGTAGGCCTCTTCTGTGGCGATCAAAGAAGCGGAGTCTCACTGCACAGGCCCATGTGTGCAGAACCAATGAGGTCCCTGCTTTTCAAACTGCCCATGCTTCACTTTCATGCACTCCAGACAACCAACCAGCCCCCCATCCACATAGAAGCTTGCTGAGCTGGAGTAACACTGCAGGAGGGACAGACTCAGTGACAAACAAGTCACAGAAGGAGCATCAAAGATGAGCGCTGGACTCAGAAGGTTAAAATCTGGACAATTTCTGGACATTTTAACTTTCTGTCAGATTTCTGGACATTAATCTTTCAGTCAGCAAAAAAATTACCATTGGAAATTGAAGAGATTGACAAATGTGAAATGAAAGTTAATGATGGGAAGTATTTCTTTTTAATTAAAATTAGAGTCGTCATCAGTGTGTAAACTATATCTGACAACACATTATGGGGCAGAGTTTAAAACATATGTGTGAACATACATTTGTGCGCGCAACCCGGCATGCACAAATGTACGCCCAATTTTATAACATGCGCGTGCAGCCACGCGCATGTTATAAAATCGGGGGTTGGCGCGCGCAACGGGGTGCACACTAGTGCAAATTGTGCATGCCGAGCCCTCGGGGAACCCCGCTGACTTTCCCCGTTCCCTCCGAGGCCACTCCGAAATCGGATTGGCCTCGGAGGGAACTTTCCTTCCCCCCCACCTTCCCCTTCCTGTCCCACCCCCCAGCCCTAAAGAACTCCCCCCCCCCCTGTCCTTTGTTTTGGAAGTTACTGCCGGCAAGCAATCCCCCTGTGCTGGAGTCCTCAGCCACGCCTCCCGGACTGCCCCCAGACCACTCAGTCAAACCCCCGGACTGCCTCACCACGCCCCAGACCATCTGCCCCACCCCCTGCCCACCCATTCAGAAAAGCCCCGGGACATGTGCACGTACCGGGGTTTTACGGGTACCGCTGGGCCTTTTGAAAATAGGCCTGGCACGCGTAAGTCTTTGAAAATCTGCCCCTATGACTTTCTGGAGCATTGGGAACAAAAAATAGGAACAATAACATAAAGCATGGAAGCAAATGTTTTTATAATACTGGAAAAAGCCAGAAAAAATAAATCGACTGGGAGACTATAACTCAGTACACATAATGTCAAATGAATAATAACCTCCCAGGTTGTTCAGCATCCTTCTGTTGCTGTGCAGAATTGCATAGGCAGGGTGAAATGAGCAATGCTGAATTTGGAGTTTCATAAATTATTGCAGCAGCTGAGTTGCGTTCCCTTAGCCTCAGGATGGATTCATTCCTTTTTAAGTGTGTTGTGAGGCATTAAAAGCCTTACATTATATCCGAGAACCTACTGAAAAACAAACCTGGAGGGCAAGTATGATAGCGGTGACAAAAAAAAAAAAAGATTTTATTTCAATCTAATCACAGCAACATGTAATGCTCTCTGATTGTGAAGAAAAAAAAAAGATTGCTCAAGAAAGATGGGCAGGGCAGAGTAAGGTAGGGACTGTTATGCCATGACAGTATCGGTAGGTGTTTTTGTTTTATCTCCGTGTACTCTTTTGTGCCTCACAAAGCTTCTGTTAGCCCCATGAATTTTTACAATTCTAAATATATATAAACAAGCCACTAAGAATGAGCCAATGCCAGAAGTAAACAGCATTAAACAGATCAAGAGACCTGAAACGTCCAGGGAGAAAACTTGAGATGAAAAAGGGAGCTGTCTTGGATATAATTGTTGATTTAGGTAAGTAGCATTGGTGGTTCTCTATTTCATAAAAGACCTAAGGGAATTGCTGCCTGGAATACACTGGAGGAGAGGCTTGATTGAGTCAACTATGTCAGTGTCGAAACCTGTTATACAGGTGGCTGCTAAAAAAGCCACAATCAACTTAAACCTTCCAGGCAATCTGCCATGAACTTTAACCCTCTTTGTGGCAGAATGACAACAGTTCAGCATGACCTGCAAGACCTACAACAATGATATGTTCAGATTGAACTGGACAGAGAAAATTAGGAATAAATTGGGCCAAATAAAAGTTAGTGATCACTGATTGACAGTTTTTTTCATGAGCGAGTAATGATGGGTAGCTTTGAAAATGCTTTCAGAATAAGACACACCGCACGAAATGTACAGAAAAGCACATAACATTATATTGGATACAATACAATAGGTAGAATGATGGTTGATTAATACACAAGTTTAAAACTAGTCAGATGTAACACCATCCTCAAGGCTTCAGTTCTTACCTTTTCATTCATTCTCTCCTTCTTAGCAATTTGTATCCAAATTCTTAAAAAAAAAATAAAAAAAAAATGAGTTAAAGCCCAGAGAGTTAATAGCTGGACAAGGATTTTGTGAGCTGACTCCCTAAATTGAGGAACCTATGTTTGCTAGCTAAAGGCATGATTTACTAACGAGACAATTTTTAAATAGTTTAAGCTCCTAACTTTTGGAATTCTGTCCCTAAATTGGCCTTTTTGAAAATTTACTAAGGCTGAGTTACTAAACTTCGGGAATATAGTTTCACTAAGCTCCTAAATTTAAGACCCTAAAAAGTGGAAAGATATAGGGACAGAGTTAAGGCAGGGAAGTAAAGGATCTTAGCCCAGATTTTCAGAATTTGGCATCTAAATTAGGATCCTGAATCTAAACAAATGAATAGCAGACCTAATTTAGGCCTTGCATTTTAGGTCCTAAGTTTATGTGAATTTTTAGCTGACAACTTAGGTTCCTTAGTTCAGTTAAAAGTAGGGTTACATTTAGTATCTAAAACAGGTGCCCAGTTTTGTTTATTATTGGCCTCTAAAACCTTTGTTTTTCCATTCTGTGTCTATGATAAAAAGGCTTACTAAATCAGGCTCTAAATTAGGGGCTTACTTTTAGACAAACCTGAACATTTTAAGATGAAAATTCACCTAAATTTAGGACTCTAAAACTTAAGTCCTAAATTTATGTTGCATTCACTGCTCGTGCTGCTCGCGCTTGCCTGACCTCCCGTGGTCTCCTGCATTGCGCCGCTGGCCTCCCCAACTCCAGACCCACTGTGCCTTCCTCTGATGCCCTCACCTCCGGGCCGGGCCCCTGTTGAGCTGCAGGTCTCTGCCGACCTCCCGATCTGTCTGGCTCCCTCTCTAGGCGCACGTGTGTGACTATGGCCTTCCCTTAAAGGGGCAGCGGCGGGGAATCCTCTCGGAACCACAGGAAGTTGTCATCGTGCCTGGCCTATTTAGGCCTGCCTCTCACGCCCTTCCCTGATGGCCTAAAGTCTGCTTCACCTCAGTGGAGTCTTTGGTGCTTCTTGGTGCTCCTGAGTCCTGTTCCTGCCTCCCGAGTCCTGTTCCTACCTTCCGAGTCTATTCCTGCTCCTGCTCCTTTCCCTTGGTTCCTACTCTGGACCAGCTTCTGATGACCCTCTGGCTCTCGACTCTGGATTGGCTAGTGATGACTCTCTGGCTCCCGACTCTGATTCTGATTTGACTATCGGCAACTCTCTGGCTTCTGACCTCGGACTGAATATCGGTGACTCTACCATCTTCACAGGGGCCCACCTAAGACCAGCCGGCCCCACGCAACCAAAGCTCAACCCGCAGGGAACGGGGTGGGTATTGGTGAAGCCCCAGCCGGCCCCTGCATCAGTTTAGCCTCGCCTCCTGATGATGGGGACCTGCGGGGCTTCACCCTCTCAGGTAGCACCAACTCCGCCTTGGCAAAGGGTCCACGTTCTCATCCAGCACTGTAACAGTTTAGGATAGCTATTGATTTTCCTAGATTTAGGTCCTAAATTAAGTGCCTAGTGCTGAAAATCAGTGCAGTGCCTAACTTGTTTTTCCTTCCCTAACTCCTCATCTATAGCCACCTGCTTTTTAGTATCCTAATGTAGAATCATAATGAAACTAGGAGTCTAAATTTAATAACTCAGCTTCAGTAAATTTCCAATTTAGATATCTAAGTCCCTGAGTTAAGCACCTAAACTCTTTGAAAATCAGTTACTTTGTTCTTAAGTGGAAGTTTTATATTTAAGTGGGCTGCTACTTTATACTGAGTGAAAGAGAAGCAACAGGAGAGAAGAGTTCCTATAGTCTGGATATGAGAAGACAAAAGTTCGGGGGGGGGGGGGGGATGGAAGAAAACTAAAAAAATGAGGTAGAAATCCAGAAAAAAAAGTAAAAGCAACATAAAGTATCTGAATTTGCCACAGAGTCTTCTATAATTTCCATAATCTTTATATATACATTTTGTTCAAAATGCATAGGTGGCTCTCAAAAAGTAAGTCATAAATGTATTATGTCAGCTCAAAAAAGCAGGCATCACCTACAGCTTGTTTGCTGACCTTCATATTTATGTATCCAATTTTGCTAACACAACAATTTTATATAAATATTTATGAAACTTGGTTAACTGTTTAGCCTTTTGTAGGTATGGTTATTGAGAGATTTAGGAATAACATTTGTAAGTCTCTAAGGAAGTGAGTGAAAGCAAAGCACCAACAGGTCATAATTAATGGAATAAATTCCAGTTAGAATAATGTAGCAAGAGGGTCCCACAATAGAATGACTTTGATTGTTGTTATGTAATATTTTTATCTCTGTCTTGCTGAAAGAAAGAAATAGGAATTTTTGTAGCTGACACCAAACTCTGTCACACAGGAAATAACTTCAGGACTCTCAATTTGTATTTTGCAGCGTGAGAGAGGATCTTAAACAAATGAGCAAGGAAGTGGCAGATACGATTTAATAGGAGTCAAGGGTAGGGTAGCATATATGGATCACAGAATAGGCAGATGGAGTTTACTTTTAATAGAGCAATTCTTCCTAACACTAACCTGTCAAAAGTTGTAGGCAGGATAGGTTTAATGTTTAAAGAATTGGTCTATCACTCAGCAAAAACCCTGGATCATGAATTCAAAACTCCTCCTGCTTCCTGTGATCCTTGGCTAGTCACTTTATCTGCCTGTGTCTCTGAAATCCAGTTAAAACCAAAGCATTTGTCTCAATGTGACTTTCATGATGAACAAAATTAAAATCAATAACTATTTTGATTATAAACTATATTATAGAATATAAATGATGCTGATAATAAACTGGCATTGAGTGCACAAAGACAAATGCTAGCACTCCAAGCAGGCAAAGGTTGGTGCATATTCAGTGAGGTGGAAGCAATCATTCCACTTTATAAGCCTTTATCAGGTAACTATCCTAAAAAAGGGATATTTAGCAGCCAAATCATTAAGGGCTACTATCAGTGCGGGCACTAAGCCTGATAAATAGTGGCTAATTTACGTAAAGGGATGCGTGCGCAAAAATTAGCAGATGCACATGTAAATAGAGCTTGTTTGTGTTTGTGCTATTTTATAAACCTCGCACATACACGTATAGGTACTGATGCATGAATAATTTTTCTTGTGGAAAAAGGAAAAAGAGGGAGAGATTAGGAGTGGGTTGGGGCATTTTGGCGAGGGGCCAACATTTACGTACAAAAGTTGCGATTTTATTAGCTGTAAATGCACATATTTACTTCTGTTAATTATCAGGTGTAAGTCAGAATAAAACTCTTTATAGCCAAAATCTGACTGTGTGAGGGGGTTGGAGTAAACTAGGTGGCTGGCTCTCCATTCCCCGGCCCGGTGGCTATTCCGGAGGCCTCGGTCTCGCCCCCAGAACGCCCCCAGGCCGGCGCCCCGCCGACGGCTCCGCCCCGGAATGCCGATTTTTTCAAGCCCCGGGACTTACACGCGTCCCGGGGCTTGTGCGAGCTGTTGAGCCTATGCAAGATGGGCTCGGCGCACGCAGGGGGAGGCAGGGGTAGGTTTTTGAGGTTGTGAGCGTATCTTACGCGCACAACCTTTTGAAAATCTACTCCATTTTGTTTTATGCCAGGACTTCATTACTAAATGCCTGTTTAAGCTCTTTTGTAAATTTTTGTAAATTTGCTTCTAACCTTAGCTCAGTCGATAATAGATTCCAAAGTGCTGGACCAGCAATTGTTAGGGCTCTATCTCTCGTTTTGTTCAGACGTGCTCTCTTTACTGATGGGATGGAAAGTAAACCTTTATTAGTTGATCTAAGGTATCACTGGGGAGTGTAGAGGTGAAGGGCTGCATTAACCCATTTCTGTATAATCATATGCTATTATCTGATTAGTGCTGTAATTTGTAGTATTTGTAACTCTTATAATAAAATATTAGCTTATTTTAGAACTTTCTAGTCTCCAAGAATTATTTGGTTTCATTTGCAAGCTTGATTGCATATTTTGCCATTGTTACCACCATTACAACAGATTTCCCGTCATAAAACTGATAACAATTTTGAAATGAAAAATAAAAGAAACCCATGAAACAAGAAAAAAAGAATTTTTTTTCAGATGCACATCTCTATAAATGGGGAATTATTTTTCACCTTAAAATTAGTAGTGAGACTGCGAGATACTCCTTGAAACTGATAGGTAGCAGATTGATTTGAAGTGACTGGACTACCCTTGGATATAAACGAATGTATAAACAAATACATAAAACAAAACAGAGAAACATTTTTTCACTCACTGCATAATCAAACTGTGGAATTTGTTGATGAAAAATGTGATCAAGGCATCTAGCATAGCTGAGTTTAAATGGGATTTGTAGAAATTCCCAGAGAAAAAGTCCATAAACCATTAATAGGGATGTGAGTTGTTTTCTTAATGAAATGAAAAATGCAATGAGAAAACACATTTTGTTTTGTTAGAAAACAAAATGAAAAAAAAAAATCTCTGTTGAAATTCTTTTTTCTCCATCTGATTTCCTTTTGGAAATCAACATTTTCTCACTTGCACCAGAGGCTGGGGGAAGATCCCCTTGGAGCTCTAGTCAGAGTGGGTGGGAGTAGGGGTAGTCCCCTTGGAGCTCTGGTCAGCCTGTTGTCCAGTGGAAGTGTTACATGCTGACTCTAGCCAGATCCCAGGATATCCCTTCCCATCTCCAAGCTCTTCCTTCCTCCCTCCCTCACCCTTCAACCCTGCCTTTTCCTTGACAGGGTGGCAGCTTTAGTTGCCCCCTTCTTCTTCTGCACAATGATGGTGGCTGGCTCCTCTTTATTCTACTGCTCAGCGCAGTGGCTTTTATCCTTATTTTCAGTTGCAAACTAGTTATTTAGTGTGTGGCTGAAAATTAGACTTAATGCTCTTTAAAACTCTACTACTTAATAAATTGACCACTATATGTTAGAAAACTTACACCAAAACATCAGTAAATTAATTAAGCAGGCTTCTCAGATCCATCCAGGGGACCTCATAAACCCATAGCTTTTCCAGGTACCCACGATGAAATGTCATGTGACAGTGGCAAAATCCAGGGAACTGGACCAAAACCATGTGGCCATGGTTCAGTTCCAATACCTTGCCCCTGTCATGTGACAGGGGCAAAGTCTGATCAGTGCCATTTTAGAAAATTGCATTGATTGGTCCTGGGACTAGGGGCCATCTTGGGCCCTCTAGTTTTGCAAAAATGGCTAGTTTAAAGATGGCTAGGGGGGTCAAAGGTAGGGGGCCACTAGGCCACCAATGATATTTTTCAACATTTGGGGTTGAGGGTTAGTATTTGGGAGTGGGGTGTGAGAACTTCAGGAGGTGGGTGGCCAGGGGGGGTTGTTTGTCATCGTGCACCACTGTTTTAATTTTTGTTTATTTTTGTTTTGCGGGCTGACTCGATTAGCAGCCCCAATGTCTTTTTAGATTATTTCAGGGGGCTGACCTGTTGGGTGGCACGGCTCTTTAAATCTACTGCAGGAGCATCAGGACCTGTGTTAGGGTGTCGGAGTTCCCGCAGTAGATTAACGTTTTAGCAAAAGGTGTAGTTAAAATAAAGTGGCTGACAAATTTCTAAATCAGCTGTGTTATTTTATTTACATAGGATTAGGTATGCATGAGATCCTTTGCATGCATCTGCACAAATCAAGCATGTAAATGCAATGCAAAGCAGCTCATTGTAATTGGGCTGGTTTCTGGCCTAAAATTTGCATGATATTTTGAATATCACATGATATCACTATGATTGGGCTATATTGCACAATATACAGAATTTAGCATTTAGCATTTATAAATCTCCCCCTAAGTTAGCTGGATAAAGTTGATCTGCTATCAAGCAGGTTTAAAGTAGCTGGATAAATTTGGTAATCCAGGAGAAGGTGAAGAAAATCCACTTTATTTATCTAGGATTATTCAGCAGATAAGTTTATCTGACTAAAGGGCTGTGCAAAACTTGCCACGGGTTTTGTGTGTGTAATTGTGCGGGTTTTCCTGCGCTCATCTTATGTGTGTATGTAATAACGTGTTTAGCATGGAAAAAACGCATGCATAAACCTATGCAAAAAACCCACAGCAGGTTTTGTGCAAGTGCATGAAAATGGCATGTAAAGGAGGCAATTATCCATTCACGGGCTCTGCAAAGAGCTGCGCTAGCTAAGAGAATGGTTAGTATGGGTTTTTTTAAAGGTTTTTTTAGCAACTGGGTCAAGGCAGGATTAAAGTGCTGTCTGGAGGCGCCTGGGGCTTGCTGTTTGTGATCGCTCCTACTGTTTTTGCTGCTTTTGGTCTGAGTCCCGGTGATACTGTGGCTCCAGGTGGTCTTGGTGCTTGTTTGTAGCCCCCGGAGATTGCTGGACAGTCCATCCCGGCTCCTGCTCTCTCCTGGCGGGACTGATCTATGCCGTGCGAACCCTGAGTGCCCAGCAAGGAAAAGGCTGCACAAACACACAACCACACTAATACCAGCAATAGAGTAAAGGGCCAAAGTGGTAGGAGCTGAAACAATTTATTTTCGAATAGTAGTAACTTGAAATACTTAGAAATGAGTCTGCAACATTTTTCCATTAGTGCCTATTTTAGTTTCTCTTTTTCCCTAAGCTTTCTGCATCAGGGCTTATGCAGGTATTGATGCATATATTAGGTATTCCACGGGTTTTTTTTTGCACTTACCTCATTTGCATGCCATTTCCTTATGACATCTCATGGAGGTGATTGCTTTTGCTGTTTATGCTAAAAAAAGAATACATGCAGAAAAATTGTGCAGATTCCAGTGCAGTGGCCCCTAACATAGCAAACTTTTAAATACTGAACTGATTTGTTGTTGGAACAATAAACAGTGGATTTTCTTCACCTTCTCCTGGATTACCACATTGAGGTAGCAGTTTGACAATTAGAAGAAGGTTGGTCTTGGTGAACCTTTGTTTCTTTTTCAGTATCACCGCTATGTAATTATATAACAATGAACATAATGATGCAGATGTGTTCACAAATAAACTGGAACTGCCTTGCATGGAGATGATATCCTATTAAACAAAGCCAATTCTGAGATCCAGTGTTAGAGTTAACAAATGATACATGTGAAAATATAATTATTTTATCATTTGTTCAAGGTGCTATCTTCCAAACAAAACACATTTGAGAAAAGAGAAGTTGAAAATTAAGGTATAACATTCTTACAAAGAAAATAAGAAGCCTTTTTAGTGTATCTTTAAGATACGCTAAGTGAACCAAACATAGAGCATGACTTTATAAAAGACATGTCAAGCCAGTCTAAGAATCCCCAAAATGGGGATATTTTGACAGTCAAAATATGTAATCAGATGTTATGCTGTTATTGAGAGGTGATCTGATCAAGAAATGGCAGTGCACTGCCACATAGAGGACTTGGGCTCATTTCTCAGGTCTGGACTTTCTCTTCCTAGGTTGGCTGGAGTTGGGCATGCTGTGTTCACAGTCCCAATAGGGAGAGACCATCATGTAATGGTAACTAGGGATGTGTATTAGTTTGAAACGAAATAGGAAATGTCAATGACAATTTCTATTTTGTTTCATGCCGTATTCAAAACAAAATGGCCATGCAGGAAAATGGTGCCAGCTGGCCAGCCCTGAGGAAATGCCATTTAATGTCACAATTTGGCAACAGTCTCGGGGCAGACTGGCATAATTGCAATTCAGATGACCTAGAGGGAGGAAGTGAGTGGGCATCCTTTCTGCCCCTCTAGACCCCATGATAGGATAGGTTAAGTGGGGGGCAGAGGTGCTTCCTGGCCCTGATACTTTTTTGAGGCAAGTGAAGGTACGTATGAGGGCTTAGGGAGGCCCTGTTTCTTTTGTTGGGTGGGGGGGGTGGTGTTAGGGTTTTCTGTATGTTTGTTTTGTTTCTGTAAGGGACAGAAATGAAATAAACATTAAGCAACAACAACAACAAACTCCCAAAATTTTGGAGGCTGCACATCCTTAATGGCAACACATTGTGGCTAGATGTAGGTCCCATTATTACAAGGTTCCAAAAGTAGTCCTGCTGTTTGGTCTCTGATCAAGGTCTGTCACAGCAACAACTGGGCTAAGTGATTTGAAAAGAATATCAAATAAGGGGGGAAAAATCCCTGGCTAGTTAATTTTATTTAATTATGTATTTGATTTATATGCCGCCTTTCAGTCACGAGGGGGCGATAGTGGGCAGCTGGCTGCGCCGCACACTATCGCCCCCATAGTGTCACGAGAAAAGGTGTAGTTATTTCCTGCAGTGCTGCTGGCAATAATGTGAAAGGTTTTATCACCCACAGAGCTGCCAGGAGATAACTCTGCCCACACTCCTCCCCTTCCCCTAATTTAAATAATGCTGCCACGATCCAGCCAGTAGTAGGCCCTGCCGCACACTGCGCCAGCATTTATGTGTGTCAGAGCATATGTGAATGAGAGCATGTTTGTGTGCCAGTAAGGAGTGTGTAAATGAGTGAGAGAGAGAGAGAACCACTGTAGAGATCACTGTAACTTTACTATTTATACCACTGTAAGAGGGGGCAATTTTAACTCGGGGTGGGGTTTGGGAGAGGGGGTAGGTTTTGTGGGGCAGTTTTACATACACTGTCAGAGGTACGAACAGCAAAGTTGACATCACTGAAGATTTTCTGTCATTTTCGTCAAGCTAGATAGAGACTACATTGTACAAATCAACTCCTCTTTTACCTTTCATCACTCCAAATGACAGAAAATCTTCAGTGATGTCAACTTTGCTGTTTGTACCTCTGACTGTGTATGTAAAACTGCCCCCCCCCCCCCCCAAGACCTACCCCACTTTCTCTCTCTCTCTCATTAATCAGCATGCAAAGAATAATTACCAGAGCAGGGAAATTAGCCTAACCAAAGCCCCCCCCCCCCCTTTTTATTTTTTTATCATGGGCGCTATTTCCGCTATATTTATAGCGTTTTGATAAATCTAGGTCTTGCCTTGATAAATGTCAATATTCAGTATTATATGGGTAGTTAGCCAGATAAGTCTAGGACTCCTGTCCGGCTGTCCTAAAGTTAGCCATATAAAATTTTCTGGCTAACTATTAGATAACTATAAGATAGCTGAGTATAAGTGAAAGGTGATACTGATAAGGGGAATGGAACAACTCCCCTATGAGGAAAGACTAAAGAGGTTAGGACTTTTCAGCTTGGAGAAGAGACGACTGAGGGGGGATATGATAGAGGTGTTTAAAATCATGAGAGGTCTAGAACGGGTAGATGTGAATCGGTTATTTACTCTTTCGGATAATAGAACGACTAGGGGACACTCCATGAAGTTAGCATGGGGCACATTTAAAACTAATCGGAGAAAGTTCTTTTTTACTCAACGCACAATTAAACTCTGGAATTTGTTGCCAGAGAATGTGGTTCGTGCAGTTAGTATAGCTGTGTTTAAAAAAGGATTGGATAAGTTCTTGGAGGAGAAGTCCATTACCTGCTATTAAGTTCACTTAGAGAATAGCCACTGCCATTAGCAATGGTTACATGGAATAGACTTAGGCCAATCCAGGTTCTTATGGCCTGGATTGGCCACTGTTGGAAACAGGATGCTGGGCTTGATGGACCCTTGGTCTGACCCAGTATGGCATTTTCTTATGTTCTTATGTTCTTATGAATATCTTGGCCAAGTTAGCCACTTAACATGTGTAGCCAGATAGTGACTGAATATCAAGCCCATGGTATATTGTTTTTTGTGAAATGTATAATTTCACACATGTAGAGTATTTTCCCATTATATAAATTACTACTATATAAATATATATATATATATATATATATATATATATATATAATTTTTTTAAAATATATGCATCCTTTCAATGCCAGTAGATAAAATATATGCTCTGCTTCTGTGTTGTAGAGCTCCACCTACTAACCTCCTAAAAACCTCATATATGTGAAGTAAAAGAAAATGATCACTCTAACAAATTACATATTAGTTTGACTCCATGCATTACATTTTCAAAGAGGTTTTTGTGTAAAAATAGCATATATGCATGTAAGTAGCATGTACTCGCATATATGCTAGTTTATAAATATCAAAAGTATGTATTTACCATTTCACACATACATTTTATTGGGAGAAAAAAGGGGCAGGCTAAGGGTGTTTTGGAGTAGAGTTCAGAATGGTAGTTGCTATTTTGTAAGAAATATAAATGCATATATTACAGAACTTATTTGTACACTTTTACATCTACTAATTGACTCAAGCAAGTGAAATCGGACTTGTCTGTTGTCTGCAGGTTTTCTTTGTGAGGTCTGGGTGAAGTGGGAGTTCATGATGACATGCTAGAGGGTCTAGGTGAACTGGAGACAGATTGGGTGAAGTGGCAGAGGTATTGGTGAATTGGTGATTTCAAGTACACTGCATACTTTATAAAATACCTGCCTCAGAGTATAAATGAAGGTCATTATGCGTTCATGTAATTTTTTTACTCACCTAAAATATACGTGCGCATGTTTATACAATAGGTAAAGTATATGTTTTCTTGCTTTAGAAATATTCACATGTATTGAAACATACATGCATACTTTCAGGGCAGATATACACAGTATTTTATACACTGTGCAGCTCTGGCCAGACAGTTTATAATATACTAGCATTAATCTCTGCATGTCCACTTATGTGGGTATAAATACTGTATGGTGAATAGGTTTGAAATTTAGGCTCATTATGAATTGCTAAATAAGCCTATCAGTTCTGTGAGTGAAAGACATTCATAATTCAGGAATATAGGATGTTTATGTAACTCCTGCATGTGATATATTTTCCATGTGTATCTATACTCAATGAACACTCCGCTGTGCACATATATTCTTGCTTTTGTGGAACACTTTTAGTTGGGAACTGGGTCAGATTTTGCTGTATGCTAGTTTGACTGAATAGTTATGGTGATTCAGCAAGGATTTTAAGATCTAGCATTTATCAAAACTGAAGTCTCATCTAGTAATGCATTTTAATTAGCCTGAACAAAACAATCTCCTCAGTTCATTGTCATCTTACAGTTATCCTGAATCAAGTTCTAATTTCCAATGCATTCTTCTTGTAGGCACCCCTTTGAGACCTAAGAAAAGTGCATGCACCTGAAATTGCATAGATCCAAAACATGTGCAATTGATAGATAGAGATATTTTTATGTTAGATGATATGTCAATAAAAGGTACATAGCTACCAGGAATACCAATATGATGTATCACATAATTTAGCCAGTGAATTCATTGTTCAGGGCAACTCTATATAAATATAATCACATATCTTTAAAATTAAGAAATGTGCAGCCTAATAACATATAGACGAGCAGATTTTATTTATTTATTTATTTATGTATTTATTTATTTATTTATTTTGAAGGTTTTGTATACCGATATTCGTTAGGAAAACATCACATCGGTTTCCATAGAACTATAAAATAGCCAACAGGGCTTTACAATGAACCTGATACAATAAACAATGAACAGGGGAGGGGGGTGAGGGTGGGGGCGGGGAGAAAAAGTAGTATTGTAGTAGAATACTCAAATATGCCTTTACTGCCTTACATTATGACCCACTAAGACCTCAGGAACTAAGCAGGGTTAGGACTAGCTAGTGCAGAACTTCAAAGATGACTAAATGATTCAGGAAGTAGGGTTGGTAGCTTAGTAGGAGCATTCCTCATTGCATGCACTGCCTCCACTGTATGCAAATCTTTCTCATGCATATTCATTGTGGATAGCCTGAAAACCTGGCCTGTTTGTGGCACTCGAGGACTGGAGTTCCGCATACAAGGATATTATATTGTGGAGACTGCCATTTTTAGATGAATCTTTAAATTGGTGTCTTGATTACTACTTACTATAAAATCCCTTAACATAAGAAATGCCATACTGGGTCAGACCATAGGAACCAACTTTTTTAAATGATTGGGTGTACTGAACTTACATAAATTATAGCAGTGGTCCCAAACCCTGTCCTGGGGACCCACCAGTCAGTCGGGTTTTCAGGATATCCACAATGAATATGCATGAGAGAAAATGTGCATGTACTGCCTCTATAACATGCTAATTTTCTCTCATGCATATTCATTGTGGATATCCTGAAAACCCGACTGGCTGGTGGGTCCCCAGGACAGGGTTGGGGACCACTGAATTACAGCACCCCAGCAAAAACAGTGGATCGTGAGTGTGATTGACCAGTCTGTATGTCAATGTCCAGAGAAGAGCAGGTAATGCGGACATGGAGAAAACTCATGTGGTCATAACAAAAGCTAGAGAAGACTCAAAGTCCCACCAGTCATTCTTCTCCCCAATCTCAGCTTGTTCCCACTAGTCTCCTCCCTCCTACTTCATTCCCCCATCACAGCCCATCCACACTATAGTCTCTTCCCTAACCCTGGCCTGTCACCATCACCATCACTCACTCTCAACCCCCCTTTCCTCTCATTTTCTTAATCTCCTCTTCCTCCTCTCCCATCATTTTCTTCTCTACTCCCTCTGCAGTTTTAATTCTCCCCCTCCTGTGTGAGTATGCTTTGACTTTTATATTTGGGGAGAGAGGGTTAAATACCCCTAACTCCACACCTACATCTCCTTAAGTCTACTTTGCTCCCCATTTCCCACTGACCTATCCTTCTTTGTTCCCCTCCCAGTTCCTCTTCCCATCCCTCCATTCCCCAGCAGATTCCTACTCACCCCTCCTTAGCCAGCTATCCTCCTCTGCAGGCTTGGTTCACCCATCTCTTCAATGATTCCCCCCATGTTGTCAACATGTTAGGCTTCCTTTTATTGGCAGGCTCAGTTCACCTCTCAATTTGTCATCCTCCCTCTTCCACAGGCTTGGATTATTTCCCTGATCTCCACTCTCCGAGGCCAGGCATTTTTCTTTTTTTCTGAAACTGCTCCTCTCTTCCCATCCACTGCACCACTTAAGAATATAAAAGAATTTGCCATACTGGGTTGGACTGAGGGTCCATCAAGCTCAGTATTCTGTTTCCAACAATGGCCAATTGAGGTCACAAATACCTGGCCAGATCCCAAACAGTAAAAGGATCCCAAGCTTCTATCATACAGTAATAAGTAAGTAGTGGCTATTTCTTAAGTCTACTTGGTTAATAACAGTTTATTGACATCTCTGGGAAATTGTTCAAATTTTTTAAAACCTTGCTACACTAATTGTCTTAACCACATATTCTGGCAATGAATTGCAGAGCTTAATTTTGCATTGAGTGAAAAAGAATGTTCACAGATTTATTTATTTATTTATTTATTTAACATTTCTTTTATACCAATATCCGTTCACACATCGTATCGGTTCACAGTGAACAAAAAACCATTGGGCAGTGCCCGTACATATAACAGATAACATAATATAATATGATGAACTAGGCGACATATAAATAATTTATGGGAGGAGCCCTTACATATAACAGGCATCAATGGGTAGATGCTATGGAATTTGTTTTCAACTATCTACTTACTAACTTCAGAGATTTGGTCATAGCTTGGTTTTCTGATGTTCAGTTAGCAGTATATTATATAAACACAGCCACATCCCTATAAACATCTAAGCACCTCCTTTTCACCCATCTTTCTCTCCATTCTGACAGAAGGAAATCCCAAAGGGATTGGGGAATGTCCTAAAACAGCATATTATCCTACAAGAGATGGAAATGGAGACTATCACCACTTGCATTTTCTTCCTTGGATTGTATAGTTTTCCCTTCATAGTTACTATGTACAGGCTTCACTGTGAGAACAGGCTCATGTGCTACTGGTGTAGACTGAATTAATCCCCCTCATTCACTAAGGGTATAATCTCTCTCACTTTTTGGTCCTCATCAGATGTGTGATATCCAGGGGCATTTCTCTGAACTTCTCACCTGATATGCTTTAATTTTACTTGCATTTCATTATATCAAAATCAAAGTTTGGGCAATAACTACCAGATGACAGTAATTAAATCATTTGGCAGCTTAACCTTCCCTAGTGGTTCCCAGACTTGTCTTGCCCTTCAGCTAGTCAAGCTGAATTTGCAAATGAACATAAGATTTGCCATACTGGGTCAGATCAAAGGTCTATCAAGCGCAGTATCTTGTTTTCAACAGTGGCCAATCCAGGTCACAAATACGTGGCAGGATCCTAAAAGATCAATAGATTCCATGCTTCTTATCCCAGGATAAGCAATGGATTTCTCTAAGTCCACTTTACTGATGGTGTCATGGACTGGCAGGCTGGAGTCAGGGAGCACCCTGATAGAGGCAGGACAGGACTGGAGCTGATCTTCTGCCTAACCAACCCCCTTCCCCCGCCAGTTGAGCCCTTGGTTTCTAGGAGCCAATAGGACTTGTCTTCTGTAAAACATCAGGGCATGGATTGGGAGCTGAGTACAGGCTGGGAGCAGAGGTCAGGCATAGGCTAGACAAGGCAGGACAGGCTAGATGAGGCAAGGCTGGCTGGACAAGGCAGCCTTGTCCAGACAGCCTTGCCTCAAGGGTATTGCATAATCAGTGAGGAGGTAACTGGCAATACAGTGAGCAAGGCTTGCTGAGGACTCCTGGAGGAGGGAAAACTGCACAATAGGTTGAACCTTGACATGGGAAGACTGCCCAGCAGGTGAAACTGTGACAGATGGTTTTTTTTTATTTTTCATCCAGGAACTTGTTTGAACCTTTTTTAAACCCAGCCTCACTATCAGCTTTCAGAATTCCAGAAACTCCAGAATTCCAGAAACTCCAGGAGGGATGACTGAGAACCAATATCAGGACATATTTCTTCTCAGAAAGGGTGATGGACACCTGGAATGCCCTCCAGAAAAGGTGGTGAAGATGAGAACAGTTAATGAATTCAAAAGGGCATGGAACAAACACTGTGGATCCCTAAATATGAAAAGAACGGGATGGTATAACATTTCTGCATTCTGTTAAGGATAGTAACTGCACAGAGCGGCAGTTACTATCCTTAACAGAACACATGGCGGTTACCCACATGAAGCAGTAGCTACTACCCTTAATAAAATGGGTTAACCTGCATGGAGCAGAACTTACTACTCTTAACAGAACAAATGGGGGTAACTTGCTTGGAGAGGCAGATTATAACCCTTAACAGAACACATGGGGGTAACCTGCATGGAGCGGCAGTTACTACCATAATCAAATTGCTGGGCAGACTAGATGGAACATTTGGTTTTTATCTGCTGTCATGACTATATATGTTATGTTCATGGAATATCCTCTTGTATTTTTTTAAAGAATAAATTTACATGTATCCATTCTATTTCACTCATTTTATTGTCTTCTATCATACCCCTCGACAGCCATCTCTTCTCCAAGTTGAACAGCCCTAAACTCTTTAGCCTTTCCTCATAGGGGAATCGTTCTATCCCCTTTATCATTTTGGTTGCCATTCTCTGTATCCTTTTCATCTTTTTTGAGATGTGGTGACCAGAACTGCACGCCTGTGTACGCCCGTGCAATTTCGGTGCTCAAGGCGTGACGTCACGAAGCTTGACGTCACGGCATGTGACTGCCTTGAGCGTCGAAATTGCACGGTCGTACACAGGCATGCATTCATTCACTGCCGGCGGGGGCTGCTGGAGGCCGCTTTGGCTGCCAGCTCCCTCCGCCTGGATGAACGCACGCCCGCCCGCACGCCCACCGGCTCCCACCACCGCCCGGATAAACGTGCGCCCGCCCGCCCGCCGGCTCCCGCCGCCGCCCGGATGAACGGGCGCCCACCCGCCCGCCGGCTCCCGCCGCCGCCCGGATGAACGGGCGCCCACCCGCCCGCCGGCTCCCGCCGCCGCCCGGATGAACGGGCGCCCACCCGCCTGCCGGCTCCCGCCGCCGCCTGGATGAACGGGCGGTCTCACCATGGAGTGATGCAGAGGCCTTATGATTATAGCCATTTTATTCTCCATTCCTTTCCTAATATCTCTTAACATTATATTTTATTTTATTACTGCCACTGCACACTGAACTGAGGATTTCAAAATATGTCCACTATGACACCTAGGTCCTTTTTCTGGGCGATAACTCCTAATATGGAACCTAACATCATTTCCCCATGTGCAACATTTTGCACTTGTTTGTATTAAATTTCATTTTAAATGCTCAGGCTTCCAGTCTCACAAGAAGGTACTCCTATAATTTTTCACAACCCGCTTGTGATTTAACAATTCAGAATCATATGGTATCATCTACAGTGCCTATACAGTATCCTGGGTGTGCTGGTACCTGTCATTTCAAATGTCATTTCAACTGACATTTGAAATGACAGGTACCAGGAAGTGGATGGTTCCCCCCTCCCGAAGCAAGGCGCAGGGCGAAAACTAAAACAAAAGTTGTTATATATATATATAAATACCTAGATGTCACTTTCCGAATCCCCCATCTCCACGCGCGTTTATCCAGGCGGGAGCCGGCGGGCGCCCGTTCATCCAGGTGGCGGCGGGAGGGCGCCCGTTCATCCAGGCGGCGGGAGCCGGTGGGCGGGTGGGCGCGCGTTCATCCGGGCGGCGGCGGGAGCTGGCGGGCGGGTGGGCGCCTGTTCATCCGGGCGGCGGCGGGAGCCAGCGGGCAGGTGGGCGCGCGTTTATCCGGGCGGCGGCGGCAGGAGCCGGCGGGCGGGTGGGCGCGCGTTTATCCGGGCGGCGGCGGGTGGGCGGGCGTGCGTTCATCCAGGCAGAGGGAGCCGGCGGCCAAAGCGGCCTCCAGCAGCCCCCACCGGCAGTGAATGAATGCACGCCTGTGTACGCCCGTGCAATTTTGGTGCTCAAGGCGTGACGTCACGAAGCTTGACGTCACGGCATGTGACTGCCTTGAGCGTCGAAATTGCACGGTCGTACACAGGCATGCATTCATTCACTGCCGGCGGGGGCTGCTGGAGGCCGCTTTGGCTGCCAGCTCCCTCCGCCTGGATGAACGCACGCCCGCCCGCACGCCCACCGGCTCCCACCACCGCCCGGATAAACGTGCGCCCACCCGCCCGCCGGCTCCCGCCGCCACCCGGATGAATGGGCGCCCACCCGCCCGCCGGCTCCCGCCGCCGCCCGGATGAATGGGCGCCCACCCACCCGCCGGCTCCCACCGCCGCCTAGATGAACGGGCGCCCACCCGCCGCCGCCTGGATGAACAGGCGCCCACCCGCCCGCCGGCTCCCGCTGCCGCCTGGATAAACGCGCGTGGAGATGGGGGATTCGGAAACTGACATCTAGGTATTTATATATATATATATATATATATATATATATATATATATATATATATATAACAACTTTAACAAAAGCGGGGCTCGCTGCAAATGTTTGTATATATGGATCTAGCATTATTGTTTTAAGTTAATTTAAGGAATCGCATGTGTAGTGCAATGATTTGAGGGAAAGTTTGCCGTCTACCATTGCCCCTGCCTGTAACGCAGGGGTAGGGATAGGCGGTAAGTTAGCAGGTTAAACGCAGGGCAAAATGGCAGGGTAAAATAGCGATAGTCGGGGCGGGCGTCACTGTATGGGAGGGAATAGCTAATTCGATCGTTTACATCTGATATACATGCCGCGTGCGGAAGGGGTTACGGGTCGGTTTCAAGAAGCGCTAAGGACGCGTGAAACTGGAGACTGTATCGCAGGATCACCTTACGCGTCCGAATTGTGCGCCCACAGCGAGTTACAGATGGGGAATCTCCAGCCGCACTTTACAGTATCGATCTGATTGTTTGTTTCCAAATGATTGGACAATTGCTTCAGTACGACTTTCTCAGTAATTTTAGCAAAAAATAAATTTGAGATGGGGCGATAGTTATTAAAATTGTTGGGATCTAAATTATTTGTTTTTAAGATGGGTTTAATAATGGCTAATTTCAAAGAATCAGGTAGGGATCCTTCCTCAAGCGATTTGCTCACTATTGCTGCTACCGTAGGGGCAATTGTTTGGGAAAGTTGTTTAATATAGTTATTGGAATCTCATTGGATGGGTGCGTCACAGGATTTAGGGATTTGAGGATCCCTTCAATTTCTACTGTAGAGACCAACTCAAAATTGGCCCAGATATTGACATCTTTCCTGGTTAGCGTAATGTGTTGTTGTGATGTTCTATCAAGCGGATCGATAATGTTAGAAATTTTATTTTTTTTAAATTTTGCTAGGTCATGACAAAAAGTATTCTTAATGTTAAAATTAGATGTATTATTTTCACAGGTCAGTTTTTTAACAATATTGAAGAGAATTTTAGGATTGTGCGTGAAATTTTGTTTTTTTTTACTTTAGTATTCCTTTTTGGTTTTATTAATTAAATTTTTATAGTGAGCAAGAAGAATGCAATAGTTCATTAAAGATTGATCACATTTTTTTTTCGCCATGTTTTTTATTCTCTCTGTAATGCGCGTTTTGCATCCTTGATCTGAGTGTTATACCAAGGATTCATTATTTTATTTTTTAAATTATGAATTTGTTTGGTTTTTGTAGGGTTTATAGTGTTCGCAATTTCAGATGTAATATTGTTACAAGAATTAATAGCTGATTCGGTACTTACAGTGTCAATGTTCTTTAATTGACATTCTAACTCATTTTGAGTAAGATGTAAAGGAAATGGTGGGCAGTAATTGAAAGTAGTATAGTTATTGATAGATGAGTGTTGTAGAAGCTCAAAAGATGTTGTGCAATGCATTAAAAAATGATCAGACCAAGGAACAGGATTAATTTGTAATGTTGTATCAATATTAATTGTGTTATTAATGAAAATTAAATCGAGAGTGGCCAGGAGTCTCTTAGGGGTCTCTTTGTCAAAATGCTTCTGAAAATCCAAATACATTACATCCACCTGTTCACCATTATCCACATGTTTATTAACCCATTCAAAAAATATAGTAGATTGGTGAGGCAAGATTTCCCTTGTGTAAATGTATGTTGGCTGTGTCCCATTAAACCATGTCTTACTACAGTATATGCTCTGTGATTTTGTTCTTTAGAATAGTTTCCACATTTTTTTCCCATCACTGAAGTCAGACTCACCAGTCTATAGTTTCATGGATTACTCCTGGAGCCCTTTTTAAAGATCGGGGATTACATTGACCACCCTCCAGTCTTCAGGCACAATAGATGATCCCAATGATAGGTTTCAAATTACCAGTAACAGATCTGCAATTTCATTTTTTAGTTCTTTCAGAACTGTGGGGTGTATACCATCTGGTCTGGGCAATTTGCTGCTCTTTAGTTTGTCAATCTGCTTTATTACATCTTCTAGCTTCACAGTGATTTGTATCAGTTCTTCTGAATCATCACCATTGAATACAGCTTCCAGCACAGGAAACTCCCCAACATCCTCTTCAGTAACCACCAAAGTAAAAACTTCATTCAGTCTTTCCGTGATGGCCTTATTTTCCCTAAGTGCTCTTTTAACCCCTTAATCATCTAACAATCCAACTGACTCCCTCAAAGGCTTCCTGTTTTGGATATATTTAAAAAGGTTTTAATTTTGAGATGTTGCCTCTAAGGCCAACTTCTTTTCAAATTCTCTTTTAAGCCACCTTATCAATGTTTTACATTTAACTTGCCAATGCTTATGCTTTTTCTTATTTTCTTCAGATGGATCCCTTTTCCAATTTTTGAAATAGCTTCTTTTACCTTGTAACATAGTAACACAGAGGAGGGCAGAAAAATACCAAAGGGCCAGTCTGCCCAGCAAGCTTCTTATGGAAGTAACTGCCGCTCCATGCAGGTTACCCACATGTTTCTGTTGAGGGTAGTAACTACTACTACATGGCAAGAGAGGGAGCATGACACTCCAGTTCTGGAAGACTATTCCAAGCACATGGTGCAGCCAGATGGAAAGACAGAGCTGGGAATTGGCAGTAGAGAAGGGCTCAAATAGGAGTGACTTATCTGACGAGCGGAATGCATGAAGAGAGGTAGTGAGGTGCTGCAGACTGAAGGCATTTGTAGGTGAGAAAGAGGAGCTTGAATTGTATGTGAGAGCAGATAGGGAGCCAATGCAGTAACTTCAGAAGAGGGGTTATGTAAGCATAGCGACTTTGATGAAAGATAAGTCGTGCAGCTGAATTTAGGATAGATTATAGTGGAGAGAGATGATTTGCCGGGAGACCTGTGAAGAGCAGGTTGCAATAATCTAAGTGGGAGGCATTGAGAGAGTGGATAAGGGTTCTGGTAGAGTGTTCAGAAAGGAAAGTACAGATTTTGGCAATGTTATAAAGAAAGAAACAACACATTTTAGCAGTGTTTTGGATATGCATAGAGAAGGAGAGAGAGGAGTTGAAGAGGACAGGTAGATTATGGGCTGATAGGACCAGTATTGAGCAAGAGGAGTAATGTTCATCTCCATTCTCCCTCAATTCAAACCTTGACTGCAGCTCCTCTTAATACTGGAAAACTTTTTAAGGTTTTGGGCCTTTAATATCGTATGCCACCATAACCTCTTTGCCTTCCCTATCCTTCCAGTAAAATATCTTATTTACTGTCACAACTCAGGGTGAGCAGACCCTTGGGATAGTTATTGGATTGGCAGCTTAATCAGCATACAACACTGCTTAGGATCCAATAGGTGGCAGCTGACTAGCTGGTAGGGGCTGGTCCAGAATTGTAAGCAGGCAGGAACATGCAAGGGTCAGCAAAGTCAGGATTCTGGACTGACAGCAGGCAGAGAGGGTCAGGAACAAGGCTAGGACACCACAGGAAGACGGAAAAACTGAGACAGCAGCAAGGCAAGGCTGGAACACCACAAAAGAACAGAACCAGGAGCCACAATGACACAGGATCAAGGATCATGACCTATGCCCAGGCACTCACCAAGGGAACTGAGCCTCTTTTTATTTCAGAGTAGCAGTGGTATCATTAGTCTGCAACACAGGAATTCCTGGAAGCTAGACTTATAAAACCAGTGAGAACGGAGTGCCTTAGAATGTAGCCCCAAAGCATTCTCTCACCACTTACCCTCACCTGTCATTTCCATTCCTCGCCATGCCTTTTCTTTCCACCATGAACCTTTTTCTTCTCACAACCTGTCTCTTGGTTTACCTGCCCTGATAACTCTCTGTCAGTGTTTGAGGTAGTTGTGGGTGGATCCTTGGGCCGGTAGCAGATGACCACGCCCCCAGGGGAAAGATCCCGAGAGGGACCGCCGGTCAGGCTCAGAGTATGGAGACAGACACACACTAGTTAGCAATTTCAGAGACCTTATATATCCGGTGTTGATGATGTCACCTCAGGGGGACGCCCCTGAGGTTCGCGCCACTGCTGGTACTTCAGTCGGGACTGTGCCACGCGTGCGTTCTTAGACTGCGAGGAAACATGGCGGTGTGCAGCATCTAGCCAATCAGGGGAAGCCGGAGGAAGACGGCAGGAGGATGCCACAGCAGCCAAACTTCCAACAGGCAAAGAGGGAGTCACCAAAGCGGTAAGGTGGGCGTAGTGGAGACGTTGGGCAGCGACGGTCGCAACACTCTCCCCTCTCTGTCCACATAGCTCCTTTCTTAATTCTCTTCACCTATCTAGTTATTTATTTATATTCCACTCTTCTTCCTATTGTTGCGTCTTCTTAAGGAGCTGGGGGTCCTCTCCCAGATTGTATTTCCTTTTCTCTTCTCTCAGCTACTTTCCTCTTCTCACTTCCCATGTTCCCTTTCCCAGCCCCTCTTACCCTCACAGCTTGTGTCTATTCCTCTTCCTCTCCCACAGCTATTCTCCCAGTTCCTTTTCCCCTCATTTCTTTGCCTCGTTCTTTCAGTTCCTCTCTCAGACCCTTATCTTTCCCAACCCTTTTACAATCAACCCTTCCCATCTCCCAGCCTGCATTACCACTTCATCTCCCAGCAGTTCTCTCAGCCCCTCTCTCACCTTATAACGCCTCTGTCCATGTTTTCTTAGTCCCTCTAACAGCATCCTTCTCTATCTGCACTGGTCCTCAGAAAACATATCTCTCCTACTCTGCTGCTGCTCTCTGGTTCCCCTACAACCTATTGGTCAGATTCCCTGGTTCCCCTACAACCTATTGGTCAGATGTTCTATGGCCAGACAATAGATTGCAATGGGAGGTGCAATATCAGAGAAGACACACATTTTTCCTGCCTTCCCTCCCTTGCAGTCCATAGGTCAGACATTCAATAACCAGACAATAGGCTGTGGGGAAGACAGGAGCAGTATTAGAGGAGACACTGGCTTTCTGCTTGCCACCCCCCACCTTCCACAGCCCATTGGTCATACATTCTTTAGGCAGCCAATAGGCTGCAATGGAAGGTGGGCACAGTATCTGAGGAAGTACAACCATTGGTCAGACATTTGAAACCAGCCAATAAGATGCAGGGAGGCAGTAGCAGGCAGCAGAAGCACTTCCTTTTTGTCCTGCAGAATGGAGCTCTCAGCTCAATCTACAGGAGTGCAGGAGACAATATTGGAGGTGCTCAAACACCCACATAGCTGGTGACTTTGGATCAGACCAAAAGGTCAATCAAGTCCAGCATCCTGTCTCCAAACAGTGGCCAATCCAGGTTTGCCATAATAGTGGCCAATCCATGTGGCCAATCCAGGTGGATTGGCCACTTTTAGCCATAAAAGTAGCCAATCCATAAAACACTATTATGGTTAATATAGTGGTTATGGATTTTTCCTCCAGAAACTTGTCTAAACCCTTTTTGAACCTAGCTACACTAACTGCTTTTACTACATTCTCTGGCAAAATATTCTACATGTTAATTGTTTTCTCAGTGAAAAAGTACTTTCTCCAACTTGCTTTAAATTTGCTACTTATTATCATAATAGAGTATCCCCTAGTCTTAGTACCATTTGAAAGGGTAAATAACCATTCCTTGTTGTTTACCTGTGCCACACCATCATGATTATATATACCTCTATCATATCTCTTCTCATGAATCTCTTCTCTAGGCTGAAGAATCCACACCTATTTAGCCTTTCCTCATAGGGGAGCTCTTCCAGCTCCTATACCATTTTGGTTGCCCTTCTCTGTACTTTTTCTAAGTCTGCTATATCTTTCTTAGATGGGGCAACCAGAATGGCACCCAATACTCAAGGTACAGTTGTACCATAGATCAATGCAGAGGCATTATGATGTCCTCTATTTTATTTTCCATTTCTTTCCTAATAATATTTGAAATCCTATTTGCTTTTTTTTGTCAGTAACAACTCACTGGACCCAGGGTTTCATCATGCTCATAACATTTTCCCAGCATAGGTATTTCCCTAATAAACTACCTCAGTAAAGAGGCACTTTTTTTGAAATGATTAAGGATGCTAATCTCAGTCTTATGATTAAATTCCAAAAAAGATAGCACAATATGCTTTGACAAAATTGCACCTGCAGAAACTACATAATTAGGCTCAGATAAAATCTTTCTTCTTTGCTTGATGTATGTATCCCTTGTTAAGTTCTGTATACCACATTAGAAAAGCCTGTATACATGAACTGAAAAAAAAACTGGAGGTATGAGTTCACAGATGCAGTGGGAGTAAAACCAGGACTATGCAACAGGTTCTTTTCAACATGGAGCAATATTATTATTATTATGGTTTGTAATATAGTGCATATAGGTTATTCACAGTGTGCTACAAGCACATATGAGACAGTCCCTAGTTCTTGGAACTTGCATTCTAGTTAAGACAGACTGTCAGGACACACGATGAAAAATAAAAATAGAAGGTCTTGGCAGGACAGCAATTCCAGGACTCATAAAATTTAAGGTAGGTGAGAATAAATTGAGAGGGGCAACTTTTAACTGAGTATCATCAAATATGATGTTTGGGGTCTAAAAATGTTTCAATGAGAACCCTGGTTGTGGAAGTTTTTGATAATCAGCCTTTTTCTTGAATAGTGTGAAATAGATATGGATAGATCATTTTCTATGACAATCCCTAAGATTTTGAATGAACTTCCTTTATTGATTAGGGAAGAGAAAGACCTTATAAGGTTTCGATGCCGGGTGAAAACTTGACTGCTGATGTCCCAGGTATTACCTCTTTTGTAGTATTATCAGCAGTATTAGATGACCTAGCATCTGGAATGTTACTTCCAGTTTATGGAAATTTTAGAAATGTTTTTGTAAGCAATGTCAGATTCTTTCGATTTTCGGGAGGAAGCTTTGGTTTTATTGATATTATTGTAATTTTTATGTTTATGTTATTTATTTGGTGCATTACTTTGGAAGATTTTATTGTAAAAACGGGAAAGCAATTTATAAATACCACAAATAAATAAATAGATAAATATCAGTTCCAATTCTTTCTAAGAAACTGAGAAATGCACCACCCAGTCTAGAGATCAGTATGACACCATGATAGAAAACACTTAGGTCTAGATTCATCAATTTGCTATAAATATAGTGGAAATATTGCCAGCACTAAAAAAATGGGCATGGTTAGACTAATTTCCTGTGTATTGCATCGCATAGGAAATTATCGTGTCTTGCATTGCATCAGCATGTTGTATGTAGCATCAGTGCATTGCACATCATTTTACACAACACACGTTGATTTGTGCATGGCGTGTAATTTTTCTGGCTTATGTATACCAGCCTCCTGCAGCTGCCTCTTTGAGGGTGTGTCAGTTGTTTGGAGAGAGGAGAGGAGAGTAGGTGAGCTCTTGGTTGGAGTTTATTTGTTTTAGTGGATAGTATATTTCTGAGTTAGTTGTCCTGTGTTCTGTTCTCATCTGTTTACCTTAATCTTTGTCTCTTGTCTTTATCTGTGTGTGGAAGTTTTTGTTTGTTGTTGCACCAGAGATGAACCCTTGGCCCAAGGAGGGGTTGACGCTATCTGCAGGGCAAGCCCTACGGGTCCCCACCATCAGTAGGCGGAGCTGGCTGATTGACGGAGGCCGACTAGAGCTTCGCCAATACCAGCCCTCATTCTCCGCAGGTTGAGCCCTTGGATATGGGGACTGGCTGGTCTTAGGTGGGCCTCCATCCGAGGACATCCTGGGTACAATGGTGGGATCAGCCAGAGGTCAGCAATGGTAGTTAGGATGACTGGATGAGTCCAGACGAGGCAGAGTTCCAGAGACCCAGGCGCCAATAGAGAACAACAGGGAAGACAGGTGGCATCTAGGTAGAAGAAGGCTGAAGCCTGAGAGGCCAAGTCCAGAAAGAAACCACTAGGGGCATGGAGGAACAGATTGTGGTCGGGACAGGCAGCAAGTAAGGATAGATGGAAGAATAAGCACAGGTCATACCAGGAGACAGTCCAAGAATGGTCAGGCAAAGCAGAGGTCAAACCGGAAGTCAATCAGAAGTATAGTCAGATGAAGCAGGGGCCAAGCCAGAGTTCGAGCAGTAGCGTGGTCAGATGAAGCAGCGGTCAAGCCAGAAGTCAATCAGTAGCATGGTCAGATGAAGCAGGGGTCAAGCCAGAGGTCGATCAGTAGCGTAGTCAGACGAAGCAGAGGTCAAACCAGAAGTCGATCAGTAGCATGGTCAGATGAAGCAGAGGTCAAGCCAGAAGTCAGTTAGTAGCAAAGTCAGATGTGCAGGGTAGTCATGGAACACAGGAACAGGTACCAGGATGGAGAACAGGAACAAGCAGGATCAGGAACCAGGAACGTAGACGAAGTACAAGAACAAGCAACTAAGCACACGACTAGTGTAGAGATCTGTTGCCAAGGCAAGGAAGCACTGGCTGGGCCTGGCCTTATGTACCGGGACCCAGTGACGTCATCATCCCGGGCCGCGGGGTGGTTTCCTGCTGCGGCCCCTTTAAAGCACGAACAGATACACACGCGCGCCTAGGAGGTGGTGTGGTGCAGGATGGTGGCGTCTCCCTGCGGGCCACACAGGGAGACCCGACGCGGAGCAGAAAGGTCCACGGAGGAGCTGGGAGTGCTGGAGGCAGCTCGGGTGCGCAGGCGACTGCCCACGGCCGCAAGGGAGGCGGAACCAGGAGTTGGAGCAGGCAAATGGGGGTAAGTGGGCCCGGCCGTGGGTCTGCCGCGGCCGGCGCATGCAACATTTGTCTGTCAAGTTTGTCAGTTTGTCTTTGTGTTTAGATAAGGTATGGTGGTGAGGTGGAGGAAGAGTGGTGAGTTGTGAGGCATGGCAGTGAGGCATGGTGGTATTAAGGAGTGGAGAGGATGGAGCATGAGAGGCAGGGAGAGAGAGTGCTAGGGGAGGAGGAAGAGTAGGAGTAAGGTCAGAGACAGGAGTAGAGATAAGGAGGGGGGAAGGGATAGAAGGAGCTGGGAGTGGGAAGGAGATAGGCAGGTGAGTTCAGTAGGAGTAAGATAACAGGCTAAGGATAGACAGAGAGGGCAGAGGGGAGGAAAGATGCACTCCCTGTATCTCCTCTGCCATGCCCGCCTGCATTCTAGGTGCTACCGTGGGCCCCTACCCTCTCCTTGCAGGGCCAGTGGCTTGCGCTGCAGTGCAGGGACTTCCTTTGAAGGGGTTGGAGCTTCCCTTGCCTGTTCTTGTGGTTGTTGTTGTTGTTCCTCTTGTCTGTGGCGAGCCTCCTGAAGCATCCAGTATCCACTACAAGTAAACTTGCCATAAACATTATGGATTTAGGAAGACAGGTCAGGTAAGAACAGGTGGTTTTTTTTTGACCTAGGAGGGCCTGACAGGTGTGTCTGATAGAAGACCTCTTTTAATCATGTGCGATAATAGCCACAATCCATGATAATGGCCGCAGGCACGAGATAAAATGTTTTTCCCCTTGTACTACAAAAAAAAAGGTGTAGTTATTTTTTACATTAAATCCCACATTAGTGTGTATTAACTTTATTAAGCTATAATGGAATGCGGTAGGACACCTTAATTTATATTAACTCCTCCCGCATGCATACTAAATTTAAAATTTACATGCTAGCTTGCATCGTGCTATTTATTTGTTTATTTTTTGTACACGCAACACGTGTTAGACCCCATTTAACATGCGTTCCAGCCCTAATGCACTTTGATGAATGACCTGGTTAATTAGGTGGGTTACAGGTAGTATTAATTAAGGAAGAGAAGCAGTTTTAATTCCAAAGATTGTAAGGAGTGATCACTATATCTAATTGGGGAATCAATCCAAAATTAAATATGTTCAGGCTACTCCTATTAGGAATGTGCTTTTGTTGGAAATGAAACAGAAAATTTTCATGAAATTTTGTTTCATTTCCTTCCATTTTTATAATCTAATAAAAATTTGAATGAAATTTCATTTACATTTTTATTTTCATTTTCTTTAAAAAATTCTTCTGGGGTCTCCTTGCATAGCCCTTAACCTATCTTCCCAGCCTCTTATCTTATCCATAGGCTTTGAAGATTCTCCAGTTGTTCCTGCCCTACTGATACAATTGTAAAAAATTGCACCGGTCAACCCAAGACCAATGCCGTTATGTATAACTGCCGTACAATTGCCTCAGGTCAGCTGGAGACATTTTTTTGTATGGTGATTATCCATAATGTCACCAGCTTTGCATCAACTGGCACCATTTTCTACAATTACCTTGGCTGGGCCGGAGCATACACTGGTAATGCAGGAGTGACTAGGGATCCAAGGGGTAAGAAATTAGGAGTGAGGGCAGGTTGGGGGTTATGCAGGGAGTGGTCAGCAGGGTTTTTGTTTGTGATGGTTTTGCATGCATGGGGAAGCAGGGGGCATATCCCACATTTTGTTTTATTTTGTTCATTTTAAAAATATAGCTTTTGTTATTTGTCTTGGTTTGTTTGAAATAAATGAAATAAAAAAATTTGTGCACACCCCTAATTACTGCTACTCATAGTAATAGTAATAATAATAATAATAATAACAGAATCACAGAAGTAACCATGTTTTTAATCAGATGGTGGTTTTTCTTTTTGGATTGTATGTTACTCTTCTCCTTTTCCATATTTCATAAACAGTTTTACAACCTCCAAGCTCTGAAAAAAACCTTAAAGGCCATCCATCCTGAAGGTGACTGCATATACTATACTTTGCTGAAATGCATGGCACTAATGAGTCAAAGTGGGACTGAGTGATGATGAGAAGATACTGTACTTGATCCAAATCAGCCAATTAATTTAAGGTAATAATTAGTTGAACCACAATTGCTGGCTACTGTAATTATATGTCTGCTGTTCAGCTCCTACTTTGTGCTGATATTAGAAAATATATTGTGTAGGAAAATAGAAGGTTAACTTAACATCTGAGGTACTTTAGCCCAGAGGCTTTTTATTTTTTTGGTCTAATTAGCTGCCTCTGACTCTTGGCCTTCCAATTCAGTTGAAACCTACCTCAACCACTTTCATTGTCATTCATGAAGGGGGAGTCGAAGTTTGGTTTGAGGCCTTTACTCATAGCCACCAGAGTTTTGATTTGTTTTACTTAGTGAAACACCTCCAACTTTCATTTCCTCAGTCACAGTGATATTCCTTAGCCCTAGGAACATGGATCATTTGAATTTCCTGCCTCCTAAGAACTGTGAGCACAGAATGCAAGGCACCCCCATCCCCTATCCCCTATCTAAAGAGCAAGTGACAGGTCCAGGAATTCTGTGTTTTCTGAAGGACCATTGACTTGACTCAACCCATAACATTTTTCAATAAAAATGAACTCTTTGGAGTAACATAGTACATGGTGCTAGGTAAAAACCAATTAGCCCATTCAATCCACTTAGCTTTTCTTATATATATTGCTAAAGATATATGCCAGCTGTAGAAGTTTGATCATAGGATATCACTCCTTATCCAAATAGGGGTTGATTTTAAAAGCCCTGCGCGCGTAAATCCAGGCAGGAGCAAAAGGTTTGATAAACATTTTGGGGGAGGTTAGAATAGGGCTAGGGGGGAGAAAGGTTAGGGTAAGGGGATGATAAGGTTAGGTTAGGGGGAAGGGAACGGGGGAAGCCCGCGGGCGTCGGCGTGCACAAGGTGCACTAGTGTGCACCCCCTTGCACGTGCTGACTCCCGATTTTATAACTTACGTGCGCAAGTTATCAAATCGGGCATACATGTGTGTGCGCCGGGTAGCGCGCACACATGTACGCTCACGTGCAGGTTTTTTGTTGTCTTGATATCATGGGTAAATGAGCAAACAAGTTCTCATACTTAATTCAAAATCCATGTCCTCCCATCCTTATGTTTTACCACAAAGTTCTGAAATAATCTAAACAGCTGACAAAACTAACAAGATTGTTCCCAGGCCTGTACCTAGGGCAGCAAAAACTTTGGGGGCAGCATGAATATTTGCCTTCCGCTTCCTGATCCAGCCTCTCCCAGCAGAGAATAAGAGGGGAGGACTGAGGCTGGAAGGAAAAGGAGGAGGGAGTGAGGCCAAAGCACATTGGGGCAGATGCAATACCGTGCACTAGCTGCTGCACACGGCTTAACCTGCGATTACACGTGCATTTTGATGCGTGTCCATAACCCCCGATCCAATGTGGGGATTAATGCATCCAAAACATGTGTTCAAATCACTGCGTAGCTAAGCGCTCATTACATGTAAATTCATGTAGATGAGGCTATTAGCTAATCCCCACAATCCAATACATTTTCCGTTTTTCTTCTCCCCTGCTTCAACAGCAGGGGAGAAGAAAAACAACCAATAAGGACTGTATAACATAGTCTGGGTAAAACAAATAAGCATGGGTGTAGCTTGCTTATTGCGGCGGTTACTACCCCTACTACCCCTAACTAATCAAGCTAGATATTTCAATGGTGGGGGTGGAAGGGAAATAGAACCAAGAGCTAAGAGAAACAGATAAGTATGAGAGAAAAAAACGTGTGAAGCTTGCTGGGCAGACTGGATGGGCCGTTTGGTCTTCTTCTGCCGTCATTTCTATGTTTCTATGTTTCTATGTTTCTATAAGGTATGACACACTGAAAGGTGCACTGAAAAAAAAGAAAAATCCTGCTTTCTGTGATTCTTCCTAATAGTATCGTCGTGATACTAAATAGGAAGAACTAAATAAAGCAGTATATAGTTAAGAAAAAAAAGATTTTGAAAAAAAAAAAAAATTCTGGACACCCAATACAGTCCAGGCCATGTATCTTGTGTGTGTCTATGCCAGTAGTGGAGAAAACAGATGCTCGTAGATTGAGCGTCTGTTTTCCTAGCCTGCTTGACGGTCACCTCTCCTGTGTGCCCAATGCCGAGGAGGTGCTGGGGACGAAAATTTTCCCTGGCGCCCACCTTTTTAGCATAACCCCTCATTTAAATATTGAATTGCACACCCAGGACAGGTGGCTGGGTGTGCTTTAGGAAAATGGGTGCTCAGCACTGAGTGCCCATTTTCTGCACACAATTATTGCATTGGCCCCATTGTATGGAGTAAAGAAAAAAACACTTTGCTCCCAAATTCAGCCCATCTTCCCCTTTCAGTCATAGACATGAATGGAGAAGGTGAATCTGGAGTAGAGAGAGCAGAACAAAGAAGGCTGTACCTTAGATCTTCTGCTCTATTGTCAATTTTTTGGGGTGTGTAGGTGTGTGTGTGTGTGTGAGAGAGACAGCACTAACAGTGCATAGAGGGAGGTAGAGTTCTAAATCCATCACTGATTGTTCCACTAACATCCGGCTGTCGATATCCCATTGTCGATATGTTATTGTATTTGTTCAGTTACTATGTTTCATTGTAAAGCGCAATGCTGAATTATTGTTGAATGTAAACCGAGGTGATGTTACCTACGTACCCCGGTATATAAACATCTATAAATAAATAAATAAATCCCTGTAGCCTTAATGATCAGTGCTTGGCCACCATCAGCCTGCCAGTATCAACCTAATTGATTTCTGGGGAGTTGTAGCCAGCTTGTTAACATGACACTATCTTTTGGTCTTCTAGTTTGTGCTTTATTCATGCTTTTCTCCTTATCATCTCTTCCCTTGACTCTGCTCTTCAAAAAGTGAAAGGCATGATGTTTGCAGTACTTTAACCCTCAAAACCTTGTTCCTTCCACTGTCTTCTACATCTGTCCCAAGCATTCTTGAATTCTGTCATAGTTTTGTCTGTCATTATTTCTGCTAGTAGGTTATTCCAGGCATCTACTACTCAGTAAAGGAGTATCTTCTCAGATTTCCTTTGAGATCTTGACCTGTTATCCCTGAATTTCCTTTTCTGTGGGAAATTTTACCTTACTGTATTCATTTTTATTTAAACTATTGATTACCCGCCACGTCTTGCTTCAGGATGGAGTATATAATTACCATACATAAAATGAAATAAAATTGAAAATGCCATCAAAGCTACCATACTTAAAAATAATAAACAATCAAACAAATTAAACTCAATATTACATCATCAAAAAAATTGTAAAAACACATGCATATAAAATAATCAAATAAATACATCACATCATCAGAAAAAAATAAAGCTGCAGTTGTAAACCACATTATTTAAATGTTTCTATCATATCTCTCCTTTCGTTTCATCCTCCAGCAAATACATTTTGATATTCTTAATTCTCTCTTTGTAGCCTGATAAAAAATGCCTTTTGCCATAAACAGGTTTTACATTTATCAGACTCTCACTACCAAAGAAATTGGTCAACAGGCAGAAGGGCACGATTAATTCAATTTAATACAGTAATTATATTTATGGTTTCTGATTTTTGGTTAATAAAACATCCCCCAGTGACATCATCCAGCCACTTTGAGTCGAGAAAAGCCACTTTGAGTCGAGAAAAGGCAGCATGTAGGTCTACTGGCAGCCCTGCCAGTAGAAGAAAAAGCATCACTGTGGGAGGAGTGGACCAGTAAGGAGCCCAAGCCCCACCCGCTGAAGGAGGTATGAGCACTGAAGGGAAGGAAAGTGCAGAGGGGAGGGTAGTACAATGGGGTGGGAAGTGTTATGAGGAGGGAGGGGGGATAAATTGGGGACCGGAGTGCAATGGTTAAATGCATTGGGGATGGGCTGGGGGGGAAGAAGTGCAATGAGAAGGGGCCTACTCAGCCACATGCAGCCTACCATCCCCCAGCCACACATAGACTGCTACCTCCTATCCCCCACACTCTTACCATCCTTACCACCATCTCATCTCTCTCTAGCCACACATACACTCACGCAGCCTGCCACCCCCAGCTACATACTCACAGCCTGCCACCCCATACCCCCTAACTCTTTAACCATGTGCTTTAGCTACATATACTCCTTGCAAACCCCACTCTTATCCCTCAGACACCCTCAGCTACACATACTCGCTGCCACGCAACCTTAGATATATACACACACTGCATAACACAGCATGCAAAAACTTCAAGATAAATTGATATGCATCTAATAAAACTGAATTCACTTTAAAATGTTCCAAAATTGTTAAATCATGCTATGAAAACACAGATAAACACCTATTTTTAGTACCAAAAAAATATACCCCTAAATTTGCAATTTATAAACCCCCTAGAAATTTATTTTATTTATTTTTATATAAAAAACAATTTTATATACCGTTGCATGGACAAATCCATCTCAGTGGTTTACAATTAATCATAATGAAACCCTAGTTATATTTCTCAATATCCAAAGTGCCACACTTATTTACAGTGGATTTTAACAACTTTTACATACACAAATTCTCACATATTATAAACACTGTACTTTAACAGATTCACCCCACAGGCAATAAAATATGCTCTATCATGTATACTTTTATCATATCATAAGCAAAGATTAATTTTGATAATATTCGCCTCGATAAAAAGTAAAATATACAATATTCTCAACTCTTCCTTCACCCCATAAAATTAGTTACCATAAAATCAGTTTCCTTAATTATAGATTTTCTATTTGGATTTAGCACTTTTTCATTGATAGCTCAAGGTGTGAGTTACATTCAGGTATAGTAGATACATTATTTCCCTGTCCTCCAAGCATTTACAGTCATGGATCCTAAATTTTAAACTTATCCGCAGTACAGCATTTATGCGCGTAAGTGGACGAGTAGAGATTAATACTAGTATTTTATAAACTGCGCAGTAGGACCACCTGCTAAACTGTGGACTTGATGGTGGCCATTTACCAAAATGGTGCTGACTGCCCCTATCACATGATGGAGCAAAAGCAAACTACTAGCTGGCTGGCATCATTTGAAAAATGGTCACTGCAAGTCCAGAGCCTAGGAAGTGCTTCGGGCCCCCACTAGATCACCAAGCCAAATTTTGTAATTCCAGTGGGAGGAGTTGGGAGAGTGGGCTAGAGTGGGGAGTGAGAGGGCTGACCTCTGGGTGGGGTGATTTTATGACAAGGCTGGGGTTTGGGGTGGGGCCTGCACCTAGAAGCTGTAAAGTAAAAGCATATTTTTGTGGAATTTTGGGAACTTCCCGGGGTGGTGGTGGTGGGTGAAGTGGAATTGGGGGTCTCCAGAGACCCCCCAATATCTTTTGATGTTCTTAGGGGTGTTACATGGGGCCAATCACCTTCTTTAAGGCATGGCCCTGGGAGCATCGGGATGCACATTACATCCCGATGCTCCCTGGGGAAATTAGCTATAACTCTTGAGTTGTACCTAGCTTGGAATCAAAAAATTGGCTTGCTTTTTTGAGACAAGTTGCATTACTTGATTTGCATGTATTTTGATAGTAATGAGCTGATTAGCATGAATTTGCGAAGAGCAGATTAATACATGGTATTTCAAATACCACATGATATTACTGCAATAGGGCATTCACTGCATATTAAACACTCTTTTTGTCTAACACAGCTTTATAAATGAGCTCCAGAGGCATGAAGGGTGAAGTGACTTACACAAGGTTACAAGGAACATCAGCAGGTTTTGAAACCTCACTTCCCTGGTTCACAGCCTGCTGCTCTAACCACCAGGCTACTGTTCCATTCCTAAGGCTATCTTTGGGATGATGTCTCTATAGTCTCTTCATTTGGGTTATAATTTCATTCTGTTTGTATATCTGTCATTTAGAAGTGATGTATAAATATAGGGCATATGCTGGATCGACACCTTTGACCCGCCTTAAGTGAGTCCCTTACCTGATCTCGGCCATTTGCCCGCTGCTCCCACCGGCCCTCACACTGACGCTCTGCGCAATCGGCGCCCGATCCATCGGGGTCAGGAGTCCTGCCGGTCCCGACCGCGGTCTTCCTCTGGCAGCAACGAGACCTCCACATGCGACTACAAGGACTGCCCACAATCTGACGTCACTCCGAGCGACGCCTTTGAGCTGCCTTAAGTGAGTCCCTCAACTGATGTTGTGGGAGGAGGAATAGCCTAGTGGTTAGAGCAGTGGACTATGAACCAAGAGACCAGGGTTCAAGTCCAGCTGTTGCTCCTTGTGACCTTGTAAGCCCTCCGGGGATAGAAAAATACCTACACTACCTGAATGTAAACCGGTGTGATATCTCAATTGAGATCAAATGTTGGTATATAAAAAATAAATAAACTGATCTCAGCCATTTGCCTGCTGCTCCCACCAGCCCTTGCACCGCCGCTCTGTGCGATTGGCGCCCGATCCGTTGGTGTCAGGCGCCCTGCCGGTCCTGACCGCGGCCTTCCTCCAGCACCAATGAGACCTCCACATGCGACTATAAGGACCACCCAGAAGCTGACATCACCCTGAGCAATGCCTTTGACCCACCTTAAGTGAGTCCCTCACCTGATCTTGGCCATTTGCCCACCGGCCCTTGCACTAACGTCTACATGATCGGTGCCCGACCCATCGGGGTCAGGAACTCTGCCGCTCCCGACCATAGTCTTCTTCCAGCACCAACGAGACCTCCACATGTGACTACAATGACTGCCCACAAGCTGACATCACCCTGAGCAATGCCTTTGACCTGCCTTAAGTGAGTCCCTCACCTGATCTCGGCCATTTGCCCGCCACTCCCACTGGTCCTCGCACCGACACTCTGCACGATCATGCCCAATCCGTCAGCCTTCCTCTGGCACCAATGAGATCTCTACATGTGACTACAAGGACCGCCCACAAGCTGTCACCCCGAGTGATGCCTTTTACCCGCCTTAAGTGAGTCCCTTGTGCCCCCTTCCCACCCAAATACCCCTCCAACACCTCAAAATACCATCACAAACCCCCCAACCACACCATCCACACCAGCATCACCCCCTCACCCAAAATGCCCCCGATCGTCATAGCACAGCACCAGCTGTGAGTACCATTCGTCTACAACAACATCCCTACCAACAAATTTACCCCAACATGGAGTATACCCACCCAATCCCAAAACTGAACTTCAGCAACCACACCAAAAGACATAACACAAATCTCATCACATACCGGCGACCCCCCCCCCCCCACCTTCATCCCAATCAATCTCAATGCCAACATAGCTGCCCTGAAAGCTTTGACCCTTTTCCTACTTAATGCTCAGTCCATAACAAAAAAAAATCTCTATTCTCCACGACCTCCTACTGGACCACCACCCTGACATTTTCTGCATAACTGAAACCTGGCTCAAAAGCTCAGACACAGCTCTCATCAATCAACTACCCAAATCCATTTATGACATCTATTCCATACCCAGACTGAAAAGAAAAGGAGGCGGATTGCTTTTCCTGGAGCTAAAAAAAATTCAGATTCACAATCCAACCACTTGATCTTCCACTCCCCCCTTGAACTATATTAAAATCGAAAAACCTTCAAATTATCCTGCTATACGCCCCTCCAGGACTCCTTGACCGCAACCTATCCTCCCTAATCGAAGCCATCTCTAACAACATCAACACAGCCACCCCCACAATAATTCTGGGTGACTTCAACCTCCACATCAACAAAACACCTCCCTCACACACCTGTGAGCTCCTCATCAACACCATGATGGCCATTGGATTCAAACAAATCATCAACTTCCTCACTCAGAAGTCTGGTCACACCCTGGACTTAATCTTTATCAATGAACACATTTCAAGCAATAACCCACCCACAGCCACATCCATCCCCTGGTCCAATCACAAGCTCATCCAATCCAAACTATTTCTGAAAACCTTCCCAATGGAGGTCAACTTCCCCAAGAAATTCATTGAATTCATCAAGCCATGCATCACTGAAGACCTCACTGAAATATTACCAAGCGCCCTAAGCTCCCTAAACAAGAACGATGCAAACTTCACAGTTGACTCATGGATCACGATCAACTCCGAAGCAGCAAAGATCAAATGCCCAACCATAAGAAAAGAAATTAAGACCCCCAACAAACTCAAATCCCCATGGTACACCCCAGAACTAAAAACTTTAAAAGCCTACTAAGACAAGCGGAAAAAACATGGAGAAGAAAGCAAACATCCAACCTAAAAAACAAATACAAAACACTGCTGCACATCTACAACACAGACATCAACAAAACCAAGCACGACTACGCAAAGAGGATTCACATCTATCAATATAATCCCAAAACACTATTCGCCTATGTCTCTGAACTAACTCTCCCAATTCACAACCCTTCCCCAAATGACAACCCAACCAAAATCTGTGAAGAACTAGCTTAATTATTCAACACCAAAACTACCAATCTGATTGCAAACATCCCTAACATCACCTCAGAAAGCCACAAACCACCTAACATATCCAGTCCCTCATGGGCACACTTCGAACACACTGCCTCCACCGAGGTGGAATCCATCATCCGAAGAACAACCCCGCCACACACCCCCTTGACCCTATCCCAATAAAATTCCTGAAGCAAGTCACCAATATCATTGCTAGACCCAAGGCCGACATCATCAACCTTTCACTTGAACATGGTATCTTCCCAGACAGACTCAAATCTGCAGTCATCAAACCTATCCTTAAAAAACCCAATCTAGACATCTCAGACCCCACTAACTTCAGACCAATCTCCAACCTCCCACCTCCCCTTCATAGTCAAGATCCTTGAAAAAATCGTCAACAACCAACTCTCTGAACATCTGGAAAACCATAACATTTTAAACCCGGCGCAACATGGCTTCAGAAAATTCCTTAGCACGGGGACACTTCTACTCTCCCTTACTGAAACCATCCTCAGAGGTCTGGACAAAGGCACATCTTACCTTCTGATCCTCCTAGACATTTCCGCAGCTTTTGATACCATCAACCATAATACCCTTTTAACCAGACTAAAAGAAATTGGTCTGTGTGACACCATACTCAAATAGTTTGACTCATCTATCCGGCAGATCCTACACAGTAAGAATAAACACCTTAGAATCTAAACAAATCCCCCTCCTACATGGCGTACCCCAAGGCTCATTCCTCTCCTTCACAGATTTCAACATCTAAGTGCTCCCCCTCTGCAAACTACTATCTGAAATAGGTCTAAACTACTACATCTAAGAACATAAGAACATAAAAATATGCCATACTGGGTCAGACCAAGGGTCCATCAAGCCCAGCATCCTGTTTCCAACAGTGGCCAATCCAGGCCATAAGAACCTGGCAAGTACCCAAAAACTAAGTCTATTCCATGTTACCGTTGCTAGTAATAGCAATGGCTAATTTCTAAGTCAACTTAATTAATAGCAGGTAATGGACTTCTCCAAGAACTTATCCAATCCTTTTTTAAACACAGCTATACTAACTGCACTAACCACATTCTCTGGCAACAAATTCCAGAGTTTAATTGTGCGTTGAGTGAAAAAGAACTTTCTCTGATTAGTTTTAAATGTACCACATGCTAACGTCATGGAGTGCCCCCTAGTCTTTCTATTATTCGAAAGAGTAAAAAACCGATTCACATCTACCCGTTCTAGACCTCTCATGATTTTAAACACCTCTATCATATCTCCCCTCAGCTGTCTCTTCTCCAAGCTGAAAAGTCCTAACTTCTTTAGTCTTTCCTCATAGGGGAGCTGTTCCATTCCCTTTATCAGACGACATACAAATCCAGCTCTCCCCCTTAAATCACCCCTCGAAAACACTCTAAAAACCTGGGACACCTACTTGTCGGACATAAATCAACTCCTTGCACAACTGTCCCTCAACCACAAAAAACCCGAAATCCTATACATAGCAAACAACACCACCCTCGATCTCAAACACCATAACGCTGCAACTCACATGGGGAAACAATTAACACTTATAGCCAAGGACCTCGGCGTCACCCTGGACACCGAAATAAGCCTCAAAAAGCACATCAGCACCATGATAAAAGATGGATTTTTCAAACTCCAGATCTTTTAAAACCTCAAACCGCTCCTCTACCCATATGACTAAAGAACCTTCCTCCAAACACTGCTCTTCTCAAAGCTTGATTATTGCAACTGCCTCCTACTTGACCTCCCCACCGCCATGCTCCGACCACTGCAGCTACTACAAAATGCAGCAGCCAGATCACTCGCAAACAAAAAAAAAATCGGACCACATCACACCCATCCTCAGGGACCTCCACTGGCTACCCATCACCTTCAGAATCCAACATAAAACCCTAACACTCACCCACAAAACCCTCCACAACGACAAAATGAACTGGCTAAGCGCGTCCCTACACTTTCACACACCCCCAACGAAGCCTCCGCTCCACCAACACTGGACCACTCCCCATCCCTACCCCAAAAAAGGCACATCTAACCACAACGAGAGAATGCGTGCTATCTGTAGCTGGACCGTTGCTCTGGAACAACCTTCCAGTACAACTAAGAACTGAACCCTCAACTCAGCTATTCAAAAAACACCTAAATACTTGGCTCTTTCGACAAGCCTTCCTCCAGTGACCTAATGCCACCCATCCACCATCCCCTAGTTTCAGTCCCCCCACCCCCCAGTTCAAGCTCCCTGTAATCCGATTTAGTTTCCCCCCCCGAAATGCAATTTCTCCCCAGTTCCCTTCCCCCCTCATCTTATGCTATCCCTCTGTTTTCCTGCAATCCCCTATAATTACTCTTTAAAAGCGCTACCTTCTCTATAGCATTATACTGTTTCCAAGTTAGCCATGTTAGACTCATGTTTTATATAGTTTCCACGTTTCCAAGTTACCCATGTTAGATGCATGTTTTTTATATGGTTACCACGTTTCATTGTAAGAAATAAGAAACCCTTTCACTTATTTCATTTTCTGTTCTCTGTAAACCGATGTGACATCTTTGATCTAATGTTGGTATATAAAAATGAATAAATAAATAATAATAATAATAATAATTTCAACCTGGTTACAGATGGCATAGCTGTGTAGAGATGTGTGTGTTGGGCTGATTCTCATAAACCTTTCCACTTGGCCATGTGGTGTAACAGAAAAAAATATGCTAGTTAGCAGAGTTTAAAGGGTCAGGGGTTATGGGGTGAAAGGGAGGTAAGTTAGCTAAGAGATTTAAGAAGCGCTCTCCTTTATTGGGGTGAACTGGGAGCAAACTGGGAAAAAGGCCAATTGTGTCGTCATGTGCACCTACTAAAATGTCCCCATTTACGCGCTCGAAGCGACATTCGCGTGTACATGTGTGTGTCAATATAAAATTGTGCATGCATGTATGCGTGGCTAGCCAATTTTATAACACGGGTGCATATGTTATAAAATCAGCACATCCATGTGCATGCGCCAGCAAACGCGTGCACATGTGCGCACGCACGTGGGACTTAAATTTTAATTTTATATATTTTGCACAGCCTGTAGTTCAGACATTGTTGACATTTACTCTTTCAAAAGTGTCAGCAAATTCAGCATTTTTTTCAACTTCCATCTTTCTTTGTTCAGTAGGTAGTACAAGTTGTCACAGAAGTTTACAGAAATCCATCTTCAGCATTTGGATCTGAAAAGCTAAGCTAAGCACTAGATGCAGTAAGCCTTAAAGAAGGCTTTTTTAAACTTAACGTCCTAAAAAAACTGAAACCCCTGCTTTACCCCCAAGACCTTCGTACAGTGATCCAGGCCACCATCTCTACCAAACTGGACTACTACAACGCTCTCCTCCTAGGCCTACCCTACGCCTCTATTAAACCCCTGCAAATGTTGCAAAATGCAACAGCAAGAATAATCGCTAACACACACATAAATACGAACACATCACCCCGATTCTCAAAAATCTCCATTGGCTTCCCATCCTCTCCCGTATCCACTATAAAGCCCTCACCATCATACACAAATCCATTCACTCACACAACTCCAACTGGCTAGATATCCCCTTCACCCCTCACCATCCCTCCCGCCCGACCAGATCCTCCAATAGTAGCACACTACATGTACCCTCCCTAAAAACAGCCCACCTCTCCTTCGCCCGTGACCGTGCCCTCTCTATTGCCGGCCCTTCCCTCTGGAACTCCATGCCCCTCACCCTGCGCCTCGAACCCTGTCTTATCAAGTTCAAGAAGAAATTGAAGACCTGGCTATTCAAACGTGCCTACCCAGAATAGTCCTGGTCACCAAAATGCCCCCAGCTCTTGCACCTAACTATTACTGATGTATATAATACCTAATTCACTGATGTATATAATACCACTAATACTGTATATAATTCCATGTATATAATACCACTAATACTGTAAACTGTTGTAATTTCTTGTTTAATGCCCCTGCGGCTTGTTCTCTATCCCTCTATGCTTCACTCTCGTTCTCCCCTCCCAAGTTCTATTGCCCTGTTATAATGTAATTTTCTGTTCTGCTGTTAATATGTGAACCAGTGTGATGTCCCCACTAACGCCGGTATATAAAAGTTTTAAATAAATAAATAAAATAAATATATTACCACAAATCTGTATGTCACATATTGACACCAAGTGAATGTATTGGTGTAAGTGAGATATCACAATAGATAAATGCAAGAAATAATAAATTAAATGTAAATAGTAGATTTTAAATGGTGAAATCTAATAAAAATCTAAATTAGTAATCTTAATAAATGCAAATAATTTATGTTAATCTAAACAATAATAAAGTTACTTAAAATTAATTAAAAGTATAAAGTAATCCCAATCTAAATAGCAATTTGCATATTAGTGAAAGAAATATCAATAGAGAAGGTAAAAATAGGAAATTATAAGCAATAAAGTAATCAAGGTTAGAAAAATAGTTGAGCGATAAGGATGCACCAAGCTAGAAGTTTTTAGTAACCTACATAAGCATATTAATGTTAAAATCAAACTGCCTAATTTGTTCCTAACAATCAGGTTTAATTTACATACCTAGTTTATTATTTTACATTGTTACCGTACTATGATGGCACACGAGTAATTTGTAATCTATGCCACCCATATTTCTCTTTATCGTGCCCGTCTGTAAACCATTGTGATGGTATTTAACTTAACGACGGTATAGAAAAATGTTTAAATAAATAAATAATAATCAATTAACTTGTGGTGTATAGATCAACAGGAGTGGTATGTGGTAGATGGTAAAGAGCTGATGTGCACCAACCAGGAGAGGGACATTGTAGTGTTAGATGATCTCAGGGTAGTGAAACAGTGCAATAAGGTGGTGGCCAGAGCCAGTAGGATACTTGGATACCTAGGGAGAGTCATAACCAGTAGATAAAAAGAGGTAATTATGCATCTTTACAGGTCTTTGGTGATCACTTGGGGTACTGTGTTCAGTTCTGGAGGCCATATCTTAGAAAGGATATAGAGAGGCTAGACATGGTCCAGAGAAGGACAACCAAAATGATGTAGACTTTGTACAGAAAGCCCTATGAAATGATGCTGAAGGAACTTAATATGCATATCCTAAAAGAAAGGCAAGACAGAGGGTATATGATGCAAATATTTAAATGCCTGAAAGGTGTTAATGCATAGGAAGCCAAGCTTTTCAATGGAAAAGAAACTGTACTACTAGGGGTCACAATATGAAACTCCAAGGCAGGAGATTCAGGAAAAATGTCAGGAAGTATTTTTTCATAGAGCTGGTGGTGGATACCTCCTGGAGGAGGTAGTGATGGACAAGGACAGACAAAAAAAAAACATGGGATAAACATGGAGGATCCCTGGTCATGAGGACACTGGGCACTTTTTTCTGAGCGATGGTTGCAGCCCAGGGCAGCAGTAATATAGCTGTATTGTGCTTTCTGGATGGCATGGAGAAACTTAGAGCAGCAGTTACAACCCTAAAAGGAACTCAATGGGATTGGGGGTTGGACCCCATGTGGCAATTCGATCTACTTTGTGTAAATGCACATAAAATCACTGCTGGGTAGAGTAGATGGGCCTTTTGATCTTTATCTGCCATCATTTACTATGTTACTATGTAAACGTGATTCTTGTCAATAAAGAGTGTGAAATCAATGTCACATGTGAGAAGATTCTAAAAATAAAGATAGGTAATTTTTCTATGAATTCAATTGCATATGATCAATAAAAGAATAAAGAAAATTACTTGAATAATAGCTATAACAATAGGATGAATCATAAAATAAAAAATATGATTTGCTTTTGGAGAAAATCCAAACAAGGCTTCCCACCAGGAAACAGAAGCATCTTGCAAATCATCCACAGTATGAGAAATATGTCATTTTGGATGGAAATGCTATGTTGAACTTGAGTTGCAGTCTGTTGCAGTGTGGCAGTATAATATGTAATTCTGTAAAGTTCCTGAGATGATGGTAAATGTCTTTACCAATGCCAAGCTGAATGGGGTGCATGGAAAAGAAAAGTAAATGAAAGAAAAATTCCTCAGTTGATAATAATGGGTGCAAAACAGGTTGAGTTGTAGAAAGTAATTGGTAGAGAAAGATTCCTTGTACACCATTCAATAAGTTGGTAGATTGAATACGATCATGAGTGGTTAAAGAAACATTTGAGGGAGTAAATAAATTTAAATAAAAATGTCCAGTACTCAAATAGTAGACAATATGTAGTTCTGTTGAAGAAGTATGAACAGATGATTTGTAAATCACAAGCAAAATCATTGAACATACAAGGTGATGAAACATTATGTAATTGACCATCAAAACAGAAACATAATATAGAGATGATTTACATAAACTAGGATCAACATAATAAAAAGATTTCCAAACTTGTGAAAATGTTGAAACCCAATATACAATATCATGTGAATAAATATGTATGTTGATTGGATACCAATAATGATAAATGGATAGATAACTGGATAGATAACAGCGTCAAAAATCACTCCATGGCAGTAACATTTTTAAGAAAAAAGCTTAAAGTATTATACTTTACTGAGTCAGTTGTTTAGTATTAATCTGCTTTGATAGTGTTCACAATGATGGTAGTGTTCACAATGATTGTGTTCACAATGATGGTAACTTTGAAACTGATGTGCATGCGCACATTTACATGCATACATCGGCCCGCTCCCAGAGACATGGCCATTTTATAATATATGTGCACATATGCATGCATGTTTTAAAATAGTCTGGCAAATTTTAAGTGGGCATGAGCATGTGTGCGCAAATGCTGCTTCTATTACGTAAGTCAGGGAATTTTACAAGGGGTGCATGCCGATGCAATTCCCAGTTTTACCAGTTCATCCCCAGTTTGCCCAGTTAAGAGATAGGTCCTTTAACCCCACCCTTGGTTTGATAGCCTTCTTTCCTCTGTTAGCCCTGACCCTTAAAATCCTGCAGATCTGCCAAGTTTTCTTTCAATTTTAATTTACACAGCATCCCTGGAAGAAGTAAAGTTATGCAGCAGCGAGCCTTGGCGAGCACAGTGTTGCGAAAGTATTTATGTGCACATCTCAGGTTCATGCCCTGAAATGTCCATGCCCTGCTCAAACCATGCCCTCTCCCCTCCCCTTTTTGAAAACTTTCGAGATGTAAGAGCTGCAGTATTTCCGCTTATATGTACGCACTTTTAAAAATACGGTTGGTGCGCAAAGCCCAAATTGTTTGCACATCCCTGTCTGATGCACGTGTCGAGCTTTTAAAATTCACCTCTCAGTCAGGGCTGCAACTACAAATCACTCCCCATCTCACTATATCAAAATGGTCCACTCAGTGTGCCCAGGGGCAGCTCAGGGCAATCTGCTGCCTGAGGCAAGGGATGAGATGGCGCTTCTCCGCCCAGGCAAGGCACAGTTTAAATCATCAAGAGGGCCAAGTCGGGGAGCTCTCTTTTGGAGTCTGGCCTTTTTGGTGATTTGAAATGCTGCAGAAGGGGGAATCAGACATCAGAGTTCACAGAGAAGTGGCAGATAGAGTGTCAATTATAATATTTCTAGGAAGCTGGCAAACATGCCAAACTCCCACTTACCTTCTATGATTCCCCATCATTTGCTCCCTAGAGAAATGGGAGATGGGTGAATAGTGGGGTCTGTGTGTGCAAGGGTGTTAGGCATCCTAGATGAACCTTAGAACCTTGAGCCCCCTCTCTCCTAGCCCTCACCACACACAATTAAAAATTATGCTTTTAAAATAACAGATTTTACATGAAAAAGAACATTCATAGTCTGAGGTAAAAATATCATACCTTGTATATTATTTTTAGAGGCACTGCTATGACGTGAACCTGAAAACCCTGCAAAAAAAAGACACTTGAAATCCTTATGATATTAAGCCTATTGTAAAGTGTGTTCGATGTGGGCCTAGCTCTCAGAAAGCCATGTATGAACTGAATTGCAATATAGTAAATCTCCCACTAACTGCCAACACTCAAATAGTAACAATCTTACCTATGGAAAAGAAACACTGTAAATATTACACAAGGCCCTAAACACCAATACTCTTCCTATTAGGAAAACAGAACAAGCCTGGCTGCTATAGATCGCTACACAGAAACAACATGCCAGAAGAATACCTCACCTCAGTCACACATGCAGACTACAGATAGACCCTCACTAAATGCAGAATAAAAATACCATAAAATTTAAATAGAAATGTGAAGATAACACCTGAACTAGAAACTGCAAGAAGCCAGACTCTGTTTGCAGTTCAACAATGGAAAAATAGAAACACCATCAGTCCTCATAAAACAATAATAAAATCAAGATATAATCATAATAGTAAAACTATTTTGAATAGAATATTTCAAAACAGCTGACAAACAGAACATCATTCAATATTTAAACTCAATTTTTTAAAAAAAGTTCTAAAAATCCAATAAAATATTTCAAAACAGGCATATCAAATAACACTCAACAATTAACATTATTAAAAAGACTAACATTTCCAGCTCTCCATACCTGGGAACTTTTGATTTCCAATCACCTTGAGATAGGAGGAGGGGGTCCACACAAATTGTAATCTCTCTCTCTTTCACACACACACTCCCTCTCTCATACACACACCTATGCTCTCACACACACAAGTTCTCTCTCCTCACACACACATATGCACATAGGCTCTCACCCACATCCTTACATTCACACACAAACATGCACACATACAGACTCTCTCACATGAACACAGGCACTTACTCACTCCTTGTCTTAGCCCCCCTCTATGTCACCCCCCCACACACACACACACAGGCTTTCATGTATACCCTCTCTCTATCACATATACACAGGCTCTCATACAAACCCTTTCTCTCACACACACATACTCATATGTGCATGTAGGCTCTCTCACACACCTTCTCTCTCAGCTGCACACAGGTACTCAGTCATACCCTTGATTGCATAAACTGCAGTCAAGCTAGATAGAGAGAACATGGAACAAGTCTACTCTTCTTTCACATTTCATCACTCCAAATCACATTAAATCTTCACTGATGTATGACTGTGCATGTAAAACTGCCCCCCCCAAAACCCAACTCACCCCACAAACCTCACTCTGAGTTACTAGTGCCCCCTCTTACAGTGGTATAAATTAGGGATGTGAATCGTTTTTTGACGATTTAAAATATCATCCGATATATTTTAAATCGTAAAAAATCGTTAGGGCCACGATACAATACCAATTCCCCCGATTTATCATCAAAAAATCGTAAATCGGGGGAAGGGGGAGGGCAGGAAAACCGGCACACTAAAACACCCTAAACCCCACCCCCGACCCTTTAAATTAAATCCCCCACCCTCCCGAACCCCCCCCAAATGCCTTAAATTACCTGGGGGTCCAGCGGCACACTAAAACACGGCACACTAAAACCCCCTAAAACCCACCCCGACCCTTTAAATTAAATCCCCCACCCTCCCGAACCCCCCCCAAATGCCTTAAATTACCTGGGGGTCCGTAGCGGCGGTCCGTAGCTTAAATTACCTCCGTAGCCTTAAATTACCTCCATAGCGGCGGTCCGTAGCTAAATCGGGGGAAGGGGGAGAGCAGGAAAACCGGCACACTAAATCGTGTAGTCTTCAGCCGGCGCCATTTTGCAAAATGGCCGCCGCAAAATGGCGGCGGCCATAGACCAAAACGATTCGACGCAGGAGGTCGTTCCGGACCCCCGCTGGACTTTTGGCAAGTCTTGTGGGGGTCAGGAGGCCCCCCCAAGCTGGCCAAAAGTTCCTGGGGGTCCAGCGGGGGTCCGGGAGCGATCTCCTGCCGCGAATCGTTTTCCATACGGAAAATGGCGCCGGCAGGAGATCGACTGCAGGAGGTCGTTCAGCGGGGGTCCGGAACACGATTCACATCTCTAGTATAAATAGTAAACTTTTTGGGAAGCCTCTACATAACATACATGCATAACTCCTTTGAAAATTTAACTGATTGAAGGTAATTTTAAAATGAGTTACACATGTAAATGTAACATACTATCATAGCAATTTAAAAAAAAAATTATGTGTGCAAAGTGCACTTTCACGTAAACAACCTATGGACAATTCAATGTCATATACTGTAGCAATTTTCAAAAGCCCACTTACATGAGTAAAGTGCATTTACATGTGAAAAACCCTATTTTAATCATGTAAATGCTTTTTAAAATTACCCCCATTGTGTTTGGAGAATTCATGCAAATGATATTTTTTGTATGTGAAAGGATGAATAAAATGTTTGGTCTGAAGCATCTGGGGACAAAGTGAACAATTACTGCACATGAAATGCCCACTAGGTTTTCTTTTGATAACATTCATCTTTGGATCTATTGCTAAATGAGCATGCATGTGTCTAAGATTTTGCCCTCTTTTATAGGAAACAAGAAAGTCCTTACTTTTGAAACAATCTAAACCTGGATGATGTGCTAATGTTTTCGTAATATTTTGCTGATGCCTGTTGCAAGATATGAAAATTTCAATAAACATATTTAGGTGAATTTTAAAAACTGATACGCATTAATTAGGGGAGGCGCGAATATGTCGGGTTCATGCATGCCAAGTGGATTTTAAAAGTGACCTATATATGTGCATATCTCCCAGAGCATGCACATCTTGGAAGTTTTCAACAAGGGGTGGGGTGTGGACATTGGCGTTTCAGAGCAGGAACCTGAGGTATACTTGTAAATATTTACACGATCCAGCATGCACTGAGGTCCCCTGCTGCGTAATTTTACTTCTGTTATGGATGACATGTAAGTTAAAAAATTAAGAAATCTGTGGGGTTTTAAGGGTTAAGGATAACTGGGGGGGGGGGGGGAGGATGAAGGCTACTAAATTAGGGGGGTTTGGAGGACCTATTTCTTAACTGGGCGAACTGGGGATGAACTGGTAAAACTGGGAATAATGTCAGCGTGCCCCTTTTAAAATTCCCAGATTTACGAGGAAGAAGCGGCATTTGCATGCACATATATGTGCCTACTCAAAATTTGGCACACATGTCATGTGGTCAGGCTATTTTATAACATTCACACTGGACACAGGCTTATGCATGCACACAGAGATGCGCCTGAGGGCCAGTTTGAAAGTTACATCATAGTTTTAGCATTATTTCTTTTTTTCTGTTTTTCTTCTAATAATACATTTCTACTACTCTGCAGTGCCCCTTCATAACCCTGGAAAATACATTGCTCAGTATACCCTCTTAACATAAATCTTTCCCTCATTTCTTTAGCTCTCATGCCATACTCGTTTCCAGTGGAGCAGTCTTCTAAGCTGCAAAAATTGACTAACAGGATGATTTTCCTTTAAACATCTATAGTGTTGACTCTGGAAATGTAATATCTTGTTACACTCCATAGGTTTTCTATAAATTGTGGTAAAGAACTTGTCATCCGCACCTTTTCTAATTAATATATCTTAATATATTTTGACGTTACTACTGTTTATTTGAAATTTCAAATTGGGATCCCTTTGGTTGAATCATTTATAAAACACTTGTAGTTGCTCTGAATCCCCCTTCCATAAAATCAAAATGTCATCTATGTATTTTTTCCATAATTGAACATAATTTGTAAAAGGTTAGTCAGTCAAAAATCTCAATATCAGCAACATATAGATTAGCAACATCTGGGGCCATTGTAATTCTCTTGGCTGAACCTTTGATTTCTTGATAAAAATTGTCCTGAAATTTCAAATAATTCTTTGTCCATGATTTTTCTGTAAGTTCAACAGTAAATTCCATAGGAATCCTCAGATTATTCTCTCCTTTGTTTAATGTCTCCCTAATAATGTAAATACTTTCCATTTGAGGGATGTTTGTGACTTAATATCCAAAGTTACCAAAATTACATCATCAATATCACATCTGTTAGAGCTCAAAATATTTATAATAAGGAATAGTTTTAACAACTACATTACTGATGACCTTAAGAATGATAGAGGTAGGACTCCCTCTAAGAGGAAGATAACATGAAGTGTCTCATAACTGCCTATCAATTTCTTTCCACATATTCAGCTCTATTGGGAACAACAATAGCACCCCACTTGTCTGCAGGTTTAATGACAATGTTTTCCTTCTCCTTGACATGTGAATTTTAAAACCCCAATGCGTGCCAAAGCCGGGAGGTATGTGCTTATATTGGCCCAGCACATGCTGCACATATTTTAAGAGGCACCTGGGTATGCGCGTATCTCCCAGTAAAAAAAGAAAAGGGGTGGGACATGGGCCTGGCCTGGCCGGGGCATGGGCGTTCCAGGAAATATGAATGACACCAGTGTGTAAGTATTTAAGGACACTAGCGTGCGCTGGTGTCCCTATCCACTTAATTTTACTTCTGCTATGGACGGTGTGTAAGTCATGAAACAAAGAAAACTAGGCTAGTCAGTGGGGTTTTAAGGGTCAGGGCTAATAGGGTAAAAGGGAGGCAAGTTAGCTAGGATGTTTAGAAAATCCTCTCCTTTACTAGCGTAAACTGGGAACAAACTGGGGAAACAGGTAATTGTGTTGGTGTGAGTATCTACTAAAATCCCCCCTACTTACGCAATCGAGGTGCATTTACACACAGATGCGTGCATCAATGTAAAATTGTGCACACACATACATGCATATAGCCAATTTTATACCATGCGTGCATACATGCATGTATGTTATAAAATCGCTGTGGTCCATGTGCGCATACGTATGCTCCTGCGTGCAGGTCTTAAAATTCACCTTTGACTTCAGCATATTGCTGTTCTTTCTACCTTACTGGGAGATTTTTCAAAATGCTTTAGATACAGTGGAAATAGCCTAACCATGCCCATTTTTATTGCAGTTGCTAACTTCCCAGGTCCCACATTGTTAATTTCTGCAAAGTGTGATGCACTTTTGTGTGCTGTTTTTTAAGGGGGGGAAGAGAGAGAGAGATTGAGACAGAGAGAGAGAGAGACTCTCTATAGAGTCAATATGACACGCTATATATGTACAACTGTAAGAGGGGACACTTTCAACTCGGGATGGGTTTGGGGTGATGGTTTTACATACACAGTCAAATGAAGAAGCTAGCTAGAGACTGCACTGAACAAATCAACTCTTCTTGTTGGTACCTTTCAACGATTCAAATGATAGAAATTATTCAGTGAATTCACATTTGCAGTTAATTCCTCTGACTATGTATGTAAAAATACCCTCCCTCATCCTTCCCCACACCCGCCCAGAGCTGAAAGTGTCCCTTCTCTCTCTCTCACAACATTTTCCCCTGTAACGCAAGGCCAATGCAGGTAGAACACACAGAAAAAGGTGCAGTTATTTCTGATGTTAAATCCTGCATTACTCTATCTCATTCTATACTAGGAGACCCTCATTTCCATTAACTCCTCCCAATCTTCTTCCACTTGCATGCTAAATGTATATTGTCCGTGTTAGGGCCCTAAAGCAAAATGATAAATGTCCCTGTAAGGTTGTAAAAAACTTTTTTTTTTTTTTGCTTCAATTCCTCTATATCCTTGAGAACAAGGGTCTGAAATGAATGTATCAAATGGATTGATAGGCCCAGGAGCTATCCACAGAAATTTTCTTGACCAGTGAAAAATCCAAATGCCTTGCCGTTTATTTTGCAAAAATGTGCTGTACCCTGAGTCTATGTTTAAACTTAAACTAATATGTTTGGAGAGCATTATACAGTATTTACTAGTAGGGACAAATGAAAAACCTTTTCCTAAAACTGCCTCTTCTGCTAGAGTTAATGTGACATTTGATAAATTCACAATTAGCAGTACCATCAATATGTCTGTCTATGTATTATCTTCTACTTCTCTCTCTCATTGGCCTGGTTTGATACCTTGCATTCATTTGCTCTCACATCCACCTCCTTAGGTCTATGCTCATCTCCCAGAAGTCATCTTCTAAAAAAGGGGCTTATTCACCATAGACCATGAGGTAGATGGCGATGGGACTCTATTAATAACGGTGTTGGTGATGTTTTAGCATATACATAAAAACCTTTAGCATGCTAAAACAATGTTAGCATTAGTTTTAGTGCATAAAAATCTAAATTATGTTAATTTCTAGTCACAGATTGTCTTTCTAAAATTGCAGATATCTCCAACTAATCAAAGCTATTGCATTTGTCTGAGATGCATTGGTAAGCGGCAAGATTGCTGATTTAATGCAGCACTTAACAACAATTTGTAGAGATTAAGAGGTTGTCAAGAAGATATCATGGAGGTCAAAGGATGGCTTTCAGAAGTAATTTCTAATATTAGATTCTGTAGTTTCCTTAAATAGTCCAAAATTGAGTACAAACAAAATATCTAAGAAAAGGCTCTCTTTAAATGTCTTTTTTTAACATCTTGATTATTAGGAATCTGGTCCCTGTTAGAAAGGAAACAGAACATTTTCACAAAATCTGTTTCATTTCTTTTCTTTTTAAACTGTAACAAAAAATATTAATGACATTTCCATGTCATTAAAAAAATATTCTTTCCTGGCCCTCTCTGTTTAGCCCCTGATCCCGCCCCCCCCCCCCCAACCTTGCACGCCATCCATAGGCTTTGAAGACTAAGGAGAGATCCTGAGTTGTTCCTTCTCCACCAATGTAATTGTATAGAATGGTGCTGATTGACAAGATGCCAGTGCCATTATGGATAATTCAGTGCAGAGGGGATATTTGTTATTGTAATTCCTAAATCAGTATTTTCTTGTTATATTTTCTTTTCTTTTGTGAATTTGTTTCTCATTTCTCCTTCCTCCCTTTTGATGCTTGGTAAGACTATAATTGCTTTCTGGTATATTTTAAAAGCCCCGTGCAGCCAAAATCGTAGTGATATGCGCACATGTGTTACGGGTGCGCCGCGGCAGTATTTTACATATACAAAATTTATGCACGTATGTAGCCATGTGCACACAACTCTGTGTGCATAAAAAATGGGCGTTTTGGGGGCATGTCAGGCAGCCTCCATACATACGAGCATATTAGAGATGTGAATCTGAACCGGAATTGGTTCGGTTCCGGTTCCAATTCAAATCGTGCATTTTTTTCATCCGGCCCGATTGGGTTTTTTTTTATTGGCTGCGCCTGATCCGATAAACAAAAAACCCACCCCAACCCTTTAAAACCACTCCCTTAGCCTCCACCACCCTCCCGACCCCCCAAAAAACGTTTTAAAATTACCTGGTGGTCCAGCGGGGGTCCCGGGTGCGTTCTCTCGCGCTCGGGTTGTCGGCCGATAAACAAAAAACACACTCCGACCCTTTAAAACCGCTCCCTTAGCCTCCACCACCCTCCCGACCCCCCAAAAACGTTTTAAAATTACCTGGTGGTCCAGTGGGCCCCGGGAGCGATCTCCCGCTCTCGGGCCGTCAGCTGCCACTAATAAAAATGGCGCCGATGGCCCTTTGCCCTTACCATGTGACAGGGTAACCGTGCCATTGGCCGGCCCCTGTCACATGGTAGGAGCACTGGACAGCCCATGCCATTTTTAAAGATGGTGCCGGCCGTCCACTGGATGGCCCGCACCATTTTTAAAGATGGCACCGGCTGTCCAGTGCTCCTACCATATGACAGGGGCCGGCCAATGGCACGGTTACCCTGTCACATGGTAAGGGCAAAGGGCCATCGGCGCCATTTTTATTAGTGGCAGCTGACGGCCCGAGAGCGGGAGATCGCTCCCGGGGCCCACTCGACCACCAGGTAATTGTAAAACGTTTTTGGGGGGGTCGGGAGGGTGGTGGAGGCTAAGGGAGCGGTTTTAAAGGGTCGGGTGGGTTTTTTGTTTATCGGCCGACAGCCCGAGCACGAGAGAACGCTCCCGGGACCCCCGCTGGACCACCAGGTAATTTTAAAACTTTTTGGGGGGCTCGGGAGGGTGGTGGAGGCTAAGGGAGTGGTTTTAAAGGGTCGGGATGGGTTTTTAGGTTGTGTCCTAACTCCTGTTAGTATGCACTAACCCGATTAACAATTTTTTCACGATAAATCGGTGGAATTTCTATTGTATCACACTCTTTAACGATTAATGACGATTTAAAAAATATCGGACGATATTTTAAATCGTCAAAAAACGATTCACATCCCTAGAGCATATGACATATATTATTTAGGACGCGCGCCTATGAGGTGGTGTGTTTAGGTGCATATACACACTTATATTTTCTACTGCCTATTTATGAGAGGCAGTGAAAACTTTAATTTTTGCTCATATGTTTTGCTTGGCTGGGCTAGGCTGGTCTCTCTGGGTGAGTGGACATAGAAACAGGGATGGAGTGTGTCAGGGACAGATCGGAACCTCCTAGGGGAGGCAGGGAGAGATATATACATTTATATACATTTATATACATTTACTACATTTAAAAAAAAGACTAAAGACCTGGTTATTCAACCAAGCTTTCTCATAATCATCAATCTGCGGAACTTTCCCTGCCAAGGATCCCTTCTTTGGTAACCAGCAGAGAACTATATAAATCATCTCTAGTTCTCTCTAGTACCCCCAAAGAACTATCAGGTCATCTATGAATCCTTGGCAGTCTAAAAATCAAATACCCAGCCTTACAATCAAATCCTTGGCAGTCTAAAAATCAAATACCCAGTCTTAAAAATCAAATACCCAGCCTTATACCTATCACCCATTTCCTTAGCCAACATTTGGCTCCGTAGCATTTACGTTATGTTATTAACCCCATATATCTGTATCCAAGTTCCTGCTACCTGTTCATTGTAAGACATTAACTTGTCAATGTTTCTGTTTAGAATGTAAACCGAATTGATCAGTAACTCTGTTATTGGAAAGTCGGTATATAAAAGTGCTAAATAAATAAATAAATAAATATAGGGACATACACTTGGCTTGCAGGTATTGACTCATGGATTAAAAGGGTAACGCTGATGTAATCATATATTCAGGTGTAGACTGGTGCTTACAGAAATAGGGATGAGACAGGAACAGTGGGGTTTACAAAGGAGGCTAGGAGAGTGTGTAGTACCTTCAGCTATTGAGGGGGAATACTAATTCTTGGGAGTTCCTTTTCAAGAGTATGATTATAATAGCAGCATGGGTATTCAGATCAATACATCTGAGAAGAGAAAGAGAGAGGAGGAGAAGAATGCACACAAGAAGGAGGTATCCTTTACACAGAATTTACAGGTCTAGTACATAGTTTCTGGATCTCTCAGAGGAGGAAGCCTTCAGTCAACATATAGTACCTATGCCAACTGATAGAGAAGAACCTGCAATCTACCAGCCAAAGGGGCGAAGTCTTGCCAGTATACATCAAGGTTACTACTGGCCTTTTTTGCTACCAGCACCTTCCAGACACATCTAGGGTTCACATCTGGAATCACTCAGTCTGCCACCTCTAGGTGTATAGAGCAGGTCCAGGCTGCCTTGCTCAGTAAGACTTTATATCCTTCCCTTGCAGAACACAGGAACAATACCAAATTATGACTGATTTCTATCAAATAGCATGTTTTCCCTCTGAGTTAGGAGGTATCAATTGCACACAAGTACCCATAAGGGCACCAAGGAATGTGGGGAGATATCTCATGTTTACCACTGAATTATCAAATATGAATCATAAGAGCCAAGAAACTGACAGGCCCCAGGCACTGGCACAGCAAGAGAAAGACTTTTACCCAGGTGAACTTTAAAACTACACTGTCTCAGTGGAAAATGAAGAACTTTTGTTCTGTTACATTGAAAGATACCTTATCAGATGTGCCTGTTTGCATGTTCTTGTGTCAATAGGAGCAAAGAAGACAGAGAGACAATGACTTAAGCTCCTAAGCAAGAGTTAGGGGTGAGCCAAGGAGAGTCCATAGATCATAAAAACCCCCGGGGATGGGGGGAGGGAAGTCAGAGACAGAGAAAAATGCTGACACTGGCAAAAAGCTTGGCATACATACATACATAGCAGTTCTCCCCCCGAAAAAATGGAGAGGAGGAACAAAACCTGCAATATGGCAGGGCTCCTCCTGAAGTAATGGTGAGGGGGAAAAGACCTGTAATGTGTCAAAAGACCCTCCACCCACCACGTGGTTATGTATACTCATTAGTTGGGAAATATAAGACAGGAGAGCAAAGAAGGGAGAAGGAGCTATGGACCCCCTGGAGAGAGCAACCCTGAAACCAGAGAGGAAGGCACAAACCCTGAATGCAAACCTGGAAGAAAACCCAGAGAGTGGACCTGAAAACAACCCTGAAACCTGTGCCAAAGCATCTCTGAAAGTGAAAGGGGGCCAGAAGCAGACCAGCACTCCCTGCTATCAAGAAGGGAAAAGTCTAGATGTGGCCCAGAAACTGGAGAGACAAGGTGCCTGCTCAGGTGTGAAGAGTGGGACAAAATCTGAAATGTGGAGGGGCGAGGGCTCACCCAGACAGCCCAGCAAGTACCAGAGCCAGAAGCAAGTCTTGTTCCAGGACCACTTGCCTGCTCTGCCAGTACCAAACCCAGGAAGCAAGTCCTTCCTTGCACACATTATCCAGCTCTCCAGGTATCACCTGAAGTTGGAATCAGGGGTAAGTAAGTTAGCCATAAGTGATAATATATTAAACAGGCTAAGGTTTATGGCATATGTGAAATCACCCATGGTACAGAACTTTCTTTAGGGAAAACTGATGCTTGGTGACCAGAATGTTAGAGTCAGGAATTGCTATTTTTTAAATGTTATATCATACTAAATCTCATAAATAAACGTCTATTTCTGGGGACAATACACGTCTTTTTCCTGACTTAGGATCACAAGTAAGGTGGGAGGGCAGCTGACAGTGACCTTTAGCAGACAGATCCCTGCAGCCCTAAACTTGCTTACAGTCTGAAGCTCACCAAGACAGGATAGATTATGCCCATCCGCAGAAATGACGTCAGATGCACAGGTAGTTTTAGTAGAATTAGAAAATGAAGCATTGGTGAAAATTACACAAGTTTTCACTAAGAAACCTGCCTGCAGTCCCTGGGCAAAGGCTGGGGATCTGCCCTTCCAGTCCATTCACTTGCTGGCTGGATGTCTACCCCACGTTATTTGAGGATTCTAGTGATTTCTCATGGTCTGAAGCTTGTGAGACCCCTGGGCATTGCTTAGGGAGAGAGCACAGTGACCTCACCCTGGAGGGATCAGCAGAGGGAAGCCTTGCCCACTGCGACCTTCCTAGGAAGCAGAGGAATGGTGGGGAGCCACTGCAACATCTTCTTTTTTTTCACTTTTTTGGAAAGATAGTTTGGTTGGAAGTCCTGGGACTAAGACTTTTGATGCCCCTTCTTCCTTCCCTGACAGAGGAACATCAACAACTGTGTGTTCCATGGGATCCCTTGCCAACTTGCCAACTTCATACACGCTGATGATGTGCAGATTCTGATTCCTATAACAGATTCCCTCCCCAAAACCCTCAAGTTCTGGGACAGCTGCATTCACTCCATCAACCTCCTCCTCTACAGTCTCAATCTCATCCGCAACACGGCCAAGACTGAACTACTCCTTATTTCCTCGGATCACAATAACCTTTCCCTCCCTGACCCCTCATCCGCCACAGCTGCCCAAGCAAGAGACTTGGCGTAGTACTGGATAACCGACTAAATTAAAAAAAAATTGTTAACAACACAACAAAAGACTGCGTCTACAAATTACAAATTCTGAAAAAACTTAGATCACTCCTCCACTTCTATGACTTCCGGACTATCCTCCAAGTTACCCTTTTCTAGTCCTAGTATATCCTCTGGCAAGAAATCTATCCTGTAACTGTTGAGCTTGGATTTTAAATTCAGTGGAAGTACATAGCTGCCTATACCGCAAAAACTGACCAACCAGTATATTCTCCTTAAGTTGTTTAGGGTGGAAACTATGATAATGCAACAAGGTGTTTTTGTCCGTGACCTTCCTGTGGACACTTATGACTAATCTCTTCTCATGGACATACACGTTCATATCCAGAAATGTGACAAAATGTTTGTTCTTGGTAAAAGTGAATTCCAAATTCTGATCACTAGAATTGAGAAAACTCAAGAATGAAACCAAGTCCTCATCGTTCCCACTCCATATAAAAAACAAATCGTCAATGTAGCATTTCCAGTACATGACATGATGAAATAACAGGGAACTATAAACCCATTTTTCCTCAAAATGAGACACATACAAGCCAGCCACACTAGGGGCCATCGGAGACCCCATGGGTATACACTTGATTTGTAAAAAATAATCAGATTTATAACTAAAGATGTTATGCGTTAAAGCTATTTCAGCTATAATGCAGAGAAAATTAAATCTTCATTCAGCAATATCCATTTTAGCAAGTTCTGCTTTAATAATTTCAAGAGCTTCCCCTTGGGGAATGCTTGTGTACAATGAGGTGATGTCTGCTGTAAGTAGCACCCAATTTTGTTGAATTTCTGGTAGCTCTGACAAATGATTTATAAAGTCAGTTGAATCCTTCACATATGAAGGAGCCAGTACTACCTGAGGTTGTAAAAAATAGTCAATCATTTGAGCTATAGGTTCCAGAACAGTCCCAATGCCAGCAACAATAGGCCTACCAGGAGGGTTAACCAATGATTTATGAATCTTTGGTAGAATATAAAAATATGCTGTAGTGGGACAAGACACCTGCAAGAACTGATATTCCCTGTTGTTAATAATTTTATCTTTCATTGCTATTTCCAAAATGTTAGATACTTGTTGATGCAACACAGGAGTAAGATCTTGATCTAATTTTCTATAAAAATGCTTGTCAGACAACTGCCTATATACTTCTTTATCATAGTCAGCGTCATTCATGACAACGATGCCGCCCCCTTTGTCGGCCGATATTATTTTTATAGAAATATCATCACATAGTTGGATCATCGCACTCCATTGTTCTTTTGAAAGATTATATTGTACAAACTCTGATTTTCCATTTTATCCAAATCTCTAAGTACCAAAGTCTGAAATGTCTGAAGTAAATGGCTAGGGGCCATAGGAGGAATCCATCTAGATGGTTTATAAAGTTCTCCTTTCTCATATTGGCTATTTTCATCCATAAAATATTCCCTGATGTGAAGTCACCTGAAGAATTTATATAATTCAGTGCGAGTAAAAAAGGAATCATATTTACAAGCCAGGATAAAGGAGAAACTTTAATTAAGAACTTCTAACATGGATTTAGTAAGTACTTTATCAGACAGAAACATTCATAATATTAACAGAATTTTCTCCTACCGATGTAGATTGTAACTGGAATTGCTTGGTTTGCCTTTCTGAAATCTGGATCCTCGTATGCCTCTGTTGCCTCGGGATCGCTGATCTAAAAAATTGGAGCTAGACTGTTGGTCAAAGTCATAAGAGTTACAGTTGCTATCCCCTTCCATAAATCTCACCTGTCTCATATCCTTTTTCTTTTCCTTTTGTTGACTGTCAGATTCATCAGTGGAATCATCAGATGAGGAAAAGTCACCTTTCTTTTTGGTGTATTTTTGATTTTTATTTACCTGCATCCAATGGTATTAATATCCACCATTATAATCTTTTTCATCTCTATGGAATTTGTTTACTTTTACTTTTTTCATTTCCTTCCGATACTCATCTACCGGTAATTGATTTTGCAACTCACTCATATGACATTGCAATCAATCTGTAGGCAATTCCTCCTGAATTTTGACTAGTTCTAAGTCAATTTCCTTTTTTAACTCCTCAATTTTATTTTTAGTGTTCTTAATGATCAATATCATCAAGTCATAGGAACATTTATTAAGGATGGAATTCCATTTTGGATAAAAGCTTCATCATCAGTAAATAATGAAGGCTCTTTATTAATCCGTAAGCCACGTGGAATGCATTTGATGTAACAGTACTCTGCTAATGTGGCTGCGTGTAATTCCATCCGCACAGCTTTTTTCCAATTTTTGGCGTAATTATCCCAACTACCTATATCACCGTGTACACCAGAAGAATCAAAAAGGAATCAAAAAGGTGAAAACCCGACAAAATAGTATTGTCAGCCTGTTTAGTATAGGAGTGCATATCCTCCATTTTTCTCCCTCAACTTGGTAACCAACACGGTATAATAATACAGAGGGTAATCTTTTTAAATATAACTCCCTATAGCTCTATCATTAACTCTACCACACAAATAGAGAGACAACACATTTACAATATGTGTAATAATTATTGAATACATTCACATGTTCACCTATATAAACACTTTAAAAACTAAACTAACACACAAGGACACAATCATGCATATTTTAAAGGTACCACCTTTATTTTCTTCATATTTTTATTCTGATGTTAAATATAAATGCATTGTTAAAGCCTTAATTGCTGCGCCATTTTGATGTATGGCATTGTACAGCATTCACCCCAGTGGATGCTGTCATTTAGCTTTGAAGCACTGAAGAAGAGAACCAAGAAGAAGAGCACCCAGGCTGGGGTCCGAGACCTGGGCCTGATCTTGGGCTGAGGACCAGGCATCAGGATCCGGCCTTCAGGTCAATTTGCGGTGTCTGGCCTGGGTCTGAGCCCTGGATTCAGACCCGGCCTCCTGGTTGTGTTGCAGATTAGGGCCTGGGCTTGGGTCGGGCCTAGGCCAAGGCCCAAGTGTCAGGACCCGGCCTCCGGATCAGGTTGTGACATTGGCCCTGGGTCCTGGCTGAGGCCCTGGCATTGGGATCCGGCCTCTGGGTTGGGTTGTGGCATCAGGCTTAGATCCGGGCCAAGGTCCCAGTATTGGGAATCGGCCTCTAGGTCAGGTCACAGTGTCGGGCCTGGGTCTGGGCCTCGGCCTAGGCCGAGACCTAGGTGTCAGAACCTGGCCTTTGGGTTGGATTGCGGCATCAGACCTGGGCTTGGGCTCCAGCCTAGGCCAAGGCCCAGGCATTGGGATCTGGCCTCTGAGGCGGGTTGCACCATTGGGCCTGGATCCCAACATCAGGGTCGAGGCCCTGATGTTGGGACCCAGCCTCCAGGTTGGGTTGCAGTGTTAGACCTGGGTCAGGGCCCTGGCTTAGGCCGAGGCCCAGGCTGGACCCATCCTCCGGGTTGGGTCACAGCATCAGGACTGGGTCTGGGCCCGCCTGCGGGAAGACAGAGACTTAAAGAGAAATATATTCAGATGGAATCAATATGAATGTTAATCTTAATTATCAAAAATTATCAATTTATTGAAACAATTGTAAATTAGAAAAAAAAACAGCAATTTGTGAATGCTTTGTGCTTACACTATGAATTAGCAACACTAACACAATGTTTCTCTATTTTTTATAGAACTCACTGATCCTGTTGAGAACAGGTTTGCCTAACTCTATAATAAACTAATCAGATAAATATATTTTGTTATTATCTGTAGTATTTTCTCTATAAAGAATATATTAATTAGCATTATGTAAAGAAATGTGAATCTTTGTGTTTCAGTTATGATTTCAGGTACAACAGGAAAGATCACCATTCCCAGGTTGCAGGTAAGTAAAGGAAAAGTATTTTTTTTTCCCTTGTTTGTCTGTCTCTGTATGTCCTTGTTTAATCTTTTCTTTTCTCACTGGTTCTTTCTGTCAACTTTCCATTTTCTGTAAGTCATAAATTTCCTGCATTGTGTGCTCCTTTCTTATATTTTTGAAACAATTGTTTATGTTTGCTCCTTTAGTGTCTCTTTACTTTCATTCTTTCTCTGTCTCTCTGCTTTTCTCTGTAATGTTGTTAACTAGACATTTGTGGTGAGTGTACACTTAGCTTGAATTTAGTTGAACGGAATGTTCATCCCCTCTACTGCTGTTAGCATGCGTAGTTTGACAGATCACTGTTAGCGGACGTGGCTAGAATGATTAGAAGGGCTCTGATTGACACTTCCTGAAGAAATGCAACCAGTCTGTTTTGAGAGCATTGTCTCTTGGCACGAGCTGAATTGCCTCTCTATTCTTTTAATTAAAACAACAGAGTGTTCCTTCATTACACTGAACCCGCTTCTCTTCCGATAGAGTACTATAGATGTTCCTTAGTGTATGTCCCTGTAAACTTATTGGAACTGGGCTAGCTATTTGTGTAAAAGAAAAACTTATTGAATCACCCTACTTTAGCTAAAGCACAGAGGAATTAAAAAACTTGATGTGAGAGAAAAAAATTTAAAAAACACTCTCTCATGCACTCTTGCCCTCTTGGTCACGAGTATGCACATTCATTCATTTTACTTTGCTCACTGAAGTGGATAAACTTAAGTATCCTGTCTTATGCTCTAGGGATGTGAATCGTTTTTTGACGATTTAAAATATTGTCCGATATATTTTAAATCGTCAAAAAGTGTTAGGGCCACGATACAATACCAATTCCCCCGATTTATCGTTAAAAAATCGTAAATCGGGGGAAGGGGGAGGGCAGGAAAACCGGCACACTAAAACCCCCTAAAACCCACCCCCGACCCTTTAAATTAAATCCCCCACCCTCCCGAACCCCCCCCCCCCAAATGCTTTAAATAACCTGGGGATCCAGCGGTGGTCCAGAACGGCGGCGGTCCGGAACGGCCCCCTCAATTGAATCCTGTTGTCTTCAGCCGGCGCCATTTTGCAAAATGGCCGCTGCAAAATGGCGGCGGCCATAGACAAAAACGATTCGATGCAGGAGGTCGTTCCGGACCCCCGCTGGACTTTTGGCAAGTCTTGTGGGGGTCAGGAGGCCCCCCCAAGCTGGCCAAAAGTTCCTGGGAGTCCAGTGGGGTTCAGGAAGCGATTTCTTGCCGCGAATCGTTTTTCGTACGGAAAATGGCGCCGGCAGGAGATCGACTGCAGGAGGTCGTTCAGCGGCGGTCCGGAACTCCCGCTGAACGACCTCCTGCAGTCGATCTCCTGCCGGTGCCATTTTCCGTACGGAAAACGATTCGCGGCAAGAAATCGCTTCCTGAACCCCGCTGGACTCCCAGGAACTTTTGGCCAGCTTGGGGGGGCCTCCTGACCCCCACAAGACTTGCCAAAAGTCCAGCGGGGGTCCGGAACGACCTCCTGCGTCGAATCGTTTTTGTCTATGGCCGCCGCCATTTTGCGGCGGCCATTTTGAAAAATGGCGCCGGCTGAAGACAACAGGATTCAATTGAGGGGGCCGTTCCGGACCGCCGCCGTTCTGGACCACCGCTGGATCCCCAGGTTATTTAAAGCATTTGGGGGGGGGGGGGGGTTCGGGAGTGTGGGGGATTTAATTTAAAGGGTCGGGGGTGGGTTTTAGTGTGTCGGCTCACGATTTTAACGATTTTCACGATAGTTTACACACCCAAACGGCAACAATACGATTCCCTCCCCCTCCCAGCCGAAATCGATCATTAAGACGATCGAGGACACGATTCACATCTCTATTATGCTCTTTTCGTAATATCTCTGTCACCAACTCCTTTACGCTGAATTTGTTTTAACTTATCACCACAGTAAGTCACAATTTTTAAGTTCAGTCAATATTCTATTTCTCTTCACTGCCAATTGTGAGCTCTCCTTGGTGTCCTCAAGGATTTTCTTTGATAAAGAAAAATTCTCAGTTTCATACTGTAATGTAATACTATAGAGTAACTTAAATCAGATAACTCTATAATATATTTCTTCCTGACATAAATTTAACATGACAAGCTATGCAGGTTAGTTTCAAGATGAAGTCACCTTTTTAGTTTAAAACCCAAGGTTGTTACACCTTAGCTTAATATATTATTAATACCTTTGGAATGGTTATGTCTGATCACAATTATAATCAGAAATCAATTTGGATTCTCTGTTTATCTGGGCTAAGAAATGAATCATCTGAAGAAGGTGTTTACCTTCACAGAATTTATTTTCCCTTATTTAATATTTATCTATTTGTTCTTTTCCAGGAAAAAAATTGTTTCTTTCACCCTTAGCTGTCATATATTTAAAATCAGTTACTTCTCAGTTTCAGCCTAATGAGAACCGGAGTTTAGTGAATATGATATGTTTCACTCACACTTTCTCTCACTCACTCCCAATTCTGTCCTTCTTTCCTCCCTCTTCTGTGTCACTTCTATCCTCCCTCCCTGGAAACCCTTTGTCCTTATCATTCCCCTCCCTTGTGCCCTGTCCTTTTTTTCCGTATCCTCTCTGCCCTGCTGTCCTTCCCTCTCTTTCCTTGTGCCCGCTATCCTTTTCACAAGGTCACTTTTACCTATTCACGTGGGTCAATCATCATTTAGAAATTAATTGTCCTATCCTGAGCCTAAATCTTACCTTTGGTTCAAATCTCTATACACACATTCACTAAATCATTCACATTCATTCTCTCTCTCATATAATCGTGTTCCTGTCCTCTCTGTGCTTAACCTGGTATTTTTACTGGCACCTTAGAGCAGAACAGAGATCAGGTATGACACCTTCTACTCTCTCACTTACTGGATTCCAACTGACACAACTATCCTGTCAGTTTGGCATGAAGCACTTGGGTTACCATGGATACGGTATACTAACAGTTTCCAGAGCTCCTAGGTGCCAACATGGACTATAACAGCCCCAATCAGCTGACAACTTTTACTTAGAGCTGGGAATGGGAACCCTGAAATTCTATGCTGTGACAGCCAACTTTACCATAAATTTTAATTTTAAAGCATTTTCTCAACTATTATATTTGACAAAAAAAAGTTACCTCCCCCCTTCTTTAACTTAACCATTGGATTACACAGAGCTTGGGGCAGCTGCTCCTTTTGCCTTGTGAAAAGGATAGAGGGACACAAGGAAAGAGAGAGAAGGACAGAGGGGCAAAGAGGATAGGGAAAAAAAAAGGACAAGGCACAAGGGAGGGGAATGAGAAGGACAAAGGGTTACCAGGGAGGGAGGAGAGAAGTGACACAGAAGAGGGAGGAAAGAAGGACAGAAGGTTCAAGGGAGAGAGAATAACAGTGGGTTACAGGAGAAGATATTCGGAGTTAGCCAGTAGATCTAATCTGCTAACTCTGGCCATGCTGCAGGCAGGTCAAAAGTTAGCAGATAATACCTATCCCGCTAACTTTTAAGATAGCCAAGTATATTCAGCAGTGTTGTCATGCTGCTGAATATCCCAGTTAAATTAGCTTGATAGGAGTATTTGGCTAACTTATCTAGCTGCTCAGCAGCAGCTGAATATGGCCCCCATCATAAATTGCACATATATATTGATATATACATTTCTGGCATTAGCAGAAGTATAAGAAAACATAGATTGTATTCTTCTAGTATTAGTTTCTCCTCCTCATGAGCTTCAGCTTTCATTAAATATAAAAATAAAATGAAATGAAGAAACAGTAAATTTATAATAAATTTCCAACTGACTTGTTCCTGATAAAAAAGGAAATGATGAAAGTGGGTAACTTTAAAACTGGCGTGCGTGTACACATTTGCATGCATATGTTGGCCTGCGCCCAGGAACACAGACATTTAATAACATATGCGCGCAAGTTATAAAATAGCTTGGCTGTGTGTACATGTGCGCCATATTTTAAGTGTGCATGCACATTATGTCGGTCGGCCACTGACCCCGCGACCGACCTTCCTCAGCACCCTGCCGAGGGCGGCGCCCTGCTCCGTGGCAATTCAGGGGAGGCGCTTACAATGCTGCTCTTCCCTTTGTGGCCCTGTCCGCTGACAAAGGACCTCGAGGTACGGCAAAGATGCCACCGCCGATCCACGCTTCGACTCCGGACCTCCCTAGGCGCGCGCGCCATCTGTACTCTTTTAAAAGAGCCAATGGCGGGAACTCCTGGGCCGTCTCCGACTGATGACGTCATTTCCTGGAGGTATTTAAGCACCTCCTCTGGCCTATACAAACTGACTTGGCAATGAGTTCCTTCGTTACTGGTCCTTGCTCCTGTCTCCTCGGACTCGTGGTTCCTGTTTTGGATCTACCTGCGGCTCTGAACTCTGACTTGGGTACCCTCTCCTTGGGGGCCTGCTCGCGCTTCAGTTGGAAACCTCGTCTCCAGGCTTCCCCTCTCCTCAGGGTAGCCACTGCGCCTTCCAGAGGCCTTTCCTGCCAGCTTCCCTGCTCCTCAGGGTTGTCCCTCAAACTACCTTACTGCTTTGGAGACTCGATGCTGCGTTTCCTTGCCCCTCGGGGCAGTGCCTACGCCAGTGACTGTACTCCGTGCTTCCCCGCTCCTCAGGGCAGTGCCTACGTTCCTCACCAGTGACTGTGCCCTGCGCTTCCCAGCTTCTCGGGGCAGTGCCTACATTCTACACCAGTGACTGCACCCTGCGCTTCCCAGCTCCTCAGGGCAGTGCCTACGTTCTTCACCAGTGACTGTACTCAGCGCCTCCCTGCTCCTCGAGGCAGTGCCTTCTTTCTCTACAAGCTCCTGCGATCACATGGCTGTAGTCCGGGACGCTCTATCTCTCTTCCACTACTACTGTATCTCCTGCTGCAGTTGGCCTTGCCTCCCAATGGTGAGGACCTGTGGGGCTTCTCCCCACAGGTAGTATCAACCCTCACCTCGGGCCAAGGTTCCATGAAACCCATGAATCCTAATATGCATGTGCGCACAAATGTTGCTTCTACCACGTAAATTGAGGGATTTTAAAAGAGGTGCACGCAAATGCTATTTCCAGTTTTACCCTCAGTTTGCCCAGTTAAGATAAAGGTTCTCCATATCCCCCTGTTTTGATAGTCTTCACTCCTCCTAGTTAACCCCGACCCTTAAAATCCCACAGAGCAGAATTTATGTTCCGTGGCAGGAGGCCTTGGCCCACTCTAGATCGTGTAAGTATTTATGAGCACCTCTCAGGTTCAAGCCCCAAAATGCCCATGCCCTGCCCAGACCATGCCCTGCCCCTTTATTGAAAACTTCCAAGATGTGCTGTTACGTGTGGGTTTTCGTGTGCCCTTGGGCCTTGGCCCGACCCCAGACGGATCCAGGGCCGAACCAAGGGTTGGCAACGTGTCCCAGCATGGCAGAGACACGGTCTTACCCTCTGCCGGGCTTGCAAGCTCCCAAGGCCAACAAGATAATGTTGGAAGGTGAACAGTCCTCTGACCGTTCCAAGCCCTTTCGGACCTGCCGCTTAGGATCGGCATGGAGTGGCAGGCTGGCCTGAGGATGAGGGCAGATGGAGGCCTTGACACGAAAACATGAGACTATGACTGAGGCGAAGACATCACAGACGAAGGCTGATGCAAAGACAAGACCAAGGCTGATGCGATGGCATCACAGACAAGACGAGGAACTTAACGAAGTCCAGACGAGACGAGAAGCTGGGAAGGTAGACATTGGCACTGTTTCTCAGGGCACCCTACTCAGCCCACCTTCATGGGCGGTCCCAATGGGCTGGTCGCAGACCACCCTGTCCCACTGCGTGCCCTACACAGCCCAAAGAGGCTGGTCACGGACCACGCAGAGAGCGGGACAAGCGCAGGAAGGAATCCAGCTGAGGCGGGACTTCGACAACGGAGCTGATGTCATCCAGAGCACCACAAAGACTAGCAGGATAGGACGGCTCAGGAGCACAGAACAAGAGTCCACTGCCAGCATCTCCACAGACAGAGACGTGTCACCCAGAGATCCACGGCCGGCAGAACGGAAGGCTCAAGAGTACAAGAACAAACACCAAGGAGGGCTGGAACACCAGGAAGCGAGACATCAGGAAATCTGGATGAAGACTTCAGGTGAAGAAGAAATGGCAAGAAGCAGACGAGACGAGACGAGACGAGACAAGGAGCTCCACGAAGAACACCAAGGACCTGATGGAGCGCTGGCAGGCAGGAGCCTCCAGGACTGAAGTAACTCCGGTGCAAGGCCCAGACGAAATGCAGGAACAGCCCTTTTATAGGCTAACACAGGAAACAGTATCAAGGTGGGGCCCAGGGCATATCTGGCCGTGGGCCCTTTAAATCTTGAAGAAAGGCGCGGCCGCGCGCCTAGGAGCAGGAAGCAGGAACTGTGCAGGACCGTGGACAGCGGTCCTGCACCGACGACGACGACGTCGCGGAGAAGCAGGGCTGGGCCCAGAAGCAGGCCCTGGTGTCGGCAGCGGCTCCTGCCACTGCAGGAGGCCCCGAGGGCGGCTCCAGCCACCAAGCCAGCTCGGGGCTTGCGGCCTTTAGCCCCAGAGAAGAGCGGGACGTTGGCGGCGGCTCCACGCCGTGTTGGAAGGCAGAGAAGGCCGCAGCTCCAGCCACATAGAAGATAGCACAACGGGCGGCCTCCGGGCTGCGAGAGAAGACAAAGTCCGTGGCTCCAGCTGCACAGAAGGCCCGATGTTGGTGGCGTCTGGCCACGTCGGGGAGCAGGCAGCAGCATGGGGTAAGGTGCCTGCTCACAGGGGAACCCGCGGGCAGAGTTCATAACATGTGCGCTCTCCAGGAGATATGCACAAATCTCGACAGCTTAAGGAACTTATGGACAAAATGGTCGATGGTCATATAGTTTCGAGGTCGCTGGGGGGGGGGGGGAGAGGGGGGGCGGAGGGGGGGGGGGGGGTAAATATGTTACACGTAAAATAGAAAATTGTAAAGGGCCAGGTGTTAGCTGGTTTAAGCGCTATATCCAGAATGCATGTACATGCTTCAACGGTATTGTTTTGTCATGGTTAAACCGGCTTTGGTTTCGTTAACGGTATATAATAAAAATATGTTTAAAAAAAAAAAAATCCGCTCAGTATGCACGAGCGCAATATATTGGGGCATTCCCTAATTAATGCATGTGTCGGGCTTTTAAATTTCACCTTTTACCCTAACTATTCTCATTGGTACAGCACTCTCTCTGAAAGCAGAAAGGTTAAGGTTATTATATAATTCAACAATTTTTGATTTTAAACATACACAACAATTCTTTTCTAATTGCTGTACCCCTTCACAATAATTGTAATGAATTCAAATTCTCACCTTGTTTTGATGCTAGCCTGAGCACTAGTTCCTAAATTAAGGAGGGGTGCACCAAGTTTGTTGAAACAGTATTTGTAAAATATTCCAGTTGAAAAGCTTATTTACTAAGGAATATTAATGCATTAACACATTACATGCTGAATTTGGCTCTTATTTTGCATTAAATCCATGTTAATGTGCGTTATCATTAAGGATGCCTTAAATGTTACTAATAATGTAAACAAATTTCAGATTAACACATGGAAAATATTCATGAGCTGCATTGCATGCAAATGAATGCAAATCAGCTTATTAATATTAAAGTTACTTAGCGTATATTGCAGGGGTGGCCAACTTCGTTCCTCGAGGGCCACAAACAGGCTAGCTTTTCAGGATATCCACAATGAATATGCATGAAATGTATTTGCATGCAGTCTCTATTATGTTATATCTTGTCAATTATATTTAGCATCATAAAGTTAACTATACCTGTAACATACCACTGAGCATGTATTCCTGCCTCGCAATCTAAGTCCTGCTGCTGAAAGCTGTGTCCTGTTGAGATCCTCCAGCATGGCTCCCGGCATCTGGCTTCTGCTCTACATACCAGTCTATATGGGGTGCACTGCTACTTCTAGGTTTTATAGGCCTGACTTTCTAAAATTCCTGTGATGCTAGCTGATGATGTCAGCACTATCTCTGTATATATAGAAGTCCATTCCGCTCACCAGATGCCTTGGCAACAGGTCTTGCTTCCTGCTCCTGAGTTTCTTTGCTGTTCCAGCTCTGACTGCTCCTTGTGATGCGGCCTTGTTCCTAATCTCATACTACTTGCTGCCTGCCCTGACCTCGGATTATCGCTAGCCTGCATCTGAATGCTGCCTGTCCTTACCTCAGATTTACAATTACCTATATATGAACACTGCCTGTCCTGACCTTAGCCTGCTTGATTAGCCTCTGCCTCCTGCTACTACACGGTGTCTCAGGTTCTACCCTTTAGTTACTACCTTTGAGGACATATCTTATCCCATCGTAGCTTGCTTTGTGACCTGGATCTTCACTGTGGCCCTAGGTCCCCCTCCAGATATGTGACAGCTCTGACAGTACCTCAAGAGAAATAGTGAACTTTGAGATAATTGGTATATTAATATGCCTGCTGATGCCTTGGTGAATCCCCTTTCCTACCCCCCCAAAGCAATTACACAAAAAGCAAACTTCTCAAGCAACTCCCCACCTCCTCACAGTAAACCCCACCCTCTGAATGCAAACCTCTCCCTGAGCAAATCTTGTCTCCTCCCCATCAGAAGGTCAAGGACTTTTTCAGGAAAATGTCTCATGAGGTTGCTCTTTGCTAGGTGCTTCTTTCCCAAACTCCAGTTGCAGGGCCCCTTGGAGAGGATATTCATTCCTTTCATTGCCAGCTCTGATTAAAAAAAATGGTGTCAGCTGAACCAAGACTCCTCTTTAGTAAATATGGCACTCACAGCGGGACACCTAAAAATGCATGCTAACTTGTATTTCTAGTCCACTTTGGTAAACAGGGGCCTGAATTAGAAAAAGGATACACCATTTAACAAATTATTCTGTTGTTCAAATATAAGGCTACAACAGAAAACAATGTCTCTAACATTATCTACCAGATCATACTACCACCCCTATCCATATTATAGTAGCTAATTAGTATCCTTTGGGGTATGTCTCTAATGAGAATAATATATTTCATGCTTGTTTTAAACAGTGAACTGCAAATGCTTTAGTTGTAAGGCACAGCAGGCTGCATTGCTACTTTACTTTCTTCCTAACTCAAGCCTAACATAAACAGCTACCTATAACATATTATTTTATGGTTATCATGCTTACTTTTTAATTTTATAGTTTGGAGAAATAGAAGAAAGGAAGAAAGATAAATGATGTCAAGGGAAATATATTACAGATCAAATTGGAACCACCATGGAAGATCAGAAGGACAGTTGAAAGTAGCTGAGGACAACATCCACAACAGATCAAGCTAAACTTAATGATCCAACTTTCTAAAATCATTCTAGACCTTCAGTAGAGAACTTGATCCAGAGGGAGCAGGGTAAATTAGATATTAATCCACATAGTTTGCTGAAATTGTTGTAAGACTACCTATTGGGGAACATCTGGCATACATAGATGGATCAGTGTGACACGAAAAGATACAGTAGATCAACAAAATTGTTTTGCTTTGTAGTAGTTCTTATAAGACAAGTTCATGAAAAGAAAAAATAAGGAAATAATGGTCACTGTTAGAAAGTAGATAGAACATGTCCACAACAAAAAAATTGCATCAATTGAGGATGAAAGTTTAGTGATAAGTATCTGTTAGGGACATACATTCACATGATATGAATGTGGACAACAAGGTAAATGAATCAATGTTTGGTTCAGTTCTGATCAACTGTATCGAATGGGCACAGAATGCAAAATATACAAATCATTTTTGACTCATTTGGCTCAGTCCCATTAAAATATATGGGGAAGAAAAGCAATGTAAAAAAAGTAAATAAATAAAATAAATACATTTATTTTTTTTCAACAAGGAAAAATAATTTATCTGCTTTGCTTTAGAACTGCTTCATGACATGACTAGACTTACACAAATGATTTAGCTGGATATCACTAACGGATGAGGACCATAAGTGGTCCTACCAAACTAAGAATTAAAAAAAGAAGTAAAGGAATCTTCAGCCAGAATCTTTCCCTTCTCCAACCAAATTTAATAGTGGTCCTATTGGGCTATGTACACTTATCCCCCAAATCCCTTCAAAATTTGTAAAAAGTGTTGTGGTCCGCAGTCATGCTCCTTTTCCCCATTTTGGTTAACATTTTTAAATCTGGCTTCCCCTCAGACTCTCCCACTTACCTGCAGTCCCAATGGCCCAGGCTGCTCCCTCAATACTTTACTCACCTTACACATCTCCCAGGCCCCCCGATACCAAGCCCTCCCCCCCCCTGCCACTGGGAGCAAAGTATGAATTCACCAGCTCCTAGCATTCCAGCGCTGTTTCTGTCAGCCCTACATGTGGTTTCCACTTTCCGTGGATAGCTTACAATTCCAGTGCTGGAAGGGTAAACTGTGGGTAGCTTGTACTGACAGAAACAGCACTGGAGGGCTACGAATGCATGAGTTTATAACTTGCTCCCAGCAGTTTTCTTTTGTATGGGGGGATGGGGGTCTGGGGGGGGGGAGGGGGGGCATGGGGGTATGGCTTGGGCCATTGAGACTATGAGTAGGTGAGATGGTCCAAAGGGAAATCAGAACTGAAATGGGGAACGGGGGAGGCCTGGCCTAAGGACTACAACAATTTCACAACACTTTAGGAAAGGTTTGGGGATGGATGGTTGGAGAAGGGAGAGAATCAACCGCAGGCTCTTTACTTTTTTTTTTAAATTTTGACAGCATTATTTAAACAGATATATTTGGAAGATATTTGGTTAAGTAGCAAGCAAGTTATCTGGCCAAACAAGGCCAGACAACTAAAATAGCTAACCATAACTGGTTAGGTTTTTGAGTTATCTGGATTTGTAGGCGGCTAACGTTGAGTGAGTATATTGAGCCAAATGTTTATTTCACTGAATATCTGGAACAAGTTATCTAGTTAACTTTTGCCAGATAACATGCCCACTCACCAAGTTACTTACTTAATATGGACTTCAAAGTAGATAGCCCCTGGCCACTTTTATTTGAACTCAGGAAATGCCCATTCGTAGAACATCAAATATTCCTTTTGAAAGCCAACAGAGGGGCCATTAACACTTCCTTACTATGATTATTGCGTTCTTTTGATGACCCTGAGTCACAGAAAGGGGATTATTTGAGCTGGAAGATAGTGTAGTATTTGCTAGACTATACTGATACCAAGGGGACATTACTGAAAAGGGGGGAACTTAGAATGTATTATAATCAGTATTTCTTGGTCCACCAAACACTAATTTACAGTATATTTGGTCTGTTAAATGGTATTTCTTTGCATCAGAGTGATATCTGCCAGGAGCCAATGAAAGAAAGGGGTCTGAATACTAATGAGTCTTTTTAATTAAGAATAAAGGATGCTGCTTTTATTAAGAGAACTAGAGAAGGAGATATATAGGGATGCAGTCATGAGGTGAGAACTTTAAGTACAGCTTCCAGTTTGCTTGATAACAAAGGAAAAGCAGTCTCAGCTAGTTGGAAGTTTTCTAGTAGTTATTATCCTAAGAATATTACTTATCCAGTAGTAATGAGGCTTTTAGTTGTGTGGGTGTGCTACACATGCCCATTCTAAATCACACAGCTGAGAGGTGGATTTATTTATGTGGCTCCTCCGATAGGTTGGGGGTTTATATATCCAAAAATAAATCCATTAGTGTTGGTTTCAGGGGAGGCATGTAGTACTCTGGTGAACCTGTCCTCCACTCAAAGCAGAAGCAGCAGCAAAAGGAAAGTCACAGAGAAGGGGGGATTCCATCTTTCAAGCTGACCCCTGTTCCTTCCTCCCCATGAGGTCACAGGCCAGCAACTTCCATCCATATGTCAGCAGCAAGTCACCACAAAGCAGATAGGGTAGTGTTCTGCATCACTCTCCCAGGGCAAGAAGTGGACAACACACAAGCATTTATGGCTGGCAGATGGAATATACCCTTAACATAGAAACATAGAAATGACGGCAGAAGAAGACCAAACGGCTCATCCAGTCTGCCCAGCAAGTTTCACACTTTTTTTTTTCTCATACTTATCTGTTACTCTTGGCTCTTAGTAACCTTTTGGTTCTGCTTCCCTTCCACCCCACCATTAATGTAGAGAGCAGTGTTGGAGCTGCATCTAAGTGAAATATCTAGCTTAATTAGTTAGGGGTAGTAACCGCCACAATAAGCAAGCTACACCCATGCTTATTTGTTTACCAAGACTATGTAATTCAGTCCTTGTTGGTTGTCTGTATATAGATCCACTTTTCTTCATTCCCCCTGCCGTTGAAGCAAAGAGTTATGCTGGATATGCATTGAAAGTGAAGTATCAGTCTTTCTCCCCTGCCGTCGAATCAGAGAGCTACGCTGGATATGCGTGAAGTATCAGACTTTCTCCCCTGCCGTTGAAGCAGAGAGCTATCCTGGATATGCATGAAGTATCTGTCTTTCTCCCCTTCCGTTGAAGCAGAGAGCAATGCTGGATATGCATTGAAAGTGAACTATCAGGCTTATTTGGTTTGGGGTAGTAACTGCCGTAAAAAGCAAGCTACTCCCTGCTTTTTTGTGAATGCAAATCTTGTTTTTCCACATTCATTCACGTCCTCTAGACTTTATGGATCCACAGTGCTTATCCCACGCCCCTTTGAAGTCTTTCACACTTCTGGTCTTCATCACTTCCTCCAGAAGGGCATTCCAGGCATCCACCACCCTCTCCATAAAGAAATACTTCCTGACATTGGTTATGAGTCTTCCTTCCTGGAGCTTCAAATCGTGATACCTGGTTCTGCTGATTTTTTTCCGACAGAAAAGGTTTGTCGTTGTCTTTGGATCATTAAAACTTTTCAAGTATCTGAAAGTCTGTATCATATCACCTCTGCTCCTCCTTTCCTCCAGAGTGTACATATTTAGATTCTTCAATCTCTCCTCATAAGTCATTCGATGAAGATCTTCCACCTTTTTGGTCGCCCTTCTCTGGACCACCTCCATCTTGTCTCTGTCTCTTCGGAGATACGGTCTCCAGAACTGAACACAGTATTCCAGGTGAGGCCTCACCAAGGACCTGTACAAAGGGATAATCACTTCCCTTTTCTTACTCGATATTCCTCTCTCTACGCAGCCCAGCATTCTTCTGGCTTTAGCTATCACCTTGTCAAATTGTTTCACCGACTTCAGATCATTAGACACTATCACCCCAAGGTCTCTCTCCTGCTCCGTGCACATCAGCCCTTCTCCCCCCATTGAATACAGTTCATTTGGATTTCCACTCCTCATATGCATGACTCTACACTTCTTGGCATTGAATCTCAGCTGCCATATCTTCGACCACTCTTCCAGCTTCCTTAAATCCCGTCTCATTCTCTCCACTCCTTCCGGCATGTCTACTCTGTTGCAGATCTTAGTGTCATCTGCAAAAAGACAAACCTTACCGTCTATCTTGTCCGCAATGTCGCTCACAAAGATATTGAACAGGACCGGTCCCAACACCGATCCTTTCGGTACACCGCTTAAAACCACTCTCTCTTCAGAGAGAGTTCCATTTACCATCACACATTGTCTTATCAGTGTAGATCAGAATAACTGGTCTTTTTCTGCCATCATTTGATATTATGTAAACTACCTGGGTGAGAGAACTGCTGGGTTGCACAGTCACATAGGTTTTCAAGGGTTATAGGCTAAAAGGGGTTTCCAACCTAACATATTTTTAATGCAGTTCACCAGATATTAGCCCTCAGGTAAGTTCTAGGAGTGTGCATTTGTTTCCTACATATTGGTAATCCGCAACATAAAGGGCCATATTCATTGTATTCGTGGGGAAGCGAAACGTATCACGATTCCCCACGAATACAACAAATCTTCGCTGAATTATTCGGCTGTCTAAAGGAGCAAATTTAAACAAACTCCCCATCCTCCTGATCCCCCCAGTAGTCTTGTGGGGGTCAGGAGGGCGCTGGCCAAGATGGCACCGGCCATCCATTGCTCCTTCCATGTGACAGGGGCCGACCAATGACACCGGTAGCCCCTGTGACATAGTAAGGTCAAAGGCTATTGGCACCATTTTGAATACAGGCAGCCGAGGGTATGAGTGCAGGAGATGGCTCCCGGACCCCCCGCTGGACCACCAGGGAGTTTTGGTAAGTCTTGGGGGGGGTCAGGAGGGTGGGGGGTTGTAGTTAATTCAATTTTAACCGGGAAAAGAATAAGAATTAACGCATGAAAAAACTTAAAATAAATAAATAAATAAAATAAATAATGAACGTATCGGGGGGCCCCCCTTGCCGAATGCAACGTATCTGCTCCCCGACGAATACGAATCCCGAATGCAACGTATGGCATCCCTCTGCATATCCCTAGTAAGTTCACAGTGAATTAAATAAAGAAATAATAGTTATTTGAAAAAAGGAAACAAAAGGACACTTTGCTAAAGTGAATACATTTTATTTAAGAGAACTAAGCTGGCAAGTTGATTGGTGTTTCAGCTCAAATCACTGTACCTACAATTTGGTTAGCACATATAAAGTATTTTATAGTTTAATGTTATAACAATGCAATAAAATATTCAAAAACATTCAATAATACTTTATGCTAATAATATTTTACTTATCTTTTTAACAGATGCCACCTAAAGAACCAGTTCTCTAAGAAAGTTACCAGATAACATTCAGATAAGTATATATTTTTTTCTTTCTATCTTGTTTCTCTTCTCTTACTTTTGTTCTTTAAATTTGATATTAAGGACTGATCCTTTGCATTTCCTGTTTTTCAGAAGTTCAGAGAAAACTTTCTATGGAAAGCTCAAGATCAAATGTTCCAGTTTAAGTGTTATTATTTGTACTTACTACACTTTTATGTGAGTTCCTATTCTATGTGTATGTTGTCTTTTTCTCAAATTTTGTTTCTTTTGTGTACTTTTAACTTTTAAATGTCTCTGTCAGCTGGTGTGCACGCTTATCTTTTATTCCCCTGCAGTAGCAGCTTGGGGGTGAGCTAGCTAATGCTGTTGGTGAGCACAGAGTCTGGTTACTACTCCAGGAATGATGGGAAGCTTTGGCTGATTGAGACTGATGCTTGAGACCGCTGTTTGAGAGCGTAGAACAGAATTCTGTACTCTTGACCTCATTGTCTTAATTATTTAAGATGTTACCTACTATCCTGGCTTTTCTAAACCAAAAAAAGATAGACTCTCTTTTCTTGTCATATCTTCTACCAGCTAATTGGAATATTCTGTGTAAGTCCTTAGGCCTTGGTGTACTGAATCACTGACTACTTAAAACAAAGGATAATAAAATTCTCAACTAATTATCTGAGAGGGAGCTGAGTTTGCTAATAACTCATGTTACAAATGAAATTGTAGTGTGTGTAATTAAAGATGAGATCAATATAACTACTTGTGGGATTAGACTTGGAACATCAATGACCCAAGTACCATTAAGATTTAGGAAGAGAATAATGTACTTCCACTAAGTTTTTCATGTACTCACTCACTCATACATTGTCTCTCATGCAATTCTTGTATAACCTATTTCAATTTCTCTATTTTGTTATTACTTCAAAGAAATTATCAAATTATTTAATCTGAGCAGTTTATATTTACAATAACTCCCTTGCTGTTACATTTGCCGACTCATGGAATATTCCTGTGAGCTGGCGCACTCAGCCCTGAATGCCACAACAGCAGGTTTCGCTCGTGTGGCACAGACTCCACCATCCTTACACTGGACCTACTCTTCTGAGGTGTGCACGCAAGCTGGCCACCCACATTTAAAGAGCACACAGTGGGAAATAAGCCACGGCACCCTTGGATGATGTCATAAGCTTCTCTACTTAAACGGGCATTCGTACATCCAGACCTTGCCTCAGGAATGGGTGTCCTGCATTCCCTTCAGTGTATGTTGTCAGCATTCCTGTTCTTTGTTCCATCTTCCAGCCTTGTCTCATCCGCCAGGCTTGCCTCGTTTTCCAGCCTTGCCTCATCCAGCCTTGCCTTGCCTCACCTTCCAGCCTTGCCTCACCTTCCAGCCTTGCCTTGCCTCATTCAGCCTTGACTTGTCTTCCATTCCAGCCTCGTCTTATCTTCCAGCCTCAGCCTTATCTTATTACCTGGTCCAATCTTGTCCAGCCTGTCTTCCTTGTTCCCGCCTTCAGTGTTTCCTATGTGTCCATGTCTCCCTCAGCTTGCTGCTCCAGACCTGACCTCTTGCCTGGACCTGACCACATTTGCTTACCGCCTGAACCTGATCTCTAGCCTGTACCCAACTAGTCTTGCTCACTGCCTGCTCTGACCTTAGCTGTCCTCTGACTTCTGTAAGCATGCTGTCTACCTTGTCTTTGGTGTGTCTCTGGATTCTAACCAACACTGCTGCCCTAGGGACCCACCTAAATCCTGCTGGTCAGCAGAATCCAAAGGTCCAACCTGTGGAGGAGGTGGCTGGTAAAGGTGAAGCTCCAGACTGTCCCACTACAGAGTGTGTTCACCAGCTGCCGGCATGGGCCTTGGGGGCTTACCCTTGAGTTGTGTCAACTGCACCGCAGCACTAAGAGATAACATAACCCATATCTGTTACACTTGTTTTTCCAGTGTTGTAATTCTAATTAAGTATCAGGGATACTTTTTTTTTTCCTTTAGACTTTCTTTTAGAAATTCAACATTCTTTGTCTGAATCAGGCCAAACTGGTGAGTCTGTCCACCCTCTCGGGCACTACTGTGAAACCAACAGCTTTCATATTGCTTATTAGAGTAATGGACAAGGTTATATTCAAATCCCTTGTCCTTTATTTACAGGACAAATGGTTTTCTTTTCCTTTATGCCACTTCCATGACTAAGGCTGTTAGTTAAAGGCTTGTATTTTTCTTTATAAAGACTGGAAGTTTAGATGTTAGAACTGAACTTCAGTGTCAACTTTCCCATAGACTTTATGTAATTAATTTTCCATACAACTTTCTTCTAATAGAGCTGACAAAGATGTGGATCAACTGTTTATTTTTTTTTTTTATCTTTAACTGTCAGATTATTCTTCTTACCGTTAGAGGGTTTTTTCTATCATAAATATTTCTCCATTCATAGTCATATATACTAATGTGTATCCTTAACTGATTTGTGTATTTTAACAATAACTAGGTCTCAGAATGAAGACACCAGTGACACGGCTCCTTTCTCTCCCTCTCTGAACAGCTCTAATCTCTATATTCTAAACTGTCACTCACTGTTGTCTTTGGAATATCTGTGACTGGTTTCATTGGTGTTAGTGGATGTGGGACACATGACGGTGATGACATATTGGAGATGGAAAGGATTTGGACCAGTTGTGAATGAAGGTTTTGAACTTTTGGGTGTCTATATTCAGTAGGACATTTAAAGTTATCCAACTATAGTTAGTCAGATAACTTTAATCGGGGATATTCAGTAAGACCTTTATCCCACTGAATATCTGGGACAAGTTATCTGGCTAACTTTAGCCAGATAACTTGTCCACTAAACATCCTACTGAATATGGACACCCAAAACTGATTCAAATCCATTCCATCTCCAATATGTCATCACTGTCATGTGTCCCACATCCACTAACACCAATGAAACCAGTCACAGACATTCCAAAGACAACAGTGAGTGACAGTTTAGAATATAGAGACTGGAGCTGTGCAGAGAGGGAGAGAAAGGAGCCATGTCACTGGTTCCTTCATTCTGAGGCCTAGTTATTGTTAAAATACACAAATAAGTTAAGGAAACACATTAGTATATATGACTATGAGTGGAGAAATATTTATGATAGAAAAATCCCTCTAAAGGGTCCACTAAACGTCCTATTGCATATGGACACCCAAAAGTCCAAAACCAACATTCACAACTGATACAAATCCATTCCATCTCCAATATGTCATCACTGTCATGTGTCCCACATCCACTAACATCAATGAAACCAGTCACAGACATTCCAAAGACAACTATGTCCATAATTTTAAAATTATTTTTTTTAATTCCAAACTAATGGTTCCAGAGTAATTTTTATCATCTCCTTAGATGCTCACCACCTTCAATCATTTTTTTACTCTTTTGGATAATAGAAAGACTAGGGGGCACTCCATGAAATTAGCATGTGGCACATTTAAAACTAATCGGAGAAAGTTCTTTTTCACTCAACGCACAATTAAACTCTGGAATTTGTTGCCAGAGGATGTGGTTAGTGCAGTTAGTATAGCTGTGTTTAAAAAAGGATTGGATAAGTTCATGGAGGAGAAGTCCATTACCTGCTATTAATCAAGCTGACTTAGATAATACCCACCGCTATTACTAGGAATGGTAACATGGAATAGACTTAGTTTTTGGGTACTTGCCAGGTTCTTATGGCCTGGATTAGCCACTGTTGGAAACAGGATGCTGGGCTTGATGGACCCTTGGTCTGACTCAGTATGGCATGTTCTTATGTTCTTAAGTTTTTCTGTTTTGACCACTTTTAAGCCCCAGATATCCCCTCTGGAAAAACAGGTTAAATTTCAACCAAAATAATCATTTTTGAGCCCAAACTCTTGTTGTGTTCAGGTTATCTACCTCTCCTAACCTGACCACCAACAAAAAATCCCACACAATTTGGTCATTTTAATGTGTTTTTTATGACTTGGGCACTGGATTCACTAATGTGCTTCCTGGGATTGGAAAATTGATAAGAGTCTCCTCTCAGGTTTCCCACCTGAACTGCATCATTTTTGGAATTTTAAATCTATTCATTTTTCTTTTATTTAACTTTTAAAATTGGCTTTGGGCAGCTCCTGGGGTGCCTGCCGATGTCATTAATGACATCAGTGGACTCGGTCTCCTCGTCTTCATTGCGCCAGGTACTTATCTAACGTCTCTAACACTTCAGTCCACTTCCACAATGCAGCAGGATCTTTCCCAAGGCTGCTGCTGCTGCTTATTGCTGGTCCTTCACCTCAGTGGTGCCGCTGACATAGATATCACTGCCACAGCCCAGTACATCGTTAGCTTGAGCAGCAGCGGCAGCAAAATCAACTGCTCACTTTCAGACTTTCCACTCCGGCTACCTCAGCTGATCTTCTGATTGTCATGGAAAACTCCCCATGCTCCTGCAGCCACACACACACACGCATACCCACATACGGCTGTCAGCCGCAAAAGTCAGCTTCACGTTGCTCTTCCTCCGGTCCTCCTAATGAAAAAAAAAATTATGGCCACACTCCTTGTACCTCCCAGGCCACCACAACACCCTGGGCTCAGAACACCAAACCTCCATTGCTCTAGTGCACTAGCAGCAAGCCCACTTTACAGGCTCCCCAAGGATAAACAAAACAAAAGTAATCTGATATTTAAAAATGTGGTGGTCACTAGGCATCAATGGCAAGAAACGTCATTATACATAAAAAATATCCACCAGAAAATCAATCTGCGTAATCCATCTACAGAGCTGCTTTCCAAAAGTAAGTAAACAAGAAATGGGAAGAAATATAACAAAGATTATGATATCAACTGAAAATTACTTGAGAATGAAAATATACTAATTATGTCAGCTCATTACCAATGACCTTTCATAAACCACTGGTGACTCTGCTATGCCATTCTTGAGTTAATCAAGTTAACAGTAATTCATAATATATCTCCAATTGTAATATTCCACCTCTCTAATTCTGTTAATATTTTCTAGGTAAAATTGCTCATTTTTAGTAATGTAGTCTATTGCATTTTAACTGCTACAATTTGACTATAGCAGCTTTCTGATAAAACTCATTGAGGCTCTTAGTTTACCTCAAAATTGTTTTCATTTTTTCCTCCTTTGCCTTCCCTTTTATAACCTGCTCCCTATCTCAGGTGGCAAGCCAGGATGACTGAGACATTGGAACCCTCAGTACCTATGGGCTGGAGGAAAAGTCTTGTTTAAGACTACCCCTCATTTCTGCTTTTTTGTAGGCAGAAGTCACTATAGTAGAGGCATCTGCTTGATATTTGTATACGTCCCAGTGTGATTTACAACAATTCCAATCCTTTTGGATGGCTGTCAGCCAGACAAACAAATGACATGTTAATAGACCATCTTGCCAGTCATGATGATTTGTTAACACATAACACAACACATTCTAAAAGATCTACAACATATGTGTGGTGAGAATTGTTTTCATCTTTGTCATACTTGGATAGTTTAAGTGTGGCCTTTTACTCATTGTGGAGGTAATTTTAAGATTGTCTGCATAAGGGCAAAGTATGCATATACTTTCACTTTTGAAAATACCCACATACATTTGCACCTGTTAACCTGTCTTGGTACTTTTTATGGCAAAAACTGTGCGCATACTACACTTTTGAAAATCCAAAAAGTATGTGCATAGTTCCAGACCCTACCTCCTTGTTATACCTCCCCTGAACAAGGGTAGAGTACATGCAGAGAGGCCATACACAAAGACTTTAACCTGCATATCAGGTGGGCAATTTTTTAAATACTCATTTCCATGGGTAAAGCATTGCTTTACCGGAAGAAATGGCTTTTGAAATTACCCTTCCTATTAGAACTTTGCATTAATTAGTTGCATTTGTATGTACCTCTGGCTGTCTGTTGTAGTATGAAGAGTAAGCAAGCTGACTTTAATCCGAACAAGATTAACTTTAATGCAGAATTCATACACATTACCTATTCTTGTATTAACCAAACCAGAGAACATTTAAAGTTATTCTGAAATTCATTAAATGGCATTTTGGACATATAGTAGCAGTGCTGTGCAGATAGATGAGACGAAGCAAAATAAACAAGTTTTGTAATTGAATTACTTTAAATGTAGTTTTCTAATTAGTTAAGATAAAATAAGTAATCAAATAAGCAATTCAGAGAAATACATAAGAAATTACTAAAGTTGCTTCAGCTGTTTATTATTTCCCTTCATTTTCAATTATCAGCCTGTGTTCTTTTCTTTCTAGCAAACTGTATTTTATTTTCTTGTTGCAGGTTTTATAACTATGGTACTTATGAAGGAAGGAAGAATGTTCATTTTTCTTGTACAGCATGTACTATGATAGAAACTCCAGTTTTCCTTGATTAACTAGAAGAAATAAGTTTGATATCTAGCAAAAAAATTAATTGCTTGAGTGCAATTATAGGTGTCAAATATGACAATCAAAAGTCCACCTAGGACTATCAAAAGCCTAATATCAAAATCCATGATCTGATTCTTTCAAGGACTAGAGATAGGTTCTAGTATAGGAGTGAGCAAATATTTGGGCTTGAGGGCCACATTAGTGGCCCTGTCCAGATGGTGGACCACTGAAGGTCTCGGAGAATGTCTCTTTTTCACCCTCAGATCTCCAGCTGAGGAGTGGGTGAGTTCCAGAGGCATGCCTAGGAGGCTTCCATCCAGCAAACAACAGTGTCATGCAACATGAATTCATGACCATGGATGTCTCTTCCAGGTAGAAATTACATGCTCTAACTACCGTGGCCTAAGATTCATTCTCCACAAGGGGACATGGACAGAAGCCTTCTATGGGCTGGTTGGGGCCCAGAGGTCCCAAATAGTCCATCCAGTTTCCCCTGCAAGCTGAATATGGTGGCAACTACTGCTCTGTGCAGATCACCCCCAAGCCCTCTGTCAAGGGCAGCAATTGCCGCTCCATACAAATTGTCCCCATTATTTTAGGGTAGTAACTGCTGCATTGGGAACCTCCAAGCCTTATGTTAAGGGTAGTAACTACCACTTTGTGCAGGTTTCCCCAAGCTTTTGTTAAGGGTAGTAATATTTACAATCAAAACCAAGCAACTGCTAGCAACATTTTTACAGGGTGACTAACCTCCTTGATAATTCAAACAATGCTGCTTGAACATTTATTTATTTATTTATTTATTTATTATTTTTTATATATCGACATTCGATCTGAGATATCACATCGATTTACATTCAGGTACTGTAGGTATTTCCCTATCCCCAGAGGGCTTACAATCTAAGTAAAACATGTTTTACTCTCGGACTTGGCCATAGAAGCAGACATTTTCCAAATGTCTGTATATCAATACTCCGAACCATAATAGTTGGGGGCCCAGCATTGGCTGTTGTCTGAATCTAATTCCTCCACTGTCAAAGTGGAGAGGGATATAGCAGTTGTGTCTAAAGCATCAAGGCTAATTCAAATGCAAAATTATCTCATAAATAATCTATGCTACAATTTAGCCATGGATTTGCGGCCTCAATTATGTGGGCTAGACACTCTATCCTCTGTGCTGGTCATCTCAAGCCTTATGTTAAGGATAGTAACTGCCACTCCGTGCAGGTTACACCCAATCCGAAATGTTTCACCTAAAGTTAATATAGATTACCCTATTTCTTCATTTCCATCCTCTTCCCTCTAGGGATCTATGTCCCATAGCCTTTTGAATTCCATTATCATTTTCATCTTCACTGCCTCTTCTGGGAGAGCATTTCAGGCATTCACTACTTTCTTTGTGAAGAAGTGGTTTTTGATGTTGGTTCTCAGTTGCCTTCCTTGGAGTTTCATATTGTAACCCCTAGTTCTACAGTTTTCTTTCTAATGGAAGATTTGATGCCTGTGCATCAGTCAAGCCTTTCAAGTATCAGGCTTTAATGATGCACAGACATAAAATATTTCCACTTAGATTAAGGTCAATCAACAAGGTCAATCAACAAGTTGTACATACTATGTTATTATTGGACTAGCAATATACTTGTGACCAGCTTTTGTGAACTATGGTCCTTTCATGAGGCTAATGCAAAATAAATTCTATTCTAAGCTAGCTGAAATGATTCTCTCAAATAGAATTTTTTATAAACTAATTTTAAAACCACTAGAAATGTTGGCAGTTTTGATTTCACCAATGTAACTCACCAAATCTAACATAGTAACGTAGTAATGACAGCAGAAAAAGACTATATAGTCCATCCCATCTGTCCAGCAAGTTTCTTATGGTAGTATCTGCTGCTCTGTGCAGGTTATCTTCAAGCGTTATGTTAAGGATAGTAAAATTAACAATCAAAACTGACAAGGCAATAACAAAAATTACTGCTAGCAATATTTTTATAGGGTGAGCAGCCTTCTTCATGATTCAGACAATACTGCTTGAATATACTTTACTTTTAGACTTGGCTATAGAAGCAGTCCTATGCTTTTCCCCTAATGTCTGCATATCAGTACCCTGGAATGTAAAAGTCAGGGCCCATTGTTAGCTGTCATCTGAATTAAATATCCCTTCCCCCCTGCCCATCGAAATGGAGAGTGATGTTGCAGTTGTATTACAATCATGAAAGCTAATTGGTTAAAGGTAGTAATCCCCATGCCATCTATTAGGGGTAGTAGCTGCTGCTCCATGCAGATTACTCCTATGCACTCTTTTCTTCATTTCTACCTAAAGATTTTAGGGATCCACAATATTTATTCCATGGTTTTTAAAATTCATTTACTGATCTTGCCTGATTGTACCACTTCTAGATAGCTGACAAGTTACCCTTAAATTATCTGTGAGTTATCCAGCTAAATGCTGACTTTTAAATATTTCTGTCACTTATCTGGCTATGGTTTTGACAGTTAACTCATTAGCTGGCTAAACTTTAGCTGGATAATGTAGGGGCATTCTGGGGTAGAGTTTGCTAATCCTGGTTGTGCCATATAATAGCCTTAAAGTTAACTGGATAAAATTATCTGGCTGACTTTAAGATAATTGGGTATATTCAATGGTGTATCTGAGCCACCTAATCTCCCACCAAAGTTAGCCGATAAGTTTATCTGGCTAAATTTGCAAGTTGATCAGTTCTTAAGTTAAGTGGTTAAATATTTTATATGCATGAGAAAAACAAAATCTTAAAAAAAGAGTGTTGTTATCTAGGACCTATAATCATAAGGGTGAACCATCATCATACTTAAATGATACGTTCTTGGTATGATGGTCCTTTACATGTAAAATGTATTTAAAAGAAGGTGTTCTTTGCCACTTGGTAGTTTTTAGGAGAATGTTTCTTCTTTTTTGGTTTTGATACAGATCCACTCAAATGAGGACTTTTTTTTTAATATTGTTTCTAAAACAGACAGAAAATGTTTGCCATAAGATAACAAATTGGATATATCTATCAACACATTATCAGTTTATCATCCAGTGTATGATATTCATTGTATAACATTATCAGAGAACAAAGAGCAATAGGATAAAATGGCAAAAACCTGTCAAACCAAGGGCCTAGAGAACGTATATTCTGTGGGTTTTTTTATACATACTCTTGAGCATGGTCAGAGTAATAAAGTTTCATTGTACAATACCTGGTGTTTGTATTCATTCTAATCTTTGTTCATGCCTATCTCTGGAAGAATAATAGGCCATAAAAGTCTCCCAAATGTGAAAGAAATTTTTGTCTTTGTTTTTGATTAGTGTTGTTCATTTTTCCATCTCCTTAATGTTCCATGAAGTCATCCATAGCATGATGCCTGCCTCCAATTCCCAGCAATTGCAAGTCTACCAGCCAGTAACAGATACTTAATGAGGGTAGCAGTGCCTTTGTCCTCTAAGGACCTGATTCAGTAAGCTTTTATAGACACAGAATGAGAGAAAAGCCTCACTGAATCTGGCCCTAAGTCTGGAATGCATCTTCCCAGAAGAATAATCCTTGCTTCATCTGGTACCAGCTGTCTCATAATATGCATTATTGAGCGGCGTATACTTAGCCAACTCTATTTTATGATAGGGCAGTTGTACAAAGAGAGAGGGACAATTTTTTAAATATCCAAGGAACTTGCAAATTACCCACATACCTGCAAACTTATTTTCATAGGGACACTCCATGCAGGGTTGAGGGGTGAAGGAAAGTGTCAACATTTTTACAGAACTAAACAAATTAGAGTAATATATTTCAAGCTTGACTATGTCCTATTGGAATCAATTGCCTTTAATTTTCTTGCACTGTACCTTAGTAATGAATGATCATATTATTTATGTAAGGATTTGTGGTTGCACAGAATCTGAATCTGACATCAGATTAGATTCTGGCATATAATTGCTGTATAGAATTTGTATAGCAGAAAAAAAAATAATTTAAGGTACTTCCCAACTCCAAAGAGATTCTGGGTTTTACCAGAGGCAAATTGTGTCAAATTAATCTGATTGACTTCTTCAGTTAGGTGGCTAGAGAATTAGATTAAGGATGTGCATTGGATGCGATTTTCTTGAATTTCAGCAAAGCTTTTGATACTGTCCCACATAGGAGGCTCATTAATAAACTGAGAAGTCTGGAGAGAAGTCCCAAGGAGGTAGAGTGGATTTGAAATTGGTTAAGTAACAGACAACAGAGGGTAGTGGTTAATAGCATTAACTTTGAGGAGAGAAAGGTGATTAAAGAAATGCCTCAGGGATTGGGCCTGGGGCTTGCTGTATTCAATAATTTTATAATGAAGAAAATGTTTGTTGTTTTGCAGATTATACAAAAATTTGCATCAGACACCCCTGAGGGAGACGACAGAATGAGAAATGATAAAATTTGAAAAGTTGTTGAATGGTTAGCAGTTAAGGCTCAATGCGAAAAAGTGCAATTGGGGTACAGAAATCTGTAGGAACTGAATTTGATAGGTGGTGAAGAGCTGATGTGCACTGATCTGGAAAGAGAACTTGGCGTGATAGTGTGATAAGGCAGTGGCCAGAACCAGGGGATGCAGGGTTGCATGAGGAAAGGCTTATCCAGAAGATATGATAATGCTTTTTTTCAGGCTGGTGGTGATTGTGCAACTGGGGCTCTGTGTTCAGTTTTAGAGGCCATACCTCAGAAAGAACATAGAGGTGCTAGTGGCAATCCAGAGAAAGGGATCCAAAATGGTGCAGGGCCTACATAAGAAATCATGTGAGATGAGACTTGAAGATTTACATATTTATTTTCTAGAGGAAAGGAGTGACAGGAGAATATGGTAGAGGTATTTAAATATCTGAAATGTATTAATAATGAACTAGAAGCAAACCTTTTTTTGATGTAGAGGAAGTGCATTTATTTATTTATTTATTTATTAGATTTATATTTTACTATCTGCACATTAAGTTGAATGCTAAAAGGAAAGGTCAGCTCTACGCTGTAACTAATCAACAAAAGCTTCCTAAGATAATACAGTTTTTACACCCTTCTGAATCTTCTTTATATGAGTTTCTTTCTTCTATTCCCATGGAAGATTAATCCACAAGGTAGGCCCTAATACAGAGAACGCCCTCTTCCGGATACTCATTAACCAACACTCTCACTTAATCACAACACTCTCTCCAGCTTATAAGGAACTAGCAATTTCCTTAAATTACTTGGTCCAGTTTGTAATCAAGCTTTAAGCACTAACATGATACATTTAAATTTCGCTCTCTGGACAATGAGCAACCAATGTAATTTTGACAGTATTGGCATTGTATAGCTTCCCATTGAAACTCCCTCTTTTAATCTTATAGCCGAAGTCTGTATTATTTGGCTGCTTTTTTTGGCAACTCATTGCAAAGGATGTTACAATAGTCCAGTGTCGTAGGACCAGACTTTATACCATTGATCGAAAAATACTTTTCCTCAGTACAAAACGCAAATGTCGCACTACCCCTAATTTGAAATAAGCAGCTTTCATAACTTTTCTTAACTGTAGTTTAAAGGATAATTCAGCATCTATCCTTTTAGGGGATAGTGAATTACCTATTGTACCTTATTGTAAACCGATGTGATATCTCTTTTTGAAATGAACATCGGTATATAAAAATCGTAAATAAATAAAATAAATCTAAAATAATCCATGTCCCTTAATTCTGTTTGCAGAGGAACTACCTGCCCATCAATCAAAATCTTGGGTGTTTCTTGCATTGGGATTGTGCGACTTACCCAGATCTTGGTTATATTAAGTATCATCCTAGAATATTGTTCTAGAATTAGGAGTCACAATATGAAGGTCATGAACAACATCAGAAAATATTTTTTCAATAAAAGAATATACCTGGAATAACCTCATGGAGAAGGCTGTGAAAACAAAAATAGTAATGGAATTTAAAAAATGTGGAATAATCACAGAGAGGTAATTTCATTTCATTTATTAAAATGTATTAATCACTTAACACAAAATGGTCTAAATGATTTACAATAAAATAACAATCATAAAAACATAAATATCACATATACAAATAAACAACAGTGAATAAACAAACAAAAATTATAAGCCGTAAATATGAAAGGAAATCAGAAATAGATAGTAAAAGCCATCAAGGGAAGGCTTGCTTCAATAAAAAGTTTTTAAAAAGAAGTCTGAATTTCTTAAGACAGTCTTCAAGCTAAAGCTTTATGGGAAAGGAGTTCCAAAGGGTAGGTGCAGCAACTGAAAAAGTCGATTCCCATGTAACGGTGAGGCGGGCATCAAGAAGTCCTCTATGAGATGATCTCTGGAGGGTTTGTCAATTTTTAGTAAAGCATTGGACCATGAGCAAGAATGCTCCCTGTTCCACGCGCAGGTCCCCAGAGGCAGGCAGAGCTCCAGAGTCTCAATGCGTGGATGAGACGATGGTGCAAGGAAGAGGGATTTAGTTTTGTAAGAACTGAGAAACCCTTTGCAAAAGGGGGAGTCTCTTCCAAAGGGATGGGCTCCACCTTAACCAGGGTGGAACCAGACTGCTGGCGCTGACCTTTAAAAAGGAGATAGAGCAGCTTTTAAACTAGAACAAAAGGGAAAGCCGACAGTCGCTCAGCAGCGCATGGTTCGGAGAGAGGTATCTTCAAAGGATACTAATGATGCATTAGAATTAGGGCATCCCGACAGTGAGGTTCCAATAATAAGAAAAGTAGTCCGGGGGAGAGAACAGGAGAAAGAGAGGGCTGTCGGCCTCTCTCCCCGAGACTACCCGCTGAAAGAGAGGCCTTGTACCTGTTTACGAACTGCAGTGAGAACCATGGGACTTCCCGCTGAGAGAGAGGCCTTGAATACCACCTGCAGAGAGAAGGACGCGCTTTCCGACGTCAGAGGGGGCATGGCCTTGGCTTTTAAATCTTGCTGAAGCGCGCCTAGAAACATGGGAGAAAACAGGAGAAGGAGAGAGCTGTTGGCCCCTCTCCCTGAGACTACCTGCTGAAAGAGAGGCCTTGTACCTGTTTACCAACTGCGGTGAGAACCGTGGGACTTCCCGCTGAGAGAGAGGCCTTGAATACCACCTGTGGAGTGAAGGATGCGCTTGCCACCGTCAGAGGGGGGCGTGGCCACGGCATTTAAATCTTGCTGAAGCACGCCTAGAAACCAGGGAGAGAATAGGAGGGCTGTCGGTCCCTCTCCCCGAGACTACCCGTTGAAACAAGGGCCTTGTACCTGTTTACCAACTGCAGTGAGAACTGTGGGACTTCCCGCTTAGAGAGAGGCCTTGAATATCACCTGCGGAGAGAAGGACGTGCTTGCCGATGTCAGAGGGGGTGTGGCAACAGCTTTCAAGTTTGGCCGTGGTGCGGCGCTTTGACGCCGCCGGCGCAACGCCTAAGCCGTGCGCTCCGAAGGGGCATGTGGCTTGGTCTGGCTTAGTCTGGGTGAGTTTGGGTGATTGGCCAGGTACTTTGTCTTTGCCAGTCCCTTCTTTGTGGATGGGGAAGAAGAGAAAAGCAAGGATATTGACGTCATCTCCAGTGCCACAACAGCGCACCGGCCCAATGGATCAACATGTCGTCAGATAGAGGGTTGATTCTACAAAGGACATTTTGGGAAGCTCATCGCTAGCATCCCTTAGTCCTGGAGAAGGACCTGTTTTACCACCACAGCCATGTAAGAGTCCACCTGCCGAAACAGCGAGAGAACTGGTAGGAATAACCCTTGGAAGTAAGTTTGGTAACCCGAGCAGAAAGCCAAGGGATTGAGAAATCTTTACTTAAAGTTTTAAATGTTGAGACTCTCCCAGCTCTTTCTAGTAGCATTGCCACGGATGTTCCTCCAGACAATGTTACTTTATCTGATTTATGAAAAGCAATTTCTAAATTAGATAATAATATTGTAGAAATGAATAGATCTTTGTCTGCTGTGATTAATGCAAATATGAAAATTACTCACGAACAAGGGATAAAATTGTTAAAATGTGAAAAAGATATATCAGCTTTGAATGATAGAATGCAATCGGTACAATCATCAGAAAATACATTTATGCATGATAGTTTAAATATGCATAAAGAGTTAGAATGTATGAAAAATCTATTGAGATCAAAGAATTTAAGACTAGTGAATTTTCCAATGACCCGTTTTCTTTCTCCTATAGAAATGTTTAAGAAATTTCTTAGAGAGGTACTAATGTATAAAGAAGAATTTCCTTGTTTATGTAAAATATATAAGTACAAAAAGAGAATAGAGAGGAATATTCCAAATGTAGGTCCAGAGGACCCTCCAAGTTTGGGAATTTCAACCTTCTTGGAGGAGTCCCTGGACATAATTGAGAATAGGGCAACTCTCTTTATTGCCTTTTTGTCAGAGCAAGAAAAATATAAACTCTTCAAAACGTTTTTCATGAACATAGATGTCTCTTTCTGCGGATCTAAGATCCAAATTTTTCCAGATGTCTCCAGAGCCACCCAAGCAAGGAGAAAAACCTTCCTTGCATTAAAACATTGTGTAGTGGCTCTGGGGGCAACTTTCTTTTTAAAATTTCCTTGCCTTTACTATATAAATTATCAAGGGAAAAAATTTGGGTTCACGGATCCGGTTCATTTAGAGTCATTTTTGTTGGATAAATCAGAATTTGAAGTTTTAGAGGTAAAGGGTCCTTGAGAAAGTTAGATAACTCCTATCTCCAATTATTGTTAATCTATGTCTAATTGAATCCCAAGATAGATAATTGGGACTATACTAGATATTGATTTTCCAATTTATTTAGATTATGGTGTTGTTCTCCCTCAGTTATGTTATATGTATAACAATAATAATAGTGTTTAAGTTATATAATATTTGCCTTAATATTGGGATACATATTTGGAAAATGTTTTCATGATGTTATCATTGAAAAAATTAATAAAGAATAAATTATTAAAAAAAAAAAGAAAAGAAAAGTAGTCCAAGTGCCTGTAACTAGAAACTCACCTGAGCTAAAAAATTCTAACTTATCCTTATCAATTAAAGCAGAATGAAAATACAAACAAAAGACACACTTTGAAATGTTTGTTTACTAATGCCAGAAGTCTAAGAAGTAAGATGGGAGAATTAGAATGTATAGCAGTGAATGATCAAAAAATCAAATTAAACTCTCAAAACAAATTTATAAAGGATAATAGCCAGATGAGCATTCGATGTGTGAATAAGCTACCAACCCAAAACAATTAACAATATATCCAGTGTAATACACAAAACATTTTTTGTTCATTTGTAAAGACCTCATAAAAAGGCAAACTGTTCCATGCTAGTTATTGTTATATATTGTTTATTGTTTTATTGTTAGTTATTTATTGTTTATTGTTTTGGGTTGGTAGCTTATAGCAGTGAATGATGACATAGACTTAATTGGCATCTCAGAGACATGGTGGAAGGAGAACAACCAATGGGACAGTGCTATACCGGTGTACAAATTATATTGCAATGACAGAGAGGAGCTGTTGCAACCGTTGCTGCTCGACGTCCTCACTCCGCCCTCTTTACCTCTGTGGCAACTCTCTCCGGGTCTGATGGACGGCTGGCTGCCACGGCGTCTCCATGCCGTCTCCCTCCGGTGTCCCCGGACCGGCTTGACGTTGCAGATCCACCATGTTGCCTGAAGACCTAGGGCACATGCACGCGCGTGCTCTGATTGAAGTACCAGCAAGAGCGCGAACTTCAGGGGTGTCCCCCTGAGATGACATCATCCACTTCCAATATTTAAAGGTCTCTATTTCACTAAATAACTGAGTTAGCAAGGGGAATTGCTTCGGCTACATTTCCCAATCTACTCTGCCTCCTCGGACTTTCCAGAGGTACCCGCTCCTCGGGGGCCTTGCTCTATTTCTTTCTTTCAGATTACAGATACCGGTACTCGCTCCTCGAGGGCCCATGTTCTTGGACACTCTGAAGATTCTCTACTGCTTGGATGCTATCACTGCTACAAACAATTGTGAGTTACCATCGCTCTCTCAGAGCTTTCCCTGGAACCAGGTACTCTCTCCTCGAGGGCCTAAACCTTTCCAGCTCCTGAGCTTACTTGAGACCTTATGTGAGTTTTGTCATCTAGTTCTGTTCATGAACTCTGCCTACTCTGCCTACTCACTTTTCTACAGTTTCTCAACAGCTCAGTCATCCTGGATCGCTGTGCCAGTACCTGAGGGACTACAGCCCTGCCGGACATATCAGCTCACTACTGCCACCTCTGGTGGTTTCAAAACCCTGTTTAATAAAAGAACTAATGTATGTCTGTCTCCATACTTAAGCCTAGCTGGTGGTCCCTCTTGGGATATCCTCCCGGGGGTGTGGTCATCTGCCACCGGCCCAGGGACCCACCTACAACTATATCAGATTCATTACAGATTGCTACTCCTTAGCAAGACAATATCTGAGACACTACAAAATTGCTGACTCCTCCTCCTTTAGGAGCCATTACATCATATTGCTAACTCACAGCTCTATCACAGAGCTTTCCTAACAGATTGCTACTCCTATCTGATTGCTCCTCCCATCAGATAGCGGAACATAGCAGAATCCTAACAGGAGCATCCCAGAGGCGGTGTAGCGCTTTATGCCCGGGATGGCATAGAGTCCAACAGGATAACCATCCTGCATGAGACTAAATGCACAATTGAATCTTTATGGGTAGAAATCCCTTGTGTGTTGGGGAAGTCTATAGTGACAGGAGTATACTACCATCCACCTAGTCAAGATGGTGAGATGCACTGTGAAATGCTAAGAGAAATTAGGGAAGCTAACCAAATTGGTAGTGCAGTAATAATGAGAGATTCAATTACCCCAATATTGACTGGGTAAATGTATCATCAGGACATGCTAGAGATATAAAGTTCCTGGATGGAATAAATGACAATTTTATGGAGCAATTGGTTCAGGAACCAACAAGAGAGGGAGAAATTTTAGATCTAATTCTCAGTGGAGCACAGGATTTGGTGAGAGATGTAATGGTGGTGGGGCTGCTAGGCAATAGTGATCATAATATGATCAAATTTGAATTAATGACTGGAAGAGGGATAGTAAGCAAATCCATGGCTCTCGTGCTAAACTTTCAAAAGGAAAACTTTGATAAAATGAGAAAAATAGTTAGAAAAAAACTGAAAGGAGCAGCTACAAAGGTAAAAAGTGTGCAAGAGGCATGGTCATTGTTAAAACATACCATCCTAGAAGCACAGTCCAGATGTATTCCACACATTAAGAAAGGTGGAAAGAAGGCAAAATGATTACCAGCATGGATAAAAGGGGAGGTGAAAGAAGCTATTTTAGCCAAAAGATCTTCATTCAAAAATTGGAAGAAGGATCCAACAGAAGAAAGTAGGATAATGCATAAGTGTTGGCAAGTTAAATGTAAGACATTGATAAGACAGGCTAAGGGCCTCATTTTCCAAGCAGTTTACCACGTGCGATTTGCAAATGCAAATTAGTAATTTGGTATTCAGGGGGCAGAGTTGGGGCGGAGCATATGTAAAGCAGGAACCAGTTTATCATGTGCAGCGAAACAGCCGCAGTGTTAGCGCGGCTGCTAACTACAACCCTCAAATTTGCGTTACGGACTGCGCTACCGGCAAGTAAAGGGTTATCACAGTCCACAATAGTTAGAGAGAGAGAGAGAGAGAGAGAGAGAGAGAGAGAGAGAGAGAGAGAGAGAGAGAGAGAGAGAGAGAGAGAGAGAGAGAGAGAGAGAGAGACTTACTATAGTGCCTATGCCCTAGACAGGTATTTTAACCCCTATGGGAGGGCCACCTACTAACTCGGGGTGAGGATTAGGTATGAGTGTCGGGGGTTGGGGGCCACTTTTGCATTCCACATGAGACCTACGGAAAGAACGGTGGTCTCTAGTGAAGATTTGCTGGCCGTCGGAGTGAGGAAACTCACTCCAAGAAGAGATTTGGGCAATGTTCTCTCCACCTAGCTTGATGGACACTCTACCTGGGCAACAACAAGCTAGATGGAGAGAACGTAGCCCAAATCTCTTCTTGGAGTGAGTTTCCTCACTCCGACGGCCAGCAAATCTTCACTAGAGACCACTGTTCTTTCCGTAGGTCTCATGTGGAATGCGAAAGTGGCCCACAACCCCCGACGCTCATACCTAATCCCCACCCCGAGTTAGTAGGTGGCCCTCCCATAGGGGTTAAAATACCTGTCTAGGGCATAGGCATTATAGTAAGTCTCTCTCTCTCTCTCTCTCTCTCTCTCTCTCTCTCTCTCTCTCTCTCTCTCTCTCTCTCTCTCTCTCTCTCTCTCTCTCTCTCTCTCTCTCTCTCTCTCTCTCAGGAACTATTGTGGCCCAAATGGTGAAAACATTGTGTGTGGTGATGTTTCCCCACTGCATGAAAGAAGCCTCATTTGCATTGGTAATGCCCCCTACTGTGTTACCCAATGTGATATGAGAGAATTTGAAAATAAGTTGGCCATAGAGGCAAAAAATCACAGTAAAAAACTTTTTCAAATATATCCGAAGCAGAAAGTCTGTGAGGGAGTCAGTTGGACCGTTAGATGATCGAGGGATTAAAGGGGCACTTAGAGAACATAAGGCCATCGCAGAAAGATTAGATGATTGCTTTGGTGTTTACTGAAGAGGATGTTGGGGAAGTCCCTGTACCGGAGAAGGTTTTCATGGGTAATGATTCAGATGGACTGAACCAAATCATGGTGAACCTAGAAGATGCGGTAGGCCTGATTGACAAATTGAAGAGTAGTAAATCACCTGGACCAGATGGTATAACACCCCAGAGTTCTGAAGGAACTGAAAAATGAAATTTCAGATCTATTAGTAAAAATTTGTAACCTATCATTAAAATCATCCATTGCACCTGAAGACTGGAGGATAGCTAATGTAACCCCAATATTTAAAAAGGGCTCCAGGGGCGATCCGGAAACTACAGACCGCCTGACTTCAGTGCCAGGAAAAATAGTGCAAAAATGTTCTAAATATCAAAATCACAGAACATATAGAAAGACATGGTTTAATGAACAAAGTCTTGCCTCACAAATCTACTTCACTTTTTTTGAAGAAGTTAATAAACATGTGGATAAAGGTGAACTGGTAGTTGCAGTGTACTTGGATTTTCAGAAGGCATTTGACAAAGTTCCTCATGAGAGGCTTGGGAAAAGTAAAAAGTCATGGGATAGGTGGCGATGTACTTTCGTGGATTACAAACTGGCTAAAAGACAGGAAGCAGAGAGTAGGATTAAATGGACAATTTTCTCAGTGGAAGGGAGTGGGCAGTGGAGTGTCTCAGGGATCTGTATTGGGACCCTTACTTTTCAATATATTTATAAATGATCTGGAAAGAAATACGACGAGTGAGATAATTGTTCAGAGTAGTTAAATCACAAGCAGATTGTGATAAATTGCAGGAAGACCTTGTGAGACTGGAAAATTGGGCATCGAAATGACAGAAGAAATTTAATGTGGATAAGTGCAAGGTAATGCATATAGGGAAAAATAACCCTTGCTATAGTTACACAATGTTAGGTTCCATATTAGGTACTACAACCCAAGAAAGAGATCTAGGCATCACAGTGGATAACACATTGAACTCGTCAGTTCAGTGTGCTGTGGCAGTCAAGAAAGCAAACAGAATGTTGGGAATTATTAGAAAGGGAATGTGAATAAAATGGAAAATGTCATAATGCCTCTGTATCGCTCTATGGTGAGACCACACCTTAAGTACTGTGTACAATTCTGGTCGCCACATCTCAAAAAAGATATAGTTACGATGGAGAAGGTACAGAGAAGGGCCACGCAAATGATAAGGGGAATGGAACAGCTCCTCTATGAGGAAAGACTAAAGAGTTTACGACTTTTCAGCTTGGAGAAGAGATGGCTAAGGGGGAATATGATAGAGGTGATTAAAATCATGAGAGGTCTAGAACAGGTAGATAGGAATTGGTTATTTACTCTTCCAAATAATAGAAAGACTAGGGGGCACTCCATGAAATTAGCATGTGGCACATTTAAAACTAATCGGAACAAGTTCTTTTTCACTCAATGCACAATTAAACTCTGGAATTTGTTGCCAGAGGATGTGGTTAGTGTATTTAGTATAGCTGTGTTTAAAAAAGGATTAGATGGAGGAGAAGTCCATTATCTGCTATTAATTAAGTTGACTTAGAAAATAGCCACATTGCTAGCAACAGTAACATGGAATAGACTTAGTTTTGGGTACTTGCCAGGTTCTTATGGCCTGGACTGGCCACTGTTACAAACAGGATGCTGGGCTTGATGGACCCTTGGTCTGACCCAGTATGGCATGTTCTTATGTTCTTATGTTATGTTCTTAATGTCTTAAAGATAGTCATGCAAACTTTATAGTGGATTATTTGTTCAATCGGTAAACATTTCAGCCTTTTAAGAACAGGATAAATATGTTGAAAGAGTTTGACACCTGTAATCAATCTGGCAGTAGAATTAAGAAGAAGTTGTAGTGGATATAAAGAATTGGACGGAAGTCCAAACAAAAAGCTATTGCAATAATCAATATGAGGAAAAATAATTGCACGAACAATGAGAAGAAAATCATGGTAGTGTAACAAATGACGTAGGCCAGATAGAGTATGTAATTTAAAAGAACCAATATTCCAAGCCATTCGAGCAAGCATACAAAGCAGGCATTGGTTAAAATCTGATTATTTTAATGTCTCATACTACAATCATTCTGAGGCTATTTTATTTCATTTTATTTTTACTATTTTTATTCTATTTCATTTTATTTAACATGCACAATTTTGGATTTGCTAATTGTCTTATGACCATGATTTGTTTAGCATATTTTATACTATTTATAAACTAATTTTCTTAATTTTATTTTTAATTTGACTTATTATTTGTTCTTAAAACTATAGTTTAATATTATGCTTTTATGTTTTCATTACTGTGTTATTATTATTTTTATTATTGTTTTTAGATATTTTACTGCAATGTGTGTATGCATTGAAATGTTTGTAAACCGTTGTGATGGCTAGTCTAATGCAACGGTATATAAAAGCCTAACAAATAAATAAATAAATAGAAACATAGAAACATGATGGCAGAAAAAGACCACATGGCCCATTCAGTCTGCCAATCTAATTAATTTAGCATTATAATTCTCATCACTTCCTTAGAGATCTCCTGTATTTATCTCAAGCTTTCTTGGCCCGTACCCAGAGACGCGGCTGTTTTATAATTTGAATATGCATATGCCTGCATGTTATAAAATAGCCTGGCCCATTGCACATGTGCGTCAAATTTTAAGACGGTGAATGCATGGGCATGCAAATCTTGCTTCTATTGTGTAAATCGGGGGATTTTAAAAGGGACACATGCTGACGCTGTTCCCAGTTTTATCAATTTGTCCCCAGTTCACCCAATTAAGAGATAGGTTCTCCAAACCCACCCCCCCCCCTAGTTTAATAGCCTTTATTCCCCTACAGTTATCCCTGACCCTTAAAAGCCCACAGATCTGCCTATTATTTTTATTTTATAACTTACTCATCATCTATAGAGAAGTAAAGTTATGTGGCGGGGCACTCGCTGGATCTCATAAGTATTTACATGCAAATCTCAGCTTCATGTCCCAAAATGCCCATGCTCCACCCAGACCATGCCCAAGCCGTGCCCCATTTTGAAAACTTCCAAGATATGCATGCTGTGGCATTTACGCACTTATCCGAGTGGCTTTTAAAATCTGCTCAGTACACATGAGCCCAACGTATTTGTGCATCCCTCAATTGATGCACGCGCCATGCGTTTGAAATTAACTTAGCTGATTAGAATCTATCTGGCTAACTTACAATGTATATTCAGTGGCACGGCCATGCTGCTGAATATACACGTATAATTGAGTGCTTAGCCATATAAATCTAACCGGCTAAGTTTAGAACTGCTTTATGGTACGTCTTGCTTAGCCGCATAACTTATACAGCTAAGTCCGAATATCGGCAGATAGCCGCATAAGTTGTACGGCTAACTTGTTCTGCCCTGATCTTCCCAATACATGCCTACTTTTTAGCTGGTTAAGTGGCAAAGTGCTGAGAAAAAGCACTTTGTCTTCTCCCTCCCACCTGAGTCCCAAATGCTCAGCCTTGCTGGGATGAGTCTGCTGCCTCCTGCTCAAAGCACCTGCCATAACAATAATAAAAAAAATATGGGTTGGGGTTTGGGGGCCGGTCTCCCCCCCTCTTCCCATCCCCACACCTTCATCCCATCTATTGTTTCAAATGCATTTTTCTCCATGGCCTCCTTTCTTCCCCCACCCAAACCCTTACCTTTCCACGCTCCATGTACCTTAATTTTAGTTTCATCTTCATCCCAGATTATGACAGCGTCCTACTGTGACCTGGGCCTGGTGCTTCTAGCGCCACTAAGCAGCTATGCTGGAAGTGTAGGCTTTTAGCATAGCATTTCTAGCCACGCTGTAAGAATACACTTCCAGTTTAGCTACTTAGTGATGCCAGAAGTTCTGGGCATGGGTCACAGTAAGATGCTGCTGTGATCCAGGCTGAAGATGAAATTAAATGTACAGAGCCCTGTGGGTTCCTATTAAGAAGAATATCTCATTGTGATCGGGGGAGTAGAAGTAGCATTATTGTTTGATGTTAGCTCCTCCATGTGTGGAGACTATATGGTTGTGTCCCTAGAGAATTAAAACTATTCCACCCTTTTAGGATGTGGACTGTTTAGTTATTCCTTGTAGGGGCAGCATGTTACCATACTTGCTCCTGTTTTCTTTAGCATTCTTTTGAGAGGATTCTTGAGCCTCTAAGGATGAGGTCTGGATATGGAAAAGTAGAAAAGTTGCCTTTGCCTCGCCTTAACATGCTTTATGGGAACCTTTTATTTTCTAGAGAGGGAAGATTTTCCACTCTTCCTTTCTCTAGTTTTGGTTTCCCTTTTACCTATGGTTTATTTATAATACCTGCCTGAGTACCCTAGGGTTCAGGGACTCAAGTGTGGTTCAGCTAAGAGGAGCAGTGTCTCTCAACCAAAGAACATGGATGTACTATCGTATGTCTTGGTGGAGGAATAGATCTGAATTCCTGGTGAGAGGAGAGTGTGGAAAAAATCCACGGTATCTGTTCGGGGTTAACCTCATCTATATCATCAAGATGTTGAAGAAAGGAATATAGAGGTACCCTCCCGGTATCAACAATGAAAGTAAAGTGAATGACTGAACAAGTGGACTAAGTTTGAAAAATGGGATTTTAATTATGTACACAATCTGAGTAAAGATGATCCTATCTACCAAATTCAGGAAGGAATCTCTAAACGTATCCCATTAATTGGAATGGATGAAGAATAAAAAAACATTTATTGACATCAGTAACAGAATAAATTAATTTGGAAGATTACAGTCACAGATTTAATAGAACTAAAACTGTAAAATGGACTATAAATAACAAGAACTTGTAATTGGATATTTTCACCAACTTTCCATATTTAATCAGTAAACAGGTTGGAAACCAAATTAGCTTTCAGTGTGATTATTGTCACTGTTTACAAGAGATTGTTATACTGGATTGACTACCGAACAACACTCAGAGCCCAGGAAACAATCTCCCCCCTCCCCCCCCTGACAAGGACTTTCAGAGGGGCTTACCATCGGGAGGAAAGTTTACATTTGTTTATAACTTGAGGTGTGGTCTTTGGGGTCCTGTGAGGGGACTCTAGTCCAGGAGATATACACTTATGATGCACTAACAGGGATTCTGTGGCATTGAAAAATGTGATTAAAAGTGATTCTGTGTAAAAATACCAATTTCTGTGACCTTTGTACATTTTTATACATTTTTGGGAACTTTGGAGAACTGACCCCAAAGACTTGAATGGACTAAAGATGGCTGCCAATCCTGCTTGTGGGGAAGAGGAGGAGAACAACTCATCTGGTGCTGTTTACCAGGGGGCAGAGCCAGTAATGTCAGTTTAGGAGGGGCAAGGAAAACCCTATGAAGTAATTCAAAAGAAGTTGGAAATTGTTGAGATCTGAGCCAAGTTGCTAGCAGCTGACTCCCCTTTGAGTTCAAGCTGTCATAGATCTAGAGGAAAACCAGAGAGAAAAGAAAAGCAAGCCAAAAGACATCCTTGCACAGTGCAAGGCTAGGAATCTTGATTTGGGAACTGTGAGACTTCCTGCTGTGGAGCTGCAAGCAGTCGAAAGAATAAAAAATAAATAAAAATAAACAACAGAAAGGGAGAGAGCCCAGACATCAAAGTCTTGCAGTTGATAAAAAAAAGAGCTGAGAAACCACTGCTGTGACAGGAAATACTACTCAATGTGCTGCACTATGCAGGAAGGTAGATAGCCATCAGACATCATGTCCTGAGCCCATGAACCCAAGTTGCTAAAGTGCGATGACTGAAGAAAATGAATACCTGAATGACAAAATAATGTACCACCTGAAGAGACTGTCGTCCAAAGGACTGCATTGTGACATGTAAACCAAAACTACCTCAGATATTTTTTTTCCTGCTTCTCTGTGTTGTTCATTTACATGTCTTGTGTTTTCTTACAGGCCCATATAAATGTAGACCAATTCAATGAAGCTAGATTACAGCATAAGGTTTCATATGGATGGAAAAATTAAGAGGAAAAATGGAGCTTCTTTTGCACTGGATGTGATTTTCCTGGCAACAAGATGACCTGGCTGTCAAGCAGCTTGAAAGATTTAGAGGTCAAGGACAATTTCTCCTGAATATTGATATTCCTATATACTGGACGGGATTTTAGGCATCTATAGATTGTGGAGGTTTTATTTTGAGATATTCAGGTTGTTAAAACTAGTTGGCTATGATGGTTCTATTATTATTTATGGATATCCTATGTGTTGAAGTAATTTGAAAAAATAATGTCATGAAATCCTGCTATAAAAATGAATACAATTCTTTAAAAAATGGTTTTCCAACCTAATCCTGGTTCACATCTATTACCTCATTTTCATGTTTCAGGTGTCACCAACCATGCAGCAAATGGGCCTGGATGCTGAATAATTTGTGTTTTCTTTACAGCTGTGATTGATTATTTATATCATTCCAAGGGACCAGAGTAGTCCAATTGAGAAGATATGGAGTAAGTTTGAGTTGTTATAGGATAGTGTCAGCCTAGGCTTTATAAATTCAGAAGATTAAAAAGGACTAACCTGAGTAAACTTGTGAAGTTCCAGTAATGGAATCTAAAGAGAAATTGGATGTCTAAGAGACATAATGGTAATATTCTTGATGTCCATCTCCCAGTAAAGTTGAAACAGAGAGGCTATTAGAAATCTAACAATAAGAGGTACCCAGCGGCGGATTGTGGGAAAATAGTGGCCCGGGGGATTTTTCTCCATACTGGCCCATGGGTACCCAATTACACATACAATTTGGTGAGTCACCAAATACAGAATAAAGGGACCATAAAATATACACAGAAATGCACAGACAAACTGAACTGGAAATGACAACAAGCTAGACTGTATGTAATGCAGCAATGGAAAAACAGAAAATACCATCATTCCTCATAAAACATCAAACAATAAAATCAAGAACTATAAAACATCACAATAGGAAAATCATACTAAAAATATATATTTCAAAACTGCTGATGAATAGAACCGCCAGTAATTTAACTCAGGGAAATTTTCAAAAATTTGTATATAACACCAATAAAATATTTCAAAAAGAGCAGGCATCAAATAATATTCAATAATTAAAACTAATAAGGATTTTAAAAAGCCCTTGCTGTCCCCTTCTGTGGGAGCTCTTGATTTCCAGTCACCCTGATATTGTTGAGGATTAGGAGGTTATCCTCTCTCTCTCACACATACTCACATGTCCATTCTCTCTCACACATACACTGTCATATACATACACATTCATGCTCTTATATCCACCATAACCTCTCGCTCTCACTGACACTGATACACTCTCAGGCTCTAAGACATTATCTCCCCCTCCACACACAAACTCTTACTCCCTTGGATTTTCTTATACTCACTCATGCTCTCACACTCACTGGTTCCCTCACATACACACAAACACACACACCCAGGCAAGCTCCCAGTCATTCTCACACACACACACACACACTGATCCCCAGGCAGGCTCCCATTCATTTTCACACCACTCCCTCCCCATCCCCCAGGCAGGCACCCATGCATTCACACACATACACCCCCAGGCAGAGTCCCATTCATACACATGCACACACTAAAGGCAGACCCCCCCTCTCTTTTGCCAGCAACCTCGGAACCTCTCTCATTCCTCTGCTGCCACTGTCACTGCTGCCGCATGGCTATTGGGGAGGTGCCGATTGCTTACTGACACTGAAGCCCATTCTGCTGCCTCCTCTGTGTAGGCCCAGTGGACTTCCACTTTCTCCATGCTGATCTCGTACATTGTGAGATCCGCATAGAGAAAGTACTATTCTTGCACATTCCCAAAGATTACATGTGCCAATCACTAAAAAGTAATTTATTTTTTTTTAACTTTGCTGCCTGATCTTAGTTTTCTAATTGGTTGGTCACAAGCTTTTTTTTCCCACCTTTCCTTTCTTATTTTTTGTTGCCAATTTCTTTTGTATTGTCTTTTTTTCTGTTTCTTTTCTCTCCATCTTCTTCCCTCAAACACACAGTCAGGTTCTCATTCTCACATGCATTTCTCTCTCTCACACACACACACACACACACACACACACACAGGCTCTCACTGTCACATGCTCTCTCATATAAAATCATTCATACACACAGTCTCTCACTGGCACATGCTGTCTGACTTTCACACACACAGGCTCTCTCTCTCTCACTCCCACATGCTGTCTTGCTCAAGCACAGGCTCTCACTGTCACATGCTCTCTCTCATACAATCATTCATACACACAGTCTCTCACTGGCACATGCTGTCTGACTCACACACACAGGCTCTCTCTCACTCCCATATGCTGTCTTGCTCAAGCACAGGCTCTCACTCACATACTGTCTCTCTCACACACACAGAGGCTCTCACTGTCACATGCTCTCTCATATAAAATCATTCATACACACAGTATCTCACTGGCACATGCTGTCTGACTCACACACACACACAGGGTCTCTCTCACTCCCACATGCTGTCTTGCTCAAGCACAGGCTCTCACTGTCACATGCTCTCTCTCATACAATCATTCATATACACACACACACAGGCTCTCACTGTCACATGCTGTCTCTCTCACACACACAGCGTATCTCACATGCTGTCTCTGCAAACATTGAGGTCCTCACTCTCACACACAATCTCTCAACTCATCTCATACACAAACACACACACACACTACAGACCCTCAGCCTCTCTCTCACCTCTGGGCCTCCTCTTCGCGGGTCGCCGCAGGATGGGCTCTACAGTGGCCTTGACCTTCTCGGGCCACGGCGGCCCTGCTATTGGGCCTCTTCCTCTTCTCGGGCTGTTGCGACTTGGGATTCGCGGCGACCCGTAAGCGCTGCTCCTCTTCTGCATGCGCTGATGCTCCTCCTCCTTCCTGCCCATGCGGCTCCGGCAACGTTTACTTCCGGGGCCGCACAGGTAGGAAGGAGGAGGAGCATCAGCGCTTTAAACGTGATCTTTTTCTTCGGGCCGTGGTGACGTTAACCTTACCACGGCCCTACTGATGCGCTGCATGAGCCTCCCTGCACCCGGGGGCATTGGCTCCCCTCGGGATACCACTGCTCGTGGCACCCCAGGCCCAGGCCTAGTGCTTCCACCTGCCCTGCCTGCTGGTTTCTCTTTGGGCCGCAGCGCCAGCAAACCCTCTTCTTGTCTTTGGCCGGGAAGTTTAAAAAAAAAAAAAAAATCACGTGATGGGAGCGACCGGTCCACCGGGGGAAGCCCGATCCCTCGATAGTCAATCCGCCCCTGGAGGTACCTAAATTGAAGGAAATCAGTTTAAGATGAGAGGACCTAAGCAGAGGATATATAGTTTATAGAAGAGAAAGACAAAAGTATCAAGGAGTAAAGTCCCATGTGTAAATAGATATTACAAAAATAAATGTGGATTCAAATTAACAAATCCTCAACTCACACAAATTGTTGTGATATGGCATCAGATATGGAGTATCACCAACAATTTGTTAAGTGAAAAATCCCACCTCTATCATCATTTGCCAAAAGTCTTTTTGCTTTTTACTCTTTTCATTAATTTTGCTTTTTGTCTTGCAATAAATTGTGTTAGAAGAAAAACTAATACTTCACGCCTATCCAGCACAGCTCTCTGCTTCAACGGCAGGGGAGAAGAAAAACTGATACTTCACGCATATCCAGCATAGCTCTCTGCTTCAACGGCAGGAGACAAGAAAAACTGATACGTCACGCATATCCAGCATAGCTCTCTGCTTCAACGGCAGGAGACAAGAAAAACTGATACTTCACGCATATCCAGCATAGCTCTCTGCTTCAACGGCAGGAGAGAAGAAAAACTGATACTTCACGCATATCTAGCATAGCTCTCTGCTTCAACGGCAGGGGAGAAGAAAAACTGATACTTCACACATATTCAGCATAGCTCTCTGCTTCAACGGCAGGGGAGAAGAAAAACTGATACTTCACACATATCCAGCATAGCTCTCTGCTTCAACGGCAGGGGAGAAGAAAAACTGATACTTCACACATATTCAGCATAGCTCTCTGCTTCAACGGCAGGGGAGAAGAAAAACTGATACTTCACGCATATCCAGCATAGCTCTCTGCTTCAACGGCAGGGGAGAAGAAAAACAACCAATAAGGGCTGAATAACATAGTCTGGGTAAAACAAATAAGCATGGGTGTAGCTTGCTTATTGCGGCGGTTACTACCCCTACTACCCCTAACTAATCAGGCTTGATATTTCACTTGGATGCAGCTCCATCACTGCTCTCTACATGAATGGTGGGGGTGGAAGGGGAAAAGAACCAAAGAGCTAAGAGAAACATATAAGTATGAGAAAACAAATGTGTGAAGCTTGCTGGGCAGACTGGATGGGCCGTTTTGGTCTTCTTCTGCCGTCATTTCTATGTTCCTATGTCAAAAAACCATGTGCAATAGAAAAACCAAAACAATCTTTAAAAATATGGTTTGGAAGTCCTAGCCATTAACTAGGTGAACTGGGAACGAACTGGGAAAATGGGCAATGGCTTTGTTGTATATTCCTTTTAAAATCCGCCCCCCCCCCCCCCCCACTTATGCAGGCAGACACTTCCTTTTCTACTGAGTTCAATCAGGGCACGATGCGGAGCTTGGACCCACCCCAAGCCCTATAAGGGACCGGCAGTCCTCACGCACATGCCTAAGGGCTGGGCCGACGCCAAGGAGGATGCCGAGCCCCGCCGTGAGGCCTGGTGCATTGAGGAAGGCCTGGAATCGTGAGCCCACCTAAGAACCTGCTCACGTAATCTGCGTGAGATGACGGCCTTTCCGGCGGGGACCATGGTGGTCACCACGAGAGCTACACATGCTGGATCGATAATGTGTCTGGGGACTTCTGGGATGTCTTCTGGTTCAAAGGATCTGGAAAGTGTGTCTGCGCGGAGAGTTTTTAGGCCGGGTGATAGCGCAGTTCAAAATTGAATCTCTTAAAGCACAGCACCCATCGGGCTTGCCTTGAATTCAGGAGCTGTACTTCTTTTAAGTGTTCGAGGTTTTTATGATCAGTGAAAATGGTAAATTTGTGTTGCGCCCCTTTCAACTAGGGGCGCCATTCTTGGAGGGCCAACTTGACCGCCAGGAGTTCTCGGCCTCCAACAGTATAGTTCTATTCTGTAGGCGAGAATTTGTGCGAATAGAATGAGCACGGTACCCTTGGGAAAAAATTGGCTTAATACCACTCCAGATCCAATAGCAGATGCGACGACTTCTACAACGAATGGACGTTTTAGGTCTGGATGTCGCAGGCAAGGGCCAGAGCAAAAGGCCTCTTTGAAAGGTGGCTTGCGCTTTGGGAGTCCAAACACGGGTGTTAGCCCCTTTCCTTGTCATGGCGGTGAGTGGAGCGGCTAGGGTAGAGTAATTTGCAATAAAGCTTCTATAATAGTTCGTAAAACCAAGGAAGCGTTGCAAGGCATGAAGGCCAACTAGCTGGGGCCAGTCTCGAATGCCTTGCAGCTTTTCTGATCCATAGAAAATCCTCGATCTGAGATGATATACCCTAGGAAGGGCAGGCGATTCTGTTCGAAGATACATTTTTCCAATTCGGTATAGAGGTGGTTCTCTCTTAGGCATTGAAGTACGGTCTTGACATGATCACGATGGGAATCTAAAGTCCTTAGAGAAAATCAGGATGTCGTCCAGGTATATGACCACAAAGGAATATAGGAGATCTCGGAGAATTTTGTTCATGAGACGTTGAAGGACAGCGGGGGCGTTACATAGGCCGAAGGGCATCACAATGTACTCGTAGTGATCAGCCCTAGTGTTGAATGCGGTCTTCCAGATATCTTCCGGTTGTATGTGCACAAGATTGTACGCACCCCTTAGATCCAATTTCATGAAGATCCGAGCCCCTTGGAGGCGGTCAAACAGCTTGCTGATGAGGGGCAACTAGGACCTGTCCTTTCAGGTTATGGCATTAAGCCCTCTATAATCAATACAAGGGCGTAAGCCTCTGTCCTTTTTTTTTACAAAGAAGAAGCCCGCTCCTACGGGAGAGTCGGAGGGTCTAATGAACCCTTTTTCTAGGTTTTCTTTAATATACTCGGACATGGCTAGGGTTTCTGGATGAGACAATAAGAACATAAGAACATAAGATATGCCATACTGGGTCAGAACAAGGGTCCATCAAGCCCAGCATTCTGTTTCCAACAGTGGCCAATGCAAGTCACAAGTACCTGGCAAGTACCCAAATTTAGATAAATCACTAGCTACTATTGCTTATTAATTAACACAATAGCAGTTTATGGATTTTTCCTCTAGGAACTTATTTAAAACTTTTTTAAACCCAGTTACATTAACTGATGTAACCACATCCTCTGGCAATGAATTCCAGAACTTAACTGTGCATTGTATGAAAAATAATTTTCTTTGATTTGTTTTAAATGACCTGCTTGCTAACTTCATGGTGTACCCCCTAGTCCTTCTATTATCTGAGAACATAAATAACCAATTTACATTAGCTTGTTCAAGTCCTTTCATGATTTTGTAAACTTCTATCATATCCCCCCTCAGTCGTCTCTTTTCCTTTTTTTTAAATTATTTATTAAAATTTTAAAATATTTCAGACAAAGAATATGAAACCTTTACATTTACAAGATATTCATAAGAACATAAGAATATGCCATACTGGGTCAGACCAAGGGTCCATCAAGCCCAGCATCAAGCCCAGCATCCTGTTTCCAACAGTGGCCAATCCAGGCCATAAGAACCTGGCAAGTACCTGGCAAGTACCCAGTGGATATGTTCTGCCCTTGGGAGGCATCGTGCCAGGCAGAGGTTCTATAGTGCAATTCAGTTTGCAAAGTGGAGGTAATGTGTCCGCCTTTTGCTTTGAGAAGACGTCCTCAAACTTGGCGTACTGGGTTGGCAACCTGGTAAGCGTGATGGATTTTAGGATGGTTACCACTGGAGACACTTGTCTCAAACAGGTCTTCTGGCATTTGGGACCCCATTGCACCAACTGCAGGGAATGCCAATCAAACTGAGGTCCATGGACCTGGAGCTAGGGCAACCCCAGGATGACTGAATGTGTAGAACTTTTCAGAACGTAGAAATACATCTTCTCCTCGTGGAGAGTGCCCAAGGTGAGGCGGATGGCCACCGTTCGGTGGGTGATGAGCCCAGGAAGATGTTCCCCTTGGATGGACGCGATGCAGAGGAACAACTCTAGGGGCAGTAGAGGGATGTTCAAGAGCTTGACGATGTCATCCATGATGAAGCTGACACTTGCCCCTGTGTCAACAAGGGCAGTGGTAGCGAAGGAGTGAGACTCGATGACAAGGGAGACTAGAAGTAGAAGTTGGGGGCTGGTGACAGCAGCGCCCAAGCTCGGGATCCTCGCTGGGCCCAGGCATTGCAGTTTTCCGGTCGGACTGGGCAGGACTGCCGAAGATGTCCGGAGGCACCACAATAAAGGCAGAGACCTTCCTGTCTCCGCCGAAGGCATTCGGTCAGAGATAGTCACCCACGGTTAACCTGCATAGGATCTTCAGCAGGAGGTGATGGTGCCGATGAAGCCTTAGATGGAGGACTTTTGGCACGCGTTGGGAGTGGAATAGGTGATCGAGAGTTGGGAAGCAAGGGTGGTTGAGGGTGAAGCTGATGTCAGAGCCAAGGCTCAGTCTGAAAGCAGGCAACAGAGGCCTAGGAAAAGGAATGTACAGAAGGCAGGGACAGAGGCAGAGGCAGGAAAGGAGTGGGCAGATCAGGCTGGAGAGGACGAGGCAGGTTGGGCTGGAAACATGAGGCAGCCTGGGCTGGAGAGATGAGGCAGATAGGAACAGGAATACAGAAGCAGCAACTCATACTACCAAGGTACTTGACCTGTTTCTGAAGCATCAGTCTGTTGCATGACTGGGGTTTAAATACCCCAGCATGTGATATCATCTCCCAACACTGGCAGAAGCAGTTTCTACTGTGGGGCTTTTAAATGCGGCCCGCATGTAACACACACCCCTAAGGGGAAGCCCAGAGGCAGCATGGCAGCATTGTCCCAACCATGAAGCGAAGAGTGGCATGAGTGGGTCCCGGGATGAGAATGCCAGCTCGCCGGGCATCCCATGACCTGGCAAAATGTAACAGGTTGTATATAATTGTGTGGCCTGAGACTATCAACCACGAGTAGTTAAGCGTGCTATTTGACATCTCATTGACGATGTACATTGTCATGTAGAAATGTATATACTTATATAGTCTAATAAACTTGTATATATTTGTACATACTGCCAGCCTTGTTCACAGTTCCATTTGTTTAACTGTGGTGAAGGGAGGGAAATCCCACCCATTAACACCTTCTTCCCCAGGTGGAGGCACCAGGCACCAAGAACGTGAGGACCAACGGAGTCTGTCCTAAGGAGGGGCTGCCACCAGGTCAGTCCTGGACTCAGGAATGCCCTGCGAGGTAAGCAGTAAAGGGGGCATTACAGTCTGTATGCCACTCTCTGTGGGGATATGGTTATTTATTTACTCTTTTCTACCATGTCCACTGATCTAGGAGAATTTTCTATTAGCTAGTCTGAAATGGAATCTAGAAGAATCAGTTGTTTCTTACCAGTAATTTTGGTCTTATGAGCTGCCCCACCAGATTTTCTGTTCATTTGCATTTTATCTGGGTTGCTTTATGTTAGAGGGCTTGTAATGGTGAGGGATTGGTTTTAATGTTGGCTTTTGTATATATCAAATTTATGTTTGCTTTTTTGTAGATCAAATTGCAAAAATGCTTTAAAATATTGGAAAGGCTCTGGAAATACTGATATCAGACAAAGCTAAATATATGTATATCAAAAGATTATCCTATACTCTGCAAAATACTGTGGGCGAAAACTCCAAAACACCTTAAAAATCTGGCTCCAGAGAACTGGCCTGGTCTACCTTAAACCTAATTCAGCAGGGAATCCTAGTTCTGGGCAGAGGAAAGGAGTATATCTATCCAGGCCCAGGAGGGAACAGGAGGCCCATGGGAGAGAAGGAAGCCTAGAGAAAGAGAATATTGCTGAACTCTAAATGTATTTCTGCCTTTATTTTGTGAACTGTGAAGAACAGCAGAGCTGCTTTTGTTTTGTTTCCTGTCATTAAATGGTTTATCAGAGATTTGCCAGAGTCCAGCCTGAGTCTGTTCTCTGGCTACCCTAATACTGCTCATGTTGCCACATATGGTGTCAGTTCAGGGATTTCTGTAATAAGCCTTGCACATGCAGAAAAATCACGCCAAAAGAGAAAAAAAAGGGGAAAATTAGTTTTCTTTTTTTTCTCTTTTTTTTGGTGCCTTGCTGCAGTGGCAGCTGAGAGGATTAATTTATAACAGGCTAAGGAGTATAGCTCCACATTGAGTAAAGGACTTATAGTTATAGTGAGTCAGAGCCGATCAGGCAGGTTTTTTTTTAATTATTATTCTTTTCCTGCAAGGAGAAGAGAGATGTTTGAGTATTACTGAATAGGGTGGATCCCTTCAAGAAAACTTTTGTGTTACCAGACCTAGTAGGATAGCATGGAGTGAGTAATACAGACCCTCTGAAAGGCAGCAGAAAACCTGGAGAACAGTGCAAACCCTGTCTGAACAGTTTGGCCAGCAGCTGGCATTGTTGAGCCAACAGCAGACACAACTGATCCAGCTGGCACAAGTAATGCAAACCAACATGATGGAGGTATGGACTCAACCTCCTGTTCTGTTTAAGATGAAGGCAGGGGTATACCTGGATGTGTTCTTAAAGAATTTTGAAACAACTGCCCACCTAACAGATTGACCAGATGCCTAGCAAATCTACTCACTGGCAAAAGCCGTGCGGCCTTTCTCGAGCCAATCTCAATGGGAGAGTCTACTATTCTGCTGTCAAAACAACAATCCTGGAAAGGGAGGGTTATATAATGGGAGACCTACCGGCAGCAGTTCTGAAGGAGTATGCTACATTCCAAGGAAACCCTATGCAGCCTTTTTTATCAGCTAAAAGATATCAGATGGAAATGGCTAACCAGAGGCAAAGATTGGTTTTAAGGTAACCAGTTTTGAGCAGTTCCTGGAAAGGCAGAAGTTGAAATTGGGTGTGTTGTCACCCAGGGCTCACTTTGGAGAGGGCTTTGGAAGTGGCAGATGCCTTCCATCAGGCTCAGGTGATGACAGAAGTACTGCGGAGTCTGGAAAGATAACCTGCACAAGCTTCCTAACACAGCAGTGAGAATACAAGAGCCAAAACAACAGTCCCCGGAGCAGAACACCTCTGTATCTGTACTTAGAGCATAGCCATTAGGTTCCTCTGCTTTTATCACTGTGGGAAACAAGGCCACTTGGCCAGAGACTGTTGCTACAAAAGATGTGAATTGATGGAGGTTAGCCTAGTGACCCAACCATCACCAAGGGTAAAAATATTGTATTTATTTATTTATTTATTTAGACATTTGATTTACCATCATTCCATGTATAGATCACAACGGTTTACAACAGGACAAAAAATGATTGGTTACAGAAGTAGTATTTTTATTCAGGCATTAATAAAGTACTCATTAACAAGGGAGAACCTTCCAAAGGAGGCTGATCACTGGTTTGGGAGGTGCCTGCCCAAACAAGGAATGAAATTACGGCTGTTTTCCCCTTAAGCTATTTTTGTGCTGTGCAGCACAAGAAGGAACATTACCTGTATGTTAAGGAAGAGAACAAGGAACCCTTTATAGCAAGCATGAAAGCAAAAAGAGAACAGGAACTCTGAGCATACTTCTATTGAAAGACAGACCATACTGACGAGAACTGCCTATAGCTTGGGGACATAGAACGGGAGCGCAAGCTGGTGGAGAAGTGCAAGGTTCAGCACAGTCAAATGAAGGAATGGAATGCTGAACCCTTTGTAGAAATATTTGAATTCAAAACAGAGCATGTCCCGTAGGCATGCTCACATTGTGGAGCAAAAGATCATGTTATCAAGGACTGTCCCCAGTGTGAGAATGTAGAGTGGGAGCAAGAGTTGGTGCATGCTTTTCAAAGTTGTAACTTTTGAATTTTGTGATATCAGTTGAATTGAATAACTGTCCCGTGAAAGCCGTGAAAGATTCAGGTTGCAACAAGATAGATAGATTCAGGGTGTGTTAAGAAGGAGTTAGCTCAGAGACTGCATGTCAACTATGAGAAGAAATCAGCACTCGCTTGTGTACATAGGGATCAGCAACAATACCCCCAGTTGCCAGGTGATGCTGGCAACTATGGCAGGGAAAGCTGGGGTAGAGGTGGGAGTGATTCCCGAGCTCCCCTACCTAGTGGTTTTGGTTCGTGATTATCCCCACTTTAAGATTCTTTGGACCTGGCTTATTGCTGGGTTAACCAATGTAAAAGTAAACAAAGTAGGGAAATGTAAGGAGACAAAGAAGGAACAATGGACAACTGGGGATCCCTTAACAGGCTCCCCAGGCTGCATAGGGAAAGGGACGTCCAGGAAGGTTGGACTGCCCCAGCATAGGACGGGGAAGAAAAATAGGAATGCCTATTTTCTAGTAAGGTTGAGTACTCACCCTGGGAGGTTTGAGCTGAGGCGCAGGGTCTGTGAAGGGGTATAAAGGAGAAAACCCCAAAACATTTTAAAAGACCAATTCCAGAGAACTGGCTCAGTCCATCTTAAA